>NC_073384.1:51051657-51651657 GCF_028641065.1 Leucoraja erinaceus | reverse complement strand
TCTGCCATCAGAAATATAATAAAGGCAGCAACCTCATTTCAAATTTCAAGCAAGCAGAAGGCTGGGCATATTGTGAGCAAGAGGCTTCTTTCATTTCCGCAATCTTCTCCAAGTGGAAATTAGGAGTGCAATAAAATATTTCAACTTCTCTGGATGCATACAACAATAACACAACAAATTTAATATAATCAAGGCAAGAACCCCCTTCATCAGATTAAATACCAACCACAGTGCCCAATCTACAAATAGATTTTTTTTAAGATGTAAAGTATTGGTATAACTCAGTGGATCAGGAAGCATCTCTGGAGGACGTGCACAGACGACGTTTTGGGACAGACTGAATATGATGAAAGAATGGGTCGACTGGGCTTGGATTCACTGGAATTTGGAAGGATGAGAGGATATCTTATATAATAATAATATATTTTATTTATGGGCGCCTTTTAAGAGTCTCAAGGACACCTTACAAAAATTTAGCAAGTAGAGGAAAAACGTGTAAGCGGAATGAAATAAATAGTAGAGATATGACTAGTACACAAATTAAAGACAGAATTCAATTCAAAAAACAATATGAGGCAATTCAAGCACAGATGAAAAGGGAGGGGGACGTGGGGCTAAGGATAGGCAGAGGTGCAGAGATGGGTCTTGAGGCGGGACTGGAAGATGGTGAGGGACACGGAATTGCGGATCAGTTGGGAGAGGGAGTTCCAGAGCCTGGGAGCTGCCCTGGAGAAGGCTCTGTCCCCAAAACTGCGGAGGTTGGATTTGTGGATGGAGAGGAGACCAGCTGATGTGGATCTGAGGGACCGTGAGGGTTGGTAGGGGGAGAGGAGGTCAGTGAGATATGGGGGGGGGGGGGGGGGGGGGGGGGGGGGGGTGGGGGGGGGGCAGACGGTGGAGGGCTTTGTAGGTGAGGAGGATTTTGTAGGTGATCTGGTGGGAGATGGGAGACGGTGGAGGATTTTGTAGGTGATCTGGTGGGAGATGGGAAGCCAGTGAAGTTGTTTGAGGACTGGAGTGATGTGATGCCAGGATTTGGTGTGGGTGATGAGTCCGGCGAGCTCGGGTTGTGATGAGTCGGGCGGCTGCGTTCTGGACCAGTTGGAGTCATATAAACATATAAAGTTCTTAAAGGATTGGACAGGAAATGCAGGATGCAGGAAAAATGTTCCCGATGTTGGGGGAGTCCAGAACCAGGGGTCAGTTTAAAAATAAAGGATAGGTCATTTAGGACTGAGATGAGGAAAAACTTCTTCACCCAGAGAGTTGTGAATTTGTGGAATTCTCTGCCACAGAAGGCAGGTAAAGCCAATTCACTTGATGTTTTCAAGAGAGAGTTCGATATAGCTCTGAGGGTTAAAGAAATTAAGGGATATGGGGGAAAAAGCAGGAACGCGGTACTGATTGTATATGATCAGCCATGATCATATTGAATGGCGTTGCTGGCTCGCCATTCAATAATTTTACTTGTCACATCCTCAAAAAATTCTAGTTTCTCAAAGCGAACTAGGAATGAACAACAAGTTCTTAGGACTACACCTGTCTGATGACCTGACGTCCACGGCCAACACCACAGCTCTGGTCAAGAGAGCCCAGCAGCGACTTCACCCCCTCCGAAGACTACGGAAAGCAGGCCTCCCCACCACACATCTACGGACTTTTTACAGGGGGACTGTCGAGAGCACACTGACATACGGCATCACTTCCTGGTTCGGGAGCTGCAAGGCGTACGAACGGCACCAACTGGACAGGATAGTGAAGACCGCAAGCAGGATTATTGGTGCTCCACTCCCCTTCCTGCTGGACATATACAAGAAGAGATGCATCAACAGAGCCATCTCCATCATCAAAGACCCTTACCACCCATCGCATGACTTTTTCACCATCCTCCCATCTGGGAAGAGGTACAGGAGCATCAGCTGCAAAACCAGCAGGATGCTCCTCAGCTTCTTCCCACAGGCTATAAGACTGTTAAATGAACTTTCCCCCCTGCCAAGTATCGCGCACAAACCCCCCACACTGCAGCAGAGCCACTGTTGTGCCGCTGCCGGTCGGAACGGCTGTTGAATGTTATTGAATGTTATTAGAGGGTTAAATTGTTCATGACTGTATTTTAATTTTAATTGCTATTTATTTTGTAACGAAAACTGAATGGACACTGGTTGAGAAACGTTTTTTTGTTTCCTCTGAGTATGCGAATACTCAGGAAATGACAATAAAGATTTACAATTACAATTACAATTAAACCCACGCAAGCAGGAAGTCCAATAGCTCACACATTTAAAAAACGTAGAAACACCTCAATACAGGTGACATCCATGCCACCTTAGACTCCCTACAGGCATTTAAACGTGGCGGTGTTGTTCAAAGATCGCTATAGGATCTTTGGTGTTGGAGGTGGAAATCACTCGGGGAGATGCTGACACCAGACTACAAATAGAGATCTGATCAAACAGACAAATTGAGGATAATTAACTCACTTATCGTGAAAGGGATGTTCCTCTCCAAAGTCCCTCAGATGCTTTTTCTGTTTCTTGGTCAGATTCTTCACGATGTCCTTGGACTTTTTACTACTTTTCCTCTTCCCCATGGCTACGCGTCCACAACCCGAGCACCACGCGTGACCCAATGTGACAGCCACCTCCTAGTACGACCCCACGCCATTGGCCCATTCCCTTCCTTGCCTAATCCTGCTTCAGCCGAACGATTGGTCCAGGACATGTGTTTGACGTGGACCTGTCCAATCAGCGGGCAGAACAGGGTGTGACCGGGAAGTGAGCGGCGCCCAATCACGGCGCTGTAGGCGCTGCGGAGGGCGGGACCTCGATGCCCGTTGGGTCCAAAGATCTTAGAGCTATAAGATCTTTGGTTGGGTCGAGCTCAGTATCTTTGGCCGAGCGGGACACGTCGCCACCGGGAGCTGAAGACAGCGAGGCCTTTTCCAAATTAAAAGTCATTTAAGTCCAGGGAAACTTCAGGAAAGTAAACAGTTTTTGTTTAAAGCCTTTGCGAATAGCAACTGCGGCCGAGGGCGCTGTTATCCTACCCGTGGCTCACCGAGTGGTGATTCGCTGCCTGACTCCCCTTTGACATTTAAAAGAAACACTGCGCCTTTTCTAAGTGTCTGGAATATAAACTGTTACCAATGTAACAGTAGAAACAATACACCCCAAAGAGGTCTTAAGGTTAAAAAAGGAGCAAATTAGTAAACAATTTGAAATGTTGCCTATCCACGTCCTCAAGAGGTGTGAAGGGAGGAACTGCAATTACAGGTTTACACGAAAGATAAACACAAAAAGCTGGAGTAACTCAGCGGGACAGGCAGCATCTCTGGAGAACTGCTCTATTTAAGTAATAATATTTCCACGCAACAAGCCACAGGCAAGGTCCCCACCCTATCTATTTTCTCCACAGATGCCGCTTGACCCGCTGAGTTACTCCAGCACTCTTGTCCCCCACAGACAACAAGTTGGCAGCTATTGGTTAATCATTTTAATCCCCATTCCCAAAATGAGGTTTCTGTTTTGGGCCTCCTCCATTGCTCGGGTGGGGCCACACCCAAACTAGAGGAATAGCACTTTATATTCCACTTGGGTATGAACCAGTATCTTTGGTATTAACATTGAATTCCCCAATTGCTACCAATTACCATCCCCCACCTCTTTGTGCCCTACCTGGATTTGCATTAATTTCTCTCACCCTGTCCCCTTCCAGTTATGTTCCTTTCTCTGGCTTCACAAATCGCTCCTCTTCTATCCTTATTGCATGCTCTGGCTCCCTCCGGCTTTTGTCCAACCATCTACCTATCAACTATTTATCCTGTCCCCACCTCTCATTCAGCTATTTTCTTCACCATCAAAAGAAGGGGTACTGACCTGAAATGTCACCTATCCATGTTCTCCAGAGACGCTGCCTGACCCGCTGAGTTACTTCAGCACCATGCGTATTTTTTTTGTAAAACTGCTTCTGCAGGAACTCAGGAATTCTCTGCCTCCCACAGCTGGTGGAAGTTAGATAATTTGAGTGCAGTAGATAAAGATTTGAAAGATCAAGGAGTACAGGGGTATGGAGAAATGGCATGTCAAGCAGAGATATTAAATGGAAGGGCAAGCTTGGAGGGCTTGATGGCCTACTGCACTATTTACATGCAATCAAGCTAGCTTCATATGCATGTTCAATCAATCACTGAGATCACTTATACCTACTTTCTGCTATTTTTAATGCTGCTGTACCCCAACCCAATGTTGAAATGCTTTGTCAAACATTTAAGGATAGTTTAAGATTTTTTTTAAATAAATGCAAGAATATAAGAAGAATCGGAGGAGGACATGAAGCTCTTCCATCCTCCAGTAGCAATCAATTGTCTTATTGCTGATGGTTGTCTTCATTTCTACTTTCTGGCATGATTCTTGTAACCCTCAAATACCCTAATATCCAGAAATCCATCTCTCTGAATATATTAAATGTGATCAAAGCTCCTTTAGATATAGAATTCCACACATTCATAATTCACAGAGAAAGAAATATTCTCATTTTGGTCTTTCTTAGGCAATTCTTTAATCTGAGATTTCTCCACCAACTATCACAGCATCTACCCTTGAGTCCTTTCAAAATGTTGGCTCTTTTAATAAATCATCATCGTATCCTTCAAAACCGCAGAGGATTTAAGTTTCATCTTTCCTAATTAGTCAAGTCTTTTATTTCACGAATTAATCTTGTGAACCAGCTCCGCGAGGCAGTTATCTACTTGCTTAACTAAGACCATAACTGAAGGGAGCAAGCAAAAGTTTGGGGAGGTTTAAAAAAAAAAATCAACAAAAATGAGATAGAAAGCAAGAGAAAATACATATTTAAAGTAAACTAGCATTATAAAAACACAGTTATGAAGTTCCTGTAAGGAAGTGATTAGTAAAACATTACTAATACAAAAATATTAAGCTACAGTTGGGGAGAGTAAATCAGGAGGAGTAGTTATTGGGTAAATCCACAAGCGACATGTGAGTTGTTTAAAGACCAACTAATCAGAGTTCAAGACCAGCAGTCCCTGTTAGGAGTGCCATGGATCACATGAAAGGCTAAATTTAGTCAAAAAGAGAAAGAAGCATATGTAAAGGTGAAATCAGAAAGGGCCTTTAAAGAATAACAAGAAAGCACTCAAGCAAAAAAAAAATTAAAAAATAAATAGTACGGCAAAGAAGGCCATGAAAATATATTTTGCAAGTTAAAGAGAATCCCAAGGCATTTTATATGTGCAAAAATAAGAAAGTAATTCAGGAAAGGATAGGACCACTCAAGGGAAATTATGCTTGGAGTCAGAGGATGTAAGATGGGTGCTACACAACTGCTTTGCATCCATATTCACCAAGGAGAAGGACATGGAGGATAATGAAGGCACAAGAAACTACACATGTGGAATCTTGAGCAAAAAACAAAGTGTCTGAGGAACTCAGCAGACCAGCCAACATCTATGAAGGGAATGGACAAAAGGACATTTGGTATTGGGATGCTTCTTCAGTCATGTAAAGGGACAATGGGTTCAATTGGACTAAGGCAGATAAGACCAAGATATTAAATAATCCTTAAACTTGTGTGAGGGGACACTGAAACCTGGTTGAAACTGGATCATGCCAGTTTCTGACCAGGGGGAAATAAAGTGTCTTTGAGCCCATGCCTAGATGCTGCTGAGCAATCACACTACTCAGACTCCAGAAGAGGCTAAGTGTAGATAAAGGGTAATATTAAATGATATATGTTTTGTACCTGAGCGCATTTGTCCTAGGACAGGAGAGCATCTACCCTAGGACATGTATTTTCCAAGTTGGCCAATTTGTAATAAACAGAGCTTGCTCTGAAAGCGAATCCAGGACTCCTTGTGAATATTTTCTGTGTACAAGACACATTCTCCTAACCTGTATACACTATCACTAGCCAGACTTATTGTAATTGTAATTAATTTATTAGCCAAGAATGTAAACATACAAGGAATTTGATTTGCCAACAGTCATCGAAAAAAAGCAACAAGATACATAACCACATAAAAATTAAATATAGACTTAAACAGCCACCACAACGGCGTGTGAGAATCCCCAGGGCACACAGTATAAGCGGAGACTCACTGCCATCAGTTCAATGTCCAGGCCACACACATGTTCCTTCACCGTGATGTGACCAGAGTTGCACTGACCGCTGTCACTCTCTCTGCATTCCTTGTCCGCCCAGTCAGAAAGCCATTCACACTCGCACAAGACTGAGGGATGTCCTCATGGAGCCATGTCCCCGCAAAACACCAAGATTACTGGCACTCACGGCACTCCCTCTCGAGCCCTCATCAGTGCAGCAGCACACCCATCTTGATGTTTCAGTGACCTCACATTCGTCACTGTGATGGAGGCACATAAAGGGCCTGTCCTACGGGCATGCGACCTGCATGCGGCAAGCGCGACCTAATGGGTCGGTCCCACCAGCATGCGGCAAGAGCGACCAAACCAGAAGCGGGGGCCGCGCGGAGGTCGAGTGAGTGACATGAAATGCAAGCGAAGTTCGCTCATGACGTACGGCATCAAGGCGGCTGCGGGCTGTAGCTGCGCGGAATTTTTAAACATGGTCAGTTTTTCAGAGCCCCGTGTGATGTTGGGATCAGTTCCGCACAACTCCATACGG
The DNA here is from genome assembly GCF_028641065.1 of Leucoraja erinaceus. Lineage (NCBI taxonomy): Eukaryota > Metazoa > Chordata > Chondrichthyes > Rajiformes > Rajidae > Leucoraja > Leucoraja erinaceus. Next base: position 51,644,997 of record NC_073384.1, on the reverse strand, counting down.
CTCCGGCGATCGAAGTGGGACCGGCCCCGTGAGGCCGTATGGCTCAAGCGACCACGTTAAGTCGTGCTTGCCGCATGCAGGCGCATGCTGATGGCAGGAGTCAGTACTTTAGAAGCTATCCTAAGAAATCACATGTATAAATTAATTTGCAGGATAAATGACAAAAAAAAATTATTTTAAAAAAAAAATATATATATATATATGGTATTAATTTGAGTGCATTTGTGGGCTGTTTCCTAGAGCAATCTCAACTCATAACAGAAAATCTGAAATAAAAGCAAATTGCTGAAAATGTTCAATGGATTAGGCAGTCTCTATGGAAACAGAAACAGGGTTAATGAATCTTCTTCAAAATTGACAACTGACTCCCATTTGTTACAACGAAGGATCCTTGACCTGAAACACTAATTCTCTTTCTCTCTTCACAGAATGCTGCCCGATCTGCTCAGTGATTCCAGCATTTGCTTTTTATTCAGCTTTTAAACCATAGCTCTACACAAATATCATTGCCTTAAGGATGTCTGGACATCTAAATTACCGTAGTACATGCAGTTATCGGTTTGACCTCTGCAAGATTCAAATCAATTTATTTTTAATCTTGTAGAATTATTGTTATTTAAATGAATAAATAACATTTTCTATTTGTTTTTGAACTATAACTGTATCTACTAATCAATGCCATTGATTATATTCCCATTCCTTGTTCTCTCTTCTAATATGTTTCCATGCTAATCCAGTTTAGTGTACAATAGTTGCCTAGGTGCTTAAATAGTAAGATTAAACGAGAACTTACCAGTTTGAAGTTTGATCTGTATTTTATGAGGAGGAACGTTGAGGGAATACATGAAAGAAACCCGCTACGACGCATGCGTGTCATCCTTCAAAGCAGCGGTGTGAGGTCACAGATACCCTATATTGACCTAAAATAGCAAGATTATCAAAGAGATACCAGCTTAAGATTTGACCCTATGAGGGTGGGAGCGGAGGGCATGTATTCCCTCAACGTTCCTCCTCATAAAATACAGATCAAACTTCAAACTGGTAAGTTCTCGTTTAATCTTACTATTTTACTTCGGAGTCACGTGAGGGACTCCATGAAAGATTTCAAAGCTCTGTGACCTCATGCCGTGGAAAACGAGTCCATGCTTCACAACTGCCTTGGTAGTTAGAGAGAAATTTGTTAATTATATTCAAAGCATTCATACCAATTCTTTAATGGAAATGATAAATAATATCGAATTAATTCAAATCATAACCCTGTATTCTTCAGGGATCAATTATCATACAGAACTTAAAATTGTTCCCCGAAAAAACGTTCCCATACTGCTAACTGGTTTGTTAACATTTCTGAAACGTATTCTCCAACAACCATCCTGCAATCCTGAGGATTTGGTCCATGGATACATCAAGGCGTTTTGCTGCAGATGTAGCTGCAGCCCTGGTGGGGTGAGAATTAAATATGTTATTGTCCACTCCCGCCTATCATATCCCATATTTCAGCCACCGCGAAATGGTCTGAGTTACAATCTATGGTACAGTATCTTATAGCTGATTAAACACCAATTCCTTGCCTCTGATAGCCTTTTTCCCTTTACTGTATAACAAAACCGTACTTTACTATACAGAGGCATTGTCCTCCGAGTAGGCCATCAATTCTATGACCTGCCCCGCTGATCCTGGCCTATTTTGTTTAATAATACGGTCCTGGATCACAAAACCCCAAACTTCGTGCCGCAATAGTGAAGCCATCCAGTCTTACTTTTAGCAATAACTGGAGCTTATGCGCTGTGACTAGCGCTATCAGCATTACCATTTCTAGTTAGTTATCCAGATTTAATGCTGTAGCCGGCAACCCATTCCTTAGCAAGATCAAAGCCACACTTACATTCCAGATATGGTTGTATCTTATTTTTTTTTTTTTTTTTTTTTTTTTTTTTTTTTTTGGTGGCTTGGTGTTAACATATCCTCTAAAATTATTAACTGCCAGAGGATGTGATCCCACAGACTGTCTTACTGTTCCTTGCCACCAATAACTTGACAATGCACTTTTGGCACTATTCACAGTGCTGTAACTCAGTCATCCATATTGCAGGCTGGTGAGCAACTGTAGCACCACCGGAACATCCTTATTTCTGTGGTCCAGAAAGTTATTATGGCAGTAATTAGTCCATTTTAATATGACCTAAATACTGTTATTGTGTAGACCTTCTTCGTGCTGCTGTGATCATGTCCACAGTTCTTTTGATAGCCCCATGTCCCGTAGCGGTGTTTTAGAGTCTACAACCTACTAAATCAATATTTTCTATGACATAGATAGCTATCCTCAGTTACTGGATGCACCAGCAACTTAGGACTATGTCTACCGTTATACATGGTTCCAGCACCATGTCCTGTACCCCGGAAAACCATAGTTGGGTAAGCCAATCAGGTACTAAGACATCCCCGATGCCGATTCCTGTTGAATGTCCCTTAGTACCCCAAATTTATAAAGTAGAAAAGGAGGTAATACATAAATGAAAACCCTCCCCTAGTGCAGTGAAACAGCATCTGTAGCTTCTGCCTCAGGATCTGGTACCAATGATACATACCTCGGTAACTGGTGATTTAACCCTGGATGCGATCCTAATATCCGGCCTTACATACTTTACTGATTTTAGCAAATACCGTTCTATCCAACATCCATTCAGTACTTTCAATAAATTTTCGTGACCTGGTGTCTGCCACTGAATTAGTATCCCTGGTAGATACGTAGCCCATAACCAAATATTCCTTTGGACACACCATTGCCAAATTTAATTTGCCAATTCATCACAAGCTGGTGATATCTTTCCACCCATATGACTTATATATGCCATCACCGAGGTATTATCTATCTACCATCTAACATGCTGCAGTTTCATTCCTGAGCAATAAGATTTTAGCCCATGAAATGCACTTAACATTTCTAACCCTTAGTGTTATGTAGGTTAGCTTCTTATATATTCCATCTCCCCCATAGCTCGAGATGGTATCAGTTGTACCGTAACCAATTGCACTGGCATCTGTTTGTAATAGCACAGACGGGTTGTGAATAACTATTGGGTTTGGAGCAATACTTAACATTGTGTTCCTTTTAACATTGTAATTTTCTTTTATATAATATTCTATCATTTTTCCATTGGCCAAAATAAATGACCTCTATAATATATGCGCCCATTAAACTGCCGATGGCTTTCCATATTAGTAAAGTCATTAACATATTAAATGTGTTTGGTGGTGTCAATTTTGACTTAAGTGGATGGATAATGAATCCCCCCTGTTCAAACAATTGTTTAGTGGCAACCACTAACATGCCGAACATGCCGATTCATAAGTTATTCCCACAATAAGGATATCATCCAACTATACCATTACTCTATGATTTTGGTGTTGCAGCAGTCCCAACGCTGGTTTAAAATTTTCTAATAAAGATATTTGAGACAAATCCTGTTGTTCAGGTTTGGTTTATTCCATACCAGCATGTATATCTGTCCGGTATATGTTGTACTGGAGGGTTTTGTTTGTGTAGAAACTCTATCAGATATCCCTTAAAACTGCTAAGGATATATCTGTCCATAGATATATTACACCACGCTTCAACATGAAGTTGCAATGTCCCTCCAACTTCCGTGCTCCCTATTAATGCTGGAGCCCCAAATTCACCTACCTCCATGGTATTGGTGGTAACCAAGTTATTTTTCTTGGTTTCATATGCGGTTGTGGAGAGCCTAAAGGTTAATGTTACTTTTGCATCTTCCACAGTGGTCGTCCCGGCCCAAACCCTAAACAGGACGCTGCTGCTGGGTACCTCTGCCCAATTCTTTGTAGTATAATTACAAAAACACTACCTCTCTTAGGATGCACATGAGGTTAATGTCTTCCCCAGATAACCTTTGGATGCTTTAATCAGCCCCAAAGTCAAGCCTCCTCGCCAATTCTTTACCTGTTTAGACAGGTCTCCCCCCCCCAAATAACGGGGTCTATAGCCCTTTGCTTACATAGTATAGCGAACTAGGGTCTAGAGCTGGCTTAATGGCCCTTCAAACTGCACATTGCAAAAAAATAGTGCTAATGGCATCCTTGTGGTCACTAATTTTGTACACCTTATTTAACATGCGGGCCAAAGCTGTTATGCCCGCCATGAGACCTTTCAGAGTATTACGGATTTTCCCAACTCCTAACGGCCTTCCCAACATGTCTGCAAATGCACCTGTAACAATGGCTACATTAAGAGCACCACAATATTCCGGGGTATAGAAGCCTTGCCAACACTTCAGCAAAAATATTAGCTTGAAGTTGATGGGTGGACTCACAGTCCTTCAATACTCACAGCCATCCTCTCGCAATCATTCTCCGTGAGTTCTGCTGGCAGTACTGCTCATCATGTTCGGCAGGTTGTTTTCCCCCCCTTCAATAGGGGACAATGGCTCCATCACCTGCTCAGGCTTTACCCCGTCAGACCTTCCATACCCTCCTCAGAGGCGTCCGACATTTCATGCAGCCCATATGGGAAACTGCTGTGGGACTTATATTATTATTTGCCCACTGTGGCTACCTCCAATCCCGGAGCCTGCCAATATGGAGAATTTTACTCCAGCAAACCGCTCCAGCCGACTTACATGCTCTCGGGCACTAGTCGTCGCGGGTGCTTAATATATGGGACCGCTCCTGCCGACCTTGGTGCTCTCGGGCACTAGTCGCACGCGGTATCCCACTGCCCGTCCCCCATGCCTACGGGCACTGGACCGTACCCCATGGTACTGGTACACGGGCACCTCTACCCATTTAGGGTGAAGTTTGGCACTCGCTCCCATCTGGGAGATGCTGGTGCCGACATTTATTGCTGGCTGCTGCTGGTCATTAAACAACAGCCCTTCAGCTCTATACTGACATCAGTCGCTGGCTCCCTGCTGTTCAGCATCCCACCAGTAACGACCTGTGGCTGTGCCCTGACGTCCTTAGCTGGCTCCCTGCTGTTCAGCAACACACCAGTCTCTTCAGAATACAGCAAGCACTCTGGAAAAAGCACCAAAAAAGGTAAGGGAAATTTGTTCTTACCTGTACTGGTTTTCAGCCTGCCGTTTTCGGAGTGAACGTCCTTCCTCCCGCAGCCCCACGGACCCCGTAGCGCAGGTCCATGGGCTGCTGTCCCCATGTCGGCTCTCTCTCTCTCCGGGTGGTGCAGCTGCTTTAATCAGCTGCGGAGCGCCGAACGACTGCATCTAAAAATAGACCCGACTTGGTCTAGAAACTCCCCGGGCCGTGTAGCTTTGTTTCCCGCCCGGCAGCAGTCTCTTGCCGGTGCGGGGAGCGACGTCGGGCACAGCTGTTCTGTGCTAAAAATAGCCGTTTGGGAATCCTCTCCGGAGGGTTCGCGCTAACGGCTGCTGCTGCTGGTCTGGCTGCAATATTTCTGCAGTCTCCCTCCAGCTCCTGCAGCTTCTTGTATTTCCTACCTGCAAGGTAAGTGGAAAATTTTTTGCAGTCTCTTACCTGCTTCTTTGCCTTTCTCTCTAGGGAGACGTCGTCTCCCACTTCTGACTCGTTCAATGCGTGTATGCGATATGACACGCATGCGTCGTAGCGGGTTTCTTTCATGGAGTCCCTCACGTGACTCCGAAGTAAAATTCTTCATTCCCACCCGCCTAGAAATCTGTTATGGGTTGGGTTTTCACACAATACCTTTGTAATTATGTGTAGGAAAGAACTGTAGATGCTGGTTTAAATCAAAGGTAGACACAAAATGCTGGAGTAACTCAGCGGGCCAGGCAGCATCTCTGGAGAGGAATGGGTGACGTTTCAGGTCGAGACCCTTCTTCAGACCTGTCAGGGGAGTGGGCGGTACAGAGATAAAATGTAGTCAGAGACAGTAAGACTGGACAGAGAACTGGGAAGAGATGGAGAGAGAGGGAAAGCAAGCGTTAGTTAGAGAAGTCAATGTTCATACCGCTGGGGTATAAGCTGCCCAAGTGAAATATGAGGTGCTGTTCCTCCAATTTGCACTGAGCCTCACTATGACAATGGAGGCGGCTCAGGACAGAAAGGTCAGATTGGCAATAGGAGTGTTGAGCAACTGGGAGATCGGGTAAGTTTAGGCGGACTGAGCGGAAGTGTTCAGCGAAACAATCGCTGATCCTGCGCCTTGCCGACATACAGGAGTCCACGCCTGGAACAGCGGATACAGTAGATGAGGTTGGAGGAGGTGCAAATGAACCTCTGACTTACCTGCAAAGACTGTTGGGGTCCTTGGACGGAGTCCAGAGGGGAGGAGCTTTGTAATTATGCTGGAAAAGCCTGTATTCAACCAGCAATCAACACAAGGTTAATATTGCACATTACAATTAATATGGTATGAGTTATGATTTATATTGTGTTGGAAATGAGAATTTTCTTTGTGACAAAATAATTTTTGCTTCTCCAACAGAGATAACATTCTTGACAGAAACTATCTCTGTGCATTTTAAAGTAGTAGACAAGGTTGATTTCTTCCATTCTGACAACTGATCTTGTTCTTGGCAATTGTCAATGTAACTCCAATTTCAGACAGCCGCAATATTTGTTTTCTGGCTTTCTAATTCAGGTTATTTGGAAAACAGTATGAATATGTGTTTTTTTGCCAGTTGTGGTTGAGCAGTAGACTTGTAATTATGGGTTTAAGTCAGAGTCCAAAGACTTGACCACAAATTTCACTGCAGAAGTGAAGGAGTGCTGTACTGTCTTGAAAAAGATCAGTGGGGAGTGATTTACCAAATTACCACTTATTACTGGGATATTTATCCTCTCACCAGTTTCCACAAACAAAATGGTGACAAAAAATGTTCACATTTCTGCCATGTTTCCTTGAGTAGAACTGGTAAATTTACTTTACTCGGTGTAAATAAATGTTGAATGGCTTGCCATGTGAAGTACCTTAAATGCAAGTCTCTTCTGTTTAGCTCCACATGTTGTTTCATTTTGAAGTCTATGTTGGTTTTGGCAAGAGTAGTGAAACCTGAGAGTTTTACCTTTATTAGTTTACATGCAGCCTCAGTAATCCAACTCAAAGCTATATCATTTTGACAAATTAACTTTATTTGATGACATAAGGAACTGCAGATGCTAGTTAACATAAAAATACACAAAGTGTTGGAATAAGTCAGCAGGTCAGACAGCATCTCTGGAGAACATCGGCAGTTAACATTTCAAGTCAGGACCTTCAGATTATTTCAATTCAAAATAAGTAGAGTCATTACATATTGTCCACTTTTGCTTAATCAAACTGGCTTTTCTTCATCTTGAGGAGAATCTGAGTTCCAGATAGGCTCCCTAAGATGGTCTGGTAGTTTTTTTAACATTGTCTGAAAAAGCAAAAAAAGTTTTAATTTATAAACTTACATGACAAACGAGAAAAAAAAAGTATAAATCCTAATATCAATATAAGACTGACCTTGGATACCTCCATTGCGACACCTTCTGGAAGATTGCGCTGGATATATTCCAAATATACATCAGCAGTGCTTCCAGTCAAATGTTTGAGCTGGCAGAGAGTAAGAATTAAAAATAAGCCAGAATGTATATCATATGCTTTACTAACGAGTCACTCAATATGCCTACTTTACTATATTTATGGATAAACCTAGGTCCCCCCTACCTGTTCACATTGGTGCTCATTTTCTGCCAAAATGAACCACTTCTCAATTTGCATATTTCATCTGCTGGCGTATGCTCTTTTGCAGTCTGTTATTCTCTTTGCTTCCAAATTTGATCTGCAGTTTGTCCCCAGATTACAAATTTATACTATTTATACCCCTATTGTACTAATTCATTTTATTGTCTCCATCCTCACCCTCCATATTCTACCAACTATAGAAGCCACTTATACTGACCCACAACTTTGGAACATGGATGTAAACCCCCGTGGTTCCTTTTTTCTCCTCCACTCATTTCCCACACTATGTTCTGCATGTTTCCTTTCTCTTCTTGTACTACTTGTTGTACCTGTGTACGGCCTGATTACACTCATGTATGTCGTGATCTGCCTGGATAGCTTGTAAAACAATGTTTTGCATTGTACCTTGATACACCTGACAATAATGAACCGATAGCAATGAACCCATTGCTGACCATCAAATTATTAATACAGTAAAACAAAACAAATAACCCTGAGAATGAACAAATATTGTCCAAAGAAATATGCAATAACAAAAATAATTTTGTTTGAATATTTTTATCTTTCAGCTAAATATTTATAGTAAAATATAGTAAGACATGTTACGTCCCAATAGCTTTTCACTTGCCTCTATGCATCTGTAGTGTGTTCTCATTTCATATTGAACTCGATGTTTCTTAAAAATGTGGATAGATTTGAGAAGTGTCAATCTATCGATTTTCCTTGTGGGCTCATTCCTTTAAAAAAAAGTTAATGTGAGTTTTTTGTTACACGAAAGGACATTATATTTAGTTTCACTGACTTTATGAATACAATGTACCAGCTGAATGCCACCCAAGTTTCCATAGATTATTGCTAGCATTATTGAAGTGCATTTGAATGGAAGGAAGCCAAATTCAATTTTGAAAATAATTAATTTGGTATAAATCTAAAGCATTGCAACAATGCTATTCTGAGGAGAACGTACCCATCCATGCCTTACAAGCAACTTACACTTTATCAACAGTGATGTTCAGCTCTTTTGCAGCAAGTGTGGCAAAATATTCATAGCTATCCAGTACCATTTTATCATGGCCTTTTACCAACACACAGACTTTCTTGTAAAGTGTATCGGGGTCATCTGTTTCGGTTATCTAAGATGACATAAAACCAGAAAAATTATTAAAAAAATTATCACAGAAATTATATTAAAAAGTATGTCAAGTTCCAAAGCAGCCAAATATTCCAGCATCTGGCATATTATTGTTTGTACAAGATTTAGCAGGGAGAACATATTTTGGGACATTTCTCATTTCTTACAAAACAATCCAAAAAGCCTCTGTCGAATATTTGCTGTCGAGTTATTTTGCCAAGTTTATACTTGCTTACTCTTAGGCAAGTGCAATGACCATTTAGCATAAACAACAATTCATCTGTGATTCCCTGAACAGTTAAAGCAAACTAGTTTAGGAGGTGTAACTCAGTATTGAAGATGATGGAAAGAAAATAAATTCAGAGTAACGTGATTCTGATCGCCATCTTGCAGCGCTTGAGATAAAAAAACAAGGCGACACTCTAATGCCAAATGAGTAAATTGTCTGAGGTTAACAAACCGCTCAATGGATTTGCATCCCAATACTAGGGAAAATTAGGGACATGGAAAAATGATTAAACAAGTCAAGTTACAAAGTTGTTTAAATTAAAGTTAAATTCAAATATTGAAGCATTAAATAATAACATTTTGAAATTAAATATATTAATTTCTCATCTACTACTGATCTGATTGCACATTCATTTTGTTTAAAAGACTTCCAATAAGATGTTGAAGATTTTCACTTAGTTTACTTCTACTATCAATGCACAATTTTAAAGAGATTGATCACACAGAATGGTGAACACAAAGCAGACCATCACAGGTTTGTCACTTCCTTACACCCAGTATCTCTTCATGGTGCATTGCATCAGGAAGGCTGCAAGTATCACCAAGGATGCCTGCCACCCTGGCCATTCCCCTTTTTCTCACTACAGGTGCACAACCTTTTATCCGAAAGCCTTGGGACCAGACACTTTTCGTAATTCGTAATTTTTCGGCTTTCGGATTGGAAGATTTTTAGCGTAGATTTTAACGGCTGGCTCAGTGGTAGAGTGCTCGGCTCATATCCGCAAGGTCGCGAATTTGCGCCTCGATCCCGGCAGTTACTCGATCGCGAGTTTGAGTCTTCAATGTAGTTTGCAGAATAGGAGAGAATAGGGAGGGTTAGGCTGGGATCATTCTCTGCGAGATAATCTTAGTGCGGGAGACAAGTATAGGAGAGGTGTACTGACTGTGTGGGCAGAACTTTGGAAGTGATTGCCCACCATTCTCAAAAGCCGCTGTGTCTCCCTGTCCCTCCAACTCCAGAGGAATCCGCTCCCCAATGGGCCGCTACGGCGACAAGTGGCAGTTCGCCCACAGCCCGAGCTGCGCCACCCCAAGAACAAGACGTACCTTGCACACCATCAGCTTCTGCCCCAGAGGGAGGGGGCAAGGGCGGTACAGTTCCCAGTCTCAGCTCCTGGCCAGGGGGGTGGCCGGAGACGTCAGGACCAACAGGAACCCACTCCCCGATGGGCCGCTACAGCGACAAGTGGCAGTTCGCCCACAGCCCGAGCTGCGCCCCCTCATCCGCAACCCGGGTTCCTCTGGAGTTGGAACGGGGCTGGGCTAGAGTTGCTGCTGGCTGTGAGTCTCCGGGATCTCCGTGCTTGCAGTCGGTGTCCCGTTGGTCCTGACGTCTCCGGCCACCCCCCTGGACAGGCGCTGAGGCTGTGAACTGTACCGCCCTTGCCCCCTCCCTCTGCAACTGCAAACAACCCCACTCTCCTGCTCACCTGCAAGGGCGGTACAGTTCCCAGTCTCAGCTCCTGTACAGGGGGGTGGCCGGAGACGTCACAGCCCGAGCTGCGCCCCCTCATCTGCAACCCCAAGAACAAGATGTACCTTGCACACCATCAGCTTCTGTCCCTACGGGAAGCGTGTTCCTCGAGTTGGAACGGGGCTGGGATGCTGCTGGCTGTGGGTCTCTGGGATCTCCGTGCTTGCAGTGGGCCTGGGGGTCGGTGTCCCGTTGGTCCGGACGTCTCCAGTGCTGGCATTGCCGACGTGAAGACAGTGCAAAGCCCCCGCGCCGGTGCAATGAGCGGGAAGCTGGAGAGGGGAAGGAAGGGGTCACACACATGGCTGGGAAGCAGAGGGGTGTAGGTGGGATGAAACTGAAGGGAGCGACAATCTGCTGCTGCCTGCCAGCTGAGTTAAAACGTTCCCACGCAAGACTCACGATACACTGTGTATCGTCAGTCTACCGCGGGAACTTTTTAACTCAGCGGGCAGGCAGCAGCAGATTGTCAATTATTAACCCTCCCGCGCAATATACCCTCACCTCTTTTATGAATGGGGATTTAGTTCCCCTTTCTTCGAGGACCGACCGGAGGTTCCACTGTCACCTCTGCGGGCCGCCCTCGGTGAACGTCTTCAAGGACCTTTCTTCAAGGACCGAAAAAATGGTCCTATTCGGAGCTTTTCGTTATTTGGATCTTCGGATAAAAGGTTGTGCACCTGTACTTCCTTCTGGGAGAAGATACTGGAGCTTGAAAGCATGGAAACCAGAATCAAGAATAGCTTCTTTCCTGCAGGTCTCAGGCTCCAGAATCAATTCCATCTTTTACTCCCCTTCCCAGAGTTGATGCTATGTATTCTTACTCTTAACTACCTCAATAAGTTATTCTGTTATTGCACTTTGCCTTGATTTTGCATTACTTCAGATTGCACGCCTGCATTCTGCTGTTTTATCATTGTATTTACTGTTTACTCTATGAGTTTCATGCCAAAAATTTGGTGTCCATTGTAAATGTCAACCACTTCCTCCGAGGTCACTTTTCTTGGGTACTAGAATGCAGGATCGAGGAGTCAGCGCCCAACAGTTGAAAGGCCCGCGGTAGCTGGTACCTCTCCACACGCTGCTGGAAGAACCGACACCTCTACTCCCCGGGTCGGGCGCTACCTCCTCGATCCCGCTGCTCGGCCAACCAGGATTCCAGTGCATCGCCAATGCGTCACATCAGCTCCTGATCCCCCGCCACCTGTCCGGATAATGTGACCAACGTTGGCTGAGCTGATGATCGGATCCAACCACTCTCACAAAACGCTGGTGTACGACGAGGACGTTAAGTTCACTCAACACAAACTTTAAGTCATTTGTTCCTTGCGCCCGAGGAAACCCCCGCTCCCATCCATCCCAATCATGCCACAAAAGTCTAATGTGTAGGAAGTCTGAAGGAGGGTCTTCTATCCAGAGGTCCGCGGACGGGAGAGTCGGCCAAGGCCTGCAGACGGGTGTGTCGGCCCATGCCCACAGCCAGCGCTGTGGGGAGGCGCCGGCCCCAGCTCGACTCTGCCTGTCCTGCTGGCGGGATGGGAGGGGTTGAGCTGGAGTTGGTGCTTCTTTTCCACGCTGCCTGCAGTCCTGGGCCGCTGCTGCGACGGGCCGGCACCTTGCCGGTCTGTCCGGCAGGCCAAGCAGAGCCGAGCTGAAGCCGATGCCCCCTCCATGCTCTCGTCAGGCTCCCGCCGGCCCAGACGGGACACTCTGGAGCAGACGGGGACAGACGGCCCAACGGCGGCTGGTTTGGGACGAGACGCAGATCTGCACCCATGCAGCGGCAAGGCCGCCGAGAGTGTTTATCCCGAGCGACCCATGACCTGTGCATGCACAGTTGGAATACCAAACTCACTTAATTAGCATTAATCTTAAATCGATCAAAAAGGGCATTCAAATGATTAGTAAAAAGTGCCGGAATGCTTACCAAGGGAGCTGTGGAGTAATGCGAAAACCCCAACTTGATTCCCGATGACAGGGTTGGCAATGGCCTTTTCCTACAGTAACCAAAACATTGTATAGTAATAGTAGGTTCCTTGGGGAAAAATAGCATCACAACTCTGCTAGAGCTAAACTCTATTTCATTAACCTCATCTCATTTAATGGTTTGAATAATTTTTGAATCACATTATTATACAGCAAATGTACCATGTAGTTGGAAAAAAAATCAGAGGACCAATATCCAAGATAAATGACCAATCAGAGCAACATTTATGTCATTGCAAGAGAGAATAAATTAATAAGGAATTAGGGAAGTGGGAAATTTGGATTAATGCCAGCATGGGCTTGATGGGCTGAGTGGCATTAAATACCATCAGAAAATAGAAAAAAATTATTGAATTTAGGCAAAATGGATCATGTTACTGATTAAGAGAGACACAAGGATTTGCAGATACTGGAATCTTGCATAAAATACAAAGTGCTGGATCTCAGCGGAATCTCTGATGAACATGGTAGGCGATGTTTGTAATAGAGGAGAAAGTTGGAAAAGAGGTGGGTGCAGGACTAAGCCTATCAAGTGATAGATGCATACAGGTGAGTGTGGTTTTGTTTGGCTGATGGGTGGAGAAAGGCTGGAGATGAAAAGGAGACCAAAGGAGAGACAAGGAGACAAAAGTGTGTCAGATAAGAAGAGAAGTGAAAGGGCAGTGACATGTAAAGCCTGAGGAAGAGATGTAGGTGGAAGGAGACAGGGCTGGAGGCGGAGGTTGGGAATACGGGGCAGGATGGTGGGAGAAATTAGTGGGGGAGGGGTACAGGGAAGACAGGGATTGGGGAAAAAAGGGTGTTACCTACAATGTCTTGGTAATTCTTAACATAGCATCTACCAAGGAGCAAATGGACATTTACCCAGGCTCCATGCTGTCTGTTCATCTGTGGGTGTCAGTCAGATCAATTGGAAAATTATATTGGGTAATATTAGGGTTAACTTTGTTCGCTGTTAAGGTTTAATACACATTATTTTTATCAATCTAATTGTGAAGCATTTATGAATAGGAAGAATGAATAACTCTCCTGTGAATGTGTGCTCTGGAATTAATATGGTAAGTACATAATAGCAATTTTGATATGAAATAATTGGAAATGGGGCATGCAACAAATTTGGGATTCTAACTACTGGTAGTTGAAGAGAAAAAGGCTGTTGATCAAAGTTTGTATATTCAATCAGTAAACCTATTGTCAACGTTTTAGTTATCCTTTATGGATGGCATGGACAAGAGTCCAGAGTTTTTAAGAGAGGTAGATTTAGCTCTATTGGGCTAAAGGAATCAAGGGATATGGGGAAAAAGCTGGAACAGGTAACTGATTTTGGATAATCAGCCATGATCATATTGAATAGCGATGCTGGCTCAAAGGGCCAAATGTCCTACTCCTGCACCTATTTTCTATGTTTCAGTGTTAGTATAGATTGAGATTATTGCCAATGAAAGGGGATAATATTGGGGAACTCTATTCTTCTCATCAAAAGTTTTATATCATTCACTTACATTCATAGAGCTAGACAGTGTGGAAACGGGTCCTTCAGCCAAACTTGTCCATGCCAACCAAGTTGCCTAACTGAGCTGGTCCCACTTGCCAGTGCAAGGTATAAATTCATCCAAATCTTTCCTATACCTGTATATGTCAAATGTAATTATGTTCACCTCTGCCACTTCCTTTGGCATCTCATTCGACAAAATCAACCGTGTGGAAAAAATTGCCCCCAAGGTTCTCTTTCAGTCTTTGGCCTCTCTTCTTAAACCCTGTGCCCTCTAGCATCGACTTCCCTACTGTGCAATGGCTATTCACCTTATCTACCACCATCATGATTGTATAAACCTCTAATAAGGCTTCTTGTGACCTATGGGGAAAAAACAAGCCTTTTCAGCCTCTCCTTATACCTGCAGACATAGTAATATTCTCATCATTCTTTTCTGCACTCTTTCCATTTAAATGACAATCTCCCTACAGCCAGGCAACCAGAATTGTACAGGGTACTCTAAATATGGTCTCACCAACATCATGTACAGCTATAACAGGTCATCCAACTCCTGATGAAGGCAAGCATGCCAAGCACCTTCTTCACCCTGTGTATGTGTTATCACTTGTATGGAACCCCAAGATCTTTCTGTACAACAATCCCCACGCCCCTACTAGAATTTATATCTGACTGAACAATACTTGAATTTCATCCAAAAAATAACTTTCCTAACATTGCCCAATGTTTGAAACAAAACGTGCAAAACTTACCAAAAGCGTACTGCTATCGTATTATTAGCAGCACAATTCAAGAATGGCACACAATCAACCTGAAATAAAAATAATTTGGGGATTCTTATGCTTATATTTTCACTTTTCAAATAAAACAGAGCCAATATAGAGATTATTTTTTTCTCCAATATACAATTGTTTAAAATACCACATTTACAGATATGTTACATTAGTTTCTCCCAGTTACATTAATTTGAACACCTTTAAAATAATTTCTAGGGAGATGAGAGGAAAGAAAAATAATGACCATCAAGTATACAAAATTAAAGAAAACTTGCTGAAAGGTAAATCCAAAAAACTCAAATGTTGAAAATCACCAACATAAATTCTAGAAAAAATCTCAGCAAGTCAAACAGTATCTGTGGAAAGAAAAAAAAAGTCACTGTTTCAAGTCTGAGAAACTTTAGATTTCTTATTTTAAGAGTCAAAATGAGGAATGATTGAAGGGAGTTTGAGAGGACTACGTTGTGGTGGCTAATGGTCCAAATACTAATGTTGGGGCTGGAGACTTTTGGAATATTCAATTCAATTCAACTTTATTGTCATTGCACAAATACGAGTATAGGTACAATGAAATGCAGTTTAGCGTCTGGTCATAGTGCAAGATAGTAGAAGTAAAAATAAAAATACAAAATAAGCATACAATAAAAATAAAAAATACTGGTGAACAATGTGTGGATTGTGGATGAATTAAAACTGGTACATAGGCAAATAACTATACAAATGGGAGTCTGAAGATAGCTAGGGACGGTTCAGCAGTGTAATGGTGTTGTTGAAAAAGCTGTTCCTCAGCCTGCTTGTGCGAGACCTGAGGCTCCTGTACCGCCTCCCTGATGGGAGGAGGGCAAACAGTCCATGGTTAGGGTGAGAGGGGTCCTTGATGATTTTCCCGGCCCATCTCAGACACCATTTTCGGTGGAGGGCATCCATGGCAGGGAGCGGGGCACCGATGATGTGCTGAGCGGTTTTCACCACCCGTTGCATTGCCTTCCTGTCAGCTGCTGTACCATACCGTGAAGCAGGTGGTCAGGATGCTTTCGAATGGTACAGCGGTAGAAGTTGGACAGGATCTGGGGGACAGGTGAGCTTTCTTGAGCCTCCTCAGAAAGTAAAGGCGCTGCTGCGTCTTTTTGATCAATTTGGTTGTATTGAGGGACCAGGACAGATCCTCTGAGATGTGTACCCCGAGGAATTTGTAGTTGGAGACACGCTCCACCTCAGTCCTGTTTATGTGGATGGGGGTATGTCTGCCACCTCTGGTCTTCCTGAAGTCAACAATTTCCTTCGTCTTCTTGGAGTTGAGGACGAGGTTATTGTTGGCACACCAGGCTGCCAGGTTCTGGACCTCCTCCCTATAGGCTGATTCGTTGTTGTCGCTGATCAGTCCTACCACCGTGGTGTCATCGGCAAATTTTATGATGGCGTTGGAGCCATACTTAGGGACGTAGTCATGGGTGAAGAGGGAGTGGAGGAGAGGGCTGAGCACACAGCCCTGTGGCACGCCGGTGTTCAATGTTAGAGTGGAAGAGGTGAGGTTGTTGATCCTAACAGACTGTGGTCTGTTGGTGAGGAAATCCAGTGTCCAATTGCAGAGGGAGGTGGTGATGCCAAGTCCGCTGAGTTTGGTGATCAAGCTGGTGGGGATGACAGTGTTAAAGGCGGAGCTGAAGTCGATGAACAACAACCTGATGTAGGAGTTGTTGTTGTCCAGGTGGGTCAGGGCAGAGTGTAGGGCCGCAGTATGGCGTCCTCTGCCGACCTGTTGGTCCGGTAGGCAAACTGATGGGAGTCCAGTGTGGGGGGGGGGAGGCTGGCTTTGAGGTGAGCCAAGATCAGAATATGGTAGCAGTACTGAAGAGAAAAGTTACTGTGGCAACGTGAATCAAAACCAAGGTTCAGTTTTATTATTTTACAATGATTTCAGCAAACGAGATAAAATGATAATGAAACAGTGGGTGGTAACAAAATGTATAGAACAGAAAAAGTTGGAATCATATATCTTTTCTTCATGTATAAAGCCTAATTGCACAATCCAATGGTACGTTTGACTAAATTTACATAGGAATAGATTGCAGCGATTTTCAATTTAGAAGAAGAAATAAGCTGCATGATGATCTGGAATGAGGGAAGGGAAACTTAAAAAATAAAACGATTAGGATCGGAAGCAGAAGAAAGTTGTTGAAGAATGAAACTAACGGCATGATCAGTTTGAAGTAGAGGGGCCGCGCCACGTTCAAGCGGGTGGGTGAAGGGATCCGGATCAGCCGGGATGCGGGGGTTCAAGAACAAATCACAGGGAACCCAGCGGGTCAGGCAGCATCCGTAGAGGGATGGGACTTATGAAGAACGGTGCCGAGCCAAACGCACCCTGTCCAATTATCCCCACAGATGCTGTCTGATCCAGCAACCCATCTCCCCGCCCCGCATTTGGGGTCCCTGGTGGATCCGACTCGACTCAGAGCACCACAATAACACATGGCGAGGAACGCGGGTACAAGGACGGCGGACGTTACCCGATGCAGCTGCCGTAACAAACTGCACACCAGCCCCGGCGCGGCCGCCATCTTGAAGAGCGGCGCCGCTGCCTCCGAGTGACGCGGACGCGGGTGACGTAAGGGGGCGGGGCGTTTACAGACAACATCTGTGTGTGTGTGGGGGGGGCGACTGCAGATACAGGTTTGTAACCGACCACAGACATAAGACACTGCAGTAACTCAGCGGGTCAGGCAGCATGCAAGGCCAAACGTAAAGTGGAGGAACACCACCTCATACTTCGCTTGGGCTGCTTACAACCCAGCGGTATGATTATAGATTTGTCTAACTTAAAGTAACCCCTGCATTGCGCAGGCTGCCCACTGCCCTCTCTGGAGAACATAGCCACCTTAAGGGCCTGTCCCACTTACGTGTCCTTGGCACGTAAATTACGCGACCTCGTGGTCACGTTGAGGCGTACAGGCGCGGGCACACGCGGCAGGCGCGGGCACACGCGGCAGGCGCGGGCACACGCGGCAGGCGCGGGCACACCGCGACGCCCTGTGTCTCCCTTTCAAGGGAGATGCTAAAAATGCATTTCGTTGTCTCTGTACTGTACACTGACAATGACAATAAATTGAATCATTTCATTTCATTTTTCATTTTTTCATTATCGTGTGGCCGCGCGGGGCCGGTCCCACTGAGAAGCGCGGAGGGGTATATAGTTGTGCGCGACATCGCGCGGGGCTCTGAAATTTTTGTAGCGAACAAAATCTTTGCGCGCCAACGGCCTGTTGTGGAACTGACGGCCAAAGTGGGACAGGCCCAAGACCCTAGCGCGATGCAACGTCTCACCTCTAACAGCAGCAGAAGCAGGCGAACGATCGGCGAACTCGGCCTGGGGCTCACAGCCGTTGCGGTCCGGATACGCCCCCACTTCTACTACCAGAGCGGGGCTAAGATAATTGAAGATGGACACAAAATGCTGGAGTAACTCAGCGGGACCGGCAGCATCTGTGGAGAGAAGGAATGGGTGATGTTTCTGGTCAAGACCCTTCTTCAGTCTGAAAGAAGGGTCTTGACCCAAAACGTCATCCATTCCTTCTCTCCAGAGATGCTGCCGATCCCGCTGAGTTACTCCGGCATTTTGCGCCCATCTTCAAATGACGCCATGCGCTCCAGAAGGCTGTGCGTACGCATGAAATCACGTGCGACCTTCGCGGGACTGTCTCGGCTCAATGCGACCACGAGGTTGTGTAATTTGTGTGCCAAGGACACGTAAGTGGGACAGGCCCTTTACGCTACCTCAGCAGAACCACTGACATCATCAAAGACTCCACACACCCTAGTCACCACCTTTTTGAACTGTTGCCCAAAGCAATCTTCACACTCAATATGAAAAAACACTGAGTATTATTCATGCTGCACTTTTCCATGTTGCTACCCACCTCGCACTTTACTATTACCGTGGTGGTGGCCCTTATCTCAGACAACGATGAGAAGGCCTACCGGGAGGAGGTGGCTGATCTGGCACTCTGATGTCAGGCCAACAGCCTCCTCTTGAACATCAAAAAACACTAAGGAGCTGATCGTGGACTTTAGGAGGGCACATCATCCAAGGACGTACACACCATTGAGGATAAATGGAGATACTGTGGATAGGGTGAGCTGCTTAAAATACCTGGGAGTCCACATCTCTGAGGATATGACATGGACATCACACGCCGCGGCACTCGTGAGTAAGGCAAGGCAGCGCCTTTACCACCTCAGGCAATTGAGGAAATTCAGAATGTCTCCGAGGATCCTCCAGTGCTTCTACTCAGCGGCTGTGGAAAGCATCTTGTCCGGGAACATTACCATCTGGTTTGGGAATTGCTCTGCCCAGGACAAGAAGGCTCTGCAGAGAGTAGTGCGTTCGGCCGAACGCACTTTGGGAACTTCACTCGCCCCCCTGCAGGAACTATACATCAGGAGGTGCAGCTCCAGAGCCAATAAAATCATGGGAGACCCCTTCCACCCCTGCAACAGACTGTTCCAGCTGCTATGGTCAGGCAAACACCTCTGTTGCCATGCTGTGAGAATGGAGAGGTTGAGAAGGAGTTTCTTCCCAGAGGCTATTCGGACTGTAAACTCCTATCTCACCAGGGACTAACATTACTGTACCACACTACTGCTTTATTTTTCAATTGCTGTTTTTTCCCTTTTTCCTTCCGCCCACAATATTTAATATGGAAAAGAATATGTGATTCTGTTACATTCTGTTTGTAGTTTGTTTTGTCTTTTTGCACAAAGTCCGCGAGTATTGCCACTTTTCATTTCACTGCACATCTGTATGTGATGAATAAACTTGACTAGACTTGACTACCATGTGCAATACTGATTATTTATTTATCTTGATACTTCGTTTTATAACATTGTTTTTAAATTGTGTCCTGTGTTTTTATGTTTGTATATTATGCACCAATGGAGTGGCAATAATAATTTTGTCGTATGCAGTGCTTACAATGACAATTAAGGGCAGTCATTCATTCATTCCCTCGTTCTCTATCTTCCCCCCCCCCCCCCCCCCCCCCCCCTCCCCCACCAAGTCGTACCAGCTTCAAAGTCGTCTTGTTGAGTCTCATTGTCTGTACTCGTTAACACCTAAAGGGCCTGTCCCACTTTGCGATTTTTTTCGCCGACTGTGAGCATCAGTGACTGACGCCCGTTGTCGCCCTAAAAAGCGCCAAGTTGTACGACATACACGCTGACGTATGCTGCCCTGCGGGTGACGCCCAGTTACGGTCAGGGTTAGGGTTAGCCCTAACCCAGCGTCACCCGCAGGATATGATAAGACACCCAGATGTTGCCTGAAGATTTTGAACATTCCAAAATCCAGTGGCGCCAGGGAAACACCACGCGTCACCACGCGCCACCCAGCGTCTCGCCCCAACCACGCTGTGACAACCTCTTTTCAGGCTGTCACCGAAAACGTCGCCCAAGTGGGACAGGCCTTTAACAAGCAGCTAAGAATGGCGTGTATCCTTTATCATCAGTACTTTTTTTGCATTTCTTTCATTCATTTGTTCTATATCGATGAATTTTCTGGTTGGCCCAAAACATCGCCTATTCCTTCTCCAGAGATGCTGCCTGTCCTGCTGAGTCACTCTAGTTTTTTGTGTCTATTCGCAGTCTGAAGGGTCGACCCGATACGTCACCTATACCTTTTCTCCAGAGATGCTGTCTGACCCACTGATTTACTCCAGCACTTTGTGTCTATATTTTATTCAACTGTATCTCGACTAATGTGCAGAAGCGGCAAATCTGAAATATAAAAGCAGGTAATGCTGCCAGTACTCAGCCGCACAGACAGCATCTGTGGTGAAAGAAGCAGATCTATGAGCCTTCATTGACCATGGTACAGTATTGTTCCTATATTTTTCAAAGACTAGATTAACTTTTCAGGAAAGTATAATCCAATTTCCCCTCTTAATGTTCTGGTATGAGTAGGGTCCCAACCCAGTGCTCATGGTCTT
This sequence comes from Leucoraja erinaceus, assembly GCF_028641065.1. Taxonomy (NCBI): domain Eukaryota; kingdom Metazoa; phylum Chordata; class Chondrichthyes; order Rajiformes; family Rajidae; genus Leucoraja; species Leucoraja erinaceus. The sequence continues at coordinate 51,624,199 of NC_073384.1, read as the reverse complement.
TTCCCACCTCCAGCTCCCCCACCCCCCACTTTCAATGTGAAGAATGGTCCTCACCCAAAACATCACCCATCCCTTTTCTCCAGAGATGCTGCTTGCTGCTGAGTTACTCCAGCACTTTGTGTCTATCTTTGGTATACACCAGCATCTGTGTTCTTTGTTTCTACATTTTATTTCCAAGTCACGCGAGTGACTACGTGAAGAGCCCGCCAGCCCACATGCGCGTCAATACGTGGACGCATGGCGCGCGAGTCAGAGCAGTTCGAAACTGTTCTGGCAAGTAAGTCAATTTTGTTTCCAGCAGGGCGCTGCGATAGCGGGCCCGGAGTTGTTGATGGAGGCGGCCGGGTTTTGTGCTGCCGGCATCAGAGCTCCGAACGGGAGCAGGCGGCCGAAATTGGAGGCAGCTGTGGGGCTCCGTAAGGAGCTAGGATTTCATAAATTGCGGCTGCTGGCGCAGCCAGGTCAACAATCGCTGCAGGAGGTTTAGCAGCGGCCGGTGATTTTAAAAATAGCCGCGGCTACCGCTCAGGTAAGCTCAGCTGCCGTAGCACCGAGCAATTTTAAACGCAGTTACTGCTAACTGAGGGGCTCAGCTATGCTGCAGCAGCATATAGTGTATCCTTTATTTTTGGGCGGCTTTAGTTGCCGTTAATAGCGGTTGCCACTCGGTCACGAGTAGATAGCATTCAAAGTTTAATTCTTTGACAATATAATGATATATCTTATCATGCCAATAAAGTTTACATTAAAAATGATGATTACAAAGGACATTTATTATCACATACACCAATGGTGCAGTGAAAGTGGACTTGCCATTGCAGTCCAGATCTCCTGGCTTAGGAAGCCTTTTTTGAGCTGTGCCTATCAGACACCTGTGTGAGCTACACCTGGTGGCGTCATGGTAATTTCCACTCACTAGAGGGGACTGATTATTATCATCCTCCCACTCGGATGAACGGAGTGATGGAGATGGTGCCAAACTATATGCACACATGCCAGAGGGGAGATTCTTTTATAAGAGACTCCACCTATGTGGATATCGATAGGGCAGTCGAATCTCTGATTTAGAAACATAGAAACATAGAAATTAGGTGCAGGAGTAGGCCATTCGGCCCTTCGAGCCTGCACCGCCATTTAATATGATCATGGCTGATCATCCAACTCAGTATCCCGTACCTGCCTTCTCTCCATACCCTCTGATCCCCTTGGCCACAAGGGCCACATCTAACTCCCTCTTAAATATAGCCAATGAACTGGCCTCAACTACCCTCTGTGGCAGAGAGTTCCAGAGATTCACCACTCTCTGTGTGAAAAAAGTTCTCCTCATCTCAGTTTTAAAGGATTTCCCCCTTATCCTTAAGCTGTGACCCCTTGTCCTGGACTTCCCCAACATCAGGAACAATCTTCCTGCATCTAGCCTGTCCAACCTCTTAAGAATTTTGTAAGTTTCTATAAGATCCCCTCTCAATCTCCTAAATTCTAGAAATTTAATGGGGATATGCTTATTTTAATCATATGAACGTAATTTGCAGCTCCTGGTTCAGGGTTGCAATATTCCTCCCACCCGCCAAATATTATGCTCCGTATTACGGACGCATGCACAGGCAGTTCAAGTCATATGCCTGTAGCTACCACTGGTTCAGGGTTAGAATATTCCTCCCACTCGAAAGACTATCGGAGATCCTGTCACAAAATATGCTCTGTGTTATGGAAGCATGCACAGGCAGTCCGAGGCATACCCATGTGGCAACGCCTGGTTCGGGTGCACTATTTCTCTCACTCCAAGAGAGTGCATGATGTGTGAGAATCGCATAAGGAAAAGCTGCCTGCTCTTGCCTCTAAATTTGCTGTTCCCTCGGGGACAGACAAGCCCTACAGGAGGAGATGGCCAGCGGCATCAGCTATCTAACAGAAATGACAAGCATGACAAATGGAACCTCGCTGAAGCTCCAACAAGCAAATCGACCCGGGGTCAGAGACGCTGGTAAGTAAGGTCTCGTTATTAACCTCCGTACACTCCGAAATGGAGCAGTCTGTCGGCCCAGGTTTGGGTTTGCTGGCAGCATGGGCTGTCTAGTGGTTTTTCACTGTCTCTGGAATAGATAAGGTTGATGTAGAGACATTGGCAGGGTGTCTTGCATAGTGACCTCTGTGGGTTCCAAGTAGGAACAGTTTGGTTAGCAGGGTGGACCATCATGGAACTGGCTGGCCATATGGGTCATATTGACCAGGGAAGCACTGCCTCATCATCTGTGATTGAGGTTATCAGACTGCTCAGTAGAATGAAGTAGTTGAAGTCTCCCTCAACATATGGTTTACACCCCCACCGCCACCACACCAATCCCCCACAACCCCACCCCACCCACAGACCCTACCCCCACAAGGCCCCCCACCCCCCCCCCCACAACCCCCCTTCACACACACCCTCCCGCCCATACACCCCCTTCCCACAACCGCCCCTCCCACACCCCCCTACTCCCCCACAACCTCCCGCCCACACATCCCCCCTCCCACACCCCTCCCCCCACAACCCCAGATGCTGGTGTATACCAAAGATAGACCCAAACATTGCATAAGTAGGACAGACCCTTTATGCACCCTCAGACCTTTCAGTTTTCCTAGCACCTTCTCCTTAGTAATCGCCACTCCATTAACTTCTACCCCCTGACTCTCCAGGATTGCAGGCACACAGCTGGTGTCTTCCACTGTGAAGAATGATGCAAAAAAGTTATGAAATTCCTCTGCCATATCTTGACTTCCCATTAGCACTTCTCCTGCATCATTCCATCATTCTCCAGCGGCCCAACGTCCACTCTTGCCTCTTTATATATCCATAGAAACTCTTGCAATCCCCTTTTATATTATTGGCCAACTTTCATTCGTACTTCATCTTTTCTCTCCCTATTGTCCTTTTATTTACCCTTTGTTCTTTAAAAACATCCCAATCCTCTGGCTTCCCACTAATCTTTGCAATGTTATATGCCTTCTCTTTTGCTTGATGTTGTCCTTGACCTCACCTGCCAGCCATGATGCCAGTCATCTTATTCTCCCCCTGGAAGCTTTCTTCCTCTTTGGAATGAAATAATCCTGCACCTTCCGAATTATCCATAGAAATGACTGCCATTGTTGCTCTACCGTCATTCCTACTAAAGCCCCTTTCCAGTCAATTTTTGCCGGCTCCACCCTCGTGCCTCGGTAATCCCCTTTGCTCTGCTGTAATACCAACACATCTGATTTCAACTTCTCTCTTTCAAATTGTAGGTTAAATCATATTGTCACTATCTCCTAGTTTTTGCTTTACCTTATTCTCTTATTATGTTATATTGCGCAACACTAAATCTAGCATTGCCTTATCCCTGGTGCGCTCCACTCCAAGCTGCTCTAAGAAACTATCTTGGAGACACTCTCTCTTGGGGTCCAGTGCCAGCCTGAATCCTTACACAACTCATGGACTGCCTGTAATATGTTGAATCAGAAGACGAGATGCTGTTCCTTGAGCTTACATTGGAAAAGTGTAGGAAGCCAAACAAAGAGAGGTCAGACAGGGACTGGAATGGGAACTCAATGACTTCTCTTCTTCATTTCCATTAACACAGAGCTTGCTTCATTTCACTTCTGCATGTTTCAAGGCACAATTATTCTCCATACCTAGCATAGGTATTTCTCATTCTTATTCTATGCTTTAGAGACACAATTGAAGGGTTGTAGTCAGTTTCTACATGTATGATAAAACATCTGACTCTACATCCTCACTGCTATCAACATTAATTTTTACATCATTTTGTCTGTCTGCCTACCCAAGATCAAATTATAGACGTGAAAGAGCTTCAATTTAACAAGACTATCCTGAAAGCTGTCCTTTGAAAATCTCACAAACAAATTTGCATCTTTAACTGTTTATTTCCTCTCCAGATGTTAACTTGGGATGGCCTCCATAATGCATAACTTCAATTTCTGGTTTGAGCCCAAGATTACTTTGAAACCTGTGGTTGGTGGTCAAATGCCACAGCTGCCTATTTTTACCTTTGCATATACCACCCGCATCTGCCCTAAACTCACTGCACTGATCCGAAACCCCACCTACGTATTCGTTATTTTCCAGCTCAACCCGACTTTCTAAATCCGCTGAGCTCCTTCTAGCTTCAAGTACCACTCATTCTCACTTTGCATAATTTCTTCAACAACCACTCACTTCAATAGGTTAGTAGGAGTAGCAGGGTATGGTATCCCCTGGGAATAGCAATAGAGATGGTATCGCAGCAATGGCAGGAATTTCTGCAGATAATTTGGAAGGTGCAGGATCATTATATTCCAAAGACGAAGAAAGCTTCCAGGGGGAGAATGATGACCATGGCTGACAGGGAAGGTCACGGACAAAATAAAAGCAAAAGAGAAGGCATATAACATTGCAAAGATTAGTGGGAAGCCAGAAAGATATATCTACAACCCATCTACAACCTCCACCTGTCCTCAATGCCAGCGATTGAATTTCTGACGTGACTAGGTTATTTTCCATTTCTTTCTTCTGCTCCTCCTTCAGAAAGATCCTTTTGCCATCTTGGTCACATACTTTGGGATCTCCCATCTCCGTTGATTTTTTACTTCTATACTTCACACATTAGCCATCATCGTTAATTGCTCAGTGTAATATTTTCACTAGTATTTAGGATGTTTTACTACATAAATGAAGCCATGTAATTGCAGTTTGTTTGTTAAACATTATTAAGTTCTCAATTACTACACCCATGATACCGATGCTTCAATTAAAGCCGTCATTGTCTCTTTGGTAAGGCACATTGTGTATCTGTCCATGAATACCGCAAAACACATGCAGTTTATTTAAAGTGCTGATGAAAGGAAAAGCAACTGCAGGCAATGTGACCCTGACTGAACACATTACACTTCATTTATTTATGCTGCTGCACCCGCTGAGTTTCTCCAGCTTTTTTGTGTACCTTACACTTCATTTATAATTGGATCAATTTCTTAGTCGTAATGAGATTCAGTTGTTTGCCATTTCCCCACTTATGCAACACTATCATTGACCTTAGTAGCTGAACTAAAGCTGGTGAGCAGGGTGTTCGAGATTTGCGATGCTATGCTTACTGCCAAAGCATTATTACCATTTAAATTAATCAAGTCACAATGCAATTTCTTTAAATCTAATGGTGTTTAAAATGAGAGATATATGAATTTTCAACTTATTGTACTTTAATCTGCATCAAGCAACAAGGTTTGATGCAAACTGCAACACTCCTTAAACACTCCCAAGGCAGAAGAATTGTCAAAGTGTTGTTTCCAGTAATTACACCAGAAATCTGAAGAAGGGTTTCGGCCCGAAACATTGCGTATTTCCTTCGCTCCATAGATGCTGCCGCATCCCGCTGAGTTTCTCCAGCACTTTTGTCTACATCCAAATTATCAATGCCATTTATGGAGGATTGGAAATGTTGCAACTAATTTTACTTACCTCCAGCAGAGATACTTTAATCACAACATTCTTCCATATGATTCAAGTCCAGCCCTCATGCTTAAAGCCAGCACACTATTTCCTGCAATTAATAGACAGCAATCTATTATAATGAATGCACAGCAGGGATGATGAAATTCAAAAACCTGTAAATATATTCAGATCTGATTGTGAGATGGTTCAATTCCAAGAGGTGCTTCATTGAATTCATAATTTGATACTGGGCAGTGCATATTCTACAGGGAATTCACCTCCATCATCATCATTGTGGTCTACACCCAGCCCCAACCAGAAGTTCGGCCAGAAACATCACCCATTCCTTCTAACCAGAGATGCTGCCTGTCCTACTGAGTTACTCCAGCATTTTGTTTCTAACTTCGATGTACAACCAGCATCTGCAATTTCTTCCTACACGCTGAACACTTACGTTCAGTCCGCTTTGCGGTTGGTTTCCAAATACTTTAACTCCCCTTCCCATACTGACTTATCGATCCTGGGCCTCCTCCACTGTCAGAGTGAGGCCACACGCAAATTGGAGGGACAGCACCTCATATTTTGCTTCGGCAGTTTACAACCCAGCAGTATGAACGTTGATTTATCTAAATTCAGGTAATCCTTGCATCCCCTCTCCCCCACCCGTCATCCTACTCGTTCCACTGTTCGTATTCTTGTATCCCTCCATTATCACCTATTCCCCAGCCAACAATGGGCCATAATCCAGCTCTGCTTTGCTCTGGCATTTTCTTACCTCTAGTCCCCTCCCCTCTACTCTGAGTCTGAAGAGTCTCAACCTGAAACGTCACCCATCCTTTTGGCCTGACCCATTGAATTACTCCAGCACTTTGTGTCTATCTCAGGCATTCAAGTGTGGTGATGAATGTTCATGTAAGTAGTCCATGTATATAATAAGGCTATCAGAAAACCAATGAGGCACTTTCGGACTAAACTGGATGAGATGGACATTTGGCAGCTGTAACAGGCTTGCACAGCATCACTTCTTACAAGACAAAACCAAGTTGTAGTTCAGGTGACAGTGATGCATCACTCCTGGACAAGCTCAGTGCTTTTTAAGCTCACTTCAAAAGCAGAATATTGAAGTGCTTCTCAGGCCCCCGTAGTCCCTAGGGACACTGTAGTCTCAGTCATCAAGGTCCAATGCCAGGAGATCCATCACAAGAGTGAACCATCACTAAGTGTCTGGCCATGGTGATGTACCTGGCCGCATTCTTAAAGCCTGTGTGGACCAACTGGCTGGACATCTTCAACCTCTCAATGCTAAGGTCCGAGGTTCCCACCAGCTTTAAAAGGGCATGAGTAAAACTGGTGCCCAAGAACAGTAAGATGACATGCTTCATTAAATTTAACCTACCTCCATAATAATTCAACGAGGCTTGCAATCTCGCTGGCTCTTCACTCTGCACTGGACCACATGGATAATAATAACACAGGAGCTACACACGCGGCAGGAGTAACCCGAGAAGCCACGGCCTCGAGAATGAGGACCCGCCTGGTAAGTCGACTTGCCTGCCGCAGATCGAGGACCCACTCTGCATACCCACCTGGAGACTCGGCTCGCCTGCCCAGAGTGGTAAGAGTCAGACAGAGGGCCACTATGCGGACTGGTGGAGTCGGCTGCTGGAGGCTTTGCAGCAGCCTGGAGTGGGTGGCAATCCAAGATGCGGTGCACATGGACTGGATGTGGCCAACACCATGGCTATGCTTGGCCAGACCGGGACTGTGAACGTTATGAAACACGGCGGAACCGGCATTATATGCAAAATGAATTTCACTATGTAATGTTTCCAATTGCATATGTGACTATATATATCCATTGAAGTACATGCATCAGGCTGCTGTTCATCCAGAACAACGTAGGGTTTAACGCATCATCCCCTCCAAACTTATCATCAACCTGAGAGAACTGCGGCTCTGCTCATCCGAAGTAATTGGACCCTCGACTTTCTCATTGGCAGACTCAATCAGTACGAACACTGCCTCCTCGACTACTATCAACTCGGGGCACCTCAACACCCTATTCTCTCATGACTTATTGAAGGTGATGTCCAGGTGCAAGTGAGCACACTGGACATCACCTCAGACCGGGCGGGATCCAGAATGGTGCCAGGATCAACATGTTCCCCATGCCCGGCGACTAAAGAGCACAAGAATCCTGTACTATAATTCTGTTTCTTTGTAACCTTGTAGTGTTCTTTCTCCATCATTGATCCACTCGAAACCTGCTGGTTTCATTACAGAATGCAAGGGAACAAAATTGTTACATAAACTGAGAGACACTTTAAGAATAAGAGGTAAGCCATTTAGATCGAAGATGAGGAAACACTTTTTCACACAGAGAGTTGTGAGTCTGCGGAATTCTCTGTGGTCAGAGGGCGGTGGAGGCCGGTTCTCTGGATACTTTGAAGAGAGAGCTAGATAGGAATCGTAAAGATAGTGGAGTCAGGGGATATGGGGGGGGGGGGGGGGGGGGGGGGGGGAAAGGCAGGATTGGGGTACTGATTGGGGATGATCAGCCATGATCACATTGAATGGCGGTGCTGACTTGAAGGGCCAAATGGCCTACTCCTGCACCTATTGTCTATAAAACAATATAAAAACACTTTAAGTTGATGTTGGAATTAATTTAACTAGAGTGTAATGCCATTGCTGTACATTCAAAATGTGAATGGAAATAGTAAATTTAACGTTATTTAAGTTCATTAAGGAGATTGACATTCAGCTCTTCCATTTTGACATAGAATATTAAAACACTCTGATAAATTGGAAAGTAGTTTCCCTGTCAATAGGGTGGTTAGTGCATTATGAAATGTGCAAAAATGCTGGCAATATGGTGTCACTTTCTACTCAGTTGCTAATGTTGACAACAACTGATGTTGCAAGGTGGGGGATCAACCAATGAATGTGGTTGCCCATTTCTTGCTTGATCCCATTGTAATTTTTATTAAATATATATTTCTTACAGTATATTCACTCTCCAATTTCTAATTTTAAGCAAAACCACAAGGCAAAGGATGAAGGGAGCTGAGAGTTGCTCCATAGATGAATGCCATAACTCTGAATGCTAACATTGGATAAAATAATTCAGGTGAATGCAACTCCACTTTTTCAAAATGACTTATGCTTCTTATGGAATTGGAATAAGTACTTTAAAATAAACAAAATAATTAAACTGTTGTAAGTTATTTACATTGTCTCCTGAAATTCAGGAAATGTGTAAATTTCCCTTGTTTGATTGGCACCCAATCATGAAACGAGACATTGCCTGGATTTTAAATTGGAAATGTGTTTCTAGTTACCCAATTCTTATAAATATGGAACATTTCGTTCAAAGTGCCACAATGCTATTGATACAAAATCTACAGAAGTAGTTAACAGTTAACAAAGCAGGTCTTCATTGTCTTTGACAATCTTCATTTTCTTGACTCCTATGCAGGTATAATGTTACACAGCTATTCTTCACATATAGATCTACTTGGCAAATAATTCACCAGAAGAAAGCTCTGTGTTCATCGTGCCTTCACAAGCATATGTTCCAAAAGGAGACATTGCAGGGAAACAGAAATTCCAACCAATTCTTTGGATCCCAAAGGTCAAAAAGACAATTTCAGCTGAGAATAACCATCTCATCCTAGAGCAGGAAATCAATCTAAAATATGTCACAGATGCACATTATGCCATTCATTTCCACACTATATCAAAAAGGAAATATGGCTATTATCATTCCAAATAAGCATATTTGGGGAACTATGTGCAAATTCCGAGAGCACCAACAATTACCTGGTAATAGTTGATTACTGAACAGTAGTGATGCTGAGAATCTTAATGTAATGTATATGTTGACTGTCCTGATATGGCCAAATCAGATCTCTTCAAGGAATTTAGTCTATATAGGTTAAAACATCTTTCTTAGTGGAATTCTCTTTCAAAATAACTTTTATTTCAGGTAGAAACAAGGAAAATGCAGATGCCGATTCATACAAAAAGCCACAAAGTGCTGGAATAACTCAGCGGGTTAGGCAGCATCCCTGGAGAACATGGACAGGTGACATCCCTGGTTGGGATCTTCCTCAGGTACTCTATTTCAGATATTTTGGGAGGCAGAAAATTAAAAAAAAATCATTTTCTTTGATTAGTTTAATATGGGGTGGGGGGGGATCAGTTAATCCCATCACATTCTTTAAAAAAAACCCCTCTGGTACACGATTCAAGCACTACCTGCTAAAGTGAATACTAAATTCACAAAAAAATACTGCCAATTCTAAAGATGCCATCATTTTTTTTTTTAAATGCAGCCTTCCCAAGAACATGGCACAAAAATCCTTTTTGGCTGTACAATTAAAAGCATGTTACAAGTGAAGTAATTCACTGATCTATACATAGTGCTTCATTCATAATTTGACAAATACATCTCATTCAGTTATAGATGAAAGGTGACTACTAGAGCCAGGATTTTGCCATAAATGCCATGTGCCTAAATCAGCCTTTTTTTTGCTAAAATGTTGTGCTTTTTTCTCTAATTGTACCGTGATTACAATGACATTTTCTATGTTAACACATTAATATTAAGAAAGGATGAGAGGGGGACAGTAGGACCAGAAGGAGAGCTGGGAAGGGTGAGGGGGAGAGGGAAGAAGACAAGGGCTATCTAAAATTAAAGAAGTCAATGTTGATACCACTGAGATGTAGACAACCCAAGCAAAATACCCAAGTTTGTCTCCTCACTACATTTACTGCTGGCTTCAGTTGCAAATCTGAGTTTGAGTGATCAGTGCAAGGCATTCATTGATGCTGGAATTCCACTGTGGAAATTGGAAAACAAATCTCTCAGAGGTTTTTTTAGAGAAATACAGAGGAACATATACCAAGCGAGTCATCATTACGGAAAAATTATGTTGACAGCAACTTCAACATTGCTGTGCAAAAAATTAGTGCTGAAGTTGCATGCAACAAAATATGGATTTCAATAGACGAGACAGCTGATGCTGTGGGGAGATATGTTGCCAATGTGGTCGTCGGTACACTGGAGGCAGGTCAGTATTGGAGAAGTCAAACAGCTCAACTATTGCTCAGTTGTTTACATCTTCACTTGCTGTACTTTGGCCAGAAGGTATAAAACACGAGAATGTTCTTCAGTTTGTGACTCATGCACCTCCTTACATGAAAAAAGCTGCTCGTGCTCTTAATGTTTTATTCCCCAAAATGTTGCATTTGACATGCTTAGCACAAGGGCTTCATAGAATTGCCGTACACATACGTAGTTTGTTTCCAAATGTCGATCGCCTAGTTTCCAATGTCAAGAAAATCTTCCTCAAAGCACCGTCACGTCTGCAGTTGTTTAAGGAAATGGCACCCGAGATTCCGCTACCTCCTAAGCCCGTTTTGACTAGGTAGAAACATAGAAAATAGGTGCAGGAGTAGGCCATTCGGCCCTTCGAGCCTGCACCGCCATTCAATATGATCATGGCTGATCATCCAACTCAGTATCCTGTACGTGCCTTCTCTCCATACCCCCTGATCCCTTTAGCCACAAGGGCCACATCTAACTCCCTCTTAAATATAGCCAATGAACTGGCCTCATCTACCTTCTGTGGCAGAGAATTCCAGAGATTCACCACTCTCTGTGTGAAAAATGTTTTCCTCATCTCGGTCCTAAAAGATTTCCCCCTTATCCTTAAACTGTGACCCCTTGTTCTGGACTTCCCCAACATCAGAAATAATATTCCTGCATTTAGCCTGTCAAACCCTTAAGAATTTTGTACGTTTCTATAAGATCCCCCCTCAATCTTCTAAATTCTAGCGAGTACAAGCCGAGTCTATCCAGTCTTTCTTCATATGAAAGTCCTGACATCCCAGGAATCAGCCTGGTGAACCTTCTCTGTACTCCCTCTATGGCAAGAATGTCTTTCCTCAGATTAGGAGAGCAAAACTGAGAGCCCAAAGGTGGGGTACATGGCTCTCTGCTGTACTTACTGTGCTGCAAATTTTGAAAAGATAAAATAAATCGTTAACTGTTTTAAGAAAGAAGAATCTGCTGCAATCAGGACTGTCAGTGAAATCATGCAGAAAAATTCCCTCCACTGCAATCTTGTGTTTATTGCTTCCAATTTTGCAAACTTCCCTCAAGCTATCACTTCCCTTGAGAAACGTGGCAAAACATTAGTGAATAACTTGCAGGTTTTCAACAAAGTAACTGACGATATTCGTAAAGTTCCTGGCGATGTAGGTAAAGACATACAAGGAAAATGCGAGAGTGATTTTAGCTAACAAAGATCTTGAAGAAATACAAAACAGAGCTAAAGTTCTCAAAGGTAGTTGTAATGCACAAGATATTGACATGAATATAGAGTCGGTAGCTTGTTTCGGGTATGCACCAATGACCTCAGCTGAGGTAGAAAGATGTTTTTCACAAGCATATTCTGCCTGACAGACCGCATAGTTTAACACAAGATCATTTGGAAAAAAATGCTAGTAATTATGTCAACCAGGCAACTTTGGTCATTTAATGTAGAATACCTTTATATTATCATTTTTAACCATATTTTGGTGGTGGAAATACATGCCTTGTTATGCCTTTTTTTTTTGGTCAATAAATGCCTTTTCAAGCCTTTTTTGTAATTTTATTATGCCTTTTGCCTGCCTCTTTCAGAGTTTTTTAGTGCCGAAACATCCTGGCTCTAGTGACTACAAATGTATGGAAGGTTCTCCTCACATACTTGAAAAAACATTTACAGTGCAAATATAACAAAAATAAATTACATTATGGAGTAAAAGGCATGCAATCTGACCACAATCTGTACCCCCAAATTAATAAAATAAAGCTTTAATAAGTCTGTACATCATTGTAATAAAAGAAAACAACCCGAATGAAAGATCTGCATTCTCTCACTCCCTTTGACACTTTTACTTTCAAAAATAGTTTGCTTTTGCAATAGAATTTTGGGATATAAAGTATTTACACCATACCTGCTAGATAACACCAAGGAACAGCAGTTAAATAAATGCGTAAACAAATCAGATTTAACAATTTAAAATATATATAATTTTGAACCTTATTTACAGCTTTTTTTGTTTTGTTTTATAGAAAAGTAGACAATATAATTTCTGAAACTTTCACTCGACAAAAAACCTTTTTAGCAAAAAACCCGTTTGGCTTCAATGCTTCGAAGTAACTTTAAACAAGCAGCTGGAAGGGAAAATAATAGTCCATGAGGCTGTGTTTAGCCTATGTAAAGGTATAAATGGCAAAAAGCGGATCGAGCATTTCCATCCATGTGCAACTCTCTTGGGATTCTTCTGCATACTGCATTTGAACCAGCCTAAGCACTTCCTGATGACTTAAAAACACAAAAAGCAGTTTTGTCCAACTTATTCTATGTGAAAGTTATTCCGCGTTATTTTGAAAGTTGCTTTAAAGACATTTACAATTCATCATCCTGGAGAAATTCTCCATCTATGATATTCGATTCATCCATGACATCTTCCAAGTCCCGAATGATGTCATGATCCTCTATTTCCAATTGTCGCTTTACCATACTCATGTGATCTGGGTGAAGTAGCATTGGTGAAGCAGGCCTGGTTATTGTTGCTACTTCAGCAGCTCCAAGGGCTTTTTGTGTCTTCTGCCGCTGCTGATCCTCCTGTTGTTTATGGGTTTTCATGTGAGCATTTCTACTTTTGATCTTGTAGAACATCCTTGACACAAAGAAAGCACACTTTAAAATTAAGTACAAACAGCAACATTTAAAACAAAATTGAATATATTTTCCATTTAATTGACCATCAAAATGTTACAATATAATGAAATTATGCAACATTTTCATTTAAAGTACTTACTTTCCACATTCCTTGCAAGGGAATATTGTAGCAGCATCTGTTTCACTACTTGTGCTATGTGCAGGAGAATTTTTGACAGATGCATAGCCTGGCTGGGGTCCTCCTGTTTTAAGTTTAGCTGCAGACGCTTGCTTTGGGACCTGGTTAGAACCACCGTGAATCCGTGCATGGCCATTTAATGCTTGTCTGGAGCTGAATATCTAAAAGGAGAATTGGTAAACAAAAGATTAAGTGTAGTGCTGGAACTCGAGGTCAGTTCAACAAAACATCTTAATTTTTCACCATAAATAATACATTTATTATGTAAACAAATCACTGTGAGGGCACATGGAAATACTTGTTGAAGTAGAAAATGAACAATGGTTTTTAGTAGGCTGAATCATACTTTGAATCACCCAGCAACTTTGTACAGAATAACTAGTTACTTGCCACTTGCTTTTCAACCCATCACTGAGCCCACCCAGGTCCTGCAGTCAAGCATAGACACCGACAGACCAGACCCTTAGCTTTAAGCCAGGGATGTTTGGTGATTGAAACATGGCCCAACTCATTTCAGTAAAAAGGTCGATGCACGCAAGTAGTTTACCTATTTAACTTTATTTTAATTTGTTGATTGATTATTTAATGATTCAAATAGATTTTAAATTACAAAAGTTATCAAAAAGGGTGTCAAGGCACTAAGGGAGTGGGGCCTCAAAACATACCACCTAAATATGTGCGTGACAAATGGTATTTGTACTTTTAAAGGGGCTTCATTACCTCTTGGTACATGGAGCAAATTAACACATTTTGCTCTATTTTCAAATCACAGCAGAACATGAGATTTCTTACTGAAAACTGGCAGTCTGGTATTCGGTCAACGGTTGAACATATTATTACGTCTTTTGTTGTTAGACTCTCGCGCAGAGTAGGGGAATCGAGAACTGGTGCGCACATAAGTTTAAAGTTAGGGGGGAAGATTTAATAGGAACCCGAGGGGTAACTTTTTCACACAAAGAGTGGTAGGTGTATGGAACGAGTTGCTGGAGGAGGTAGTTCAGGCAGGTACTATCGCAACAGAAACATTTGGACAGGTACCTGGATAAGACCGGTTTAGAGGGATATGGGCAAACGTAGGCAGGTGGGACTGGTGTAGATGGGACGTTGGTCGATGTGGGCAAGTTGGCTGAAGGGCCTGTTTCCACACTATATGACTAAGACATTAAAATGGGCTGTAGTAATTATCATGGCCTTGTCAAACATAAGGTTTAGCACTACACAACGAATCCCAGTTGTGGAGACAATGGTATCGCTGTCTCGTTGTTGGACACTGATCTTTTTCTTTTTATTCTGGATTTTAAATCATGTATTGTCTATTTGTAAATAATTTATGATGCTTTTATGTAATATACTAAGCTTTAATATGTATTTTATGGCGTTTTTATATGTAATGTATTTTTGTGTAATGCCGTCTGGACCTCGAGTCTGAAATAAAGTTTAATAGTAATAATAATAATAATAATAAAAGTGCAATACCAAGCCTCTCTGTAGGTACTATGCTTTTAAAGGACTGACCAGCAGGTGGTACCACCATTCCATTCCTTATACCTCCCACTTCATCATCACATTTTTGTGTCTCTATACACATAAATCATACAAGGGTCTTGACTTCAAAGTATCAAAACCAGGAAGGTAAAACCAGCTAAATGTACAGAAACAATTAGCTGGATTCCAAACCACACTGTTTAGATAATGTGAAGATATAATTTCAGTCCTAAGCTACTAGCATTTTTGGTGATATATAAATTAATCAAGAAGTTTGCTAACAATGTTGAATTGATGGAGTGGTTGGTGGTGAGGAAGAAAGCTCTAGTCTGCAGTAAATCAACAATTAAGTGGGGACTTAACTGTGGTTAACTGAAGTCTAAAATGGAGCAGTGCGAGAACAAGCATAGAAACATAGAAAATAGGTGCAGGAGTCGGCCATTCGGCCCTTCGAGCCTGCACCGCCATTCAATATGATCATGGCTGATCATGCAACTCCTGTACCTGCCTTCTCTCCATACCCCCTGATCCCTTTAGCCCAAGGGCCACATCTAACTCACTCTTAATTATAGCCAATGAACTGGCCTCAACTACCTTCTGTGGCAGAGAATTCCACAGATTCACCACTCTCTGTATGAAAAATGTTTTTCTCATCTCGGTCCTAAAAGACTTCCCCCTTATCCTTAAACTGTGACCCCTTGTTCTGGACTTTCCCAACATCGGGAACAATCTTCCTGCATCTAGACAAGGGAACATATGATCAAGAGTAGTATACTGAGAATAGTAGAGAATTGGAGTCAGGATGGGAGATCTTGAAGTTCACATCTATACATTCCTTCAGGTAGTAGTGTGGAAAAGCTTTATTGGCCAAACGAAGGAATACAAGAACAGGGAGATGATTCAGGAACTGTAAACACCTGTTAAGAAACAGTGACGTAGTGTGTATCTTTCTGGTCTCCACACTAGATCATGTACAAGATCATGAGTGGTTCAGATAGGGTAAATGCAAAGAAGCTAAACTAATCCCACCAGCAGATGTTTCAAGGACGGATAATTTGTACTAGGAACCTGGGGGTGTAGGCGAGGATTTGCATGCGTTTTCACCAAGTATATGGAGGACAGTGAGATCAGTGTGGAGAATACTAATATGCAAGGGCGGTTAAGAATGAGGAGGTATTTGGGGCTCTTAAAAGAGGTCCTGGGGATTTATCCATTAAGGTGGAGAAATCCCCAGGACCTGATAGGATTTATCCCTGGCTATTGATAGAGGCAAGAGAAATTGCAGCAGTCCTGACAAAGATCTTTTCATTTTCACCAGCCAAGGGCGAGGTCCCAGAGGTCTGGAGAGTAAGTAATGTTGTTCCTTTATATAAATGGGAAGGTAATGGAGAATCCAGCAAATTATAGGGCAGTGAGCCTTACGTCAGTGGTGAGTAAGCTTTTGGAAAGGATTCTTCGGATTAGGATTTACTTCAATTTGGAAGATAATGGGTTAATTAGGGACAGACAAGCTTTGTACACGGCAGGTCGTGTATTACTAACTTGATTTGAGTTTTTTTGAGGAGGTGACGATAGTGAATGATCAGAGCAGGGCGGTCAATGATGTTTACATGGATTTTCATAAGGCATTTGATAAAGTCACCCACAGTAGGCTGGTCCAGAAAATTAAATTGGATGGGATTAACAATGACCTGGCTGGCGTACTGATAGAAGGCAGGGTTGGGGTGGAAGGGTAAGAATGAGGCTAGAGGTCTGAGACCAGTGGAGTTCTGCAGGGATCTGTGGTGGGATCTCTGCTGTTTGTGACATATATAAAATACTTGGACGTAAACGTAATCAGGTTGGTTAGTAAGTTTGCAGATGACACCAATATTGTGATTGTGAGGAAGGCTATCGAAATGTACAGGATATAGATCAGCTACACAAATGGATGAAGAAATGGCTGGCGGAGTTAAGCCAAGCAAGTGTGAGGTGCTGAACCTTGGTTGGTCAATTGTGAGGGGAAATATACAATTAATGGCATGACCCTTAACAGCATTGATGTACAGAGGGATCTTGAGATCCAAGTCCATAACTCTCTGAAAGTGGCAACAAGTAGATAAGAGTGGTAAAGGTGGCAAACTGTAAGCTTGCTTTCATAGGTCAGGTATTGAGTATAAATATCAGGAAGTCATGACACAGCCTTACAGGTGTTTGGTTAGGCCATATTTAGAGTATTTGTGTGCAGTTCTGGCTGACCCATTATCGGAATGATGTGGAGGCATTGGAAAAAATGCAGAGGAGGTTTACCAGAATGATGCTTGGATGAGGGGGTATTTGTTACAGGGAGAAGATGGACAGACTTGAATTATTTTCATTGAAATGCCAGAGGTTGCAGGGTGACCTGATATAAGTAAATACCATTATGAGAGGCATAGATAGGGTAGACAATCAGAACCTTTTTTCAGGATGGAAAAAATCAAATACGAGAAGGCATAGCTTTAAGGTGAGAGGGTCAAAATTTAAAGTAGATATCCAAGCCGACCTTTGTACACAGAGGGTGGTGAGTGCCTGGAACGGGTTGCAGTGGCTGGTGGTTGAGGCAGATACGAAAGTGGCATTTAAGAGACTTTTAGATAGGCTGGGAATGAAGGATATAGATTATGTACAGATAGATATGAGATGGTTTTGGCATCATGTTCGGCACAGGCAATGTAGGCTGAAGGGGTTGTTATTGTGCTCTTCTATGTTCTAATTAAAAAATAAGTCCCATTGCTGGAAATCTGAGTTAAACTAGAATCTACTGGACTTAGCAGGTCAGACAGCATATGTGAAAAACAATGTGCAGGGTTATGAGGAAGGGCAGGGGAATTTATTTGACAAAATTAGTCCACTCGTAACTGGCACAAACTCAACAGGCCAAATGGTCACCTTCTGCATGAATTCGCCACCAAACCCAACTTACTGCATTTCGTTGTTTCTGTACTGTACACTGACAATGACAATTAAAGTTGAATCTGAATCTGAATCTGAATCTTTTGCTATTCACCAAAACAGTTGTCTGTCGCTCAGCCAATTTCGCAACTGACGATGCTACGACTGGGGTGGAAGATTGCAACCTTCACGTGGTCCGCCCTGTTTCAACAAATGCAATCAACCCGGCGTGCACAATCAAATAGAGCAAGTTGTCCTACAACTTTAGGCTGTGCACGCCATACGCCATACGCAAGAAGAAGAAGATGTAACGACCCTTTTCTTCCATGACTTGAATTCTAATGCTTAGCACTTCATATAACCATATAACAATTACAGCACGGAAACAGGCCATCTCGGCCCTACAAGTCCGTGCCGAACAACTTTTTTCCCTTAGTCCCACCTGCTTGCACTCATACCATAACCCTCCATTCCCTTCTCATCCATATGCCTATCCAATTTATTTTTAAATGATACCAACGAACCTGCCTCCACCACTTCCACTGTAAGCTCATTCCACACCGCTACCACTCTCTGAGTAAAGAAGTTCCCCCTCATGTTACCCCTAAACTTCTGTCCCTTAATTCTGAAGTCATGTCCTCTTGTTTGAATCTTCCCTATTCTCAAAGGGAAAAGCTGATTCACATCAACTCTGTCTATCCCTCTCATCATTTTAAAGACCTCTATCAAGTTCCCCCTTAATCTTCTGCACTCCAGAGAATAAAGACCTAACTTATTCAACCTTTCTCTGTAACTCAGCTGTTGAAACCCAGGCAACATTCTAGTAAATC
This sequence comes from Leucoraja erinaceus, assembly GCF_028641065.1. Classification (NCBI taxonomy): domain Eukaryota; kingdom Metazoa; phylum Chordata; class Chondrichthyes; order Rajiformes; family Rajidae; genus Leucoraja; species Leucoraja erinaceus. Next base: position 51,605,611 of record NC_073384.1, on the reverse strand, counting down.
TCCTCTGTACTCTCTCTATTTTGTTGACATCCTTCCTATAATGGGGCGACCAAAATTGTACACCATACTCCAGATTTGGTCTCACCAATGCCTTGTACAATTTTAACATTACATCCCAGCTTCTATACTCAATGCTCTGATGTATAAAGGCTAGCATACCAAAAGCTTTCTTTACCACCCTATCTATATGAGATTCCACCTTCAAGGAACTATGCACGGTTATTCCCAGATCCCTCTGTTCAACTGTATTCTTCAATTCCCTACCATTTACCATGTACGTCCTATTTTGATTTGTCCTGCCAAGGTGTAGCACCTCACATTATCAGCATTAAACTCCATCTGCCATCTTTCAGCCCATTCTTCCAAATGGCCTAAATCACTCTGTAGACTTCGGAAATCCTCTTCATTATCCACAACACCCCCTATCTTGGTATCATCTGCACACTTACTAATCCAATTTACCACACCTTCATCCAGATCTTTGATGTACATGACAAACAACAAAGGACCCAACACCGATCCCTGAGGCACCCCACTAGTCACCTGCCTCCAACCCGACAAACAACCATCCACCATTACCCTCTGGCTTCTCCCATTCAGCCACTGTTGAATCCATCTTGCTACTCCTGCATTTATACCCAACAGTTGAACCTTCTTACCCAACCTTCCATGAGGAACCTTGTCAAAGGCCTTACTAAAGTTCATATAGACAACATCCACTGCCTTACCCTCGTCAATTTCCCTAGTAACCTCTTCAAAAAATTCAAGAAGATTCATGAAACACCCTTTTGATTTTCCAATGACAATATCAGCTACATTGTCCTAATCCACGATGCGTTTCCTCATCAGCAAAATAATCCATCAAATTTGTTATGTTTTGTTTTTATGCCCCACACCCAACCTACATGATTGAAGTGGAGTTGGGGGGTAAAGGGGATCGATTGAGGATTCTGATCTTTTCCCAGTGTTTACCCCTATTCCAATGGGACTGGATGCAATCATCATCATCTTGCAGACGATAATTTAGTTTTTTTTGGAAAGTGGGCATTGAAAAGGAGTGGTAAATTGAAATATCTGAATCAAGAAAAAAGTCTGAAAAATTCAAATATAAAGCCTTTCATAATTTCATACTTTCATCTTATATTGAAGCCAAAACTTATACGTACTGCACCACAATTTGGCATTTCACACATAAACGTGTGCCCTTGAATGACTGGCTGCTCCACGGGAACCAGCACAAGCTGTAATGGGGACTTCGGCACTTCTGTTTTCTCCTCATCTCGATCTGATTTTCTATCATAATCATCCTCGTCCTCCAATTCTTCATCTTCACCACTAAACTATAGAGGAAGAAAAAAATTCCAATTTATTACATGTGAGAGGAAATTGAATTATAAATCAAACAGGCACATTTAATGTGGGCTTTGTGAGATAGCATTGTTGATAACATGGTTTGTGACAAAGGAGTGCAAACGTTTGAAATTAGGCCTGTGTGATTTCTATAACATCATTACTAAACACTAGCAAAGGTGGTTTGAAGATAATATAATAACTTTATTTGTATAGCACTTTTCATACAATTGAATGCAACCCAAAGTGCTTTCACATAGACACAGGTCTAAACAAAAAACCAGTAAGAACATAGGCATAAAAAGCACAGATTTATATAAAAATATAAAATTGAGAGTGCAAAAGGACAAAGGGAGTAAAATCAGTTAAAAGCTTGATTAAAAAGATAAAGTGCCTGTCCCACGAGCATGTGACTCCATGCAGCAAGTGCGACCTAATGTGGTCGCTTGAGCCGTACGGTCTCGCGGGGCCGGTCCCACTTCGATCGCCGGAGCCGTATGGAGTTGTGCAGTGCTGGTCCTGACATCGCGCAGGGCTCCGAAAAATTGAGCGTGTTCATAAATTCCACGCGGCAACAGCCTGCCGGACCGCAGCTGCCTCGACGCCGTATGCGCCGCCACAACGGGATTGCTCAGCGTCTCGACACCATACGTCACGCACGAACTTTCCGTGACTTCGCTCGAACTTCACGTCACTCACTCGACCTCCGCGCGGCACCCGCTTCCGGTTTGGTCGCGCTCGCCGCATGCAGGTGCATGCTGGTGGGACCGGCCCTGTACGGGGATCACTCGACCTCCGCGCGGCCATCGCTTCCGGTTTGGTCGCGCTTGCCGCATGCAGGTCGCATGCACGTGGGAAAGGCATTTAAGTCTTTAGCTGCCGATTAAAAATGTCAACTGAGTGGGCGTCTCTGAGGCAGGGTATTCCACAGCTTGGGGGCGTCATTGAAAAAGGCTGCTTCACCAATTTTCTTATTGCTGTGGCATTTAGTGGCTAACAGGCCAGCATCAGAAGACCCGAGTGCTCAAGTAGGGGCATAGGGAAGGAGAGACTCTGTAAAATATGCTGCTCCTAAGCCATTTAGGGCTTTATAGACAAGAAGGAGCACCTTATAGTCTATCCTGGATCTCACAGGCAGCCAATGAAGGGAATATAATACTGGGATCATATGTTCCCTTTTCTTGGTATTTGCTAAGAGCCGGGTTGCGGCACTTTGAATGAGTTGTAACTTGTTGGTGGATTTTGAAGGTAGACCGGTAAATAAGGCAGTGTGGCGGTCCCTGGATATTAGGCCACTTCTTGGGTCACCCCCCCTCGGCTCATGAGGGACAGGGAAGGGAGTCTGTCCACGGGGTTTCCCGGTTTCTGCTCGGGGGTTTTATCTGGTGTATTGTCATGGTTGATTAAAGGACTTCTGAACCTGCCTGCCGTCCAGCCTTTTCCCTACCTTGTCCAGGCCACTACATTGGTGATCCTGACGTTCATCACGCATGATGGACCAGAACCTCCACGCCGTCGCGCCGAAGCTCCCGACTTTGTGGATCGAAGAGCCTGATATCTGGTTCCAGCAGGCAGAGACACAGTTTGTTCTGTGGGGGGTGACGGTGGATGGAACTAAGTACTATTACGTTGTCGGCGCGCTTGACCAGGCGGCTGCGAGGCGAGTAAAACCTTATCTCAGCGCGCACCCCGGCAGCTAACAAATATGAGGGCCTCAAGACCCTGTTCATCAGGAGGTTTGGTCTTAGCGAGTCTGAGCGGGTAGCTCGGATTCTGCGTATGGACGGCCTAGGTGACCGCCGGCCATCGGCCCTTCTGGAGGACAAGCTCGCCCTTATGGGCGACCGCGAACCCTGTTTTTCACTTAAACATGCCTACCTCCAGCAGCTCCCGCCTGACATCCGCCTGCAGCTCGTCAGCAATCCCTTTATCGACACGCAGACGATGGCTGAGCGAGCTGACCAGCTGTGGATGTCCCGTCAGCGGGATCTGGAAGCGCTGGCCGTCCTTCCCGCGGCGTCGGGAAGCGCGGAGCAGGGAACAGGTCGAATCTGCTATTGACCGCCTCTCGGCTGCTCCCGGATGACCTCCGCGGCGAAATCCAGCCGCCAACGGGCATTCCAGCGCAGGCACGTCGTTCCAGCAAGGCCCGTCGGCAGTTCCCTACGACGCCAGCAGAGGTCGCTGGTGTTCAGCCCAGCCAACATCACCTATTCCACCAGATGCCAGCAGAGGGGGTTGGTGCTATTATCACCGTCGCTGGGGAACTGCAGCCAGGCAATGTCACACGCGCTGTGCGTTCCCGGGAAACGCAGGGGCCGGTAGTCAATGATTCCTTCGACGGCCGCCCATATTTATCACGTCTTCGCCTGGGATCGCAGAACCGGGGGTCGGTTCCTCGTGGACACCGGGGCGGAGGTGAGTGTGCTGCCTCCATCAATCACTGACATTCGTGCGGGCAAACGCGGTCCCCACCTCACCGCGGCGAACGGGTGCTCTATTCGTACTTACGGAGTTTGCACCTTGTCCCTCATCTTCAGCCACGACTGCTTTTCGTGGGAGTTTGTCATCGCCGACGTTTCCCATCCGCTGCTGGGCACTAATTTTCTTCGAGCGCATTCGCTCCTCGTGGATGTCAAGTGGCATCGCCTGGTGCACTCCATCACGCTGGAGCCGGTCGCCCTCCGTGTTGGTGAACCGGTTGCACGCCCGGTGGCCCCCTATCGTCCGTGGATGCGACTATCGCGCGCATCCTGGCGGATTTCCCAGACAACTTTGAACCCCAATTCCGCACCTCTGCTCCCAAGCACGTGGTGGAGACCACATTCCTACTACTGGCTCGCCCAGGCATGTTGTCCCGCGCCTATTGCACGGCAGTATCAGGCTTGCAGTTGGAGGACATTGTCTGTGGTCCTGGGGGCACAACACTGCTGTGCGATGTCTTCACTGGACTTCCGTGACCCATCGTCCCCATCGCCTGACGGCGGAGGGTGTTCGAGGTGCTCCACGGGCTTGCCCATCCCTCCACTCTCATAGCCTCCCGCTTCATGTGGCACGTGTGCACGCCGTTGCTGGAGTTCGCCATTCCTCAGCAGTGGTTCGACCACATTCACGTGGACATCGTGGGGCCGCTGCTGCCGTCCTGGGGCATGATCTACCTCTTCACCGTGGTGGACTGCTTCACGCGATGGCCTGAGGCCATTCTGCTGGCTGGCACCTCAATGGCCACTTGTGCTCGGGCCTTGGTGGCGCACTGGGTCGCCCGGTTCGGGGTGCCGCTGGACATAACGTCCGACCGGGGGCCTCAGTTCATGTCGGAGCTGTGGTCGACCATGGCTCGCCTGCACCACACTACGGCGTATCATCCGCAGGCGAACGGCCCGGTGGAGCGGTTTCACCGCCAACTCAAGGCTGCCCTTAAGGCACGGCTCACTGATCCGGACTGGGTAGACGCCCTGCAGTGGGTTTTGCTGGGGATCTGCACCGCACCCAAAGAGGACTTGGCCTCCTCCTCTGCCGAGGGTGTATGGGTCCCCGTTGACAGTGCCCGGGGAGTTTATTCCACCGGCACGGGGTCAGGACTGCCTGCAACATCTTGCCGCCGGTGCCCACGTCTCGTCATGCGTCCTTCTGTCCGCACGTTCCCTCTGCTCTGGAGGGCTGCCAGTTCATCTACCTGAGCAAGGATGCTCATCGGACACCCCTCCAGCAGCTGTACGAAGGTCCCTTCCACGTCCTTGAACATGGCTCGTTCACTTTCTTCCTGGACATGGGGGGTCGGCGTGAGACAGTTTTGGTTGCACGGCTGAAGCCGGCGCATGTTGGCATTGATCGGCCGGTGCCGGTCGCGCGACCCCACCCGCGATGGCGACCTCCGTTTAGGGTACCTCCTCCAGTGGCTACTCCGTCCCTTGCACCTGTTGGTTGGTTGCCGGTTCCTGGGGCGGGAATGGTCGCCGTGTGAACCCTCCTGTCTGTTTCGTGCCTCCAGTTCTTGGGGGGCGGTCGATGGATATTAGGCCACTCCTCGGGTCATCCCCCTCAGCTCATGAGGGTACAGGGACGGGGGTTTGCCCACGGGGTTTCCCGGTTTCTGCTGGGGGTTTTATCTGGTGTATTGTCATGCTTGATTAAAGGACTTCTGAACCTGCCTGGCGTCCAGCCTTTTCCTGACCTTGTCCAGGCCACTGCAGCATTACAGTAATCGTCTGCTTGATATGAAAGCATGTATGAGTTGTTTATAGTCATGTTGAGTTAAGAAAGGCCGTACTTTAGCAATATTTCGGAGGTGATAGAAAGCACATTTTGTTACCTTATTTATGTGAGATTTAAAATTAAGATCATTGTCAATTTTTACCCCCAGGCTTGCGACTTCTTGTTTGACATAGGCAGTCAAATTTCCCAGTTTACTGAGTGACATCTCTCTCTTGGGTTTTGATCCAAGTAGTAAAATATCTGTCTTGTCATCGATGAGTTTAAGAAAATTAGCATTCATCCAATTATTTAATGGAAAATTGGCAGGTGGTCAGAAAACTTAAGGCATTTACATCAGTGGGTTCGGCAGAGAGGTATAACTGAGTGTCATCGGCATTACAGAAAATTTACATAATGCTGTCTCATAACTCCTCCTAGCAGCAGCATATACAAGGACAAGTGTAACGGACCAAGGCAGCTACCTTGTGCTACTCCAAAGCATATATCTTAAATATTTAAATAGAATTAAAGAGCATCTTCATTACTTTGTTCCTAAGAAAACAAGTTAATATTAATCCATTTTCACTACAAGGTATCTCACACATTTGAAGAATCAGGGTCATCAGTGCGTTTGGAACAAAAGCTCAGCAGGACAGGACAGGACACTTCCAGGGAATGAGGAAAGAGAACCAAGAATTGTGACCAAGCTCCATATTTGCAAACATACAATCCTCTCAATTAGCATCAAATTGCAGAACACAATTTAATATGGAGACACAAGAAACTGGGATCTTGAGAAAAATGCAAGATTTGCTTTGGAACTCAGTGGATCAGGCAGCTTCTGATTGAAGAAAGGTCCAGATCCGAAACGTCACCTGTCCATTCCCTCCACAGATGCACCCTTATCCACTGAGTTCCTTCAGCACTTTGTGTTTTGCAGAATATTAATAACACCAATTTTAAACAGGTCTCTAATTAATCAATTGATAATAATAAATCAGGTACAATGCAAGGTTTAAGTGTGTCACAGGTAGACAAAATTGCTGGAGAACATCAGTGGGTGAGGCAGCATCTATGGAGCGAAGGAAAAGTATGTCACCATGTATTTTGATACAACATGCGACTACCTTTCTCCCCATTGATTCTATCCTGGTTGTAAGTGTCATTGATTATGCAATTTGTGGTTCTACAGGTCAGACTGGAATGCCCCTCCCTGTTCCTCACTCTCAGAAAATTCAACTATTTGTGCATATATAAATTCATTAAAAGTTCATTAAAAGATGCTGCACACTAAGATATCATTTGACCCATCATACCTAGATTGGGCTCTTTGGAAGAAATCAAATTAGCTCCAGACCCAAATTACTAATCGAAGGTAGACACAAAATGCTGGAGTAACTTAGCAGGACAGGCAGCATCTCTGGAGAGAAGGAATGGGCGATGTTTCGGATCGAGACCCTTCTTCAGACTGATGTCAGAGGAGTGGGCGGGACAAAGATAGAATGTAGTCGGAGACAGTAAGACTGGTGGGAGAACTCGGAAGGGGGAGAGAGGGAAAGCAAGGGCTATTTGACGTTCTGTCTCTCTCCATCCACTCCCACTGTTGAGCTTTCTATCATTGCCCTCTAAATCCTTTCTATCCATATATCTGCAAAATGTAGCTAATTAAAAAATGTCCAGTTTGAAAGAAAAGCAATGGTCAAATAAGTTTACAAGTCCTTTCAAATGTTTTATCGTTATCTTCCTCATGTTGATGATTTTGACTTACCATCACCTCCGCCTCCATTTCTGCAAGGCGTGTTCGGTGCTTTCGACCTAATCGCAAGACCTTTTTCCAAGTGTAGTAGTATTCCACACACTGTGCCACTGTCTTTGATTTTACCTGCAGTAAGGTGATAAAGTTATTGCTGTATAACAATGAGTCCTATTTATGAAAAGTCACTTAGACATTAACCTTTGCAATACAATTGTTTATTTATTTATTTTTTATAAAGTTACAAGTGCACACTGCCAAAAATACCACACACAAGCCGAAGTTGGAAGAGTAGAGAAGGGTGATTATCTGCTACAGACATCATATTCTACATCTGATTTCTGGAGGTCCATTCCTATGATCACTGTTGGTGGCTTCTTCAATACTGGAATCTACATTCTTTCCCTACATCATATTTGAACCTATACAGCTATTTTTGTTTTATTTGCATGATAAACAAACAATTTATATCTTTGAAAACATATGTAGTAATTGCTGTTGATAGACACAAAATGCTGGAGTAACTCATTAGGTCAGGTGGCATCTCTGAAGAAAAGGAATAGGTCGAGACCCTTCTTCAGATCTTTTCTCCAGAGATGCTGCCTGATCGCTGAATTACTCCAGCATTTTCTGTCTATCTTCGGTATAAACCAACATCTGCAGTTCTTTCCGATGCAGTAATTGTTGTTACCATTTTCTCTCCCACATTCACTGCAAACTCCCATTGCCGATTTAAATCAGATAAGTGATGGGTTTGCCACATACATATTCATACAAAATAAGCTGCATACATCTGCCAAGAATCGCTTTTCAATGCTCGGTCACATAGCCCTTTGTGCCTGCTTTGCCATTCAGTAAGATTATCGCTTATCTCCCACCTCAACATCACTTACCACATATCCCTCGATTGTTGTAACATCCAAAAATCTGTCAATCTATCTTGAATACTCATCTGTGCCTCTTGGGAGAAAATACCAAAGATTCACTACCCTTTATCTTTCTCCGTTCTGAATGACCAACAATTTATTTTGAGGCAGTGACTGTTGGATTCTTGACACCCACGCAAGGAAAGAATGAGATCATCTTTCATTTTGCTAAACCCAATATAGTTCAGGCCCAATCTACTTGATCTCTCCTCAAATCTTATTTCCTTTCGGTCTCTCTCCGTTCTAAGATAGTGGAGTTCCACAGTTGCAATCTGAAACAATGCAAGAACCATCCTAGATTTCATAACATGTTGGAAAATGACAACATGCATCATCATAAACACTTCTTCCAAAACCTTAGAATTCAGGTGATCAGGTGCTGTGCATGTGTTAGCTTTCAGACCTATTCATCAAGTATTATTTCTCTGTGCAGAATAATTTCTTTTATTTTTCCACTTTCTTTCGAACCATTGATCTCCATAATTTCCAGAGGATTTTGTGCTTCATCTGGAAATAATGGTCATTGTAATAATAAAGAGCTGGCCGCCGAGCAATCGGGAGAGAAGGGCCTTGATCAGGGAGGTGACCAAGAACCCGATGGTCACTCTGACAGAGCTCCAGAGTTACTCTGTGGAGATGGGAGAACCTTCCGGAAGGACAACTTTATATCTGCGGCACTCCACCAATCAGGACTTTATGGTAGAGTGGCCGAACGTTAGACACTCCTTAGTAAAAGGCACATGACAGACCGCTTGGAGTTTGCCAAAAGGGTTGTTTCCTCTGGTGCTCTGGTCTGATGAAACCAAGATTGAACTCTTTGGCCTGAATGCCAAGCGTCGGGTCTGGAGAAAACCAGGCACCGCTCATCACCTGGCCAATACCATACATAGGGTGAAGCATGGTGGTGGCAGCATCATGCTATGGGGATGTTTTTCAGCGGCAGGAATTGGGAGGCTAGTCAGTATCGAGGGAAAGATGAATGGAGCAAAGTAGAGAGAGAGATCCTTGATGAAAACCTGCTCCAGAACGTTCTGGACCTCAGACTGGGATGGAGGTTCACCTTCCAACAGGACAACGACCCTATGCACGCAGCCAAGACATTGCAGGAGTGGCTTTGTGACAAGTCTGTGAATTGAGTAGCCCAGCCAGAACCCCGACTTGAACCCGATCGAACATCTCTGGAAGGACCTGAAAATAGCGGTGCATCGACATCCAACCTGACAGAGCTTGAGAGGATCTGCAGAGAAGACTGGGAGAAATTACCCAAATACAGGTGTGCCAAGCTTGTAGCGTCATATCCAAGAAGACTTGAGGCTGTAATCATTGCCAAAGGTGCCTCAACAAAGTACTGAATAAAGGGTCTGAATACTTATGTTAATGTGATATTTCAGTTATTTATTTTTAATTTCTTTGCAAAAATTTTCTAAACACCTGTTTTTGCTTTTTTATAATGGGGTACAGTGTGTAGATTGATCCATTTAGAATAAGGCTGTAACATCTGTTATGACATCGGTTGGAAGCTGCATACCAAATCCAGTTGCGTTTATGTGCAATGACAATAAAATATATTATTATTAATATTATTATTATTATTATTTACGTGGCAAAATGTGGAAAAAGTGAAGAGGTCTGAATGTTTTCTGAATGCACTGTAATTTCTCCTGTTTCTATTTGTAATGGACTCTTGCTAATATTTTTCTTTCCCATATCTATTTGTGTTTATGGTTGTTGCAGGATTCTTCGAACAGTAAAGCCAGGGGACAGGCCTTTGGGCCCACAATGTCTGTGCCGAACATGATGCCAAGACCAACTCTTATTTCCCTGCACATGGTCCAAATCTCTTAATGCTCTGCATATCCATGAGCCTATCTAAAAGTCTTTTAAATCCCACTGTTGCATCCGACTCCACTACTACCCCCGGCAGCACGTTCCATGTGCTGTGTGTGAAAAACATGTCCCACACATCTTTCTTAAACCGTGCCCCCCACTCCTTAAAGCTATGCCCGCTAGTATTTGATATTTCCATTCTTTGACCATCTGCATCTAGGCCTTTAATAATTTTATATACTTATATCAGGTCTCCCCAGTACCTCCAATTTAGCAGCTTCCCACAAAGTCCATACTTATCCCCATTCAAAACAATTAAAATAATCATGGAGTTGTGATCACTATCCCCAAAATGCTCTCCCACTGAAACACCAGTCGCGTGGCCAGGCTTATTTCCCAACACCAGGTACAGTATGTTCCCTTCTCGGGAAGGACTATCCACATACTGTTTAAAAAAACTATTTTAGATATATCGAACAAAGACTCCATCTAAGCCTTTAACACCGAGCAAGTCAATATTAGGCAAGTGTTGCTTTAGCATCATTTGGTGATCTGTCTTGTATCTGTTCCTTTATCTTCCGCTTGGAGCCCATAGTACAATTCCATAGAATGCTTGCAACTTTTTTTATTTTTAGTCTCTACCCATTTCGCTTCAGCGGATAAACCTTCCAGTATGTCATTTAATATTTAAGAGGGAGTTAGATGTGGCCCTTGTGGCTAAAGGGATCAGGGGGTATGGAGAGAAGGCAGGTACAGGGTACTGAGTTCGATGATCAGCCATGATCATATTGAATGGCGGTGCAGGCTCGAAGGGCCTACTCCTGCACCTATTTTCTATGTTTCTATCTCATCCCTGAGTGCTGCCATGAGTCTGGCTAATTAATAGAATAACCACTCTACCATTTTCCCCTTCCTATCATGTCTTAACCCTATTGCCAATCTTATTCTTCTTGCAACCACCTTTCTGCAATGACTACAACATAATTGCTCCAAGCACTAATCCAAGTTCATCTGCTTTCCTCATAATACACCTTGCATTGAAATAAACAAAGTTCAGCACATGAGCATCATCATATTCCTTCACTTCTCCTTGCCTGTTCTTTCTTTGAGACTTACAGGTCCTCACCTTCCCATCACTGCTTTCAATTTCCGACCTACTAACCTGGTTTGCACCCCCCTCCCTCTCTAGTTTAAATCCTCTTGAGTAGCACCAGGTAAACTCTCTGCAAGGGTATTGGTCTCCTTCCAGTTTAGATGTAACTGTGCATTTTATCCAAGTCACCTCTGCCCCTCTTTTATCCTTGATGTGTTCTACCTTCTCTCTGATTACCTTGCTTTATATTCCCCCAGAAGTGATCCCAATGGTCTAAAAATCTGAATTCATGTTGCTATGCCAACTGACATTTAAACTCTCATTGCACTCAAACTTTGGTCATTGGACTACTGTTCATACCATTGAGAGTCCATAATTAAGGATGAGGTTTCCGAGTACTTAGAAACACATGATAAGATAGGCTGAAGTCCGCATGGTTTTGTGAAGGGAAATTCTTGCCTGACAATCTATTAATATTCTTTGAGAAAGTAAATAGATAGACAAAGGAGAGTCAGTGGATGTAAACTCTTACTTGAATTTTCAGAAGGCCCTTGCTAAGGTGCTGCACGTGAGGCTGCTGAACAAGATGAGAGCACATGGTATTAGATAGAAGATATTAGCATGGATGGAAAGTTGGCTGAATGGGAGAACGCAACGAGTGGAAATAAGGTGGGCATTTCTGGTTAGCTGGTTAGTGGTCCGCATGGGTCGGTGTTGTTTCCACTACTCCACGTTGTGTATCAATGATTTGGATGTTGGAATTGAAGGCTTTGTGACCATGTTTGCGGGTGATACGAAGATAGATGGAGGGGCAGGTAGCGCAGAGAAAGCAGAGACTCTGCAGAAGGACTTGGACAGTTTGGGAGAGTGGGCAAAGAAGTAGCAAGTGCAACATAGCTCAGCAAAGTGCGCGGTCATGCACTTTGGTAGTAGGTATAAAGACGTAGACTATTTTCCAAATTGGAAGAGGATTCAGAAATTAGAGGAGCAAAGGGACTTGGTAGTGCTGGTGTAAGATTCCCAAAATGTTAATTTGCAAGTTGAAACAACAGGGAGGAAAGCAAATGCAATGTTCGCATTCATTTTGAGAGAACCAGAATTTAAAAGCAGGGATGTAATGCTGAGGCTTTATAAGGAGCACACGGTTGCGTAGGGGTGGCACGATTGCGCAGCGGGAGAGTTGCTGCTTTATAGGGCCAGAGACCCGGGTTCGATCCTAACTATGGGTGCTGTCTGTATGGCGTTTATACGTTCTCCCCGTGGCCTTGTGAGTTTTCTCAAGGTGCTTCGGTTTCTTCCCACACTCCAACGACGTACAGGTTTGTAGGTTAATTGGCTTCGGTAAAATTGTAAATTGTCCCTAGGATAGTGTTAGTGTGTGGGGATCGCTGGTCGGCACATTCTAGGTGGGCTGAAAGGCCCGTTTCTGCAATGTACCTTCAACCTAAATAAAGTATTGGTCCAACCATATTTGAAGCATTGTGAGCAGTTTTGGGCCAGAGCATGTTTACGAGAGTGATCCCTGGGATGATTGGGTTTACATATGATGAGCGTCTGATGGCCCTGAGCTTATACTTGCTGGAGCTTAGAAGGATGAAGGGGAACCCTCATTGAAACTTACCTAATAATAAAAGGCCTGGATAGAGTGGATGTGGAGAGGATGTTTGCACTAGTGGCTTAAACAGCACCTTGAGAGTAGATTGTTTGCCAGTCCTTTCTTAGCAAAGTTAACCTAAAAGGGAAGGGGAAAATAAACTCTACTAACTTAACTGCAACATATTGACTAATTTGTATTTTAAGACTGAAATGACTTGTTTCACCATTTAAGAAATTTAAATTGTGTGTTAAAAAAAAAAAATTGAAAACAAATTTGAAGGTACTTGATGTAAGTCAACATGCACAAGTTCAATCCAAGAATGGAAATGAGGGGAAAAAAGTTTATTTTGGTAAATCATACTTGCAAACAAAATTCAGACCAAGCATCTGAGAAATATTAATCATCTCCATTCTGTACGAGTGTTTTCATACACTACTTCTGCTTGGCTCGAAGATCCAGCACACACTTTGCTCATATCCTTTATACTGATTTAAATCCAAAGCCTCCTGGACTCAATTTAATTTTTATGCCATTCACTCAACAGAGAACAAATCCTCACTTTCAGGGAAGAAAGCAACACGAAGTGAAAGGAAGTTAATGATATTTTTGGCACAACAAAATGGTAACACAGCCAGAAAAGGAAAACTGAGTGAAAGCTACTGAAATCATGAAGTCATTTGAATGTTTAAATGAGGTTGACTTCAAAAATTAAAATCTGGATGTTCACATTTACGCAACACACATAGAATAGGTACCATCAGAATGATCATCAATCTGAAAATTCTCCACATGTTCAGCCTGACCTGGAAGCAATTCCAGTATTTTCTATTTTTTGATTTTGTAACCGAATGTTTTGCTATCTCCTTGCGAAATCCAGTAGCTGACAAGTTATTAAATAGAAACATAGAAAATAGGTGCAGGAGTAGGCCATTCGGCCCTTCGAGCCAGAACTGCCATTCAATATGATCATGGCTGATCACCCCAAATCAGTATCCTGATCCTACTTTTCCCCCCATATCTCTTGATGCTTTGCCTGAGAACCTGATCACCAACCTGTGCTATTTTCAGTGCTTTCTCTGGCTAAATCAAGATATGAAAACCTATATGCATGTATACATTTAGTATGTAGGAAGGAACTGCAGATGCTGATTTACACCAAAGATAGACACAAAATGCTGGAGTAACAGGGACAGGCAGCATCTCTGGAAACATACATGCATACAGATATGTAACTCAAGGTCCTTTCAGTAACATGCTGAGTATTTCCAGCATTTTCTGTTTTAATATCACAAATGCATGCAGGAGTTTATTAACTTTGGATTCATTACTTAATCCTCCGTTCAGAATCCAAATCATGTATCAACAGTTAGTCAAACTATCCTTTTAAAAACAGACAGAAAATTCTAATATTTTGATGATAATCTGAAAATGTAAACTTATTTGTAAAGGGTGCAATTGATATGCATTTGAAATACATGAACTTCCAAAATGATTAAGATACTGAATATGGCATTAAAATGGATTACTCTCAGTCAGAGAGTGTGGAAATAGGCCCTTCAGCCCAACTTGCTCACACAGACCAACATGTCCCATCTATACTCGACCCACCTGCCTGCATTTAGCCAATATCCCTCTAAACCTGTCCAATGTATGTACCTGTCTAAATGTTTCTTAAACGTTGCAATAGCACCTGGCTCAACTACCTACTCTGGTACCTTGTTCCATACACCCAGCACTCTTTGTGTCTGAAGAACGGTCTCGAACCTAAACGTCACCCATTCCTTCTCTCCAGAGATGCTGCTTGACCCACTGAGTTACTCCAGCATTTTAAACCAGCATCTGCAGTTCTTCCCTGTGGCCTTTGTGTCTGTCTTCTCGGCCAGGGAGACACAATGAGAAGAATGGACTCCTTATGTTCCATAAATATCCCTAATTCTACACCAGCCAGTAAAATGATCAGAACTCATTACCACATTGAGTTGCCTGCACTTGTCACTGAGCTGCAATTAGTACGTTTATGCTGGAAGGCAGTAATAAGTGCTCCCCTAATTGTAAATGGTAAAGACCAGTGATTTATATTTAATTATTTTTCACATAGCTTACAGTGAACATATAAAGCACAAGATCCTAACAGGAAGTGGGCCACTGTGAGTACAGAGTGTAATTAAAGAACGTATTAGATGGAGGAAAAAAAAGGCTTTTAACTTTGTCAAAATGAACAGTAAACCTGAAGATGGGGCAATACTTCAAATTTCAGCTAAGGAGGACCAAGAAATTAATAAGGAATGGAAAAGTAGACACTGGCCCTAATGAGATGCAATGATGTCGAATTGGGGTGCGGTTGCAAAGAGAAGAAAATAAACACATATTTTAACAAGCACTGGACAGCTAGATCACCAAGCCCTGGTTTAGCCAGTTGTAAAACCCAATGAGGACATTCAGTGATTCTTAATGTGTTTGGTGAAAGAAACCTCCTGAACTCTCACTGATGGTAAAGGAATTGATATCTGCCATTATAATACAATCAGATAAATGTTAAAATGATGTCAACATGATGGGTTTTAGGGAGACTTTTTAAATGGTAAAGATGAAATGCTCACAGATGGATTTCAAAAATGTAGCTTCAATATAGCTGAATGCTTCAGCCTAAATAGCGCAAAAATGGAATGGGGTTCATATACCTGTCCAAATGTCTTTTAAATGTTGTTATATTACCTGCCTCAACTACGTCCTGATCCACACACCCACCACCCTCTGTGTGAAAACGTTGCCCCAGTGGGCGGCAGGCAGAGGTTTCCAGCAGCCTGTAATGGGGAAGACGCCGAGCTCACCCACTCACCCCCTGCGGCCGGACGCGCAAAGACCCGGTGGGCCGTGGACGGTAGGGAAAAAGCTGTCGGGCAGGTCCTGCTCATCCCACGAAGACCAGAGGCCAGGAGGATGGAGTTGACGATGGGTGAGGAGCAATGCAGGTAGGAGAGGGACCGCGGTCTGGTCTACCACGCCCTCAAGGTCAGCTGCAGGAGTTGCCTGCCCCCTGATCATAAAGGCGAGAAGAGGGACATTGGTCGATCCACACGTCCAATGCAGGTGATAGCTGGAGGCCCTGTAGCAACCTGGGGCTTGCCTGGATCGGGAGCCGCTCACAAGACCTAGAACGCATGCGGGGCTTTGAATATGGCACCAATACCTGGTGCCTCTTACATGCGGGCTCAGTGGACAATTTCTATATACTTCGCTAATCGAGGATTGTGCTTAGGTATGGCAATACTCTACTCAACTGTATGTAAGAAAATAATTTCACTGTGCATGTGACAATAAAGAACCATTGGAATTGGTTCGAATGGCAGAATACAGTGATCAGCATTAAAATACACGGAAAGCGGAGGAAAATTGAAAAGATGGAGTGAAGCGAGTTGCAGAGGTGAGATGGATTTATTCGTTTCGTTGCTGCATAAAATTAAGGTTGGAACTCAGAAATCGGTCAAGCATTCTCATACTTCGATTGAGCTGGAGAAAGTAAAGTTGATTGAAAGGGCTAAAAAAATGTTGGAATGTGTTCTCAAAGGTCACTTGATCTTATGACTTATCTGCGAAAGAGCAGGTCACACATTGGAATAAAAAGGTCAAACTGGGTGTAACCTATTCTGATCCGAGGATAAAAATCACTAAAAATTAAAAACATGAAAGCAGTGACTTTGAACTATGAATACAATATCATTGTCAAATGGATGCTGATTGCATGAGAGTCAGATAAATGTTATATGTCAAACTTGTGTTATTTCAAATGTTAACTGCATATGTATTCTGGCATGTCACTTAGGCAAGGAATACAGTGCCCTCCATAATGTTTGGACAAAAACCCATCATTTATTTATTTACCTCTGTACTTCACAATTTGAGATTTGTAATAGAAAATATCACAATGTGGTTAAAGTGCACATTGTCAGATTTTAATAAAGGCCATTTTAATACATTTTGGTTCACTATGTAGAAATTACAGCCGTGTTTATACATAGTCCCCCCATTTCAGGGCACCGTAATGTTTGGGACACATGGCTTCACAGGTATTTGTAATTGCTCAGGTGTGTTTAATTGCCTCCTGAATGTAGGTATAAGAGAGCTCTCAGCACCTAGTCTTTCCTCCAGTCTTTCCATCACCTTTGGAAACTTTTATTGCTGTTTATCAACATGAAGACCAAAGTTGTGCCAATGAAAGTCAAAGAAGCCATTATGAGAAAGAGAAACAAGAATAAAACTGTTAGAGACATCAGCCAAACATTAGGCTTACCAAAATCAACTGTTTGGAACATCATTAAGAAGAAAGAGAGCACTGGGGAGCTTACTAATCGCAAAGGGACTGGCAGGCCAAGGAAAACCTCCACAGCTGATGACAGAAGACTTCTCTCTAGAATAAAGAAAAATCCCCAAATACCTGTCCGTCAGATCAGAAACACTTTTTAGGAGTCAGGTGTGGATTTGTCAATGAACACTGTCTGCAGAAGACTTCATGAACAGAAATACAAAGGTAGGATGGGAAAATCTTATATCAGAGTGATGGCAAGAGCAAAGTATGGAGGAGAGAAGGAACTGCCCAAGGTCCAAAGAATACCACCTCTTCTGTGAAACACAGTGGTGGGGGTGTTATGGCCTGGGCATGTATGGCTGCTGAAGGGACTGGCTCACTTATCTTCATTGATGATACAACTGCTGATGGTAGTAGCATAATGAATTCTGCAGTGTATATAGACACATCATATTTGCTCAAGTTCAAACAAATCCCTCAAAACTCATTGGCCAGCGGTTCATTCTACAGCAAGACAATGATCCCAAACATACTGCGAAAGCAAGAAAGGAGTTTTTCCAAGCTAAAAAATGGTAAATTCTTGACTGGCCAAGTCAATGACCCGATCTGAACCCAATTGAGCATGCCTTTTATATGCTGAAGAGAAAACTGAAGGGGGCTAGCCCCCAAAACAAGCATAAGCTAAAGATGGCTGCAATACAGGCCTGGCAGAGCATCACCAGAGAAGACACCCAGCAACTGGTGATGTCCATGAATCGCAGACTTCAAGCAGTCATTGCATGCAAAGGATATGCAATAAAATACTAAACACGACTACTTTCATTTACATGACATCGCTGTGTCCCAAACATTATGGTGCCCTGAAATGGGGGGGACTATGTATAAACACGGCTGTAATTTCTACATGGTGAAACCAAAATGTCCAAACATAGCCTTTATTATAATCTGACAATGTGCACTTTAACTACATGTGATTTTTTTCTATTATAAATCTCAAATTGTGGAGTACAGAGGCAAATAAATAAATGATGAGCCTTTGTCCCAAGCATTATAGAGGGCACTGTAGTTCTCAGTCTCCTGGTGTCAACCAACAAAACGCCTAATTTGGATGGCACTTCTGCTATGATTTGCAAATCCTCTACTAAGTGGGAGGGCCTTGACATTTAAAATACATATGGACTGGTACATGGACAGGAAAGGTTAAGAAGGATATGAGCCAAGGACAGGCAGGTATCTCTAGCGTACTTGAGACATCTTAGTCGACATAGAAAATTTGGGCTGAAGACCCTGTTTCTATTCTGTATCTTGGATGTTTTTCAGCTTGCATATCCAAGTCTATCTATTAAATTACAAATGGTCTTCCTATTCCAATTGTAATGAACTTGTGGACAGTGAACTGAGCTGTACATCATCCAGAGTAACATTAATTGATCCACTGTATTCCAGCCTTTAGTCAATTCAAATTGCAGTATGTAATGTTCATCACATTAATTGATTTTGTGCAGTTATCAATTGTCTTCAACATTTGGCATCTGCCTGGATTCTCTACAAGATTATTTTAAATTTGTGGGTCAACCAAATTCATTTGATTCCTTTCTATTTTCCAGACCAATACCCAGTTTGCTCTATTATTTTCCCACTAGGTCATTCCTTTGTTCCTGCTTACGCTCTTTCCCTTTCCAAGTTTTTCTTTCTCCACATCCCGTTTCACCTTCTCAAAATACTTGTAACGTCAAATCTAATCATGGAATGACATTTTTAATTTTTTTTTAAAGAAAACGGATTCTCTCATCTTGCCTGACACTCACATCACTCTGCAGACTTCTAACACTCCCAAGCCCCGATTTCACATCCCGAACATCTGTACGGTATCCTGTGACCTCCTCCATTACCCTCTTGTCCCAATCCACTTCCACCTACCCCATGTTATTCAATCTAACAGCCAACTCATTTGTCAGGATAGCAATGGCACCAGAGGCAAAGCAATGCAGGATTCCCACTGTTATTCGTCTGTTATGTACACAACTGCATAACTAAATGCTGTTGAATGTAAGCAAATAGTTAGATTTTTTTTCTATCGCTCATGGCTGGAAAGGAAACAGCTTCCATTAGATTGTCATCCTTTAGAAACAATATTATTTTGCTATTTGCCGTGCTAATAATGGCATCTAATGTTCGTGAAAAAATAGGTTAAACAACGCACTAAGCCCAAATAGATAACATCAGTGTAATAATCAACAAAATACCACCAAACCTTTCAAAACAATGTTCCTAGGGATGATTGTACGATAAGATAAATATATCCTCTTGCAATTGATGTATAAAAATAAATGCCTGGAAATTAATTCCCCGTCAGCAATAAAGCAAATGCAATAAATGGTGGTGATTTGTTTGTGCTTTATACCAACTGTCCAGGATGAAGTTCCAGATAACATACGTGTTTTGTTTGTTCATTGTAAAAAAAAAGTTAATCAATTCAATTTGGGTAACAGAGCCCAGCTTGATAACTAGTTGGAGTGTCTCTCTCCTTCACCATTAAGATGTGTTTATGTTCTCCTAAATTCATGTTAATGAGTGATAGGAAAAGAATTAGGCCATTCAGCCCATCAAATCCACTCTGCCATTCAATCATTGCTGATTTATATTTCCCTCTTAACCCCATTCTCCTGCCTTCTCTCCATAACCCCTGACATCCATACTGATCAAGAATCTATCTATCTCTGCCTTAAAAAAAAAAATTGATGGCCTCCACAGCCTTCTGTGGCAATTAATTCCACAAATTCACCACCCTTTGACTAAAAAAATTCCTCCTCATCTCCTTCCTAAAAGAATGTCCTCTGGTCCCAGACTCTCCACTTGTGGAAACATCCATTCCACATCCACTCTATCCAGGCCTTTCACTATTCGCTAAGTTTCAATGAGATCCCCCTCATCCTTCTAAACTCCAGAGACTAGAGGGCCAGTGCCGTTAAACGCTCATTATATGTTAACCCACTAATTCCTGGTATCAGACACTAGCTCACGAGCTCTCTAGACACAAGAGCAGAAACATCAAATAATTACTAAGAATGTTTCAGGAAATTCCTCAAGTTGCCACCTTCATTTTAGTGCTATTTCTCACAAGAGAACCACAACACTTGCAAGGCCTAATAATGATGTATTTAGCTAGTACATACAAGATTGCTTTCAAAATTGGAGGAACTGTTAAGAAGTGCAAAATCCCAAGTTAACAAAATTCTCTATTTACCCAAATATAAAGCAGATAGAAACTCACAGTATAATGCTAAGATTACCCACAAGTAACTGCAAAGGCTGCTGATTTTTTGTTTTAATACAAAGAAAACCACTCAGATGCCAACAAATTGAAATAAAAGCAGCAGATCGAGAAGTACTGAGAGAAACCAACACAAGTTGATGACCTCCCAGTGCTGCAGAGTATTTCCAGCATATCTTTGTTTTGTCAGGCTTTGAAGCGCTGAATATTTAATATATTGGAATTATATTATTTGCAGGACTGGTTACGAGTTCACACTTGCTATGCAATTAAAGAGAAAAAAAATGTATTAATGAATAAAACATTAAATAATATCCACTTGGTATGCGATTGAAGAGATAAAATAAATGCATTGATTAATAAAACATTAAATAATAGTTCTATTCCTCAGCCATAAAAATAATAAGATTGTTACAATTTGTAAAAAGATACATGGGAACAAATATTGCTGGAAATGTAATGGCAAATTAAATACACATATCATCATTTGTATTTCAATGATCTGCAACATGAAGAAAGCATACCGTGAGATGAAAATCTCCAGAAATCTCTGGTTGGTTTAATGCCACTGCGATTTGCTTTGCGCAAAACAACGTTGCTCTTAACCTCTGTTAGTTTTTTTTAAAAGAACATTTGATTTTTTTCAGTTGCTCATTACGCTTACATTGGCACATAGACAATAGGTGCAGGAGGAGGCCATTCGGCCCTTCGAGCCAGCACCGCCATTCAATATGATCATGGCTGATCATCCACAATCAGTACCCCGTTCCTGCCTTCTCCCCATATCCCTCGATTCAGCAAGTCCTAAGAGCTCTATCTAACTCTCTTTTGAATGCATTCAGTGAATCAGACTCCACTGCCTTCTAAAGCAGAGAATTCCACACATTTACAATTTTTTCCTCATCTCAGTCCTAAATGGCCCACCCTTTATTCTTAAACTGTGGCCCTTGGTCTGGACCCCCCCCCAAAACCGGGAACATGTTTCTCGCATCTAGCATGTCTAATCCCTTAATAATATTATTTCTATAAGAGCCTGCCTCAGCCTTCTAGATTCCAGTGAATACAAGCTCAGTCGTTCCATTCTTTCCATCCTTTCATCAAATGACAGTCCCGCCATCCTGGGAATTAACCTCATGAACCTACACTGCACTCCCTTAATAGAAAGAATGTCCGTCCTCAAATTAGGAGACCAAAACTGCACACGATATTCCAGGTGTGGTCTCATCAGGACCCTGTACAACTGCAGAAGGACCTCTTTGCTCTTATACTCAAATCCTCTTTCTATGAAGGCCAACATGTCATTAGCTTTCTTCACTGCCTGCTGTACATGCATACTTACCTTCAGTGACTGATGTACAAGGGCATCCAGGTCTCGTTGCACTTCCCCATTTCCTAATCTGATACCAATCAAATAATAATCTGCCTTCTTGTTCTTGCCATCAAAGTGGATAACCTCACATTTATCCACATTATACTGCATCTGACATGCATCTGCGCACTCACCCAACCTATCCAAGTCACCCTGCATCCTCATAGCATCCTCTTCACAGTTCACATTGCCACCCAGCCTTGTGTCATCTGCAAATTTGCTAATGTTGCTTATTATTCCTTCATCTAAATCATTAATATATATTGTAAATAGCTGCAGTCCCAGCACTGAGCCTTGCGGTACCCCACTAGTCACTGCCTGCCATTCTGAAAGGGACCCGTTAATTCCTATTCTTTGTTTCCTGTCTGCCAACCAATTTTCTAACCATGTCAATACCCTAACCCCAATACCATGCGCTTTAATTTTGCCCACTAATCTCCTGTGTGGGACCATATCAAAGGCTTTCTGAAAGCCCAGACATACTACATCCACTGGCTCTCCCTTATCCATTTTACTTGTTACATCCTCAAAAAAATTCAGAAGATTAGTCAAGCATGTTTTCCCCTTCGTAAATCCATGCTGATTTGGACCGATCCTGTTACTGCTATCCAAACCACTTTAATAATTGACTCCAGAATCTTCCCAACCACCGGTGTCAGGCAAACTGGTCTATAATTCCCTTTCTCTCTCCTTCCTTTCTTAAAACGTGGGATAACATTAGCTACCCTCCAATCCACAGGAACTAGTCCAGTACCTATAGAACATTGGAAAATGATTTCTAGAGCCGCCTCCTTGGGCACCCTGGGATCCAGGCCATCAGGCCATCAGGCCCTCGGGATTTATCAGCCTTCAGTCGACCCAACACCATTTCCTGACATGTGAATTTCCTTCAGTTTCTCCATCACCCTAGATCCTCTGTCCCCTAGTGCATCTGGGGGATTGTTTGTGTCTTCTTAGTGAAGACTGAACCAAAGTACCTGTTCAACTCATCTGCCATTTCCTTGATCCCCACAATAAATTCACCTGTTCTGTCTTCAAGGGACCCACATTTGTCTTAACTAATCTTTTCCTTTTCACATACCTAAAGAAGCTTTTAGTATCCTCCTTTATATTCTTAGCTAGCTTACCTTCATCTTCGTACGTACTTGTCAAAGAAAGTTAGGGCTAGAACATTACTCTTCTTAACACACGCATTTTTACAGAACATAAGATTTACTGTATTAATGCAATAACAAGCACCATCCTTGGCCCAGCAACAGAATAATTTAAGATAATTCCTATATAGGAATAAATTTGTCCATTTAGCTCCTGGATACTGTAATATCTTTCAATAAGACTGGACTGCATCCCTTTGTATTTTTTCCTTTGATTAAAGATCGATCAAGCTCGATTTAACACGATCCATTAACTGAATATAAACTTTCACTTATGGCAAAGTTCCAAATATCTACAGCACGCTTCCTTGCATCACTGATGAAAGGTCTGGCAATATAGTTGAAAAATAATTCTTCAAACAATTGAAATGGTGTTATTTTTATCGTATCAGTTCCTCTAAATCTCTTGCACACCACACTCAAATCCTTAAATTTCTAAACTACAAAGAATAAATCCCTTAAATAACCTCTTGATATAATTAACTCCCTTGAGGCCAATGATCAGTTTGTTAGTCCAATATGCAAGGTTGATATATTCTCGCATTTCAAGTAGAAAAGATATATTGACCTTGCAACGTACCTTTAACTACTGCATTTTTTTTGTTTTCATTTTTATTTTGTTTATTCTCACTGCCAGTGCTAATCCAGTGCTTCTTTCTATTTGCACCGTTGCTCCGACAGTTCATTAATCTCCCAGAGACCGATATCAGAAACCCATCATCATCCTATGTTTACAAATGATGGCATGTAAGTTTTGATCTGTCCTTCTGCCTACAACAGTAGTACCTACTCCAGTCTCAGTGCAGACTGGTGCTTAGCCAGCCTGCCTCATAAATGTGCATTAAACTTTTCTCAATCTTTCTCACTGCAATGCTACACCACACCAAGATTCATCTTGGTCTGAAGCTAATCTACAGGATAAATAGGAAACTGTTCAACTCACATCACATGTTCCCTGGTATTACTGTCATCCCCATCTCAGAGTGAATCACAGAGTATACGGATGACACCATCACATGCATATGCTCCAAGGACAAGTTGCAAAACATCACTCACTCACTTAATGAAGCTAATGGGAGAATGGGCTTCACACTCAATCTGCCTTTTGACATTACCAACTTAATAAAGATCTATGACAAGACTAAGGGAAACATGAAACAAGTTTCTACACCTGGCGAGCTACCTCTTAGTAGACACAGATACTGATCATCACTATCAACCTTAGCGCACCATGATCTAACTTTGGGTATCCAAGGAAAAAAGGTTTTAAAATCAAGATTTCAAATCCAGCATAGTCCCTAGACAACAGTGATCTCACCCCTCCTATGTACGTCTGAGGCTTGAACTTATACAGGAGGTGCCATAAAGCATTGTTGAAATACCACCAATCCTGTCTTCACATAATCCTCCATTTGCTCGAGCAGGGTAAGTGAACCAAGCCTGGCGTCTTTCCCGAGACTAACATCCCCAGCACTGAGGCACCATTCGCACTCAGTCAATACGCCCATTGCCAGACTGCCAAAACAGCCACTCCAAGCTCAGTCACTGCAAGAGACTGCAAAGTTGATAGAGGAAATTATTCAAGGATGTTCTCAAGCATGTAACAATTTGACTGATTTGAGCTGATTCCTGGCCCATGACTGATCAAAATGCAGAACGATCATTCATTAAAAAAAAAAAACCAGAATGAGAAATTCCATCTAGGATTACGCCGACGCCCAACATAAATGGTGAGAGGAATGCTCCGCCTCCCAAACCACCCACCCACAGCCCATAAAGCACCCCCTGCCCAACCTGTGGCAAAGGCTGAGAGTTCCACATTGGTCTCGCCAGCCAACTCTGAACCCACAGAACTGCAGCAGAAGCTTGTCAACGTTCACCAGGTGGGACCACCTAAGGTAGAAGAATTATCAGCTTGTCCTTCCAGCAAAAAGAAGCTGAAGGAAGCATTGTCTGACGAATCTCATATCATGAAGAGCTCCTCCTCCCACAGCACTGTTTTTAAAAAAAAAATCGGAATCCAGAATCATGCTTGTTACTTTTTAAAATTCCACAATGGATAAGTCCTCAACAATTTTCTTACCATTTTCTGAACCAGGAAGAAGTCCTTGTTATGTAATTTCAGAGCTTTGTTGAACATTTTCCTGTCCATTGTTGTCCATTTGTCAGAGCCTAAAAAAGGACAGAGTTTATTATATACAGACAATTTTACAAAAAATGCTTACATTGTCCAATTACAAAAAGTTCCCAAACACAAGAAAACAGTCAGTGCTTCTGCCCTGAAATTGAGATTTTCCAGACTGACAACAGCCTCAAGCTTATTATGTGCCTTGTTGTTTTGAATGGTGTATACTCCAGTTCCTGCCTGTCTGTTAGAGCACTGCATGCAGCGTACAGCCATACATGTGAGTAGAAAAATCGTCAACAATAGAACATAGAAAATAAAATTATACACCAATGAAAACTAAATTGCATGTTCTGCCAGGACAATTGATAAAATATTACAGTAATTAATCCTGCCTGATACCTTCCATTCTGTGCTTTCAGTGAAAAGCAAAACAGAGCAAGATTGATCATATTCAATCTTCCGGAACTTGAATTTAATTAATATTCTCATGTTATGTGACTTTTTACATGGTTGTCATTTCACGAAACAGAAATGGTACTAATGAACTGATGAATGACTGATACTGTAAGGGGTGCTGTGGAACATGAAATCTTTAAATATTCATTACCCTACTCCCTCTGTAGTTTTGCCATAAAATCCACATTTTTCATGTACCGAGCTTTGCTAATGTGTGCCATGAATTAGATTAATTACAGATTGATGTGACATGAGTTAAAAGCCACATAATCCACTACTTTTGTCCAAACATTTGTCTCCCATAAAGTGTATAATGTTTTTTCATGAATGCTCCTCGAATTTATTTTTCTCTCAAGCATTCCACTGACATTATCTGGTCTTCGCTGGTCATTTCACGGCTCCAGCTAGAACAGTAAGAACCCAAAACAGAAAGAATAATTGCATTGGTCAATTAGGGAGAGAGGTCTCAAATAGGGGCGGCACAGAGGCACAGCAGTAGAGTTCCTGCGTTACAGCGCCAGAGGTGGAGGTTGGATCTTGACAACGGGTGCTGTCTGTACGGAGTGTGCGCGCATTCTCCCTTTGACCGCGTGTGTTTTCTCTGGGTCCAGTGCCTTCCCATATTCCAAAGACATGCAGGTTTGTAAGTTAATTGGCTTCTGTAAATTGTCACTATGTGTAGGATAGAACTAGTGTATGGGTGATTGCTGGTTGGTGTGAACTTAGTGAGTCGAAGGGCCTGTTTCTATGTTGTTGCTCCAATCTAAAGATAAAAGTATCACAGCTCAACTGATCAAACAGAAATTGGGGCAGATCATCTGCTACCCTGAGATCACTATCGGACAGTCCCTTGGCCATGCTGTTCCATTTCCCTGATCCAGAGTATTCTTTTATGGAGGTACGCTGCCTCCCAGCTCAATGATGTTGTCCAGCACATCATAGCAAACCCAAGGCCCCCTCTCAGGGCAGGTTTCCAGCTGCACTAACGTTGACTGCTGATGAGGCCCTACCCACAGGCTCTCATGATCAAAGGCGTCTGAATGTTTGTAAACAAATTTGAGAGCCACATTCAGATTCATGCACAACCCATGATAAATAAAGCTAAAAAATAAAATTAGCATGCACAATTAAACGCAGGAGTTTAGATGCAGGAGTAGGCCATTCAACCCTTCGAGCCAGCACCACCATTCAATACGATCATGGCTGATCATCTAAAATCAGTAGGAAGACACAAAATGCTGGAGTAACTCAGCGGGACAAGCAGCATTTCTTCAGAGATGCTGCCTGTCCCGCTGAGTTACTCCAGCATTTTGTGTCTAACTGATTTAAACCAGCATCTGCAGTTCTTTCCTACATATCTGAATCAGTACCCCGTTCTTGCTTTTTCTCCATATCCCTTGATTCATTTAGCCCTGAGAGCTAAATCTAACTCTCTCTTGAAAACACTCACCTGTTGAGTTTCTCCAGCATTTTTGTCTACATAATAAATAATTTTGTCACTTTTACGTAAATTGTAAATTTTGTAACAGTGCCAGAAACATGGCGGCTCTTTGTGTACTTTGTGTATTGTATGCAAAAACAAAGAATTTCACTACATGTGTCAATTTCAATTAAAACAAAGTACTTGTGCTATAACACCAGGATAAGCGCTCAACCAAGAAAGCAAAAGTACTATCTTAACTGATTATACCAACTTATGCGAAGGACAATCGCATAAGTTGGTACTCCATGTGCAATAATCAGTTACCTACATGTTATCAAGCACACAAAAAAAAATGATTGTGTAGATGCAAGTATATCATTGGGGTTACCAAGTGGTGTTTCATTGAGTTAGGCCCACGCCACCTCAGGAAGGCTCAACAGTTGGTTCTGGCATCCAAGAACAACCCCTGCTCTACCACCTATGCTACCAGTATCTACTAAATAAAGTAACCTATTGATTAATTCATTCTAACAAATGCTAAACAATAAAGTATCATGCTGAGATATTTTTTTCTCAGAATAAATTACTTACTTTTGTGTTTAATAATTATATTTATGAAGCTAAAGATCCCATATCCTTGGCTAATTCTATCCTGCTATGTTCAAAGATGAACCCGTTCCTCTATGCCCTTTGGAATTGCACCATTCAGTTCACATGGCTTCTTCCCATCACTTCTGTCGAAATACTTCACCTCACCCTTCTTTCCATTAATTTCTATCCATCATTTTTCTACCTATTTTGCTAGTTTATGTCCTATAGCATTTGATTGATATTAAATGTACTCTTTGCTGCATCTCAATGTTTGATACCAACAGAAAAATTAGAATTTCCTTTTTATTCCAACGTTATGTAATTTTACATACATCAAAGGAATTGACCAAGCACATTATAATGGGCCCAGTACTTATTATAAAATGCAAAACCAAATACAAATTCAATATTCCACACCAAGAAAACACACAAAGCCTCAGCACAACAGAGATTACACTTTTCTTTGCTCTTGACGTTTTTTTATATCACATGCAATCAGACTATTAGACATTTGATTCAAATGCTGTCATTAATTTTAACTAAAAAAATTAATCTTAAGGGGTTGGATAGATTAAATGCAGGAAGATTGTTCTCGATGTTGGGGAAATCCAGAACAAGGGGGTCACAGTTTAAGGATAAGGGGGAAGAAATCTTTTAGGACCGAGATGAGAAAAACATTTTTCATACAGAGAGTGGTGAATCTGTGGAATTATCTGCCACAGAAGGTAGTTGTGGCCAGTTCATTGGCTATATTTAAGAAGGAGTTAGATGTGGCCCTTGTGGCTAAAGGGATCAGGGGGTATGGAGAGAAGGCAGGTACAGGATACTGAGTTGGATGATCAGCCATGATCATATTGAATGGCGGTGCAGGCTCGAAGGGCCGAATGGCCTACTCCTGCACCTATTGTCTATGTTTCTAACATACAAATAGATTCTGTGATACCATTTACAGAGAATCTACAACTGATCTAAAAAACTGCTGGAAGAAACTCAGAAGTAATTCTGAAGATGGTCCTGACCCGCAACTTGATCTATCCCATTTGTCTTTAGATTTTGCCTGACCTGCAGTTTTTTTTGTTCAAGATTCCAGCATCTGCTGTCTCCTGTGGATCCACGAAACGAAACTGTTTCATTTTCAGGAATCAAATCGAGCCGTTTAAGTTTCATGTGGTGTTATGCCAAAGCAAATTCAATTTAATTTAATTT
This sequence comes from Leucoraja erinaceus, assembly GCF_028641065.1. Lineage (NCBI taxonomy): Eukaryota > Metazoa > Chordata > Chondrichthyes > Rajiformes > Rajidae > Leucoraja > Leucoraja erinaceus. The sequence goes on along the minus strand of NC_073384.1, from coordinate 51,576,964 downwards.
GCAGCAGCTGAACTACAAATGGTATTAACAAATTAGTTCTCTTAAAATGGATTTACTTCATCACATAAATGGGAAGCAAGAAATAACTAATCAACCTGCTGACAAAGCAACAGAAATTCTGGGAATAGTCAGGAAGCCAAGTGTATAAAAAGACAAAAATAGAGTTGATGTTTCAGGCTGATGCGTTTTCATCAGAACTCACGCGCTTGTCCCCATTACAGGAAAGGACTGATTTTCACTTATTTGTTTTACTGGGCAGCCTTCTGTTGCTGCTGTAGTAATTGACCTTCATTTTCTTTCAGGAAGTTCTGAATACAATTAACATAGAAGATGGACACAAAATGTTGGAGTAACTCAGCGGCACAGACAGCATCTCTGGAGACTTCAGACTGGTCTCGACCAGAAGCATCACCCATTCCTTCTCCCCAGAGATGCTGCCTGTCCCACTGAGTTACTCCAGCATTTTGTGTCTATCTTTAGTGTAAACCAGCATCTTCGGTGCTCTCCTATACAATTAACATAGAGTCTGTTGTGTAGTCATCTAGCTTTTTTTACCTTTGTTCACAACGAACTTATGGCTGAATTACATTTAACTTGTAGATTTTCCTCAGGCTGTACATTTCATACTGCCACAAAGAACTCTATATTTCTATTTCAATTGAAAATAAATATGTTAATTGCCTCACCATTAACAAAATCCAGGCTACAAATATTACCCCAGAGAGTGCAAGATCTAAAGCAAGTTATTCAAGTATAGAGTTTTCACGAAAGTGTGCGATTGAGGCAATTCTCGGTGTCATGAAACTCAGCAGACGCAGAGCACTTGAAAGGTACGTTGAAAGTGTGACATGAACATACGAAACATTATTATTCATCCCCGGAAGGAAATAAGTAGGAATGAGAAAGGATACAGATTTTACAATATTTACATTAACCTGGTTAAGTATAATAATTTGTCATTCCTATATTGGTATATTTTTGAAACTTTCCATTTACATGGCCAATCTGTAAGGAAACTAGCCCCCAATTGTCTGGTTCTGCAGACAAATAGGTCCATCAAGAGGTAGAGCTGATACCATTACATTACGTACATCTGCAAACTACCTATAGTGCCCTCCATAATGGTTGGGATAAAGACCCATCATTTATTTATTTGCCTCTGTATTCCACAATTTGAGATTTGTAACAGAAAAATCACATCTGGTTAAAGTGCACTTTGTCAGATTATAATAAATATAATTTTAATACATTTTGGTTTCACCATGCAGAAATTACAGCAGTGTTTATACATAGTCCCCCCATTTCAGGGCACCGTCATGTTTGGGACACAGCAATGTCATGGAAATGAAAGTAGTCATGTTTAGTATTTTGTTACATATCCTTTGCATGCAAAGTCTGCTTGATTGCGATTCATGGACATCAGCAGTTGCTGGATGTCTTCTCTGGTGATGCTCTGCCAGACCTGTATTGCAGCCATTTTTAGATTAATCTTGTTTTGGGGGCTAGTTCCCTTCTGTTTTCTCCAGCATATAAAAGGCATGCTCAATTGGGTTCAGTTCGGGTGATTGACGTGGCCACTCAAGAATTTACCATTTTTTAGCTTTGAAAAACTCCTTTGTTGCCTTAGCAGTATGTTTGGGTCATTGTCTTGCTGTAGAATGAACCGCCCGCCAATCAGTTTTGAGGCATTTGTTTGAACTTGAGCAGATAGGATGTGTCTATGCACTTCATAATTCATTATGCTACTACCATCAACAGTTGTATCATCAATGACGATAAGTGAGCTAGTACCTTCAGCAGCCCACACCATAACACCCCATCACCGTGTCACAGGTAAGGTTGTATGCTTTGGATCTTGGGCAGTTCCTTCTTTCCTCCATACTTTGCTCTTGCCATCACTCTGATACAAGTTAATATTTGTCTTGTCTGTCCACAAGACCTTTTTCCAGAACTGTGGTTGCTCTTAAGTACTTATTGGCAAACTGTAACCCAGCCATCCTATTTTTGCGGCTAACCAGTGGTTTGCATCTTGCAGTGTATTTCTGTTCATGAAGTCTTCTGCGGACAGTGGTCATTGACAAATCCACACCTGACTCCTGACGAGTGTTTCTGATCTGTCGAACAGGTGTTTGGGGATTTTTCTTTATTATAGAGAGAATTCTTCTGTCATCAGCTGTGGAGGTCATCCTTGGCCTGCCAGTCCCTTTGTCATTAGTAATCTCACCAATGCTCTCTTTCTTCTTAATGATGTTCCAAACAGTTGATTTTGGTAAGCCTAAGGTTTGTTGATGTCTCAAACAGTTTTATTCTTGTTTCTCAGTCTCATAATGGCTTATTTGACTTTCATTGGCACACCTTTGGTCCTCATGTTGATAAACAGCAATAAAAGTTTCCAAATGTGATGGAAAGACTGGAGGAAAGACTAGGTGCTGAGAGCTCTCATATACCTGCATTAAGGAGGTAATCAAACACACCTGAGCAATTACAAACACCTGTGAAGCCATGTGTCCCAAACATTATGGTGCTCTGAAATGTGGGGACTATGTATAAATACAGCTGTAATTTCTACATGGTGAAACCAAAATGTATAAAAATGGCCTTTAATAAAATCTGACAATGTGCACTTTAATCATGTGATTTTTTTCGTATCACAAATCTCAAATTGTGGAGGACAGAGGCAAATAAATAAATTATAGGTCTGTGTCCCAAACATTATGAAGGGCACTGTTTGATATTGTGTTTGGATGTTCTTTTAAACAAAAATAGATTGTACAGCAGCAAAACACTGTAGATGAGGAAAATTTAAAATAAAAATAGAAAATGCCAGAAATACTTGGCAGTGCAAACAGCAACTGCGAGGAAATAAACAAAGATGATGTTTCATCAGAATAAAACCTGACGAGTTATTTCCAGCACTTCCTTTTCTTATTTTAAAAGTGAAAGGCTGGTGTGAGTGAGGAAAATTGACACAGCGAACAGGAAAAACCAATACTGAAATAGTAATTAAAGAGCAAATCAATTGAAAGCCATTGACCAATATGTGGAGACATTTTAGATCAACACATAAATGTAGCCCACCAAATTAATGCTAGATTTGTTATCTTTTTTAAAGAAGATAATTCTGAGCCATTGCAGCAGCCATGAGACAGCGGTGAGGTGAAGGTATGTGTCTTCACTGTACATGTGAAACTTGACCTTGTGATGATGATGTAGCCTATCAGCAACTCAAGACTAGCATCCTTCTTGTTGTATTTTACAGCATGGCAAATACAAAGAATTAAGAATTTGCCTAATGTTGGTGTGTTCATCTGATAAAATGAATCCCATCTTAATCATGATGGATAATAATTTATATGTTGCTTGGACACCCAACTAAAGACAAGTTGCTAAGTATAAATATCACCAACAATTTGAGCCTGTCACACCACATCAGCAATACGGCCAAGAAAACCTCTAATGCTTCTCTTTCCCCAGAAGACTAAGAACATTTGGCTTGACCCCAATGACTCTCACCAATTTCTGAAGATGCACCCTAGAAAGTATCCTGTTCAGATGCATCACAGCCTGGTGTGGCAATTGCTCTGCCTGAAAACACAAGAAACTGCAGAGAGATGTGGATGCACGCAAGTCCATAATGTGAACCAACCTCCCTCCCCCACCAGCCAACATTATCAAAGACCACTCACACCCCAGTCATGCACTCTTCTCCCGTCTCCTGTTGGGCAGGAGTTACAAAAGCATGGAAGTATGTGCTCCCAGATTCAAGAACAGCTTCTTGCTGTTATCAGATCCTGGAACGGACCTAAGGATTTATTCCCAATCATCCAAACAACCTTGTTGTCACTACAGCATTTGTTTTTCAACAGCACCTTCTCTGCAGTTGGAATACTATATTCTGCACTCAGATTATTTTTTCTTTTATGCAACGAATGCACTCACATAGGGTTTGTTCTGCCTGGATAGTACACCAAACAATCTTGGTGCATGTGATAATAAATCAATAACAACACATTTCCGCTTACTTGTCTTACATAAGAAAATCCATACGTTTGAGTATCACATGGGGTATTGATTCTCTAATTTGCACGATCAACATAAATTGATGTCTAAAACAAAATAATCAGGTGGAGCAAATTAGTGCAGATGCTGAAAATGTACATTAAAACAAAACAAGCTATGCTGAAAACTTTCAACAGGAAAAGTTCCAGCGTTGGTGAAAGGTCCTCTCTCCCTACTGACGCTGTAAGAACTGCTGAGTGTTTTCAGCATTTGCGTATTATTTTCTAGAAAGTTCTTAAGACAAGATAAATAACAAGAACTTTGAAGGGTCATGAGAAATAGCTGTAATATTCCGTAGGACAGAGGACACAGTGACCAGTGAGAAGTAAGTGGAGTAAGCTACGTACCAGCATAGTGATAGTCTGCTAATGGATGGGGCTTGGCTTTATTAGGTAGCTTCATCAGCAAAATCTCCACAGCCATCTAGCACAACACGAAACAGAAATATATTGAAGCAGAATATATTAATTCAATGTTTTTATTTGATTAAGGAATACAATAAGCAAGTGAACAATAAAGAATCAGAAAAAACATGTTGTTTTAATCTTCAAATCCTATTCTTCCTTAGCATTACTTCAGGCAAGATTTATGCACTATGACCATTATTTCCATTATTTTCTGCTGCATCAAAATGTAACACATAATAATGAGTGTTTTCTGGTAACAGACTATGAAATCTCCAAAGCCAAAAAACCCCCAGTGTACACTAGATAATGACATACATTGAGACTGCACGTTATCATGTTACCAAATGGCCACAGTCTGCCTCCTTTGTAAAATAAACTTCTAAATGAACAAATAAATGAAACCAGATATCATTTGAATTAAATAAATCAGCTATTACATAAGATAAGGAGTTTAAACCATTATTCAATCCTGGATAATCATCAATTCTTTCATTTGCAAAGTCATCAACAGCATAACGGAATACTATTATTTTACTTTACTGCAGAGATGTTGCAATGCATGATGTCTTCAAATTTAACAGCTAAAATAAATGTTTTGTCTAAAAACAAACAGTTCAGCAATGTACTTTATCATGGAAAGCACCAGATAACTGCATATGACATAATCCCATAATCCCACAATTTAATGTATTATTTCATCGCTGTAGGCTCTTGATTTTGTTTATTTAATAATATCTGATAGTTTATGCAAAGAAATGACAGTTGAACTGAAGATGCTATCACCTTCATCCTCTCAGCCTTCTTTATATAGTAGTCTAAAAATAGGAAGCAAATGATCACACTCTAAAAGTTAACCATTTATCTGATACTAAATAATTTGAGAAACAGCAATATTTCTTATTTTTATTTCCCATTTTCATTTGTTTCTTAACCTTTTATCCAAGCAAAGAATGTAAAAGATGAACATGGATTGTGAACAGATATTTCTTTCTTAATTTTTATTTAAACAGAAATAAATAGCATAAATTCATGTTAATTACAAAACAATTGTGCTGATTATAAAATCAAATTGAGGAATATAAACAATGTATTAATATTTGGACATTTCACAAAATTTCCAATGCAACCATCAGCTATCACTACGCCGCTGAAGATTTGAAATGTATGCTATGCAAGCTCTATATCGGGACATGGATCACTTGTAGGCAGATAAGAATAGTTTATCTTGGCATCATGTTCTGCAGAGAGATTGTAGGCCAAAGGGCCTGCTCCTGTGCTGTAATTTTATATGTTCTATGTCACAGTTAGTTACAAGTAAGCAGCGCTTGTTTTAATATTGCACTCACCAAAATGTCCCCACCCGCCTCAAAAAGACAATGTAAGGCAAGTTCTCGATTTGTCCCACCACCTGGCAACACACTAGAGCAAGCCATGTTCAACATATCTTCCACTATAATAAAGAAATTAAAATATTAATCTTTACTAAACTTGGACAATATCACTAATTTCATAAGCAAGTTTAAATACTACAAAAATGCATGGTATGATGCAAAGAAGAGATAATTCACCTTGTCTACAATGATTCCTCGAAAACTATCCGTTGACAGATTAATTGATCAGTAATCTCCTGACCTATTGTGCAAGAAATGTTACCAACTCAACCACTTCAAAAATGCCCCATTAGCCTTTTAATAGTTTGACAATATGCAACAAGGATTTAAAAAAACGAGAGCAGATGGAGGAACTTAATAGGTCAGGCGGCATCAATGGAGGAAAATACAGTCAACACCGAATCCCTTCATCTGGCCTGAAAGAGGAAGAGTAGAGTGTAGAAAGAGGCGGAGGAGGGGGAATAAGTATGGGCTAAGAGCTAGCAAGTGATAGGTGTAGATAGATTCCAACGTCTGCAATCTCTTATGTATCATGGAATAGAGGAAAACATTACAGAATGGAGTTTCCGTTGGAAAAAAAAAATTATGGTGAAGGAGATTCTTAAAACAGGGTTACAATTAAAAACATAATTGGTTCAATTGATCAAGTAGCCACAGGATCATACAGCATGGAACACGTCCTACAGCCCGCTCACCCATGCCTAACGGGTTTTATGACAATATATAACTGTTGACAACTCAAGTGTTTTGCATACGTTGAATACAACAAATTGTGGCTTATTTCTTCCTCCACTCCCCCCCACTGCTTCCTAATACTTGTAGAATTTTGAACAAAGATGTATTTTCAGTCAAACTATTCTGTCTCATTCAGTGATTCAAGTAAAACTTTACATAAAACTGGTTTGATAAATCAGTGCAGGAAGTATACATAAATGAAAAGTAGAATCTTAGCCTTGGTGTCCTGAACAGAGCTCCACTGTCATGTGAATACCATTTAGGCATAAACAGTATTTTAAAGGGATGATAAGGGACAGGAACTTAAAACATAACCCTCACCCGTTCTCCAAAGACTGACAGGGATTAAATCCATTCTTCTCAGAACTGAATATGCCAAAACACAGGTTAACAAAAACAATAGTTTTATCTCTTCCTCCTCCCGAAAGCATTCATTTCCTCTGGACACCTCATTCTTAGCCACAGTTGTCCCAATGCAAGTGGCAACAGTAGAATGTCAAAGTGCCCATTACTCATGTACAAGTCTACACTACTTGTTTACCCATTTGCATCTGATGTGCATAGGTATCCTTCTGCCAGGAGATACAAAATACACTTTTCTCCCTCCAGTCCACAGTTTGCAAGGCACAGCACCTTACTATCATTCACATTGAAATTAACAACTCAGGGAACAAGGGACAAAGCTGGGAGATTTTAGTTCTGCATAGTTCAGGATAATACATTCCTATCTCTGCTATTTGGACCCATTTCTGTATCTATTTATTACAAGCAGGTATGATAAAGAGTAAGTGCATGGGAGAACAAGTGTCCTTAAAATTCCTCATCCTGGGTAGCAGACGTTGACCTTGAGAGCCAATGAATATTCAATTCTAGGTTCTGACTAGATTTAGCCTAACACTTGGTTGTAAATGGGTTTGAAAAATAAATCACTAAAATAATCTCAAATAGCATTCTGAAGTACACTTGTAGCAAATCACAGCCCACATAACTATTGCCATGAGTCTCCAAGAAGCAAAATAATGATTTAAAACTTGTACCCAGTGAGAGATTTAAACAAGTGTTCATTTAACTACATTCCACATTAAAGCCATTGTTGTAGTAACCAACAATGCAACCATTATCCATTAATACCTTTTTGTTGTTCTTCTGGGTTTTCCAACTCACACCAAGGCTTCCACACCAAGTCTGCTTTAGAGACATCTTTTTCAGCTAGTGACCTGTCTTGTAAAGCTGGGATCATGGCTTGAAACCTCATTCCCATGTTGATTCGCCTAACAACATTTAAAATAGTGTGAGCATATGAGCAGATATGAAAAGGTAACAAAATTACGGAAGAGCTTTGGAGTTTATTAGCAAGACTCACATTTTACAAAAGCTGTACTCAGAAAATAACGTAACTTAGTAATAAATCAGCAATCATTGCTAATTCATTCACAAGAGTTTTCCTTGAATTCAATCACCCAGTGATACAAAATCATTAGGCATTGGCAGAGGAATGAATAGTTAAATGAATAAATTAACAAAAACCAATCAACTTGAAAGCAGTTACAATTTCTGCTGATACTTATTCTTTTCAAAGGATACCAGATAAGCAATTTTATATTTAAAAATGAATAAAGTGTCTCCCTGATCATTATGAGCAAGAAAATGTAAACAAATTGATTTACTCAAAATACATGGATGCTACTGGCAAGACCAACATCTAAGTCTTTCCAAATTCGTTATTTTATTCAGATGGAATTGATTGGATAGTGGATTTCAGAGGCCAAGCCAGCAGTCTTTTTTTTTGTGAAAAACCTGCCCGCTCTTGCAATGGTAACGGTGAGCTGCCTTCTTCAACCATTGCACTTAATGAGTGCATCTTCTGAACTCAATAAGTCGACAGTAAAAAGTCAACCACATTGTTGTGGCGGCCCAGAGCTGTAACGACAATGGATTTATTTCCCTCAAGGACATGGATGAACCAATAATGTTTTTCCAAAATGGACTTTTCATGGTCACCCCTGCAAATGATGTATTTTAATGTATCTACTTAATTAACAGAATTTAAATTCCCCAGCTGCCATTGGTGGTATTTGACCTTGCGCCACTGAATGCTTAGTCCAGATCTGAAGATGGACATGAAATGCTGGAGTAACTCAGCAGGACAGGCAGCATCTCTGGAGAGAAGGAATGGGTGACGTATTGGGTCGAGACCGTTCTTCAGACTGAGAGTCAGGGGATAGGGAGTCTAGGAATAAGAATTCTATATCTCTGAATTGCTTTTCACCAGCAACGATATGGTTACTATAACCCCAGGTAAATGAATAGGTGCAACATTTCTAATTTTCTTAGATTATAGTGTGGCAACAACTTATTCACCAATATTCACAGTTCAATACTGATTGGGTTCAACTAACAACATCTCCAGAAAAAAGCTGCTTCATTAGAATGAAAATCAAAATGATTCAAGACTGTAGTATTTTGAGTCTTAAAACAAACTCAGCAGTGACATAAACAAAAACAGGAAGTGCCAAAAACAAACAGCACCTATGGAACAGTCAACATCACAGGTCAAAGACCCTTCAATTAGAATTGGGAAAGAAAAAATACATTAGTGCTAAGTTGCAGACTGTGGAGTACAGATTGGTACCACAAAGGGAATCTCTCTGAGGGTGCAAGCTGCTCTTTCACCTTGTCTTTTCTCACTATCGACAGACCCAAAATGTCCTTTCAAATGAAGCAGCACATCTTCCATTCAGTATAAATTGAACCCCGGTCTCTGATGCTGTAAGCAGCAACTCTGCCACTGCACCACCATGCTGCCGCTGAGCACCAAGCCTCCATCCCACTCTGATCTGTCTGTGGCTTCTTTCATGGTCCCAATGAGGCCCAATGCAATAGATTCACAATCATACAGACTGGAAACAAGCCCTATGACCCAACTTGCCAATGCCGAACAAGGTGCCCTCATCTGCACTAGTCCTCCTGTCTGCATTTGGCCCATATCCCTCCAAACCTCTCCTATTAATGTACCTGCCCAGATGTCTTTTAAATGTTGTTACAGTACCTGCCTCAACTACCTCCTCTGGCTTGTTCCATTTACCCACCACTCTCTGAGTGAAAAGGTTGCCTCCCAAGTTTCTATTAAATCTTTCCCCTATCATATTAAATCTATGTCCTCTGGTTCTTGATTCTATGCATTTATCATATCTATTCCTTTCATGATCTTGAACAATATAAGATCTCCCGAAGGAATAAAGTCCTAGATTACCCAAGCTCCCCCTACAACCCAGGCCCTCAAGACCTGCCAATATCCTCATAAATGCTCCACACTATTTTCAGCTTAAGATGGTGTGTGTGTGGGAGAGCGAGTGTGTCAGTGAAGGAAAGAGAGAGAGATGGAGTGTGTCAGTGTGAGAGAGAAAGATGGAGTGTGCTAATGAAGGAATAATGGAATGTGTCAGTGAGAGAGAGATGGAATACATCTTCACAATATCAGATAACTTGCTTTCACCTTAGTGTCAGTGCTGGCCAGTGCTGCTGAGAAATCAAAAAATCAGCAGAGGCTGGAAATCTGAATTACAAATTAAAAGTGATGGAAATACTCATAAGGTCAGGCAGCATCTGTGGACCTTCGGTCCTGCAGAACCATCCTGGACTTGAAACAGTAATGCTGTTTTACTTTCCACATATGCTGCCGGACCTGCAGTGTTTCCAATCTTTTCTGTTTTTGATTGTTCCCACTGCCACTATCATTACAGGCAACTCTGTTTTTACAAAGTGGTGCACAGCTCTAATTGCTCTCTGCAGGCAAAGATCAGTCAGAGTACTTCCACTTCAATTTCCACTGCCGAATACATTTCATTTTCAAAGATAATTGAAATGTAAATTTCACATGGCATCCATGGATGACATCAATGCCCGTCGATTCTTTCCAACTGCACTATGCAGTCCATGTTCCTCAGATTGACTAAACTACAGTTTTCATGATACAAGAGATCATATTGTCAGGTTTTTTTCTAAGGTATCCAATATGTCAGAACTGCTTGGCAGAATCACCCAGAGGCAGGTTAATTAATCCAAAATACCTAACATTTCCCCATTGCCTGCAAATTGTTCCCCAATTCCCCCTAGGCTATTACTCTAGAACTAGTTTCATTAGGTAGGCAGTGCATTCCAAATCTCAACTGGCTGGGGGAATACTTTTATGTTTGTCATCTCTGCTTCTTATGCTGTGTTCTCCAGTTCCTGACACTTATACCCAAGGAAGAATGCATCCTGATGCAAACCATCAAACCTCTTCATGATTTTTGAATACCTTAGTTACATCTTCCTCAAGATCGAATGCTCTAAAGAGAATAAGAGCCTGTGACTATCTGAAATTACGCACCATTGGCCAGCCGCTCACTGCCACCTCTCCTTGTCTGAAAGTGTTGTGCTCCCAATGGGATTGTGCAGACTTTTAATAGGATTTTTTTCCCTTCTTCCATTCAGGAAGACAAATACACCAGCAAACAGATTTCTCTACTACATCGTAATATTTAAAAGTAATCACTCACGGTTCAATGTCAATAGTGTGCTCGCCAAGTCCAGCGGTTATTGTCGTGGCATCAATGCTCTCTGAAACCAGAACAAAGCAGTGGTAAGAGGAAATACTGAAGGCATCTGTCATTTAAAATACAGCATTTAATCTGTGAAATTAAAACTAGAGTTGGTCCTTGCTAAATCACCTGAATGTTTTTAATCCTGCATCAGCCTAGTCATTCCTGGGAATATCTATATATTTTTGAAGATATTCAACAATGTGGAACCTATGGAGTAGATAAGTCCACCATTTGAGCTTTTTCTACCATGTAATTGTATCAAAGCTGATTAATATCTTATCCCCATTTATCCACACTTGCTCCATTTCCCTTGGCAAATCTTTCCTTTAAAAAGAGCTATTTTACCTGCATTTAAAATAAACTTTAATCAAACCCATGTCTTAGGTGAAAGATTTCCAGATTTCTACCAATTATGTGTGAAATGCAGCTCGCTGTTTTAATTTTGAATCAGTTTTCGCCAAGTTTATTCTTTTGGATACTTGTTTTGATTGATCGTGAGAAGGAATAATTCACCCATATCCATTCCATCAAATCTTTTTACCTCTTTAAACACAAATTTAATCATCTTAAAAACTGGAGAAAAAAAAATAGGTTCATGTAATCAATCATAATTTAAACCTTTAATCCCTAATATTTTATTGAGTTTGTACTAGGCTCCACCACACTGTTGTTTTTGAGGAATGACAATGAAAACTGAACAAAGTGCCCTGGTTGGCCTCAAAGTTTGATTCCTTGCTCTTCACTGGTAACTCTACTGAAAACTCTTCGACTTTTTTGATTTTTGTACATATCTGTGCCTTTAAAAAATGCATATGGACTCCTAAATTCCTTTACTCCTTTAAGCTAAATACATCAGTATAATATAAATAAATCAATTCCAGTTGATTGTAGAGTTTGATCTAAAGTTGGATTGGAACCAGTTAGTTTTGGAACTGATAGGTGCAAAACACTTTAAAATGCACCCAGTCAAACAAAACATCACATCAGTGAAATAGTTTTGTTACATGTGTCTTTTACTCTCTGTGGACAGAAGGTGAAATCTCCATGAATTGGGTACGTCGCTGCAGTGAATAAAATGTATTCAAAGTAAAATAGATCAAAAAGTAAAAATCCTGAACGGCTCACTGTGTGTTTTTAGACATCTTTATTTCCAGTTTTAGGTTTAAAAGTAAAATCACTTTGTGGACTGTTTAGGTTATTTTGTAAACTGGAAATTGGAATTGGTTAAACTGCTGGAGTTGGAGAATACTGTCAACAGGCTAAACATAATCAAAATGACAAAAAAAAACTAAAATTAGAAAGCAACCAAATTAAAATCTACTTACACATTGCATTGGATAGAGAAGTTGTATCTAAAATACTCACTAGTTCGACCAAGCAGGATACGTGGTGTTAAAGGGGTGATTGGCAGTGTTGTATAATTGCCAATGTGCGAAGAAGAAATAACGCTGCTGAAAAGGCCAGAGCCGTGTCTCACTGGACTTAACATTGGAGGTGGAGTGTAGGGAGGGATCTCTTGGGTCCTGTCCAGCAGGTGATCGGCCATGATTCTTGGTGAGCGGAGTTGACTTTGGTACAGTGTAGCTCCAGGATACGAAGCAGAAAGGTTGCCCAAAGGTGGAGGGATGTAGAGAGGCTCCGGCCTATGTCGATACTTCTTCTTGTCTTGCCGAGATCTCAAGTTATTTTCTGTTTGTGGGTTGAAGGGTTGACACTTTCGAACGACCTCCTAAAATTTTCATAATTTGAATTTTATTGGTTTCCAGACGATCTTAAATATATCTAATTAAAAATATTGGCATTATATTTATGCATCGAACAAGGATTACAAAACATTAATAAATCATCTGCAAAAACATTGCTGCATAGACTTCCTTTTAAATGAAGGCAGTGTCCTTTCTTTTACAACTGAATAATTCCTTCTTAACGAACATTAAAATAGACCTGCCACCAGTTAATGTTTGAAGATTGCAAAAAACACACACCTTGGACATTGCAAATCTCATACTTCTCCCACCATAATAAGACCAATCACAAACCAAAACAATGTTTTCAAGATAAAAATGTTGCATTTGATTCTCTAACATTCTTCCATACATCATTGAAGAAAACGAAACATGACAATGGAATGCAGATACAGGTGCACAACCTTTTATCCGAAAGCCTTGGGACATTTTCGGACATTTTCGATGCTTCCGAATGGAAGCATTTTAGCGTAGATTAGGTAGGTAGCGCGGGCGGCTTGAAAAGTCTGGAGCGGCTGCCTCCTCCCCGGAGACCGGGGAATCATTGTAAATCATTGCATAAATGTTAGTCAGTTAGTTTGGAGAGATTTTATGTGGTGGTGGTGGGGTGGGTGGGTGAAGGGGGAAACTTTAATTCTTAGTCCCCTACCTGGTCGGCGACTCCCAACATCGTGGAGCTGGGGGCTCCGTCCGGCCGCGGGTGGCGCCGGTTGGAGCTCCGACCCCGACAACTCTACCCCTGACTGCGAGGCGCTCCAAATCCAGCGCCGCCCGCGGCCGGACGCCCGCAGTCCCAGCTCCGCGAATGTTGGGAGAAGGCGGCCTCAGCGCCCTGGAGCTTACCGCACAGCGACCCGGTAAGGCATTGCCCGCTCCCCGCAGGTATCCCAGCGCTGCGACGCCGCCGACTCCCAACATTCGCGGAGCTGGGGCTGCAGGCGTCCTGCCACGGGCGGAGCTGGATTTGGAGCGCCTCGCAGCCAGGGGTAGAGTTGCCGGGGTCGGAGCTACAACCGGCGCCGCCCGCAGCCCCAGCTAGGAGTTGGCGGCCACAACGCTGCGGAGCTTACTGCACGGCGACCCGGTAAGGCATTGACCGCTCCCCGCCTCTCCGACCAGGTAGGGGACTAAGAATTAAAGTTTACCCCTTCAACCCCCCCCCCCTTCACATAAAAGCCCTCCAAACTAACTGACTAACATTTAAGCAATGATTTACAGATGTTTAAGTGTCTCCCTGGTCTCCGGGGAGGAGGCAGGCGCTATAGTAGTACAGACCTGGGTTGACCGTGGGTCGTTTCGGGTCAAGTTTGGCGCCAAACGCGAGCTTTGGTGTGCCGACGACATCCTGGAAAAAATGGCCGGTTTTCGGAGTTTTTCGTTTTCCGGAACACCGGATAAAAGGTTGTGCACCTGTACATCTCTTTTAAAGCTTTATTAATGGGAGCAGATAAACATTTAGGTGTGCTTAATGTAACAGGCAAACGTAACAGCACTTTCTTTTCCCAAACACGAAAAAACCATCAGCATGAGAGCATAATCCATTGACTCAATGACCCGAGAACTTGACTGTTAAAGACAGATAAACACTCGCAACCCCTCCTCTTTTATTCTAGAGAGAGAGGGAGAGAGAAAGTGGGAGAGAGAGTGAGGGAGAGCGAGGGAGGGTGAGGGAGAGTGAGGGGGAGAGAGGGAGAGTGAGGGAGAGAGGGAGAGCATGAGAAAGAGAGCATGAGAGAGAGCTTGCATGAGAAAGATTTAACCTTTTGTCCATCATGATTTTAAGAACAAGACACCGTCAATCCCATTCTTCCAGATTCTATCAAGGAAGGGGTACAACTGAATTGTTTGATCCCTTCAAGTTTTATTTTATTTGTGCGATATTTCTCATTCAAAGGTTGAAAAGGAGTCAACACTGTATGAATGATAAGATTCATCCACAACAGGGGCACAGTAGTAGACCCAGGTTAGAGACCAGTGCTTACGTGGATCTTGGACAAGCAGCAATCAAAGAGAAGCAGGGAGAAGAGCTTATTGGCTGAAACCTGTGGGAAAGGTGAGTAAGTCACAGGGGAAAAACAGTTTAAAACTGAGGAATTTGGTTTGTAAATTGGTAAATTAGGCAATTTATCAGTCAATATAAACAAGGCTGCTCTAGGGGAGTAGCAGTGAGGGAAGTGCCTTGCGAGTAAAGTGTGAGTCTTTGGCGGGGACTACAGGACACGATGCAGTGAACACAGGACAGATGAGACAGTGTGAGGCTTGCAGGATGTGGGAGCCCAGGGACACGGATGGAGCCTCTGGCTGCTACAACTGTGGCAAGTGTGTCCAGCTTCAACTCCTGCAGGACCGTGTTGGGGCACTGGAGAAGCAGCTGGACGACCTTGGGGCCATTCGGGAAAACGAGAGTTTCCTGAACAGGAACTACAGTGAGGTAGTCACGCCGAGGATACGGGAAGAACGAAGGTGTGTGATGTGAGAAAGGGGGGTAACTGTGGAGTGCAGGAGACCCAGGTGGCTGTGCCTAATGAAAACGGGTACGCCCTCTTGGCAACTGTTGGGGGAGACGATGTTTCCAGTCTGAGCGGTGGACACGTTGGTGGCTCCAATCCTAGAGATGGGACTCAGTCGGCGAGACCAACATTGGGCAGAGCCCTAGTGGTGGGTGACTCCATTGTCCGAGGAGCGGACAGGAGATTCTGTGGCGGCAGACGAGACGCGAGGATGGTCTGTTGCTTCCCTGGTGCCAGGGTTCAGGATGTCACGAGCCAAATTCAGAACATCCTCGAGAGAGAGAGAGAGAAGGTGACCAGCCGGCAGTAGTTGTGCACGAAGGCACAAACGACATGGGGAAGAAGAGCAATGTTATTGCTCAATCTCGTGTGGCTATACGCCACTTGTCTCTCTAAGAAGTTCCTCCAATGTGAGTTGGGAAGAAGACTGAAACGCCGGACTCTAGAGTGGTTATCTCTGGATTGCTTCCAGTACCTCGTGCTAGTGAGGACAGAAACGGGGAGATAGGGGATCTGAATGTGTGGCTGAGGGGCTGGAGCAGGGAGCAAGGACAGATTTTTAGACCACTGGGATCTCTTCTGGGGTAGGGGTGACCTGTACAAAAGGGACGGGTTACACCTTAACTGGAGGGGGACCGACGTTCTGGCAGGCAGGTTGCTAGGGCTACACGTGTGGGTTTAAACTAAATAGTGGGGGGAGGGAGAGGGATTGACAAATTGGGAGTATAAAGATGGAGTTGAAGGGGAAGTGAATACAGGAAAAATTACAAAAGATTCTCGAATTAATAGGACAGAAAGTTCGAGAAGGGATAAAAGAGTAAGGTCAGGGCCAATTGCGAGGGGGGAGGACGTGAATATGGGGGTCAAAGTGTTGTATATGAATGCGAAATAAGAGATAAAGTGGACGAGTTTGAGGCTCAGTTAGAAATTGGCAAGTATGATGTTGTGGGAATTACAGAGACATGGCTACAAGAGGGCCAGGGCTGGGAACTGAATATTCAAGGGTATACCTCCTATCGAAAAGACAGACGGGTGGGCAGAGGGGGTGGGGTTGCTCTGTTGGTGAGGAATGAAATTCAGTCCCTTGCAAGGGGTGACATTGAAACAGGAGATGTGGAATCAGTATGGATACAACTAAGGAATTGTAAGGGTAAAAAGACCCTAATGGGACTTGCCTACCGGCCCCAAAATAGTAGCCTGGACATGGGGCGCAAGTTGAATCAGGAGTTAAAATTGGCATGTAGTAAAAGTAATGCTGTGGTTGTTATGGGAGATTTCAACATGCAGAGAGACTGGGAAAATCAGGTTGGTACTGGACCCCAAGAAAGGGACTTTGTAGAGTGCCTTCGTGATGGATTCTTAGAACAGCTTGTAATGGAGCCTATCAGGGAGAAGGCAATTATGGATTTAGTGTTATGCAATGAACCGGATTTGATAAAGGACCTTGAGGTTAATAAGCCATTAGGAGGTAGTGACCATAACATGGTCAGGTTTAATCTACAATTGGAGAGGGAGAAGGATAGATCGGAGGTGTCAGTGTTGCAGTTGAATAAAGGGGACTATGGGGCCATGAGGGAGGAGCTGGCCAAAGTTGACTGGAAAGATACACTAGCAGGGATGACAGTGGAACAACTGTGGCAAGTGTTTCTAGGAATAATACAGAAGGTACAGGATCAGTTAATTCCTCGGAGGAAGAAAGATTCCAAGGGGAGAAAGGGGCGACCGTGGCAGACAAGGGACGTCAGGGACAGTATAAAAATTAAAGTGAAGAAGTACAACGTAGCAAAGATTAGCGGGAAGCAAGAGGATTGGGTAATGTTTAAAGAGCAACAGAAGATAACCAAAAAGACAATACGGGGAGAAAAGATGAGGTAAGCTAGCCAAGAATATAAAGCAGGATAGTAAAAGCTTCTTTACATATTTGAAGAGGAAAAAGTTAGTAAGACCAAAGCTGGATCCTTGAAGACCGAAAAAGGTGAATTTATTATGGGGAACAAGGAAATGGCAGATGAGTTGAACAGGTACTTTGGATCTGTCTTCACTAAGGAGGGCACAAACAATCTTCCTGATATAGTAGTGGCCAGAGGATCTGGGGTGACGGAGGAACTGAAAGAAATCCACATTAGGCTGGAAATGGTGTTGGATAGACTGATGGGACTGAAGGCTGATAAATCCCCAGGGCCTGATGGTCTGCATCCCAGGGTACTTAAGGAAGTGGCTCTAGAAATTGTGGACGCATTGGTGATAATTTTCCAATGTTCTATAGACTAAGGATCAGTTCCTGTGGATTGGAGGGTAGCTAAAGTTATCCCACTTTTTAAGAAAGGCAGGAGAGAGAAAACAGGGAATTATAGACCAGTTAGCCTGACATCGGTGGTGGGGAAGATGCTGGAGTCAATTATAAAAGATGAAATAGCGGCACATTTGGATAGCAGTAACTGGATCGGTCCGAGTCAGCATGGATTTACAAAGGGGAAATCATGCTTGACTAATCTTCTGGAATTTTTTGAGGATGTAACTAGGAAAATGGACAAGGGTGAGCCAGTGGATGCAGTGTACCTGGACTTTCAGAAAGCATTTGATAAGTTCCCACATAGGAGATTAGTGGGCAAAATTAGGGCACATGGTATTGGGGGTAGAGTGCTGACATGGATAGAAAATTGGTTGGCAGACAGGAAACAAAGAGTAGGGATTAACGGTCCCTTTCAGAATGGCAGGCAGTGACTAGTGGGGTACCGCAAGGCTCGATGCTGGGATCGCAGCTATTTACAATATACATCAATGATTTGGATGAAGGGATTCAAAATAACATTTGCAAATTTGCAGATGACACAAAGCTGGGTGGCAGTGTGAATTGTGAGGAGGATGCTATGAGAATGCAGGGTGACTTGGACAGGTTGAGGGAGTTGGCAGATGCATGACAGATTAAGTTTAATGTGGATAAATGTGAGGTTATCCACTTTGGCATCAAAAACAAGAAGGCAGATTACTATCTAAATGGCATCAAGTTGTGAAAAGGGGAAGTACAACGGGATCTGGGGGTCCTTGTTCATCAGCTTATGAAAGTAAGCATGCAGGTACAGCAGGCAGTGAAGAAAGCGAATGGCATGTTGGCCTTTATAACAAGAGGAATCGCGTATTGGAGCAAAGAGGTCCTTCTGCAGTTGTACAGGGCCCCAGTGAGACCGCACCTGGAATATTGTGTGCAGTTTTGGTCCCTTAATTTGAGGAAGGACATTCTTGCTCTTGAGGGAGTGCAGCGTAGGTTTACAAAGTTAATTCCTGGGATGGCGGGACTGTCATATGCTGAGAAAATGGAGCGGCTGGGCTTGTACACTCTGGAATTTAGAAGAATGAGGGGATTTTATTGAAACGTATAAGATTGTTCAGGGTTTGGACATGTTAGAGGCAGGAAACATGCCCGATGTTGGGAGAGTCCAGAACCAGGGGCCACAGTTTAAGAATAAAGGGTAAAGCCATTTGGAACGGAGAATAGGAAACACTTTTCTCACAGTGTTGTGAGTGTGGAATCCTTTGTGGAGGCTGGTTCTCTGCATACTTTCAAGAGAGAGCTAGATAGGGCTCTTAAAGATGGCGGTCAGGGGATATGGAGAGAAGGCAGGAATGGGGTACTGATTGGGGATGATCAGCCATAATCACATTGAATGACTCGAAGGGCCAAATGGCCTACTCCTGCGTCTATTGATCCTGCCTATGGATGCTGTCAGTACAGAGTTTGTACTTTCTCCCCCTGACTGAGGGTTTTCCCTGGTGTTCTGGTTTCTTCCTACATTCCAAAGATGTGCAGGTTTGTAGGTTAATTGGCTTCTGTTAATTGTCCCTAGTGTGTAGGATAGAACGAGTGTGCGGCTGATTGCTGGATGGCGTGGACGGTGGGTTGAAGGGTCTGTTATGTAAGCCATGATCATATTGAATGGCGGTGCAGGCTCGAAGGGCCGAATGGCCTACTCCTGCACCTATTTTCTATGTTTTCACACTGCATCTTTAAACTAAACACTCAATAGAATTCACTTTAATAAAAGTTATCCTTGAGCAGTAAGTGAGGGAAATTAAGAATATTTTTCTTGGGTTCCAAAATACCAACAATTCATTACAGAACTAAAAGATGGCATAAAAAAGCAGATTAAATAATTGGATAATAGAATGGATGATAATATTTAAAACTGCAAAACAATGGAAGGAAATGGGAAGGGATGAAGGAGGAATTTCATTATAAAGCATGAAGATATGGGAGAGATATTAAATAAATACCTTGCATATCTTTATGGATAATGGTTTGAAGAGGGAAATTAATGTACACTACAGGTATACTAGGAACTGTTATTATAAATTACAATAGGAAAAAAAAAAACTGGTCTTAAAAATAAAATTTAAAAAAAATCACAAGGGTGGTTAAATCTCCAAGTCCTGGACTCGAGACTTCCACTATAAGTTGAGAGGATGACGACAACTTTTTCAATACATCGTTGGTATAAAAATTCTGGATGACAGCAAACAGAATAGTCATTTAAGTCAAAGATGGGGGTAAATTCAGCAACCTTATGTACACTGTGCTCTTGTTAGTCGCAGGGGCATTCTCAGCATATATGGTTCCCTTTCAAATTAGTAGCTAGGAGTGTCTAGATAGTCGTGACATCCACCACACCAAGTGAAGATAAATCACCTTTGCAAATAGAAATCTATTTGTTTGGAGGTGAATTACTAAAAAAAAACATAGTATAGCAACAGCTTTACTCGATACAAGGTTTCACAGGATGCTTGTGACAGCTGTCCAGATATAGTACGAGGGAACACAGCAACATGGATGTAAAGTTTCCTGACAAAGGAAACGCCTCTTGGAATCTGTTGCTTTAATAGGAGAAAAGTTGATCATGCTTTATCCTCGAGATCAGTGCAGAGCTTTGGTTTCAGTGGAGAACACAAACAAAATTAAACTTACTGTTTGAAAGGGAAAGGACATTACCAAAGCAATCAAATAGGTTGCAGATACAGCTTAATGTGGACAAGTCAACATCAATTCAAGAGTGTGTGTTTTGAGAAAAATATTGATGGAAGAGAGTGAATTATGTTCAAACATCCTATTAGGCTGGTAGGTTAATTGGGCTTTTCAAATTGCTCCTCTCAAAGTGGTAAATGGCTGAATCTGGAGGTGATGAGAATACAGGAAAAGTTCACAGGAAAAATATGACCTAGCATAACTTAATCGGCTAAATGGCCTCTTTCTACATTATAAAGAAACATGGTAATTCCTTGGAACAGAAAATTAAGCCATAAAAATATTAATAATCTAATTTTATAAAATGGGATAAAGGGCTTAAGAATAAGAAAGCTTTTGTGAATGTTTATAATACAATGACTGGATTAGAGTACAGTGCCCAGCTTTGAGGGGTCTTTGTTACATAATGCTTTTACATTAAACCTGTAATTTGGCAGAACAAAACCATGCAATGTGAAAGCACTATAAAGGGTGATATGAAATGCTGATACAGAAAAGCCTAAGAAAAGTTTTTTGAGGGAATAATGAAAGACTCTTCCTCACATGTGTGGATATCAGTGACAAGGAGACATGAACCTGAATTCATGGGTATGAGAACAGGAAATATGATAACCTAGGATGTTATTAATATGGAGCAGTTAAGCCAAAACACTGCATCTTTAAACTATGTAGGTGAACAAATATTTTAAATCAGCCACCAGAAGAGGAAAGGTCAGAGATTAACATTTGAGTGGCCAATGAAAAATGTGACACACATATGACATGGAAGGTGTTACATCTAACTCTTCCTTCTGATATAATCTTATTTTCATTGGATCTGTTCATCGCTTGCTATGATAAAGCTACTGCCCATTGGACTGGGTATCTTGATCAACTACATGACAAACACAATTTTAATTTTTCTAATTTAAAAAATGGGTGCCCCAGATATTACGAAGTATCTGCAGCTGCCCTTGTCCACCGCCAGCCAGAATTTAAGTTGAAATATTTGGCAATTTATGCTGCTGGCCTACATTTCCCCTCTGCATGTAAAATGATTTCATTAAAATTTCTCTCTCCATTGTTGCATTCAGAATAATTGTAAATAATGTTACATTTCTCCTTTGTAATATGCTTCATTAATTGATTCCTCGGAGATAAACCTTCAACTGATTCTGTTCCTCTCCTGATTGTGGTAGTAACCACGATTATAGAGTAATATGCCATGGCAACAGGCTCTTCTGACCAACATATCCATGTTGACCAAGGTGCTCATCTAGGCTTGACCCATTTGCTTGCGGTTGGCCCGCATCCGTCTAAACCTTTCCTAACCACATACCTGTCCTAATGTCATTTAAATGTCGTTATTTACTTGCTTTAACCACTTGCACTGGCAGCTCATTCCACATCCGAACCACTCTCTCTGTGAAGTAGGTATCACTTAGGCCCCTTTAAAATCTTTTCCCTCTCACATTAAACCTCTGTCTTCCAGTTTTTGATTCCCCTTCCCTGAAAAGATTCTGTGTGCATTTACTTTCTCTATGCCCCTCATGATCTTATAGACATCTATAAGGCTATCCTTCAGTTGTTAGACTTTTAGACCTTGGAGATACAGCACAGAAACAGACCCATCAGCCCACCGATTCCGTGCCAACCAGTAGTACTATCCTGCATTATGGACAATTTATAATTTTTTTTTAACCAAAGCCATTAACTTACAAATCTTTGGAGTGTGGGAGGAAACTGGACCGCCAGAGAAAACCCACGTGGTCACAAGTAGAACGTACAAATCCTGTACAGACAGCTCCCGTAGTCAGAGTCAAACTCAGATCTCTGGTGCAGTAAGGCAGTAACCCTATTGTTGCGCCACTGTATTACCCATCCTCCAAGGAATAATGCCCCAGCTTGCCCAACCTCCCTCTATAACTCAGAATCTCAAGTCCTGGCAATATTCTTGTAAATCTTCTTTCCATATAATCTTTCCATCTTAATGGCATATTTCCTGTAGAAGGCTGACCAAAACTGTACACAATATTCTAAGTGCAGCCATGACCGATGTCTTGCACAACTGCAACATGACATCCCAAATCATACTGAATGCCCTGACTATTGCAGGCCAACATGACAATGCCTTCTCCACCCCACCGTGTACCAGTGACATTACTTTCAGAAAACTATGAACTTTTACTCCTAGGTCCATTTGTTGTACAACTTTCCCCAGGGATCTACCATCATTGCAAATTACATTGCACCAGAACTAGGTAAAAATATAGTCAAAAATATGGAGTTATTCTAGATTCTCTCCAACTGAGCCACAGGAAATGGGTGGGATCTTTAATACATATTTCTTGTCTGCATTTACTGTGAAGGTGATCGTGGAATCTACAGAATTTCTGGAAGAGAGTAATGATGTCTTGAAACATATCCATAATACAAAAGATGTACTGCCGATCTTAAAGTGCATAGAGATGGATACATTTTCCATCTCTACGCACTTTAGGGAAGATATTGTTGGGGCCATGGCAGAGATATCTCTATCATCATTAGCAATGGGAGAGGGACTGTAAGATAGGAGTGTGGCTATAGATGTGTCTTTATTTAAGAAGAGCTGCAAGAACAAGCCAGGTAACTACAGGTCGGTGAACCTTACATCAGTGATGGGCGTTACAGGTAGGGATTCTGAAAGATACCTGGATTTGAATCGGCAAGGATTGATTAAGGATGTCGTCCTGGCTTTGTAGGTGAGAAATCATGTCTCACAATTTGATTGAGCTTTTTGAAGTGATGACCAAGATGATTGATGAGAGCACAGTGGTAGGCATTGTTTACATGGACTTTACCAAGATCTTTGACAAGTTCCGCATTGGTAGGCTGCTCCAGAAGGTTAGATAATGTGGGATCCAGAGTGAGCTAGCAAATGCATACATATTTGGCTTGGTGAGAGGAGCCCGTAGTGGAAAGTTATTTTTCAGATTGGAGGCTGGTAATCATCAGTGTGGTGCAGGTCTACTGTTGTTCATCTATATTAACAAATGGGATGAGTATGGAGTGGGCAGGCTTCGTAAGTTTGCAGATGACACCAGAATTGACAGTGAAGAAGGATATCTACGATTACAGCTGGATCTAGATCATTTGTGAAAGTATGCAAAAGAATGGACGATGAATTTTAACTTGAACAAATGCCAAATGTTGCATTTGGTAGGTTAAATCAGGACAGGATTAACACCATAAATGATAGGGCCCTGGAAAATGGGAGACCTGGGAATACAAATACGTATTTCTGTGAAAATAGTAAAACACATAGTCTGAGTGGTGAAGGAGGGTTTTGGCTCGCTTGCCTTAGTCAGAGTACCGAGTACAAGAGTTGGAGCATCATATTACAAACGTACGTTGGTGAGACCACACTTGGGAGTGTTGTGTGCATTTCTGGTCATCTAGCTATATGAAGGATGTCATTAAGCTGAAAAGAGGGAAGAAAAGATTCACAAGGATGTTACCATGACTGGAGGGCTTCAGATATAAGGAGATAATGGGTTTTTTTTTCCTCTTAAGTGTCAGAGGCTGATGGGCACCCTCATAGAGCAATATAAAATCATAATGGGCACAGGTAAGGCATGTAAAATCATGGCAGAGACAAGGACATACAAGTCTAAAACTAGAGGGCATAGATCTAAGGCAAGAGGAGAACGATTTAAATTATACCCAAGGGGCAACATTTTCACAGGCGAGCAGCTAGGGGGAATGGTAGACGCAGGCACAATTACAATGTTTTAAAAGATATTTGGACAAGTATATAGATAGGAATTGTTTGGTGGGTTATGGCCAAATGCAGACAAATGGGACTGGCTCAGGACTGTAGATTGGTCAGCTTAGACAAGTTGGACCATAGAGCCTGTTTCCGCTACATAACTCCATGACTTGAACCACTTTTTGAAAGCCCTGTACCACTTCACCTGGATGGCTGCATTTATACTGTTTCTAGGTAATAAAGCAGTCAACCAAAAATAAAGTCAGATAATGACTGAAAATTCGCAAAGAACTTGATAAATAATGAAAGCATAAAAATTTAAAACATTTGGAAAATATCAAAAGATTATTTTACGGAGGACAGATTCAAGTATTCCTTAAATATTAGGTGTGCAACAATTACTGTATCTTACTGCTTATTATGCTGCTTAGTTGGTGGGAGAATGACGGACACTGATAATACAATGACAATTTTGTTGTTTTTGGAGGTGCTGAAGTTAAATACAATTCAGTATTCTTCATGAGCTCTGTGAAAAAAAAATGGACAAAAGAGCTTCCTGCCGACAAAGCGAGAAGCGATTGAATTGCAATGTAAGAGTACAGGAGCCACACTTTTCAAAGTCACACAGGGTCAGAAAGACAACAGCATGCAGAGAAAAGCAAACACAGTATAAATTGATTTGCACATGAATCCCTTTGCATTCCAGGAAAAACTCTTTTAGAAGCTCAGAATAATTAACAATCCAGACCATGCGTGCAACTGCAGGAGTTGTGCATCCATACACTGGTATCCCGGTTAGAGCTACCCCACAAAAATCACTGCATTTTTCTCAGCTGAAACAGCATCTCCACAGTAATTTAAAATTAGCCATCCAATCGGGGTGTTCGTGACTGTGCAAGGAACCTGATATAAACATCTGCCCTGCACTGGTGTTCCTGCAGCAAATGAGCATGGCTTGTGAAGTGTGCGGGTGCTCAGTGCTGAGACGTGGGTCTCAGGCTGCACCCTGGCTAGCAAGATGAGTGCAGGCCACTGCCTGGGAGCAACAGCAGCAGCTCCATGTGTTGATGGACTGGTCCGACCCTACAGTTCCTCTCATCAACACTTGTTGCTTTTACCCAACTCTGTTTGGTTGCACAGCGCTCCCCAGTCCAGTGATTTCTCCATGAGTAACAAGCACAATGCTGAGAGCAGCCGTTCCAAAGATGAGCAGGCAGACAAGTGCGGATGAGACATCCCATAAGAGCCGCCCTCATGGGTGAGCCTTGCATCTCTGTGCTGAGCAGCTGCACTGCTCGCCGGGCCCAGCAAAACACAATGGTTGCAATGACTCTCTGCTCAGGGAGCACCAGCCAACACCTCTCGGCAGCATCTCTCAGCAGGTTCCCAGCACAGCAGCCCTGTTAGTAACATTTTATCTATCTAATGTGATAATAACCCATTCCAGAGTCGATTCCATTGGAGCTCTTGATCCTGGGAACACATCTTGGACCCTAAGCGAGGTACCAGTGTACAAAGTTTGAAATACTTTCAAATTAAAAACTGATGCTCTCTTGTTGGAAGGATTCATTCATCCCGAATGTTATTTTTACACAATTATAAATCTATCCCGAGATGATCATCCAATTTAATAGTCCTTTTCAATTGGCATTGTAATAATGGCTTGAGGTGATCTGAAACTCTGCAGCAGGTGCCACGGTAGTTTTCCACCACCAGCAAGCAAAGGGTTTCAAACAAAGCAACACTGGCAGGGTCAGTAGCAAGAATGGCAGCACTCACAGAGGATGAGCAGGGTTGGGCCACTGTGGGAGCTTGTGGTGGAGAATCAGTCATCTTCATGAGGACTGGCATCTCATCATCTGACACAGAGTTGGTAGGCTTGTCCTTGGCAATGGTGGTCTGCTTGCTGGGCTCAGCAGGCAGAGGCTTTACAGGCACAGAGACAGGCATGATGATGGGCATGAGGTGATCCACCTCTTTAGGCTGCTTCTCTCCTTCATCCTGTACAGACAACCAAAGGCTTTCAGCCTCAGATATACAGGGGTCCTACCAAAGCAATACATCTGAGACAGATCAGACAGGACTGAGCATATTCATTATGTAATATACCCTAAGCTTGTAAATGCAGTTTTATCAAATGAAGAGAATTCTTAAAAACTTAATTTCACCATGTTGGTTCCACATGTACCTGCCAGACATGGAATGATTGCTTTTGATATTGTTTTTTTGTGTTTCCAATCACAATGTGAACATAAAATTAAATAAATTACACGGTTAGAGGTGCTACAATTGGAGTATTTAAACAAACCAATCAATCAAATACATGATGGCTTGTTCTAATTTTGCACTATATTTAAGAGTTGTCACTGAAATTTCAAACACCAGTAGATTCAAGTCAGTTGTAGATAATCCACACGCTCAATAAATTATAATTAAGTAGAACAGTGGGCGTTACCGAGTACATGCATTGTAAATTTCTTGATTATAATCGTGTATTGTATTTCCGCTGACTGGATAGCACGCAACAAAAGCTTTTCACTGTACCTCGGTACGTGACAATAAACCAAACTAAACATGCAAAGGTTCAACCTATATATTTATACAAGATTCTATTTGATGCTTTAGAATTTTTAAGACTTAAGCCTAGCTGTGAACATACAGGACAGACTTAAGGGCCTGTCCCACCAGCATGCGATTGCATGCGTCTAGCGCGACCAAATGTGGTCGCTTGCGGCGTGCGGCCTCACGGGGCCGGTCCCAATTCCAACCGTGGAGGCGTATGGAGTTGTGCGGGGCTGGTCCCGACATCATACTCACCAATCAGCTGGGCAGGAGGCGGGCCGATCGAATTTGGACGTCGGGCGGTGAAGTGATCACGCAACGGCACGCCGGGGCAGTGATGTCATCGCGCAACGCCACGCGCTAGGCGTATGCCGTCAAGACGCTGTGTACGATGTCGAGACGCTGCATACGCCCGTCGAGGCGCTGCGTACGGCGTCAAGACACTGTGTACGGCGTCAAGACGCTGTGTACGCCCGTCGAGGCGCTGCGTACGGCCTCAATGCGGCTGCAGGCCGACAGGCCGTTGTCGTGTGGGATTTTCGGACAGTGCAAGAATTTTGGAGCCCCGCGCGATGTCGGGACCAGCCCCGCACAACTCTATACGCCTCCGCCGATCGAAGTGGGACCGGCCCCCACGAGGCCGTACACCTCAAGCGACCACGTTTCATCGCGCTAAACGCATGCTATCGCATGCTGGTGGGACAGGCCCTTTAGGAGCAGAATTGTTATTGCTTTAAGGGATGCAAGTGATGCTGACCACAAATTGAACCCACACTTAGAAATCAAATTTTTGGTACCTATCATAAATCAGTTTGCTCTCATCATTTCTTTGTTCCAAACAGGTCTTTGCAGTTTGCCTTAAACCACGAAAATCATTGTTTTGAATTACATGGCACACGGGGCCGTCGATAACGATTACCCATTGTCTCTCAGAAAGCAAGACTCTATCCCTCCTGTACACGTTCCAGTACATGCAATAAGCAAAGCACACGCATTTCTAGAAAATGGTGAAGATATTCAGAAGGCATGATAAGGGTCATCGACTTGAAATATCAACTGTTGCTCTCTCGACACTGGCATTTGTTTGTTTTTACACACATACGTACATTGCATGTTGAGACTCAAGTTAATTCCCTGGCAATCTTAATTTCATTTTCCGTGAAATTATTAGTAATAACTCTGCATTTTACTTTGATTTGCTGTTCATAAGAATACCTGAATCTGATTAGCTGTGGAACCTGCTCAATAACTCCACTTAGCCTGTTAATAGTGCCACAGTAAAACTGACATTGGAGAAGTGAAATTACATTTCCAGTTTTCACTAACCAATTTCCAGTATTCAGTTTATGGGCAACTTTCTTAAAAGTTAGCAATCACTGGCATCATTTCCCTCTAATGTTAAAATCTAATCTTACTCAAGATAACCATAAATATCAAATGGCATTATATAAGCCCCAAACAACTCTGGAACTGTGCACGATGAAGTTGAATTTTAAAAACATAGATAAAGCAAAGACAAAACTGAATAGAAAGACACAGGTGCAATATTGTTCTAAGAGTGTGTTTAGTCTACAAAAAAAAGATCATGCCTCAGAAGAAATATTCGTCCAAATTTTGAGATCAGAGGAAAATGGTTCCAGAAAGTTTCCCTTGAAGAATGAATGAAAGTGTGAAATCAGTTCCACAACTCAGACACGAGTTATACTGTGTCTCTATCTAAAAGCAATGTGGCCTTTAAAACACCAAGTCAGAAAGTGAATGGTTATACTGCAAGCTTCCCAATAGCCAGTGGTAGAGGAACATGCATGGTAGATTATGGAAAGATGTAAAAGCGACAGGGTTGTTGTATTGGGTGACTTGAATTTCCCCAATATTGAATGGAATTCCCTTAGTGCCAGAGGCTCAGATGGGTCAGAAAGTGTGAGGTGCATCCAGAAGGATTTCTTGACTAAGTATGTAGATCATTCAACCAGAATTCAACCAGGAAGCAAAGAGTAGGAGTAAACGGGTCCTTTTCACAATGGCAGGCAGTGACTAGTGGGGTACCACAAGGCTCAGTACTGGGACCCCAGCTATTTACAATATATATTAATGATCTGGATGAGGGAATTGAAGGCAATATCTCCAAGTTTGCGGATGACACTAAGCTGGGGGGCAGTGTTAGTGTTAGGTGTGAGGAGGATGCTAGGAGACTGCAAGGTGACTTGGATAGGCTGGGTGAGTGGGCAAATGTTTGGCAGATGCAGTTTAATGTGGATAAATGTGAGGTTATCCATTTTGGTGGCAAAAACAGGAAAGCAGATTATTATCTAAACGGTGGCCGATTGGGAAAGGGGGAGATGCAGCGAGATCTGGGTGTCATGGTACACCAGTCATTGAAGGTAGGCATGCAGGTGCAGCAGGCAGTAAAGAAAGCGAATGGTATGTTGGCTTTTATAGCAAGAGGATTTGAGTATAGGAGCAGGGAGGCTCTACTGCAGTTGTACAGGGTCTTGGTGAGACCACACCTGGAGTATTGCGTGCAGTTTTTGGTCTCCAAATCTGAGGAAGGACATTATTGCCATAGAGGGAGTGCAGAGAAGGTTCACCAGACTGATTCCTGGGATGTCAGGACTGTCTTATGAAGAAAGACTGGATAGACTTGGTTTATACTCTCTAGAATTT
Source organism: Leucoraja erinaceus (assembly GCF_028641065.1). Taxonomy (NCBI): domain Eukaryota; kingdom Metazoa; phylum Chordata; class Chondrichthyes; order Rajiformes; family Rajidae; genus Leucoraja; species Leucoraja erinaceus. The sequence goes on along the minus strand of NC_073384.1, from coordinate 51,547,561 downwards.
AGGAGATTGAGAGGGGATCTTATAGAAACTTACAAAATTCTTAAGGGGTTGGACAGGCTAGATGCAGGAAGATTGTTCCCGATGTTGGGGAAGTCCAGGACAAGGGGTCACAGCTTAAGGATAAGGGGGAAATCCTTTAAAACCGAGATGAGGAGAACTTTTTTCACACAGAGAGTGGTGAATCTCTGGAACTCTCTGCCACAGAGGGTAGTTGAGGCCAGTTCATTGGCTATATTTAAGAGGGAGTTAGATGTGGCCCTTGTGGCCAAGGGAATCAGAGGGTATGGAGAGAAGGCAGGTACGGGATACTGAGTTGGATGATCAGCCATGATCATATTAAATGGCGGTGCAGGCTCGAAGGGCCGAATGGCCTACTCCTGCACCTAATTTCTATGTTTCTATGAAAGGGAGCAACCAGAAAGGGACCTGCATCTGGCCTGGTGATCAGTTTCAGGAGATCATTTTGGGAACAATGATCATAACTATGCAGGTTTGCAAACAGTTATGGATGAGGGTAAGATTAGACCTCGGGCACAAATGCTAAATTGGGTAAAGGCTAATTACAACAGTATTAGGCAGGAGCTGGAGAGAGTAGATTGCAAATAGGAATCCATTGGTTAAGACTCAATGTGATATGTGTAGCAGAAGCAGATACAACAGGAACATTTAAAGGTAATTAGACACGTGAACAGGCAGGGAATTGAATGATTTAATCTCGAGTAGGTAGATTGTAGCTCGAATTGGCGCTGTGGTTGCTAGAGATTTACTATTCTATGTTCTAAGTAGAAAAGTTAAAATTACATTTCTGGTGATTTTACAGAGAGTGAAATAAAGAATGCATACTCATGGAGAACGGTAGAGAATTAATTATATTTAGAAGTGTTCAGAATAACTCATTGGAAATAATGACACATCATACTTATAAAAGTACCTCTCCAGTGCTGGTGAGGTTTTTCAGTGGCTGAAATGACAAAACACTTAAAAGCTAGTCCATAGGCCATAACCTTTTGAATGAATTTTACATCGGAAATAGTTGTAGTTCACAACATACTATTGGATGTATGTCGTATTTGCAAAGACTGCAAAAGTACAGCCCATGGAACAGCAAGATTGCACTGAAAGATTTCAAGATTTTGCATTGGATTGTGCATGTGTGGATGCCAGAAGTTGCAGTCACAAAGTAATGCAGCAACGATGGCAAGCAAGGGGCAATTTCACCACCGTCATAACTGAAAATTCTGGACTGTGCCATTTACATTTAGTTGTAGCTAAATTAAAAGTAGGATTCAATCTGGTCAGAATTGTTTTCATTATTCTGTTGATTTCTTGCAACATTTTAATTATAATGTTTAACCAGCAAAGATTTACTTTGAGAATGAGGAATAAACTTTTAGTTTCTATTCCTGCTGCACAATCCTGTGGTTCGGATATTTCGACTGAACCCTCCAAAGAACAGAGGGGAGTCAAGAAAAATAAAAGAACAATTGCTTCTGCTGAACACCTTAATGGAAGTGTCATCCGATAAAATTAATTTCTCCAAGGTAATTGCAGAAGAATTGCAAACAGACATTGCATTTGGCCTTTTCCAGACATAATTCTTCCACAAAATTGACATCAATAAATAAAGGTGCACAGCTAAAAATGATGCCCACATTCAAATCTCTGAACCCAAATTGGAAAATGTCATCAATGTTCAACCTCAGCTTTTAAAATACTTGTGCACTTGTTAATCCTGGCTAAATTGGAGCAGCCATGGTATTAAAATTGAGTAAGGGCGTGTTTACTGCTAGGCCATTTTGGTCAAGTTAAATGTGCCTTTGCAGAGCTGAAACAAGCTGCTGGATGGTGCCAGTATGTTTGTGGCCTAGATAAGAGCTGCAGAGAAAGAATGGGACATCTGCAGCAGGCTTACAATAAGGTGTAAAATGCATAAAGCTAATTGGGTTAATGCAAACCAGATATACATAGTGTAAATAATGTTGCAAAGCCTTAGTTTGTTAGTTGTTGATTGGTTGAAATGTTAAGCTTTGTCTGGGTTGTCTGAATCCCAAGGCACATGTTGCATTATTCATCTATGTTAGCTTCCTTCTAGAAGCTTCTTTCAAATACAATGTATTAGTTACTATGTTATTGGGTTAGGGAACTGTCAATCATGTACTGTTGTAATCAATATGTGTTAGTGGACTGTACAGAGCCCAACTCCATGTAGTTCGGCCCCTCAAGGTTCAGGGACCTATAAAAGGTACCTCCCACGAGGTCCGATGTCGATCTTCTGGAAGAGCGCTTGGGACTGCGTGACTTTTTGGATCGTCTCCGCTTGCACGAGACTGGAAGGACTTGGCCAGGCAGATTCAAGGATCAAACCCGCGGTGGTTAGGTATTGTATAGGCGAATTTATGTTGTGTTATCCAAAATAAAGTTTAGTTGCTCAAGTGCTTGATACAGTATTTGATTGGCTGAAACTAGACTGGGGGGAGCTTACAATGAGCTATTTACACACTCAGAGATGAATATTTGAGCACGTGACTGAACTTGTGCAGGTTAGGTGCACAACTGATCTGAATATATAGATTCTGCTACCCTCAATTCGAACTAGAGTCCTTCCCTCAGTGCCTTCATTACAACTGCATTTTTTAAAAACAATCTCCTCACTGCACCAAACATTTCTGACAAAACGTTGACATGTTAATTTATTTTTCCGCACTCCACAGATGCTGCCTGACCTGCTATGTGTTTCCAGTCTTTTTTGCTTTTATATCAGTTTTCCAGAATCTGCAGTCATTGCTTTGAGCCATTTTGTCCATCTTCCATTTTAGTTTACTTTATTCACCCCGGCACTCTTCCCTTCCACTCCCTCACCTAACTGAACCTCTGTACTCTTCTGCTGAAAGATCCTGGCCCTCTCTCCCTCACTTTCACATACCATTCTCAGCCCCACTCCACCCAGTTCCAGCTGACAATTATTGATGAGGAAAGTACCATTTAAGAAAAAAGTGATTAATGATTTAATAAGGATAGGAAAATCCTGTGATACCAATCCCACCTGCAGATGTCACAGCCAGGATTCTTTCCATTAGCAACAGGGCTATTGAATGCTAGCACAATCCTGTTGAGTTCCATCAGAAAATGCAAATAGCATCCATCAGGCGGTGCTGAGAGTTGGTATGCGTAAGATAATTATATCACTCCCATAACAATAACACGTGGTGTTCAGTCATTTAAACAATGAGCTTGTTAAATGATAGGCACTTGGCCATGCATTATACCTCACTCTGCCATAATGGAAATCTCTTCAAGATCTGATTTATTTTACAAAATGTCTTACTGAATACAATTACAATTAAAAAGTTGATTGGAAACAAAGATATACCAACTTGTACAGGTAATATTTCAACCAATATATACATTTTTTAAATTGTTCCAATTGGGAAGTACAAAGATTTTTTTTGTAGTATGTTAACACGTGAAACTGTCTTATTTGGGATGTTGTACAACCTTGATATGGGAATCACAGAGGCACTGGTGCTTCTATATCTCAGGACACAGGCAATGCAACAAGGTCACACTTACTGTGGATGTGTAATTTCTGTTATCAGTGATTTAGCAGCCGGCTAGCCACTCTCGTACAATAGGTAACACAAAATAAGACTACCGCGCAAATGCAATGTCTAGTCTAGAAAATCATTGGGAAACACAGGAATTAGATTAATATGTTTCCAAATTGGTACTTGCCCATCATAAAGGCAGGACAATAAAGTGCTCAAAATCACTGGAGTTTCAGTATATCAATATTTGAATGAATGCATATATTGAAATGAAAAGTTACAGCCAGAATAAAAGTGGACTACGACTCTGTGAATTGTGCCTGTAGTGTATACTCTGTGAGTAACTGGGATTTTACACACACACAAAAAAAAATGTTTCAAGTAATCATCTCGACCCGAAACATCACCATTCATTCTCTCCAGAGATGCTGCCTGCCCCGCTGAGTTACTCCAGCATTTTGTGTCTACCTTCGATTTAAACCAGCATCAGCAGTTCTTTCCTACATATTTTAACCTCCATTCTTGTCCCCCCCCCCCCAAGAAGAATTAGTTCAGCTTTAATTGGGAGACTTTGTTGAAGCTTCAGTCACCAGTTCGGTTTAACGTAGTGTATTGCAACTTCCCTTGAGTAAATGGACTGCTGGAAAATAGAATCTGCTTGGGGCAAGAACATCACTAAATTCCATCAAAGCACTCATCTCTTTGCCTAATAGTGTTGTCAATATCTGGTCAAGGTCTGAGACTCAGATGCACCATGATAATACCCTGTTATGGCCAGGACTGGAAACTGTGTTGTACAAAGGTTTTGTTTGGAGACTTAATATTAAAAGAGGAAAATAATGCCAAAAATCCCATACTTCATCTAATTTCAGATCTATCCTCATTTGGGTATTCAAAGGCATGCTTGCAGTGGTCAATATAAAAAATTTGCAAAAACAAATTACTGGATACGATTAAAAATGATTAGGATTTTTCTTTTGCTGAAATTAAAAATATTTGTTCAATTTCTGTAATATAATCCAACAACATGTACAGTTTCATGGAAAGCCTAATACCCAAATGTTGTGTGCTTACAACTGACTTGAATTGTACAGAGTTAAGTTTTCTCTGCATTGAGTTTTCACTTGGTGCCTATTTGCAGAAACCTCTCCCCTTTTTTATGTTCTTTTTGCCACTGACTTCAGTCCCTTTGGTGATAATCCCCACAGTAAGAGGTAATGCAGTTCTTCACAGCAAACTCAGTGTATTATCAGTAAGTTCTGTGGAGACTGAATTTCCCACTGCCAAAAAGATTTTCAAAAAGAAAAATCTCAATTTAAAAATAGACTAGCATTTGAATTTATTACAATTTGCTCATCTTACATTTGGTTCTACATACGAGTACTTTGTCCTAATTTATAATATAGCGGAATAAACAGGAAGCACTGATTTGCATATATAAACAAAATATTTGGATATACTGCCCATATGCATATAAGAGCAACATTGCATATGCTTACCTGTTTAGGAGATGTCTTTTGACCACCATGAGATCTCATATGACCATTCAGGGCAGGTAGGCTCTTGAATTCCTTGAAGCATATTGTACATATCAGCTTGCTTTTCACTTCTATCTTTTCTTGGAAAGGAACTCTGCTCTGGCCACTGTTTAGAGACACAAAGTAGTTTCTATGAACAATACTGCCTGGGCATGTACAGACCGTTAAATTTAAATATCTAACGATCACACGGGATTGCTCAAACTGAATTCTAATGTACAACAGGGTGAGATCAGCCCAAAAGAGATGATTCACTACATATTCAAACAATATACATTTACATGGTTTAATATTATAATCCTGGCCTAGAATAGTGTGCAAGATTGTAAGTAATAATAATCACTGCTATCAATAAGCATTCATTCTGAAAGCCATCAGCATTTGGCATGTACATATCTCTGTGAAAAGATTCTGCACCAGTATTTGAAGAATGCATTATGATGTTAAGCAAGAACATTTTAAAACATACTTCAGATGTAGCTACCTCAATACAATTTGATTTTTGCAGTATAATGACTCAAATTTCTTATTCTTGAAATGGTGAATCAGAGTCAATGATATTGGTGAAAAGTTTCCAATGAAAATTGGCAAATCTTTTCAATGCAATGAATAGACCTGACATCGTGAAGGCAATCTTTCAACTTTCCCAATTTCCTTGTTGCTATGTAAAACAGATTATAATATTCAAGGAGCAATATCAAGGGATATGGGGAGAAGGCAGGCACGGGTTATTGATATGGGACGATCAGCCATGATCACAATGAATGGCAGTGCTGGCTCGAAGGGCCGAATGGCCTCCTCCTGCACCTATTTTCTATGTTTCTGTGTTAATAGACCTCATATACAATAATCAGACTTATTGAAATTTACAAGGCAATTCACAAAATCACGCCATCAAATCTCCTGTCATCCCAGAGCACCAACTGCCATGAAACAAGACAAAATAACGGTCCCTACATCAGCAACTCGCTAAATTTCAATAAACGTTGCTGCCAATATTCCCTTTATCCAAGGACGATAAGGGAATGGAATATGTTATCACCCAACACACGTGCTGCTCCCGATAGTAAGTCATTTAAAAAGGTGATTGAGCAACTAGATCTCCTCAACCTGGTCAAAAAGGACCACTTCAAAATTTAATCGCTGCTCTACTCACTCCGACCTGCACGAGATAACCATTTATGAGGTGTTTGCACAGTAACAAACCAGAACCAAAAACGCCTAATTCTCAATTCTAAACAGTTAAGGATTGCTTCATTTTTATTCCTTGCTTTGATAGTCTATGTTAAATGCCATTTATTCAGTAACATTTGATGCATTTAAAACTGCTTTTACAGGAACATCATTAAACAAAAAAAAAATCGATAAAGTACACAAGAGACATCTAAATAGGAGTTCAAGTGGGAAATAAGGATCCAGAGTAAATATTTTCTTGATCTCCCAGTTCTGAGAATGGTCAGAAATGTTAATTGTTTCTCTTTATCAATGTACAGGGAGGAAGTAAAACAACTAGTGGACTGGTGCGGCAAAAATAATCTAGAATTAAATGTCGACAAAACAAAGGAGATGGTTGTCGACTTCAGGAGGGCGCAGCCAAAGCATACACCCCTCAACATCAGTGGCACCACAGTGGAGAGAGTGGAGAGCATAAAGTTCCTCAGTGTGCAAATTACAGACAGCCTCACCTGGTCCAGGAACACCACTGGGACCGTCAAACGGGCCCATCAGCAACTGCACTTCCTGAGGAAACTAAAACAGGCCTCACTCCCCACCAACATCCTCAGGACTTTCTACAGGGGTACGGTGGAGTCTGTACTCACGTACTGAATAAATACGTGGTACTGCACCTGCAACTGCTCGGACAGGAAGGCTCTGCAGAGGGTAGTGAGGGGAGCAGAGAGGATCATTGGCGTCTCCCTACCCTCGGTACAAGAACTGTTCCAGAGCCGCTGTCTGAAAAAAGCTCAGAGAATTGCTAAGGACAAACTGCACCCCCTCCACATATACCTGGATCTCCTGCCATCAGGCAAGAGATATCGCAGCATCAAAGTCCTGACTACAAGACTGCTAAACAGCTTCCTACCACAGGCTGTGAGGCTGCTAAACAGTCACTCTGTACTCACAGTCACTTGATTCTGCAGCTTGGCACGGACACTTTAATAACTGGCACTGGCCACTCAAATCAGCTGCCCCGAACATTTTTATGATTGGTTTTACTGTATTTTAACGTTGTTGTTTTACCTGCTTTTAACTATTTATACTGTTCCATCAGGGACTGGATTGTTTTTAGTGTTATTATGTGTGAAATGTTTTAAATTTCATGTGCGATGCTCATTCCCTGGGAAACGTCTTTTCATTTTGCACTGTACAACTGTTGCTTGCAAGATGACAATAAAGGTTGATTGATTGCTTGATTGATTGATTGATTGATTGATTGATTGATTGATTGATTGATTGATTTAATTCATGCTACCCGAGCTACTGCAGCATATTCTACTTTTATTGCAGATTTTCAGTATCTTCACTTTCTTTGATTTTCATTCAGGTAATCCAATGCTTGGTTAAAGAGGATAAGCTTTAAGAAGAATTTGAAAAGATACACAGAGGATACGAAAGGACAATTCTGAGCGGAGGGCATTGTAAGTTGAAGGTACAGCCGCCGATTAAATATGGTGATGAGAGCAAGACAGAGTAGATACATTGGTGTTGGAAGGAACTGCAGATGCTGGTTAACGCTGAAGATAGACACAAAATGCTGGAGTAACTCAGTGGGTCAGGCAGAATCTCCTCGGTAAAGGAATAGGTGGCGTTTCGGGTCGAGACCCTACTTGAGATTGTCAGGGGAGAAGGAAACTGGTGATATGAAGAGATACAAAAAACAAATAAATGAAAGGTATGCAAAGGATAAATCAAAGCCAGCAAAGATGATCAAGGTGGGGCCCATAATGGTCCATTGTTGGCTGTGGAGAAGATGATAACGAGTGAAACTAACAAGTGAAACTAAGCAGGATGACAGTGAAACTATTAGGATGACTAGGAGGAGGGACGGAGAGAGAGAGAGAATGCAAGGGTTACTTGAAGATTGAGAAATCAATATTCATACTGCTGGATAGACACAAAAAGCTGGAGTAACTCAGCTGGTCAGACAGCATCTCTGGAGAAAAGGAATAGGTGATGTTTAGGGTCGAGACTCTTCTTTATACCGCTGGGGATAAGCTGCCCAGGCAAAATATGAGGTGCTGATACATTGGAGTGAGAGAGCAAGAACATAGCAGGTGCCCTAATTTATTTACTTAGATTTGTATCAACTTGAAATCTAATTATAATAAATAACTTCATTCACTGAAGATTGAATAGAGCATATTATTTATATTGCAATCATTTCTCAGCTTTGACTAAATCAGACAGCATATATTAAGTATGAGACAAACATAAATATTTCCAAATACTAATATTACAAAGGTTACCCAATTTATGAGAAATTCCTATATTAGTCATATTCCCAACTTTCACACTCTGTTGAAAGTGTACTATTTGCAACATAATTTAGAGCATTTAATACTGAGTATTAAAACTGCATCATTTTTTTTTAAGTGGAAAGAACAAACCACAGGTCAAGGATCCTAAATGTAGTTTGTCCAACCTATCAGGGCCTGTTAAATTATTTTATGTTAAAACAAATTTTTAATACCTTACAATTAACTGTACTTCAAAAGAATAATAATGACTGAATTAATACTAATGTCAATGGTCCTGCTATTTAAGAATGCACAATAAGTTGAGAGTGATGTGGTGTTGTGATGCGCTCTGGTTTAGAAGTGAAGAAATAAATGAGTGTGCAGTTTTGTGCAATGTATAATTTCCCTACATTCTTTTTTCTTCTTATTTAGGTACTGCAGGTATTAAATTGTAAATCTGTGCATGAATGCTATATGTAATGTGCATTTCTCAGCCAAATGGATGTGGCGCAATTGTTGGACTAGGAAATATTATTTGTATTACTCCGCTGATTTCATTATAAAGCCATTTCGATTGGAAACTTGGAAAGTACTTAAAAAGTTATTTTAGAAATTATAGAGTCATGGAGTGATACAGTGTGGAAACAAGCCCTTCGGCCCAAATTGCCAACGCCAGCCAACATGTCCCAGCTACACTTGTCCCACCTGCCTGCGTTTGGTCCATATCCCTCCAAACCTGTCCTTTCCATGTATCTAAATTGACAACCAGAAAAAAAACTTTCTGGTCAATATCTAGGAAAAAAATAATTGTTTCTATGTACCCCCAGAAGCAATCGCACACCAGGAAAGGTCTGTCAGTTTCACTGCAGGAAACCATTGAAATTGACAAGCAATTAACAAGCATAACATTACTTAGTACCTGTGTTCAATGGACAAGTCCTCTTGCTTGATGTCTGTCAGAGAAATCTGTAATGTAAATGAACAGCACATCTTAGCAATATATGTTTTCAATGCAATAGTCTCATGCTTGGACAAATAACTGAGCAAAGTTAAATATATTTAGTTTACAAAAAAGGGAACAAAAATAGTTCTCCTTTATCTTAAAGTAATTTCTATATGTAGTTGACATTATTCTTATCGCTTTGCACTCCAAGGTCTGTCTGTCTAGCGTCCCGCCATTGTTAGGAAGAATATATGGTTGAAGGCCTTCTGGAAGTTCATATGCACTACAGAATTGGCTTAGCCACATCTATGCTCCAATGTACAATTTCTAAAAAGCATCAACCGATTTATCAATCATAATTTCTCTGTCATAAATACATATCTGGCTTTCTTCTAGTAATTACCCCATTTCAACAAAAGTAAGAGCCCTGTCAAGATGGCTATACAGGGCATGAGTGTTAAAAGGCTACCTGTAGGAACAGCAACAAAGTTGCTGGTCATTGGACAATGGATGAACAATACCCCTATATATAATTTATCCAGTCATCACCGGCTAGACGAATGACTAGAATGCTCCAATTCATGAGATCCACTCAGCAGTTATATACAAATCCTTTGAAGGAGAAATGCTGTGTAATTAATCTAATTTTGCACATATTCTATACAACTTCACTGTATAACATTCCCCTAAAGTGTTTTTACTTCCACCATAAATGTCAATACTACACCATAATGTGGTGATTACTAAACTTTGCAAACGTTTTCACATTCCTACGATTTTTTTAGTTTTAAAAACCTAAACAGCTGATAACTTCATAAGGATGGTTCAGCAGTAAAACGACTGATAAACTAAACTTTGTCATTTCAAGTTCAGTAGCAATGTAAAGGACCAGCCCGGTAGGCCAGACTCGCCCGCTGTGGACGGTGGACCCGAGTCACAGACCAGAACCCGCCCGGAAGGCCGAGCTCACCTGCCGTAGACCGGGGACTCGCCCACGACGGACGGAGAATCCGCGCCACGGACCAGGAACCTACCTGGAGGCCCGGCTCGCCAGCCTAAAGTGGAAGGAGTCAGATCCACTGATGCCTGGGTTGGTAAGCAGACCGGCAGTGGGAGGGAGTGCACTGCCTCAACGATGGAGCAACAGCCTGGAGCTCGGCTGGACGCTGCCTACAGTGGTGGAGTAGCAGTGGAGGACACCAACAGCTAGGCCTGGCCAGGCCGGGACTTTGAGCTTGATGAAATGGCACCAAACATGGCGGCGCTGGCATTATATGCAAAATTAATTTCACTATGTAATGTTTAATTGCATATGTGACAATAAATATCCATTGACCAATTGAATGAACTAATTATATTAAATAGTTTCAATCTTGATTTTAAAAAATCAGATCGATGAGGAAGTCAGATACTATCATTTGTTGCCAATTGATTAATTGAACATGATTATACTAAAGGCCAAATAAATATGAATTGCAGATGGTAAAAAATAAAATCATGCATTTATAGACCCAAGGGCATGGAATTAATGTTTATGAATTCAAAAGTCATTACTCTCCCATCAAAGCATGCATAGAAAGCATGGAGCTCATCCAGGTCTGATGCCTTGCTGTTGCTTGAGCTGCCACTTGGTTTCACCTTGTAGAAGGTTTGAAAGGAATTAAACCAGAACTACATCATAAACGCAAGGGCTTCGGATGTAGAAACAGAGACTTTGGTAGCTTTGGGACATATTTATCCATTCTCTCTTTTATTTTCTCAGGATATGGCTAATAATGAAACGGTCACATTTGTGCTGAAAAGCAGCACAAGATGTTACTCTTGCCGTAATATTGCTAACATTTTCCTTAGTGGTATTACAGCTTGTTCATCGATTAGATTGAACCAGCTGCAAATACAGAATACCTACCCTGGAAGTAAAGACCTTAAAGACATCCTAGTCAGCGTTGAAGTCCAAGAGAGTTTTACGGTGGAACAACCCAGGTAGATAACAAATAATTGATAACACTCTAGCCTGAGCGCTAAACCAGGTGTGGTTATGCAAAAATCATTATGAATCAGGGTTTCTGTAGTAAGGAAGGCAAATGCAATACTAGCATTTATTTCAAGAGGACTAGAATACAAATTAATGCTAAGGCTCTAAGGTGCTGGTCAGGTTGCATTTGGAGTATTGTGGGCAATTTTGGGCACCTTATCTGAGGAAGGATATGTTGGCTCTGGGGTGGGTCCAGAAGTGCTTTTCAAGAATAATCCCAAGAATTAGTGGGTTAACATATGATGACTGTTTTATGGCACTGGGCCTGTACTCGCTGGAGTTTTGAATAATGAGGGGGGACCTTATTGAAGCTTACCGAATAGTGAAAAGCTTAGATAGAGTAGATCTGGAGAGGATGTTTCCACTAGTGGGAGAGTCTAAGACCAGTGGTTATAGCATCAGAATTATAAGACGTTCCTTTAGGAAGGAGATGAGGAGATGGTTTATTTAGTCAGACGGTGGTGAATTTGTGGAATTCTTTGCCACAGAAGGCTGTGGAGGCCAAGTCAATGGATATGTTTAAGGCAGAGATAGATAGATTCTGGATTACTACGTGTGTTAGGGTTTAAGGGGAGAAGGCAGGAGAGTGGGGTGAGGAGGGAGAGATCGATCAGCCATGATTGAATGGCGGAGTAGACTTGGGGAATGGCCTAATTCTGCTCCTATTACTTATGACCTTATGTTTCTGCTTCAGATAAAGCAGCGTGGCTTTGGACTCTTACGTTGAATGGTCCCCCTGATGACACAGACACAATTGAGAGGCACCGGGGTAAAATGTGCAAGCCATCTGACTTCAATTAACATTTTATTAAATTTATACGTGAGAATGTTGGATGTCTTGAGGGAGAAGCATCTAACATAAAAAATTCTACAATCAGACAAGATGCCAAGTTTGTTGCACAATACCAGTAAACAATGTGGTGAGCAGACTAAAGCTATTCAAAAACTTTGGATAAATTAAATGCATGGGTCCAAAACACACAGATTTCACACAGGCAAAAGAAAATTGAGAGACTATTTGGAAATGTGAAACAATTTGTATGAGGAAATCAGGAAGCATATTGATAAGTCAAGCCAGTATCGGGATTGAGTAAACGAGTTACCTGAGGGACCTAGCTCAGATATGAATTAATTTCCTTCTGGAGGACTGGAATACAATCTAAGTTTACAAAGTACGAGTAATTGATACTGTAGGTTCATACAGATCAACCTGGACCATCTGTGCAACAAACTATAAGATCAAGAAACCCAGATTTACTTCATTTACTCCATGCTTTGAAAGTAATTGATGGCACGATGTTTTAACTAAGATAATAATACTTCAACATTGAGTTAAAACTAAGAACTAAGATGAACACAGATGGACAATACCAGAGACCCGGGTTCAATCCTGATCTTGGGTGCTGTCTGCGTGGAGTTTGCACATTCTACCTGTGACCACATGGGTTTCTTCCAGATGCTCTGGCTTCCTCCCATATTCCAAAGACGTGTGGATTTCTAAATTAATTAGCCTGTCAACCGCCCCCTAGCGTGTAAGGTGCGGATGCGAAAGTGGGATAACACAGAACTAGTGTGAACTGATGATCAATGGTCTGCATGGATCCAGTAGGCTGAAGGGCCTGTTTCCATGCTTTCAATAAATCACAACTATTATGCTAGATCTCTAAATGGCCATGGACAGAATAAGTAGTGGCTGAATAAAATGGTACGGACATGAGGAATATTCTGTAATGCGACAATTACTTCATACATCAGTTAATTAAAGTAAAAAGAGAGTGGGATATAGAAATCATTTTCAACCTTTCATCAGGAGACAGATTAAATCAAACAGAGTCTGTATTTTGGATGAATGTACATGAGTTGAGGAATGAACTCAAACTATATTCTTTGCAACTGCCACCTGCTTCTTAAATTGATAATCTTTACTGCATTACCAAGTGCCTGGGAACCGTTTATAATTTACCATGATGCTAGTTCAGTATTTATAGATACATGAGGAGACATAATCTTACATCTTCTGCATATGCACTCATAATCTATTACACTGAAATTTGGAAACAGATTAAAATTATCTTTTTTTTTGTTAAAATGTATGCAAAATAAATAAAATTACAATTTCTTGTTTACCAAATTACTAAAACACAGCTTGCTATCACACTTGCAGGACAACTGAAGATAACAAAATACATGTTGTCAAATATTTAGCTTAACATTTTAATTCAAAACTATTTGGAATTTTACCTGAGACCATGTATGATTGTGAGATTGTTGTTGAGATACCTTGATGGGTGCATGACAAACAGTGGGTGGTGCTACAAGATGTCTTTGGGGTACCATAGGAACTCCTGGGTGACCCATCTGACTAAGTTCCTTCCTTGTCGTCTCATCTGTGACCACTGAGGAAGATGTGCTCTTATGGAGGCCGAGGGAAGTCTGTATCCGATTTTCAACATGGAGTTGTTTCTGCTGCATAGTTTCCTCTTGCAGATGGTGCAACGGATTTTGCTGGTACATGTGCCGATAGTGTGGCTGGTCCTGATAGAAATACTGAGAGGGTGCAGCTATCTGAATGTGTTGAGAAGGGTTGGTTTGTTCTTGGGAGTACTGGGACTGCTGCATTGGCTTATGATTTTGGTCTCTGTGATAAGGTGGCGGAGGTTGCATCTGTTGCTGCACAGGTTGCTGTAACTGGCACAGGATCTGCTGTGGCTGATAGAACTGCATTGAATGCATGTGGCACTGTTGCTGCTGCTGTTGCTGCTGCTGCTGCATGTCTGCCACTGACACATGCTGCTGGGGCTGCTGCTGACGCACAAAATATTGTTGCTGCGGTAGCTGCTGAATTGGTTGAGACAACACCTGCTGAGCTTGCAGCTGCTGAACATGCGGCTGTGTGTGCTGTAACATCGGCTGCGATTGTGACTGCATTTGGGCCAACTGCTGCAACTCGTAATACATCTGTTGTTGCTGCTGCTGCTGCTGCTGCTGCTGCTGATGATGATGTTGGATGGCTTGTAACTGTTGCTTTGACTGCACTATCGGATAGGTATGATGCATTTGCTGCGTTGGGGCATGCTGAAATCTCTGCAATGAATGTATGGCAGCCTGTGGCTCATCTGGAACTTTCTGTGACAACAGTTGTCGGAGGGCACTGTCCCGAACACTCTCAACTCCCACAGACTGACTAGGCAGGCTTGAGGCAACGGTGTTCGCCTGCTGCAACCTGAGGTTGCGATTTGTAAAAACCTGTGTGAAGGAGTCTAACTTGTGCAATACGTCACTCGTCAGTTTCTGTGAGGATGTGTCGTTTGCTGGAGAAGGAAATGCATATGAATACCCATCAGGTGTACTGCCCTGTGCAGCAGAGGTCCACATCAATGAGGAATTACTAAGGTCATTTTGCATTTGAATGTGATTGCCAGCACTGGCATGAGGCCAATTATTTGGTCTTCGTGGTTCTATCATAAGGCTCTTGGTAACTGGTGACATGGTCCCTGCTACTGCAGCTTCCCTTGAATCTGAAGGAAAACAAGGTGAAGCTGGAGAAGACTGAGATGTGTCCATGCCTGTAGATCCATAGCTATGATTCATATTCCCACTCAACGGACTGGATTGTGACTGTTGAGAATAGTACCTATTTTCTGTGTTGTCGACGGTGTGATTCGACTTGAAGGGGGGTTGGTCTCCCATCATTTGTTCTTAAGGCAATTCAATGGTGAGATCACAAACAGATTGCCAAATTCCTTGCAAGATTCGGAAAAAAAAGGCTTGTAATCCTCAAGTTCCCTGAGAAATATATTTTCTTTTAAAAAATAGCGGATTTCAAACTGTTAAACTCTCATTTCACATCTGAGTCTTGTCATTATTCAAGTAGAAATCTGGATTGATGCATCACATCTTGATTAAAATCTCTGTGGCATATCGTAAGGCAGTCCATTGAAAGCAAAATTCCAACATACCTGCAATGAAAGTAAAAGAGAAGTCAGTGGCAAATTGACACATTTTAGATGCATTAAAATCAGTGCCATGAGGGAAGGGATGAAAACTTGGTTTATATGTAATCCGTTTTCACAAAGCCACAATGTTGCGGCTTCCTTACTCTATCCTTAGAAAGTACATTTGCTGTGGAGAAGTTGTTGAATACTAATGATAAATATTTACAAGACTTGCCACACAATAATGAACATTATTGACACTTCTAATTGATGCCTTTTTTTGTTGCTGTCATACGAAACACATCATTAGTTGGAGGTAGACAAAAATGCTGGAGAAACTCAGCGGATGAGGCAGCATCTATGGAGCAAAGTAATAGGTGACATTTCGGGTCGAGACCCTTCTTCAGACTGATGTGGAGGTGGGGGGCGGGAAGAAGAAAGGAAGAGGCGGAGACAGTAGGCTGTAAGAGAGCTGGGAAGGGGAGGGGAAGGAGGGAGAAAGCAAGGACTACCAAAAAATTGGAGAAGTAAATGTTCATACCGCTGGGGTGTAAACTGGCCAAGCGAAATATGAGGTGCTGCTCCTCCAATTTGCGGCGGGACTCACTCTGGCCATGGAGGAGGCCCAGGACAGAAAGGTCGGATTCAGAATGGGAGGAGGAGTGGAAGTGCTGGGCCACCGGGAGATCAGGTTGGGTTTTGAGAACCGAGCAGAGATGTTGGGCGAAGTGATTGCCGGGTCTACGCTTGGTCTCACTGATGTAGAGCAGCTGACGCCTAGAGCAGTGGATGCAATAGATGAGGTTGGAGGAGGTGCAGGTGAACCTCTGCCTCACCTGGAAAGACTGCTTGGGTCCTTGGATGGAGTCAAGCGACAAGTGTAGCATTTCCTGCGGTTGCAAGGGAAAGTACCGGGGAGGGGGTGGTTTGGGTGGGAAGGGACAAATTGACCAGAGAGTTACGGAGGGAGCGGTCTCTGCGGAAAGCCGAAAGGGGAGGAAATGGGAAGATGTGGCCAGTGGTGGGATCCCGTTGGAGACTGCCTTCGGAGAGAGGATGAGAACTTCTTCAAGGTAGGCATACTTTGAGGAGATTTCGCAGTGGAGTAGACTCAGATTCAATTTAATTGTCATTGTCAGTGTACAGTACAGAGACAACGAAATGCACAAATTGTTTAGGAAAGAACTGCAGATGCTGGAAAAAGCGAAGGTAGTCAAAAATGCTGAGAAACTCAGCGGGTGAGGCAACATCTATGGAGCGAAGGAAATCATTAGTGGTGTGAGCCTTCCTAAATGCAAATGACACACGGGTGATGAGGTGGGGAAGGTTGGAGAAGGGAAGTGGGGAGGTTGGGGGGGGGGGGGGGGGGGGGGAGAGGACACGGACACACACACATACACTTTAATCTTGGCTACATTTTCAATCCAGGCCTTAAGAGATAAATGACTTAAACCGCATTCATTGACAATATTTTTAAAGAATTTGTGATATCCAAATATCTCTGTTATTGCAGGCACACAATTGAATGTTTTTGATAGCATCAACAATTTCTAAAACATTTCAATGATCACTCATTCTACATTCCTACATTTAAATTTCTATTAGTTTCACCAAAGAAAAGTATTTGTTTTCCTGCTGCCCAGAGGAAAATTGACAGATTTTGTGGCAGAAATGATGGAGAGGCTATCAGCATTTAATATAATTTTGAAATCCAGTGGGCAGCATCTAATGTATGCACACAGACTTAAAAACACAGGGAGCTATTGTCTGAATTGCCTTGTTCACAAAGAAACTGATACCTTACTGAGAGATCAGTAAATATCCCTAGGATCTGATGGGATTTATCCCAGTTTATTGAGAGGCAAGAGAGGAGTATACGGGAGCTTGAAGATCTTCGTGTCTTCCCTACCCACAAGTGAGGATTTGGAGGATTGGAGAGTAGCTCACCTTGTTCCTTTATTTCAGAGGGAAGTAGAGAGAATACAGGGAATTACAGGCCGGTGAGCCAAATGTCAACAGTAGGGAAGCTTTTGAGATAATTTTTTGGGATAGGATTTGCTCCCATTTAGAAGAGAATGGGTTAGCTAGACACAGTCAGCATGGCTTTGTATGTGGCAGGTTGTGCCTTACTACCATGGTCAACTTTTTTGTGGAGGTGATGAAGATGATCAATGAGGGTAGGGCGGTCATGGTAGTCCCTCCATAGGCTGATCCAGAAGATTAAGATGCACAAGATTAACAGTAAATTAGTCATATGGATTCAGAACTGGCTTACTGATCGGTGACAAAGGGTTGTGGTGCAAGCACAATATTCAGACTGGAGGTCTGTGACAAGTGAAGTTCCGTACAGATCTATACTGGGAACTCTGCGACATATATATATATAAAATAATTGGGCATAAACATAGACAGGTTGAGTTAGTAGGTTGGCAATGATAACCAGATTCTGAGGTTGTGGACTGCTAGGAAGACTGCCATGGTGTGCAGCAGTATATAGATCGGTGTATATATATAGGTGGAGAAATAGCAGGTGGAGTTTAATCCGAGCACATGTGAGGCGTTGCACTTTTGGAGATCAAATATAAGGGGAAAATCCACAATTAATGGTCAGACCCTTAACAACATCTTGGGATCCAAGTCCATAATTTCCTGAAAGTCTCAACACAAGTAGATAGAGTGGTAAACAAGATATATGGGATGCTTACTTTTATAAGGCGGGCCCTTGAGTATAGGAGTCAGGAAGACATAATGCTGCATTATAGGTCTTTGGTTTGGCTGCTTTTGGAGTATTGTGTGCAGTTTTGGTTGCCCTATTAAAGGAAGAATGTGGAAACTTTGGAACGGTTACAGAGGAGGTTTACCACACTGATACCTAGATTAGAGGGCATTAGCTACAGGGAGAGGTCAGATAGACTTGAATGTTTTTCTCTGAAATGCCGGAGATAGCAGGGAGACCTGATAGAAGTATATACAATTATAAGACCTATGATGAAAAAATCAGGTACTAGAGGGCATAGCTTAAGGTGAGAGGGACAACATTTAAAGGAGATATGCAGGGCAATGTTTTATTTTTTTAAACACAGAGGGTGACAAATGCCTGGAGTGTGGTGCTGGGGTTGGTGGTGAGGCAGATAGAGTAATGGCAGTCAAGAGACTTTTGGATAGGCATTTGGATATGCAGGGAATGGAAGGATGTAGATCATGTGCAGAAAGCTAAGAGATGGTCTTGACATCATGTTCGGCACAGACATAAAGGGCCAATGTGCCTGTTCTTGTGCTGTACTGTTCTACATTGTAATTATCCTTGGGGGATTTTATTTTTAAGGAATTAATTTGTCCATTTTAATTGTTATATAAAAACAAACCATATTTTTATTTCCCTCTCTTTTCCCCGCATCATGCACATAATGTGACATTAAATTAACTATTCAAAATGATGAATTCTGGTTGACACACAATTGCTTGTCCTGTTCACACCAGTCCCACTCTGCCTTCCAGTGCAAAAGCCCACAGAAACATTGTTAAATATAATGAATGATTAACATCATTGTTTGTCTGCTGAGCTCAAACAGAGCCAGTTATTGGCTTCCTGTTATTGAAGCATAATACTGCAACTATCATGTCAAACAATCTCACAATCATCTCTTTTCACGTTTTGCTGTTTGTGAGAGCTTCGATATCACAACTGTGACAACATTTTAAAATATACTTCATTAGCCACAAAGTGCTTTGCACCATTCTGAAGATGTGTGAATGGTTCCCTATCTGTGCAAATATGTATTCACTTCTTCAATATATATAAAAACTCCAAACATATTGATATACCTAATGAATATCCAATTTTTCACCTGAAACAGAAAATTATTTTGTCAAGCTGAAAATAGTACTATATAGGATACTTTTCTCCTTGGTTAGATAGGCTTTTCCACAAAAGGTGAGGCAGTATATTATTTTAAATGAAAAATCTTGCAAATTGCATTGTTCAATGGTATGAAGCAAATTACTTACTAACTGGAGTGCCTTTCATGCTCACTCTGTTGGCAAAAATGATGAAAAATAGATGGATGTCCTCCAGTAAATTGAGGATGTTGCTTGGCATTTAGTTCACATTGAAGAGCGAACATTGCCTGCAATAACATTTAAAGAGATTGTTTAGATTGGTAAACCACTGAGCCAGAAGCATTTAAAATTCTACATCACAAAATGGACAAAGGCTACCCCAGCAGTCAATGAAGGCGCAAAAACTATCAATAACTTGTAAATCTATTTTAATATCAATTGCAATATTTCAAAACCCTGAATATTTAAATACTTAGCTCACTGGCAATAGCAATAAATGAGAAGATGAAATTAAAATGAACTTTATACCTTACTATACTACATTTTGAATATAATCTCCTGCAATTTACATGCAGATATTTGTAGATCATCTTCACGGATTAAAATGATAAAGAATGATGAATGAATGAATGAATGAATGCATGAATCTCTTTATTGTCATTGCACATGGTACAACAACATTTAAAAGTCAATCCAACGGTGCGATTCACAAGAACAATTTTAAATATATAAGAAAATATATACATATAAAAAAATTACAGATAATTTTTGCCACTAATTTGCCATTATGAGATATTCGGTGTTGTACAGTTATATACAGTTATATAGTACAGGTGCACAACCTTTTATCCGAAATTCCGGAAACCGAAAAGCTCCGAAAATCGGACATTTTCGGTCCTGGAAAAAAGGGAGGGTATATTGCCCGGGAGAGTAGGAATCCCTAGACCTAGTACAGTGAGCGTCCACCGAGGGTGGCCCGGAGAGGTTCCGCGGTCACCGCTCCGGGTGACCCTCGGTGAACGCTCACTGAACTAGGTCTAAGGATTCACAAAAATGCTGGAGAAACTCCGCGGGTGCAGCAGCATCTATGGAGCGAAGGAAATAGGTAATGCTTCGGGCCGAAACCCTTCCTCAGACTGCCCTATCAGTCCCCCCCTATCAGTCTGAGGAAGGGTTTCGGGAAAGGGAGGGGAGAGAAGGGAAAAGAGAGAGGAAGGATCTGCTGGACATGCTGTGTGTGTTTGTGTGTGTTTGTTTGGCGGAGTCTGAGGGGAGAAGGAGAGAAGAAGGGAAGGGAGGGAGAGGTCCAGCGGCGGGAACGGATGCCTGGGTCCGGGCGTGAGCTGAGTCCAAGGTTTGTAAACGTTGCTGCAACCCCCGGCCCGGCCCTCCGTGTATTGTTCACCGCGTCTTCCTGGAGAGAGGGGGGAGGGCGGGAGCCGGGGCTGTGTGCGTGAAGCACGGCGACTAGAGGGACGGGAGAGTTGCCCCGGGAGCGTGAGGGCACCTCCCCCTTCTCCATTCCCCCTCACACCCCCCTCCCCATCTACCCCTTTCTTCACCCTCTACCTCTCCCTCGGCCCGCAGCGATCTGCCAGACATGGTGTGTGTGTGTGTGTGTGTGTGTGTGTGTGTGTGTGTGTGTGTGTGTGTGTGTGTGTGTGTGTGTGTGTGTTTGTGTTGGCGCGGAGTCCGAGGGGAGAAACGCCGGCACTAAGAGCGAGCGAACGCGCGGACAGAACGGACAAAAGCAATGATCATAGGTCGGAATAGGTGACCAAAGATCTTTGTAGGTGACATTTCGGGTCAAGACCCCTCTTCTGACTGACTCAGGGGAAAGAGGAGCAAGAGCTACGAACGGTACTAAGGACAAGTGAATGGAAGATATGCCGATATCTCCCGTTTCCCTTTCCCTTGACTATCAGTCTGAAGAAGGATCTCGATCCGAAATGTCTACCAACGCCGCTCTATGAACGTTGCTTTCGTCCGTCTGTCCACGCTTTCGCTCGCTCTTGGTGCCGGCGCTTCTCCCCTCATGGCAGCTATTGAAAAAGTCGACCCGAAATATCACCTATTTCCTCCTATTATCACGTATTCCTCATCAGAGATGCAGCCTGATCCGCTGATTTACTCCAGCCTTTTGAGTCTGTCTTCGGTTTAATCAGCATCTGCAGTATGTGCCGTTTAAAAAGTACAAGGCATGTGCCGTTTAAAAAGGAAGTGGTAAAAAACATTTAAAACATTTAACAACACCTAAACTGTTCCCCCGCAACGTTGCGAGAGGCATAACTGAAGTCGGGTCGGATTTACTGAAATGACGGAGGTTACGCTCCGGTGTGGACTACGCGTCAGTTCATTGTATTTCGCAGGAGTGGACCATCTTGCGCGCTATAAGATCTTTGCTCCAATTGATTTGATTACTCTAGCGCAGGGCCCAATTGGGAGAAATAGGTCCTATCGGCTAAAGGCCGGCCCTGACCAGGTAACTGCCGGGATCGAGGCGGAAACTCGTGACCTTGCGGCCACGAGCCGAGCACTCTACCACTGAGCCACATGTTAAAATCTACGCTAAAAACCTTCCGTTCGGAAAACCGAAAAATCACGAAATCCGAGAAGTGTCTGGTCCCAAGGCTTTCGGATAAAAGGTTGTGCACCTGTAGTGCAAATGGTTAAGTACATTCAGGATGTTTTTAAGGTGCTTGTGAGTAAGAACCATTCAGTTGAATGTGAGTGTTATTTCTTATTTTGCATTGTTAAGTTCACGTATGGCTATGGGGTAGAAGCTGTCGCTGAGTCTGTTTGTGCGAGTTTTGAAAGACCTGTACCGTCTGCCAGAGGGCAGCAGGTGGAACAGGTTGTGTCCAGGGTGGGAAGGGTCCTTCAGGATGTTGGCTGCCCTGCCAAGGCAGCGAGAGCTGAAGATGTCCTTCAGGGAAGGCAGTGGGCAGCCAGTGATTTTTTGTGTGGTGTTGATGACCCTTTGAAGGGCTCTCCTGTCCGCTGCAGAGCAGCTGGCGTACCATGTGGTTATACAGTACGCCAGCACACTCTCGATGGAGCAGCGGTAGAAGGACACCAGCAGCTTCTCCTCCAGGTTGTTTTTCCTGAGGATCCTCAGAAAATAGAGTCGCTGCTGGGCCTTCTTGACTGCTGTGGTGGTGTTTGTAGTCCAGGAGAGATCCTCCGTAATTTGTGTGCCCAGGAATCTGAAGTCTGAGACCCTTTCCACACAGTCCCCATTGATGAATAGGGGTTTGGGGGCTGCACTGTTCTTACGGAAGTCTATGATAATTTCCTTTTTTTTTGTGGTGTTTAGGATGAGGTTGTTGTCTGAACACCACGCTGCCAGTCTTTGGACTTCCTCCCTGTAGGCTGTCTCATCTCCTCCTGAGATACGTCCAACCACAGTCGTGTCGTCTGCAAACTTGACGATGGTGTTGGTGGAGTGGGCGGGGGCACAATCGTGGGTGTAGAGGGTGTAGAGGAGGGGGCTCAACACACAGCCCTGTGGGGAGCCGGTGCTGAGTGTGATGGGGGTGGAGAGGTGATGGCCCAGTCTGACGGTCTGGGGGCGGTTAGACAGAAAGTCCTTGATCCAGAGGCAGATTGGTTGGGAGAGTCCTAAATCCATGAGTTTGGTGACCAGTCTGCTGGGGATGACGGTATTGAAGGCGGAGCTAAAGAATGGACAAAAGATCAGACTTCCCTCCAAAACAAAGTTTTTGCTGCATCAACATAAATTCACCCTTTCGTATGCAAGGTGAAGATCCAGGCTCGTATCATTGCGCAGTTTATCCAAATCATGTGACAGAATTTTTAGTTCATGACCTGCAGCAGATTTTACCTGATTTACCATACAAGAGGAGGAATTAATTTCCTACATTTAAATTTCTATTAGTTTCACCAAAGAAAAGAATTATTTGTAAGTTATGCACAATTTCAGTAGTCATGAAATTAAAATTCAGTAATTATGATTGAAGAGATTGTCGCAATATCAGGGGCCTTGAGAAAACATTTGAAACATAAAAGTTATGGCAGTACAGCCTTGGATCAGGCTCGTCGGTCCACAATGTCTGGGTTAAACATATTACTAATTTAATCTGCCTGCACATGATACATAGCCCTCTATTCCCTGCAGACCCATGTGGCAAACTAAAACCCTCTTAACCGCCACTATTGTTTCTGCCTCCACTGCCATCCCTGGCAGCGTGAACCAGACGTGTGTAAATAATTGTCCCGCACATCTCCTTTAGACCTTCCCCTCTCACCTTAAAGCTGTGCCCTCTAGTCTTTGACATTTCCACCTTGGAAACGAGGTTCTGTTTACCCAATCTATGCCTACATAATTTTATATATCTCGATCAGGTCTCCCCCTCAACCTCCAGCGTACCAGTGATAACAATCCAAGTTTGTCCAAACTTGCCTTGTAGCTAATACCCCTTAAACCAGGCAGCATTTTCGTCAACCTTAAGGAGAGAGGTTTCCAAATTCTACATGGTAAGAATCAGACTTTAAAAAATGCTCTTCTTCAAATGTATCGATGTAACTACGTACAGACAATGGGTGGGCTCCCAATTCCATTGCTAAATTGCCAGAGAATATCTCACTGTCATTACGTGTTGAGGTTCTGAATATCACAGGTGCTGAGAAGCATGGGTAAGGCCATATGGCTGTGGAATATACCTTCCAGCTGGACTATGGCCTTCCAGCCGTCTCTCATAGAGAATACTTTGGATTTATGGTTCAGGGAATGTACGTGAAAGGCAAAGCGATGTCATATTAATACAATGTAATTACAATTAAAACAAATGAAATGTATATTGTACCATGAATGGTGAGAGATCAATCTGCTGTATAATATTACTGCAAATCTTAAGAATATTTTCAGAGAAAAATTGTGTTTTACTTTCCAGTATCTTTCTAACGTTGCATCTTTCAAGTCAAGGACCCTGCATCAGCATAAATTCTGACAAAGGGGATTCGACCCGAAACATCTGTTTTTACTTTCATAGATGCTGCCCTGTTGAGGGTTTCCAGCATTTTCTGTAATCATTTCAGATTCCCTAACTTTGTCATTCTTCTGCTTCAGCTGTGACTCAGTTTGCAAAGTTACGCCTCAACTGCTTCCAATTTGATCTCACGGCAGAGACCACAGTGTAAAGGTTTATGCTGACACGCTGTCAGAGATGCTTCCTTTGGGATCAGGCATCAATCCAAGGACACATCTGCTCTCTTGTGTAGTTTTAAAGGATCTCAGGGGACTATTTTGAAGAGTCTTGGAGTCTTGACAGTGTAGCTGTGGAGCAGATGTCTCTTCTTGTGGGAAAACTACAACAAGTCATTATCACTACTACTACTACTACTACTACTACTAGAAATCACTGTTTAAAAATAAGGGGTCACTCACTGAAGACAGAGGTGAGGCAAAATTCTTCAGACATCGAGTGTTTTCAAAGCACTCTTCCTGAAGGGGTGGTGAATTTGAATAGTTTCATGAAAGTAGATGGATTCTTAATGGAGGGAGTGAAAGATTATTGCAGGCAGAGATGAATATGATTACAATCAGATCAGCTGTGATCTTATTGAATAGTAAAGCAAGCTCATTAGGCCAAAACCTGCTCATTGTTCACATGCTCACAATTCACCCTGGTGCCTCGAGAAGATGCATTCCTCAGCTAACATTCCTGAAAGCAGATTTTCCACTCAGTGCCACACTGTTTATGGAGAGGAGAGCTTATCGTGTACAAATATCTGCTGGCTTTCCCATACGGTTCCATATAATGGCAAATGCTGACATTAAAATATTTGCATGGAATATTTTATTTGTGGGTGTGAAAATTATTAATGACGAGGCTAAACTGGGATTAGATGAATCTACAGGAAACCAGTCATGTATTTCCAAACAGAGACGGTGGACTTGCAGGAAATTGTGGCCACACAGAGGATGCTTTAAGAACGGCAAGCCATTCAATAAGATCATGACTTTTCATTTGCCTCAGTGCCACTTTCTTATTCCTTTAGCATCATATAGCATGGAAACACGTCCTTTGGCCCATTGAATCCACACCAACCATCATGCACAAATCCTATTTTTATTCTCCCCACATTTCCCTTCAACTTTCCTTGAATTCCATCACTCACCTACGCATTAGGGGTGAGTTACAGCAGACAATTCATCGACCAACATGTGTGTCTTTTGGATATGGATGGAACTGAAAAACCCAGCGGTAATCTGTATTGTCACAGAAGAGACAATGCAAACTCTGCACAGACACCACCAGAGGTCAGGATCAAACCTGGGTCATTGAAGCACTTAATTCATCCTTTTACCGGCTATGTCACTGCCCTGCTAAAAACAAATCGATCTCAGTTATGAATATTTTCATTGTGTTATCATCTTACAGGCAAAGTAAAAAAAACAAGGTGTAAAAGTGGATAACTCCCTCTGAGCTAATGACCTGTTGGTTGTGAAGATGGTGGATTCTGAACACATATTTTGAATACAGAATCTCAAATATCCTTCAGCAATGCCCTGCTTTAAAAGGGCATCAATTATACCGGTGCCCAAAAAGAGTAAGGTGACGTGCCTCAATGACTATCGACCAGTGGTACTAACGCCTGTAATGATCAAGTGCTTTGAGAGGTTGATCATGGCGCAAATCAACTCCTACCTCGACAAAAACCTGGACCCACTGCAGTTCGCTTACTGCCACAACAGATCAACGGTGGATGCAATCTCGCTGGCCCTCCACTCCGCTCTGGACCACTTGGACAACAAAAACTCATATGTCAGGCTGTTATGCTGTTATTCATTGATTAGAGCTCGGCATTTAACACAATCATCCTCTCCAAGCTGGTTACCAAACTCGCAGAACTGGGTCTCTGTGCATCCCTCTGCAATTGGATCCTCGACTTCCTCATTCACAGACTGTCCATATTGGTGGAAATGTGTCAGCCTTGATTATAATCAGCACGGGAGCACCTCAAGGCTGCGTGTTCAGCCCCCTGCTGTACTCACTCTATAACTCATGACTGCGTAGCCGGTCATAGTGCGAACTCCATCATTAAGTTCGCTGACAACACCACTGTTGTGGGACGTATCACTGATGGGGACGAGTCAGAGTATAGAAGTGAGATCGAGCGACTGTCCATATGGAGCCAGCACAATAACCTGGCCCTCAACACCAGCAAAACCAAGGAACTGATTGTGGACTTTGGAAGGGGTAGGATGGGGACCCACAGTCCCATTTATATCAACGGGTCGATGGTTGAAAGGGCCAAGAGCTTCAAATTCCTGGGCGTGCACATCTCTGAAGATCTTTCCTGGTCCGAGAACACTGATGCTATTATTAGGAAAGCATATCGGCGCCTCTACTTCCTGAGAAGATTACGGAGAGTCAGTATGTCAAGGGGCCAGAAGACTGCAACGACCAGGTTCAGGAATAGCTACTTCCCCACAGCCATCAGGTTAGTAAACTTGGCTCGGACAAAACTCTGAACATTAATAGCCCATTATCTGTCATTTGCACTTTATCAGTTTATTTATTCATGTGTGTATATATTTTTATAATGGTATATGGACACACTGATCTGTTCTGTAGTCATGCCTACTATGTTCTGTTGTGCTGAAGCAAAGCAAGAATTTCATTGTCCATCAGGGACACATGACAATAAACTCTCTTGAATCTTGAGTTAACAATCAGATCGGATTTACATGAGTTAATAGACTGACAATCATAGAGAGCATAATGCATCCTGCAAAGAAAAGTGAGAACCAGGAATTATTTTGATTACTTAGCAATGTTTAAGTAAAGTCAGTATTAATTTGCAAAGAAGCATGCAGAGAAAGGCTTGATGATCACCAATGAGATCAATTCCAGTCATTAAAAACATCTGGAATTTAAGGACAAATCTAGCTACAATAATGATAACTATGCAATAACCAGACTGTTTTAAAAGATCATTGGGTTCACAAATGTCCTTCAGGGAAGTACATCTCCCAAGTCTGGCCTGTATACAACTTTAGATCCACTAAGGATAGACACAAAAATCTGGAGTATCTCAGTGGGACAGGCAGCACAGGCTGGAGAGGAATGGGTGACGTTTCGGGTCGAGACCCTTCTTCGGACTGACTGAGTTAATCCAGCATTTTGTGTCTATCTTCGTTTTAAACCAGCATCTGCAGTTCCTTCCTATACATCCTGTTCAGATCCACCAATGTGGCTGTCATAATTGCCTGCTCAGCTCTGGAACAATTGGGGATGGACAATGAAGGCTTGGAATCTTAGAAAAACACCACCAAGACATACACAGCTCTGTTTGTCTCTATAATCTTTATCTCGGATAAGTTTATTGGACCCTTTCTTTAGAACATGCGTGATAGTTAAATATTATGCTAATTTTCTTCTGTACCAATGACAAAATGTATCGTTTTACTAAAAGCTCCTGCTTGCAGGCAACAACCTTAAAGGGAGATTGATTGAATGCTACCACTTTCTTTATCAGCTCCTCCCATCCCTTCCTCCTTTTATTCTTATCTTTTGGGTTGGGGTTTCTGTTTTATACCCATCCCGTTATTTATTCCACATCCCTAAATTCGGACAAATGAAAGATATGAAAATGGACAACCTTAAGAAAAAAGCTGAACATGTTTTAATACAACATATTGGATTAGGCCTACAAAAACAAAACAAAAATAAATCATGTTTTTACAAAAGAGACAATATTATTGTGTAGACACAAGGAACTGCAGATGCTGGTTTACTAAAAAAAATGTACAGAATGCTGGAGTAACTCAGTGGGTCAGGCAGCATCTCCAGAGAGCATAGATCGACAATGTTTCGGTCAGCCCTTATTATTATTATTATTATTATTATTATTATTTTATTATTATTATTATGTCACACATAAAATCGAATTTGTGACCAATGTCAATCAAGATAAAATGCTAAACATGAACAAGCTCAAAATGACAAGACCACCATGAATGAAGAAGGAAGTTGCCTTAAGCAAGAAGCATGCAAGTCAGCTATCATGTACAGAGAACATATCATGCAATTTCGGTATAGAGTCCTCATAGTAATTCTTATGAATACACCACAACCTAAATTTGTTCACTCCACGGATAACTAGCCTGTAAAGATCTCGCAGCAAACATTGGGGTTTTAGATTGTCAGCACCTACTGCGAATACTGCTTGAATCAAGACACAAGCTGAGGCTGACTTTCCTCAATGGTTACTTTGCTTCTGAAGCACTTTAATTTGAGTTTATATATCTGATTTCCAGGGTTACTCAAGTAATACAGTGCTTTAAGACACAAGGCTCCAAACTGTGCAAAAATAGTGCGCCCCGAAGTAGCACTTCCTGATTCCTTCCATCTGCATCAACAAGTGCTGGCAGGTTCAGGATTCCCACGTGAATACAAGTATCCCAAACATGCTCTCCAAGTTCTGCCAATGGGTTTCCAGCTGTGTAATGCAGGCTAGTCCTGGGGAGCACATTCATGTTAATGGAGATCTTATAGCCATGAGAAACAAAGGTAAGAATAGGGTCCATGGCTTTTAAATATAGTTGCATCTATAACTATTTGAGATGTTTACTTGTGCCCCCATTTTTTTTTTTAAATAACTACCAACACTTTAATTATCCCTTTCCCTCTGTCAAAGGTTTCCTCAGCAGTTTTGTAGGAAGGACTTGCCCAGGTCTGACAATGCATCTCAATAACCCTTGAGACTGTTTCTGGTACATGCATAAGTTATAAAGAACTAAGTATCTTCGCAGTCAGTGGCTCGCAGTTGAAAAAAAACAGGCCACTGTTTCGAAATTTTGAAGAAGGTGGGATAACAGAACTTCTGAAGCAAATCAGGAGCATGAGTTTCAAATTTGTGAGAAAGTACCAAGTAATGTGAAAGGATAAACAGTTGGGTAAAGCCAGTGCATATCACAATCCTTTTGGAGTTAAACCCAAAGTGCTGGAGTAACTCACCAAGTCAGGCAGCACCTGGCAAGGTAATGAACAGGCGACGTTTCGAGTCGGGGCCATTCTTCAGACTCTAATAGTGAAAGATGATCCGAAAACGTCATCAATGCATCCCCTCACAGGTGCTGCCTAAACCGCTGAGTTACTCCAGCACTTTGTGCTTTATGCGAGATTCCAGCATCTGCAGTTCCTTGCGTCTCCATAATACATCTGGCATTCAGCAGCAATGAGTTCTAAGAAGCACTGACCACAAAGATAACCAGAGATAGGAAAAGTTCCACCTGACAGTAAATCCAGATGAAGAGTAAAACCAGGAGACAAAGGTTGCACAAAATAAAAACATGAACAAAATCAAAATAGTCATTTAAAAGAATATTAAAGGACGGAATGCAAAATATATATTTTAAAGTATTTTTACGAATATGAAAGCCAAATGAAAATCCTGTTGAATCCCATCATGTGGTTCACCTACACAAGAGGCTGAATGCACTATCAAGGATATGGTTTGACCATAAGATCACGCCTTTCACTCAGAAGTAACAGTTGACTCTTGAACATTAATGATTCACAAGGAATCGAAATATAAAAGTGAAATGTGAAATATTAAACGTTTTTGAGTAAAGTTGCCTTTGTTCTACACACGTGAACCTAGCATTTCCAACTGAACTGTTTAAAAAAAAAACAATTTCTACATACTGCTGACACTGTCAATTTCTACATACTGCTTTTTGCAAACCAATAGCAGTTTTTATAAATTGGTTTTCTGCTTACCTAATGATTACTAACTTATTCAGTATTTAGAATATGTAAATAACACATGCTAGTATCAAGCTTATTCAAAACCTTTGATCAAAATGAGTTAACCATAAGATGCTTAAGAAGGAACTGCAGATGCTGGAAAATCGAAGGTAGACAAAAATGCTGGAGAAACTCTGCGGGTGAGGCAGCATCTATGGAGCGAAGGAAATAGGCAACGTTTTGGGTCAAAACCCTTCTTCAGACTGATGTGAGGGTGGGGAAGCGGGAAGAAAAAAGGAAGAGGTGGAGACAGTGGGCTGAGGGTGAGCTGAGAAGGGGAGAAGAATGTAGGGACTACCTGAAATTAGAGAAGTCAATGTTCATACTGCTGGGTGCAAACTGCCCAAGCAAAATATGAGGTGTTGCTCCTTCAATTTACGGTGGTCCTCACTCTGGCCATGAAGGAGGCCCAGGACAGAAAGGTCGGATTCGGAATGGGAAGGGGAGTTGAAGTGCTGAGCCACCGGGAGATCAGGTTGGTTATTGGGAACCGAGCGGAGGTGTTGGGCGAAGCAGTCGCCAAGCCTATGCTTGGTCCCACCGATGTAGAGCAGCTGACATCTAGAGCAGCGGATGCAATAGATGAGGTTGGAGGAGGTGCAGGTGAACCTCTGCCGCACCTGGAAAGACTGCTTGGGACCTTGAATGGAGTCAAGGGGGGAGGTAAAGCGACAAGTGTAGCATTTCCTGCGGTTGCAAGGGAAAGTGCCCGGTGAGGGGGTGGTATGGGTGGGAATGAGCGGTACCTCATATTTTGCTTGGGCAGTTTGCACTGCAGCGGTATGAACATTGACTTCTCTAATTTCAGGCAGTCCCTACTTTCTCCTCCCCTTCTCAGCTCTCCCTCAACCCACTGGCTCCGCCTCTTTGTTTCTTCTTCCTCCCCCCCCCCCCCCCTCACATCAGTCTGAAGAAGGGTTTCGACCTGAAACGTTGCCTATTTCCATCGCTCCTTAGATGCACCCTCACCCGCTGAGTTTCTCCAGCATTCTTTGTCTACCTTAGCCATAAGAATATTTGCAAAACCCATAATTAAAAGAAGATGGAATCATTGAAGATAGACACAAAATGCTGGAGTAACTCAGAGGGTCAGGCAGCATCTCTGGAGAAAAGGAATATATGGCGTTTCGGGTCGAGATCCATTCTCAGTCAGTCTGAAGAAGGGTCTCAACCGAAAACGTCAAATATTGGTGGAATTGCGGACAATGAGGAAGGCTGTCAAAGGATACTGCGTGATTTAGATCAGTTACAGATATGGGTGGAATAATGGCAGATGGAGTTTAATCTCTGATAAGAGCACTTGAGGTAAATGAACCACAGTGATCATAATATGATTAGTTTTAATCTGCAATTTGAGAAGGAGAAGGTTAAATCGGAAGTGTCAGTGATGCAGTTGAACAAAGGGGACTATGAAGGCATGAGAGAGAAGCTGCCCAAGGTAGACCGGAAAAGGGATACTAGCAGGAATGACAGTGGAACAGCAGTGGCAGGAATTTCTGGCCATAATCCGGAAGATGCAGGATCATTTCATTCCAAAAAGGAAGAAAGATTCTGAGGAGAGTAGGAGGCAACTGTGGCTGACAAGAGAAGTTAGGGATAGAATAAAACTAAAATAAAAGATGTATAACACAGCAAAGTGTACCCGGAAGACAGAGGATTGGGAAACTTTCATAGGACAACATAAGTACGAAGGGGAGCTGGCCAGGAATGTAAAGAAGGACAGTAAAAGCTTCTTTAGGTAAGTTAAGGGAAAAAGAATAGCAAAGTCAAATGTGGGTCCCTTGAAGGCAGACACGGGTGAAATTATTATGGGGAACAAGGAAATGGCAGAAGAGTTGAATAGGTACTTTGGATCTGTCTTCACTAAGGAAGACACAAACAATCTCCCAGAAGTACGGGAGGACAGAGGATCTAAGGGGGTCGAGGAACTGAAATAAATTTTCATTAGCAGAGAAATAGTATTGGGTAGGCTAATGGGACTGAAGGATGATAAATCCCCTGGGCCTGATGGTCTGCATCCCAGGGTCCTCAGGGAGGTGGCTCTAGAAATAGTGGACGCATTGATGATCATTTTCCAATGTTCAATAGATTCAGGATCAGTTCCTGTGGATTGGAGGATAGCTAATGTTATCCCACTTTTCAAGAAAGGAGCGAGGAAGTGGGGGAGGAGAGTGAGGGGGAGGAGGGGAGGAGAGAGAGTGAATGGGGGGAGGGGGCAGAGAGGGCAACAAAGGGTCTGCATGAAGTTTAGGACAGAGAGGGATGAGGCTAGTTTCAATATCAGTGTCTCAAACTAACTGCTATGTCAGGCTATGTTCATAATATTGCTTAAATATATAAATATGTCAAAGTTTAGTTGGTACGTATTATTACCTCAATTTATTAACTATGGCGATAGATGTGGCCCGCAAGGGTTGTCAACCCCTGTTCTAAACCTATCCTATCCACGTACCAGTCCAAATGTTTTTTAAACATTGTGATGGAAAGAAAAATATATGGACAGGAGAAAGTAAGAATGATTAGGAAAGAATGGGAGAGAATACTAAGCCAGTGAACGGGAAGACATTCTCTGCACAGCCTCAACTCCGAATACTGATGACCTCACAACTACTTTATGGCACAATCATCGCCAGCCGGGGGCTTTGACTTTGTCTGACATCGGGGGGGGGGGGGGGGGGGGGGAGATACGAACAACAGCTATGTGATGAGTAAAATGTAATTATGTTGTGTCTGGGGTCTAAATGTATGGCTGCAGAGAAACGGCATTTCATTTGGACCTCCAGGGGTCCAAATGACAATTAAATAGACGATTGACGATTGACGAACAAAGAGAGAATATGGAAGAAGTTTGAGAATTATAACTGGGAGAATTGACCTGCACATCTCGGACAATTTCTTGTATCAACATCATTGATAAACACCAAATATACTAGACCTGAATATACTCAAAACAATTTATATTTTGAAGAGACTTTGTCCAATGTTATGAAATGAGTTTAAGAATTGGCAAACGTTAGTAAACGATAAACCAAAGATGCAAGAATGGTGGTCTGCAGGGCTCGAAATTAGCGGTTGCCCAGGTGCCATTGACCACCCAAAGTGCCGCCGGGCAACCTAAACGCCGACTCATTTTGTCCAGCTTGGCACGCAGATACTGGTTTATACCGATAGACACAAAAAACTGGAGTAACTCCGCGGGAAGGGTTTCGTCCTATAGGATCTTTGAGCTGCACCGCTCGGCCCCGCACCTTCCTGTTGGCTGGTGGAGGTGGGGAGGTGGTGGTGAGGAAATCCCAACTGCCTTCCCCTTTGGCGGCGGCACTTTGGCGTTGGACAGGGACGGCCAAGGCAGCGGGGCAATGTTGTCCGAGGAGCGCTGACCTTCCTTCCTCCCCACCTCATCTGCCTCATTTCCCCCCCCCCTCTCCTCTCTCTCTCTCTCTGGTCCAGGATTTATTGACACAGGTTGATCATACGCTGAATAATCCAACCACATTTTTGTTTGGAAGTGGAAAGAACTAATAGAAATTGAATTAATTGCAATGTGTAAAAAGAGTTGAGATATTGTATCATAATTTTGCTGCATGTCATTGTGGTATATATCATGTCTTGATTGGTGAATATGTTTAGTTTGTGAGTTATTTGAAGCAGAAATAATATGTGAATCTAGACAAAAGTGCTGGAGAAACTCAGCGGATGCGGCAGCATCTATGGAGCGAAGGAAATAAGCAACGTTTCGGGACGAAACCCTTCTGATGGGTTTCGGCCTGAAACGTTGCCTATTTCCTTCGTTCCATAGATGCTGCTGCATCCGCTGAGTTTCTCCAGCACTTTTGTCTACCTTCGATTTTCCAGCATCTGCAGTTCCTTCTTGAACACAATATGTGAATGCTTCATTGAGCATAATTCCGACTGGTAACTACGCACTTTGTCCGAGCACATTATTGCACGCGTCATGCAAACCGTCTTAAATGACCACCTAAACTGTCATTTGGCAACCCAAAAACCTGTCAAGGTTGCCCGGCTGGCAACAGGGAAAAAAGGTTTAGTGAGAGCCCTGCAGTAAACACAAGTTGTCCTGACCTGGGCTCCAATAGTAAGAACACCTCTTTGAGAAAGATGCCAGAGAGGATCTCACAGCAGTGAAATTAGACCACACTTATAGTCACCATCTTTGGAAGTGAGAGAGAAATGGGAGGAAGCTGTTAAGGGAAACTAATATTGTCAACTTAAATGGAAGAATAATCAAAGCATGATTATGTGCACAAACCAAAACATTTATTTTGGATGTTTGAAGTACATATTCCACAGACATATTCCGCAGAAAATACAACTGTCAAAAAGATTTCTGGAAACATAAAAAAGGGAATTTAAAGAACTATGTGACCCATTGTGTAAAACAGTTATTAAACAATTTATTACTAAACATATACTAAATTTTGCTTTATTGCTGCCTGTTTCTGTTCCAAGGAAGAACATGAAAGGAAGCACGTTATTATAATTTCCACCAACAGGATATCACATCTCATAAAATTATATTTAGCACAAGTAGAGCTGAGATTTTATTAACCAGAGAACAGATAAACATAATATTTCTTATGGCTACCTATTTCGAAATGAACTAGTTCTTGATTCAGTTTAAACATAGGAGAATGATTTCCATCAAAGCTCTCAAGAATGCTTCTTGAATCTTGGTGGTAGAAATATTTAAATTAAGACCCACAATGTCAACACACGTGGCAACCTCCAACAAACGTTATTGGAGAGCCATTGGAATTTGTCAAATCTAAATGGTGCAGCTGAACTGCAGTAACCCAAGATTAATAATTCAGCAAAAGGTGACAATTAAGCCCGGTATTCTCAATTTCTTGTAAAAATAATGCAATTTGCCGCATTTATTCCCCCCCCCCCCCCCCCCCCCCCCCCCCCCCCCTTCCCTCTGGCAATTTGGAGAGGACTTGCAAGGTTAAATGTAGAAATTCAAAAATTGGTATCTGAATTACATGGTTCTAATGTGTAGGAAAGAAATGCAGATGCTGGTTTAAATCGAAGGTAGACGCAAAATGCTCAAGTAACTCAACTGGACAGGCAGCATCTCTGGAGAGAAGGAATGGATGACGTTTCGGGGCAAGACCCTTCCTCAGACTGATGTCAGGGGAGTGGGCGGGGCAGAGATAGAATGTAGTCGGGGACAGTAAGACTGGTGGGAGAACTGGGAAGGGGGAGGGGATGGGGATGGAGAGAGAGGGAAAGCAAGGGCTACTTGAAATTAGAGAAGTCAATGTTCATAATGCTGGGGTGTAAGTTACCCAAGCGAAATATGAGGTGCTGTTCCTCCAATTTGCACTGGGCCTCACTCTGACAATGGAGGAGGCCCAGGACAGAAAGATCAGATTGGGAAAGGGAGGGGAGTTAAAATGCTGAGCAATAGGGAGATCAGGTAGGTTAAGGCGGACTGAGCGGAGGTGTTCAGCGAAATGATCACCAAGCCTGCGCTTGGTCTCGCCAATGTACAGGAGTTGACACCTGGAACAGCGGATACAGTAGTTGAGGTTGGAGGAGGTGCAAGTGAATCTCTACCTCATCTGAAAAGATTGTTGGGGTCCGTGGACAGAGTCGTGGGAGGAGATATAGCAACAGGTGCTACATCTTCTGCAGTTGCAGGGAAAGTTACCTGGGGAGGGGATGTTTTGGGTGGGAAGGGATCAGTTAACCAGGGAGTTGCGGAGGGAGAGGTCTCTGTGGAAGGCAGAAAGGGGTGGAGATGGGAAATGTGACTGGTGGGGGGATCCCATTGGAGGTGGCGGAAATTTTGGAGGATTATGTGTTGTATGCAATGGCTGATGGGGTGGAAGGTAAGTACTAGGAGGACTCTGTCTCTGTTGTGACTAGAAGGAGGGGAAGCAAGGGTGGAACTGCGGGGTACCAAGGAGACACGAGTGAGGCCCTCATCTTTGATGGGAGAGGGGAACCCACGTTCCCCAAAGAATGAGGACATCTCGGATGTTCTTGTATGGAACACTTTGTGCCCAAGACGAGGTGTTCCATACTAGAACATCCGAGATGTAGACGGAAGAACTGGGAGTAGGGGAGGGTGGTAAGAAGTGTAGTGGAGCTACTTGTGGGAGTCGGTGGGTTTGTAATATATGTCAGTCAATAGTCTATTTCCTGTGATGGAGACTATGAGATCAAGAAAGGGGAAGGAGGTGTCTGAGATGTTCCAAATAAATTTGAATGCAGGATGAAAATTGGTGGTGAAGTTGATGAAGTCCATTAGTTCTGCTTGCTTGCAGGAGGTAGCACAGATGCAGTCATCAATATAACGGAGATAGAGTTTGGGGATAGGGCTAGTGTACGCCTGGAACAGGGATTGTTCAACGTACCCTACAAAGAGGCAGGCATAGCTGGGGCCCATGCGGGTGCCCATAGCTACGCCTTGGACTTGGAGAAAGTGGAAGGAATTAACGAAGAGGCTGTTGAGGATGAGGACCAGCTACGCTAGGTGGAGTAGTGGTAGTAGAGGGATATTGGATGGTG
Source organism: Leucoraja erinaceus (assembly GCF_028641065.1). NCBI lineage: Eukaryota > Metazoa > Chordata > Chondrichthyes > Rajiformes > Rajidae > Leucoraja > Leucoraja erinaceus. Next base: position 51,510,952 of record NC_073384.1, on the reverse strand, counting down.
CAGAGGTCAGCCTCGGCATTCCCTCTCTCTCTATCCCTCCCCCACCCAAGTTGCACTAGCTTCTCATTTTCACCCTATAAACAGCTTACAATGGCCTTTCCTTTATCATCGTTGCTTTTTTGCATATCTTTTATTCATTGTTCTTTATTTCTCCACATCGTCTATATCTCTCGTTTTTCTCTCATCCCTAACCAGTCTGAAGGTTTTCGACCCAAAACGTCATCCATTCTTTCTCTCCAGAGATGCTGCCTGACCCACTGAGTTACTCTAGCTTTTTGTGTTTAAACCAGTATCTGCAGTTCCTTCTTACACCCAGGGGCGGAAATCCTGGGGGATGACATGAGGCCACGTCCCTCCCCCCTCCTCCCCCCCCGCTTTGAGAGGTGGGGGACAATCGCCCCCCATATTTTGTAATCCAAAATTTATCAGACGCTTTCTCTGGGGTGACTCGGCCCATTCGCAGGGCCTTTCAGCGCCCAGTGTGGCTTAAAATCAAACTGCTGCATCAAGGCGATCGGGGCTCCCGATGTTGAATCCCCCTCCGGCCGTTGAAAGACCCCATGAACGGGCCAATTCAAGCCCCACGATTCGGGGCAGACAAAGCTGCTGTTGCTGGAGTTCGCAGTCAGTCACCAACCAGGTCAGCTCTCGATGTTACCGTCCACAGGGCCCATGGCCGAAGACTCTCGTGTGAGCGGATGCGCGCGCTTGTGTGTGCGCATGTGCGCGCGTGGCCGCCAAGAAATTGTCCCCCGCATGTTTTGATAGCGATTTCCATGCCTGCTTACACCATTCAACCATTAGCCTATTCCAATATTTATGCTCCACACAAACTTCCTTTTTTTACGCTATCAGCACTAGATTTTTTCCCCCTCACTCGTGTATTTATCTGGTTTCCTGTCAATAAACTAATGTCATATGGCTTGACTACTTCCATGGCAGTAGCTAAAGTTAAAATTCCACTGGAGGCTTTTCTTTAAAAGACAAAGATAAGTACCTTCATAAAACCAAAAGATTGAGAATAATTAAAAATCTCCACATTGCAAAACATCCGCTCCCCTAATTTAAAGGAAATGTTGGATAATAAAAATTCTTCCAAACTTGCTAAAGTTTACATATCCTTTTTAATACTTACATTTATGAATAGCACCAGAATTAGGGGCCATAAATACAGGATTAGGATGTGTAAATCCCATGAGGAAATTCAAGCTCAATCCTGAGGATGGTTAGAAGTTCTAACTAGTTCTATCCCACACATTAGCGACGCAAGTCAAGAGTCAAGATTTTATTCTCTCATGTCCCAATGAAATCCTTACTTGCAGCAGCACAACAGAATATGTAAACATAGTACTCTGTAAACAATGTTATAAACGAGAAAACAAAACAGTGTATATTTATATATGAATATATAACTATACACACACAATTTCCCTCCTGGGAGTAATAAAGTTATTTTGTATAGTATCATGTGTGTAGGAAAGAACTGCAGATGCTGGTTTAAACTGAAGATAGACACAAAAAGCTGGAGTAACACAGCAGGTCAGACAGAATCTCTGGACAAAAGGAGAAGATTACGTTTTGGGTTGGGTCTGAAAAAGGTTCCTGCACACCTTTGGAATGTTGAAGGGAACAAGAGCACGGAGAAAACCCATGCGATCGAAGGGAAAAGGAGCAAACTCCATACAGACAGCACCCATATTCAGGATCAATTACAGGTCTGGCAATTTTAGGCAGCAACTTTATGGCCAATGCACTGCCCCATAGTCTTGAACTGAATTAAAACATACAGTGTAAAACATATAGTGTAAAGGGGGACATAGCATCACTTGGAGATTTAAGACTGAAAAATTGATAGTTTTTTTTAGTAACCAAAGTTATCAACGTATAATTTTTTGGGTGTTGGAAAACAAAAGATAGTGGCACAGCTGGTGGACTTGCTGCCTCACACGCCAGGGTTCTGTGTTCAATCCTGTCCTCGGGCACTGTCTGTGTTGATTTTGCACATTCTCCCTGCAAGCGTGTAGGTTTCTTCCCACGTCCCAAAGATACATTGGCTTTGTAGGTTAATGTGTCTCTGTAAAATTGCCCCTAATGTGTAGGGAGTGGGTGAAGAAAGTGGGATAACGGAATTTGTGTGAATGGGGAGACAAAAATGCTGGAGAAACTCAGCGGGTGAGGCAGCATCGATGGAGCAAAGAAAATAGGCGACGTTTTGGGTCGAGACCCCTCTTCAAACTGATGTAAGGGTGCAGGGTGTGGGAAGAAGAAAGGAAGAGGTGGAGACAGTGGGCTGTGGGAGAGCTGGGAAGTGGAAGAGAAAGCAGGGACTACCTGAAATTGGAGGTCATTTTTCATACCGCTGGGGTGTAAACTGCCCAAGCAAAATATGAGGTGCTGCTCCTCCAATTTGCGGTGGGCCTCACTCTGGCCACGGAGGAGGCCCAGGACAGAAAAGTCGGATTCGGAATGGGAGGGGGAGTTGAAGTTCTGAGCTACCGGGAGATCAGGTTGGTTATTGCGAACTGAGTGGAGGTGCTGTGCGAAGTGATCGCCAAGCCTGCACTTGGTCTCACTGAGGTTGATCATACACTGAATAATCCAACCAGAATTTTGTTTGGAAGTGGGAAAGAAATAATAGACATTGCATTTATTGCAACGTCTGTAAAAGGAGATGAGATACTGTATTGTCATTTTGCTGCATGTCATTGTGGTATATGTCATGTCTTGATTGGTGAATATGTTTAGTTTGTGACTTCATTTGAAGCAGAAATAATATGTGAATGCTTCATTGACCATCATTCTGACTGGTAACTACGCACTTCGTCCGAGCACATTATCGCACGTGTCATGCAAGCCGTCTTAAATGACCACCTAAACTGTAATTTGGCAACCTAAAAAGCTGCCTAGGTTGCCCGGCTGGCAACAGGGAAAAAAAGTTAAGCGAAAGCCCTGATCAGCTTCTGCTTTCAATGGGGAAATTAGGAGATACCTTGTTTAAAAGCACTGTAGTTATTATGGCTGCACATGCACTTTCTTTAGCAGTTTCCTGGGATCAAGGATGCACAAAATTATAGTTTACAATTCTGTAATATTTTTCAGGAAGTTTCAAACAGCTACCAGGGATCTGGGGAGGATGGAAGGGGAGGAAGTATATTTTACCCGCCTCTACCAACTTTCTCTTGTTTCAGGAAAGTATAAATAATTTCCACAGATTATATGATAAAGTATGGAATTCAGTAGAAAACCACAGGATGAAACCACAATATATCTTGCCAAAATGCAATAGCCTTCAGCACAGAACAGCACTTTTTATAACCCGCTTAATAAAATTAATCCCGAATTTCATAGAAAATTAAATTCCAAATTGGCATCAGTTTAGAATAACTGTAAATGGGTTAAACTTTGCGCTCTCAACACCGAGAAAACTATGCCCTAAAATTAAATATTTTTTAATAACACTTATCATAAACAAAACATAAATTGCAGGGGATACACCAGTTATATTCAGCCTCAGTCTAAATAGTTCCAACTGATGGCTAGGACACACTTCCTACTTTACATCAGACACCAGCATCAAATACTTTACATCAGACACCAGTTCGCTCCATAGATGCTGCTGCACCCGCTGAGTTTCTCCAGCATTTTTGTGTACCTTCGATCTTCCAGCATCTGCAGTTCCTTCTTGAACACTCAAATATTAACTCGTTCATTTGCCTTTTTTCTCAGATTGAGACCTCCAAAATACTCCTCACCAATTTACATTCATGGCCAAAATGCTTTGGCCAATTGGATTTCAGGTTAAAAACCTCTGACTTCAGCATTATTGGAAATCCTGCTCAATGTGAGACATGAAGTGGAAGCAGCATTCCACTGTGCTTCTCTGTTACAATTAGCAAAGTGAAAACAAAACTACGATGTTAGCAGTGGCTTCCTCCTTCTTGTCACACTTCACCCACAGTCCAATACATTCTCACACTTTGATACATCCATGCCCCGAATTACCTGTGCACAACCTTCAAATTTCTTTGAACACAGCGCAGTCTGGTTCAATGCACCTTTTCCATGTGCCAGGTTGCCTTCTGAGACAGGTGGAATTGGACAGGTGCAAGAGGTTGCTGTAGCATGCCAATCCCCAACTCCAGGGTTGAAGACTCGATGAAAGAAATTGTCCAATACAGATTGCCCAGCCGTACCCTTATCGTCAAGCAGCTTTTTGAAGTATTGTGGTTTTGAGTAATCCGGCTATGTCTCTACTAAACTGAAGGTAGTTGCTTAGTGACAACTGGTTCCCATGACAATGCAAAAAAAGGGTAAATATCTGTCATAAAACACAAATCCATTTAAGGTAAAAATATACTTGGACCTTTCAATAAACTAATTTCAACCGAATCATTTTATTATCTGGCAGCATATTTTGTTTTTGGGGTATGCTGCAGATCTCTTTTTAAAATACTTGAGGATGGGTTGTACTATTCATGAGAAGGCAATTTCCTTCATAGTTACTTTCCTTTCAAAATCCTTGCCTTCACTTAGGCATTTCAAGTCATAAAGAGGGAATGAACAAACTTCTGAATGACCTTAGTGTGCCTCATCACCCCACAAACCCGAGGTCCATCAAATACAGTTTCAATCCCTTAGTTAAGCAAAATATTCCAAGATAATGCAATATGAACACGTGAGGAGCAGGAGCAGGAGCAGGAGCAGGAGCAGGAGCGGGAGCGGGAGCGGGAGCGGGAACGGGAGCAGGAGCAGGAGCAGGCCACTTGGCCCCTCAAGCCTAGTCCAGATCCAATAAGATCAAAACTGATCTGACTGCAATTCAACTCCTCATTCTCTTCCAATACCAAATAACCTTTCACCTCTTTGCGTATCTACTCAGGCCTTTGAGATGTTCAAAAACTCTGTTTCCACCACCATTTTAGGAAGAGTGTACCAAAAACTCACATCTGTCTTAATTTGGTCATCCCTTATTTTTAAACCGTGATTTCTAGTTCAAGATTCTCCCTCAAGAGGAAACATCCTCTCCACCTCCATTCTGTTGTGACCCATCAGAACCTTGAATGCTTCATTCAAGTCCCGTCCACTCTTCTGAACTCGAGCAGATATTAGCCTAGCTTGTCTAAACTTCGTTCATAAAGCAAACTGCCTATTTCAGATATTTGCCCAGTAAATTTCTCTCAGCTGCAATAGATAATAGACAATAGACAATAGGTGCAGGAGTAGGCCATTCGGCCCTTCGAGCCAGCACCGCCATTCAATGTGATCATGGCTGATCATCCATGGCTGTTCTGCTTCCAGTACCTCAACACCCTTTTCTTAAATAAAGCCAAAAGCAAACACAATACTCCATAAGTTGTCTCACCAATGCCCTATATAGCTGAAACATAAATTTCTTATCTACTACCATCACAACGCACAATAACATTCTGTTAGTTTTCCTCATCACTTGCTGTACCTTTAGTAAATCATGGACATCCAGATCTTTCGCATCCACCATCTCTCCAGATGTAAAATGCTTCTTCCAGATGATATGCTTTTTAATTTTTCCAGCCAAAATCAACAATTGTCCTGTTCCTACATTATATTCCATTACCAGATTCAACCTACCTATATTATTTTGTAGCCTTCTTATGTCCTCTTATGTCCCCATCTGCACCAGTCTCCCAGACAAACTTGATACCTTGCAGGTACACAAAAAAGCTGGAGAAACTCAGCGAGTGCAGCTTTTTTGTGTACCTTCGATTCTCCAGCATCTGCAGTTCCTTCTTAAACACTGTTGATACCTTGCAATTTGCTTACACCCAGATCATGTCCACCGAGGTCATCATCTCTCTTGCACGACATGCAAGAGGGGCACAGCAATCTGCCTTACAATGCCAAAGATCTGGGTTCCATCCTGACTATGGGTGCTGTCTGTACACAGTTTGTACGTTCTTCATGACCACATGGGTTTTCTCCAGGTGCTCCAGTTTTCTCTCACATTGCAAAGACGTGTGGGCTTGTAGGTTAATTGGCTTCTGATATTGTCCCTCGTGTCTCGGATAGTACTAGTGTATGGGTGATCATTGGTCGGTGCGGACTTGGTGGGCCGAAGGGCCAGTTTCAACTCTGTACCTCTCTAAACTACATTCAGCTCTGCATCACCTTGTCAAAGCTACAACAATGACTGCACCTCCACGGACACCTCTGTCGAGCTTCTCATGTTTGCGGACGACACAACCCTGATTGGACTGATCTAGGATGGGGAGGAATCTGCGTACAGACAGGAAGTGACACAGTTGGCGTCCTGGTGCCATCGCAACAACCTGGAACTCAACGCTCTTAAGACTGTGGAATTGATTGTAGACTTTAGGAGAGCTCCCCCTCCCTCCTCCCCCCACTCACCATCAACCATAGGAGTCATTTAAGTCCCTTGGAATCAGCATCTCCAGGGACATTAAATGGGAGGCCACCATCGACTCCACAGTCAAAAAGACCCAACAGATGATGTACTTCCTGCGGCAGCTGAGGAAACACAATCTGCCACAGGCAATGATGGCCCAGTTTTATACTGCCATCATAGAGTCTGTCCTCATCTTCTCCATCATGGTCTGGTTTGGCTCAGCCACCAAGTCTGACATCCGGAGGCTGCAGCGTTCGATCAGCCGAGAAGTTTCCTTCCCCCCATCGATGGCCAGGAAGTGAACGGGTAAGATCATCTCTGACCCCTCTCACCCGGGCCACAAACTCTTTGAAGCACTTCCCTCGTGAAGTCAACTCCGGACTATCAAAGCCACCACAGCCAGACATAAAAACAGCTTTTTTTCCACGAGCAGTCTGTAGCCTCCTTTTGCTCTGGTATTTTATTTCATTCACATGTTTAAACTATAATATTTTATTTTTAATTGTCTACTATATATCGTGTGTTGTTACTAGCGAGCAAAGCACCAAGGCAAATTCCTTGTATGTATACATACTTGGCTAATAAAATGTATTCAATTCAATAAGAACACCAATGTCAGGCACCACCATGACTGTGAAGAAAGCAGCTTAATTTCTTATCATTGCTTAATAGGCATGCAAGGTCAAGAGAGGAGTTACACAACCCCAAAGGGTACACACATACAAACTTTAGCACAATGTTTCTCTGTCAGTTTTGCTGAGCCAAAAGGGATTGATACAGCTCAATGTTGGTCAACTGAATAGGATCACACAGGGATGATTACAACATCCAGTTACCGATATTCCAGAATGAAGCCAGCAGTGGGATATTTGGAAGGCAGCGGGTTTAATGCCACTGTGAAAGGGTGATGCCACCAACCAAAACAGGCTGCAAGACTGGTTTAAGAAGTTGTAACCAGCAGGCACACATCAATTCACTCTATAGACACGGGCAAATGGCTAGCTTAGATGGGGCATCTAAGTCAGCATGGACGAATTGGGCTGAAGGGCCTGTTTCCAAGCTGTTGGACTCTAATTCGGAAAAGTGAAAATGGCAATTGGTCATTCACTGACCTGAGAGTTGTAGCTAGGAAATCCATTGCTTGGTGATTTGATTGTATTATAAGAACAACTACACTTCAAAATATACTTTATTGATTCTAAAGCATTTTTGAATGTCCTGAATTCATTAAATATCAGTGCAAATCTTTCTTTACCTCAGCTTGAAAACTAAGTATACATTAGCATCTCAGTACTTTGTGAGAAGATTTGATTGGCACTTCAATCACAGCCCAGCGTTCTAAGCAATAAAGATGAAAAGGGATGGAACAATGACAAAAAAACGGTGAAGAATCAGGAAAATTTGTCAGAGGTACAAATATTACGAGTGCTATATTGCATTGGTTTATGCATGCACTTGCATTTGCAAAAGTAAAAGTGAATGTCTACGGAATATATTACTAATACTTCCACTGCAATTGATCATAATGTCTTATGCTGAGAGAATGGAGCAGCTGGGCTTGTACACTCTGGAATTTAGAAGGAAGGATGAGAGGTGTGTAAAACATACTTTAAAACATGGGAAGAGGGATGCTGTTCCACAGTCTAGGAGCTGCAACCGCAAAGACGCGGTCGCCCCTGAGTTTATGCCGAGACCACGGGATGTTCAGTAACCCCAAGTCGGTCGATCTGAGGGACCTGGAGGTGGTGTGGTGGGTGAGCTGACTTTTGATGTAGGTGGGGGCAAGCCCGTTAAGGGCTTTGTAAACATGAAGAAGGATCTTGAAATGTTTTCGGAACCGCACAAGGAGCCAGTGGAGAGAGGCCAGAATCGGGGTGATGTGGTCCCTTTTTTGGGTGCTCGTCAAGAGTCTCACTGCGGCGTTTTGAACCAGTTGCAGGCGGGACGGGGAAGATTGGGTGATGCCAGTGTAAAGGGAGTTGCAGTAGTCGAGGCGGGAGGAGATAAATGTGTGGATGATATTTTCGAGGTCATCAAACTGGAGGAATTGTTTTATTTTAGCTATCGTCCGAAGCTGGAAGAAGCTAGCTTTTACCACGGCATTGACTTGTTTGTCAAATTTCAAGTGTACCTGGACTTTCAGAAAGCATTTGATAAGGTCCCACATAGGAGATTAGTGGACACAATTAGGGCACATGTTATTGGGAGTAGAGTGCTGACATGGATAGAAAATTGGTTGGCAGACAGGAAACAAAGAGTAGGGATTAATGGGTCCCTTTCAGAATGGCAGGCAGTGACTAGTGGGGTACCGCAAGACTCGGTGCTAGGACTCACTGTGGCAATGGATACAGCACAGAACAGAAAGGTAAAAATAGGAATGGGAATGGGAGATGTTTAGGAAATTATTGTTGCTGCATTAGATCTCTTGTTGAGAAGCATGGTGATCCAACTGCAAATATCCTGGGTACATTCTAAGACAACAAGGATGGTACTGACAGGAATATTATAGTGGCCAACAGAAATAGTACACATTTCCAATGCCATTCTCTTTCCTTCTCTCTCTGACGTTGCTAAAAATATGTCAACACATTCAAAGTTTTGTGAGCTGATGCAAAATGGATGTGACACGACACAGCTCAAGAACCTGTTCTGAAATTTGAAATGCAAGAAGAATTTACATGCAGTGTCCATGCTATTTGCAATGACAATAATAAAAGCTGACCTTGGCTTTTCTTCTTTTATGGAGGTGGTGGATTCCATCATTCATGCCAATTACTGTATTCAAGCAATTATTATCGTGCATGCATTTAATTAAGAGTTTTGTAAGATAAAGTTGCCAGGGCACAAGCAAAATATATTTTAATCACTCAATATAAATTTGCATGTACACTTGCTATTTGACTATGGATAAAAAAGATTACAATAATTTTCAACAAATGCTGCTTGATCTACTGCAGAATGATTCGAGAATTTTCTCTTTTAGTAGCACATGTTGGAATTAAAAATATTTATTCTAGTTCACTCCGCAAGTCAGCCAAGCCCATGCTTTAGCGGTAAAGGAGAATGCATAATTCAAATGTATGTACTGAAATAGATTCATTTAAGGACACATGAAAAAAACTTTGTTCAGATTATTTTAGTTCTGCTTGTTTTTTTTTTTAATTGCCATTTTGATACGAATAATCTGGGTTGTCTGTATATTTTGTGCTTGGTTTAGCATTTATTTTCTGAACGACCAGCATTATTTCCAGATAGATTTTAGTTTCCACAACTCTACTGGCCAGTAGGTGCACACAGGTAATTGAACTTCAAGTGCTCTTGGGAAAACTTAATTTTATCAATCCATTATTTTGGAGGCGGTAAGTGACACAGAGGTCATTATTAACCTTGGCTTGGTGGAACAGGCAGTGAACACTGCAAGTTGATGATTCAAACAAGCTCAGTGAAGAATTCAAATGAACTCGGCCATAGTTGTGGTACAGCCAAATGGTACTTTGCTACTCAGTGTCTGTAAGTTCAATGTAAAAATAGCTCATTTGCTGGTTGAAGATGGGCTCTGGGAGAAAAAAGAATCAACTGAGACTCAAGATACAAGTGGTTTTAGGATCAGGAACAGAAGGAGAACAAGCACAATGGCAAATAATTGAGGCTTTAGGCCAGCTATGGATGTCTAGGTATGAATGCTGCAAAGTCCACCAAATGACCTCATGTCTTTGACAATGTAATGATGGGGGGAAATAAATCAGGACATGGGTAACTGAACACTGTGGTTTAGGGTTACAGACCAAAAGGTAAAGGCTTATGAAATGGATTTCCACTGATCCAGACCAGTACTGCAAAAAGAGTTGATGTAAGAACAGAAAAAATATTTGCTACTTATTTACATGCCAAACATTTCATAGTGAAGTACAATTTGATAAAGGAACTTAAAATTAAGACTAGAGCCATGAAATGATGGGCAGGTGATCTGTATGTAAAGGTGATGGGCAGATAATCTGCATGTACATCAATAGGCCAGAGTGCAAAATCCCAGGTGGGGGGCAAGGTGGCGTAGCGGTAGAGTTACAGCGCTTGCAGCGCCGGAGACCCGGATTCGATCCTGACTACGGGTGCTGACTGTACAGAGTTTGTACATTCTCCCCGTGACCACAGGGATTTTCTCCGAAATCTTTGGTTTCGTCACACACTCCAAAGACATACAGGTTTGTAGGTTAATTGGCTTGGTATAAGTGTAATTTGTTCCTAGTGTGTGTAGGATAGCGTTAATGTGCGGGGATCACTGGTCGGTGCGGACTCGGTGGGCCAAAGAGCCTGTTTTCGCGCTGTATCGCTAAACTAAACCATCTTGCCAGCGGCGTCTTTTTATATTCAGTTAATTTCAGTTCGATTAATTTAATACAATCTACATTTTAAAACAACTAGGATCAGTCGCAGGATCATGGAAAGAGTGGATTGTTGCTTAAAACCCCAAATTCAAGAATTGGAATTAGAATTGGAATTCTGAGCTGACAACACAAAACGGTATGCTGCGTCTGTATTATCAGAAAAAATATATAAATCATTTTCAGGTGACAACACCAAAATAATTGAACATGCAAGAGAAATCTTAACTTATGTTTTTTTTCTTTTCAAGTATCTATATTTGTTAGTTTTTACTTCTGTGGGCAACGATTCTTGTAGAGATTCCTTGGAATACCTCTTAATGGGATACTCACGAACACCCAATTCAGCACACGCTAGCAAATAAAAAGCTATTATATTTGACTGGAAGGAAAACTTTCTAACCTCATAAAACACAATTGGCTCAATGTCTAGTTTAGCTTGTAACTTTGTTGTCACCTTCAATTCTTTTTCGGGGCAAAGTAGCTTTCTTTATTCAGGAAACTTTACTCGGGCGGTTTAAAACAAGGCGATAATGTGAGATGATCACCAAAGGTATAATAGTAAATTAAGTGGATCTTAGAAGTTATAATCTACATTTCGACTATATAATCTACAAAAATCAAAGTAAACCTCAGAAATATGTCACTAGACTTTATACTTAATGGGTACAATTTTTTACTAGCTAACTCATTTTTTCAAATCCAACATATTGTATTACAACGATAACATTTTGTATCTGAAACTGCAGCTCATATGTATGACAGTGATTTCCTGTACAAACATTAAAAAAAGAATGCATTTCCTCAGTGCTATCCTGAATTGGGCTTTGCCTTAACAAGCGTGGAAAACCCATATTGCATGCATGTTAAATCCAGGGTAATCTCTCCACCCAAATAGTGCAAACTTTGGCGAGATTTATGCCAGTTCTGTCAATATACAGGTAAGGTTCATATTCAAGAGGTAAAGGCATTGAGTCTCTTCAAATTAATTTACATGTGCATTATTATCAGCAACAATATCATTTCAGTGAAATGACGTATCATTTCACTTGCACTTTTTGTGCAATGTGACAAATAAACCGTTGTATTGTAACAAACATGAGTAACCTCTGCCTCAGAAACCTGTTGAAGTTGTTGATCAGGATTTGAAAGGTGAAAGATGTTGCACCACTGTTCAGTTTGGTTTAAGATTTACGACTGCAGTCAATGACAGTTCTTCACAAAAAAACAATTCAGCAGTTAAACAAAAATAACATGACTGCACATCTGAAGTGCATCTGTTGACTTCAGCAGACCGAACTGCGGCACAGAGTAATAAAGTGCCAATGCATGTCAGGTGAAATCTGTCAATATACAAGTAAGGTTTAATCAACTGAAATCTGTACTCCACTTAGTTTCCATTTAGTCATCATGTTTTGTCATTATTCTGCACAGCCGTCCAATTTTCTTCTCTCACTCCCAACTGTATTCTCAAAGTTGTCAACAGTCCAACTATATGTTCAATCAATGAACTATTCTTCCACTGAATTGGCTCAGCAGCTGTTTCTACCATTAGGAAGGAGCTAACAAGCAGAAACGATACATTGTCATCCAGTATATATTTTCCAGGCTGGCATGTTCCATATCTCCCTTCCATTCCTCTACTTCTGATGTCCTTGCCGTCACCAACCAATGCCTTGTCAGTGAAATTTACTCCCTAAACCTTTTCAGCTCCAAAGTTTGCAAATCTCATTGAGCAACTTTGATAACATGGTCTCACAAACCATTAAAATATTTACATTGCTGTTTTTGTTTGTGATGCTTTTACTGTGGTCTTAAGTAAGTTAATGTTTTATTATTAATGTTTAATGTTTCATGTGTCATTTCTAACTGTCACTGTATGTCATGGTGTCACTTGCGGGCGGAGCACCAAGGCAAATTCCTTGTATGTGAATCCTTGGCCAATAAACATATTTATTATTCATTATTATTATTATTCAAGCAAGGGAAGGGCAAGAGAATGTGAGCAACTGTAATGCAATGTAATCTGATAACAAGAGAAAAAAAAAATTTGGGGCAACTAGTCAATGTTGATCACCAGAGACTGCTTCAAATGATGCATAAGGCAAGCTATGAGGAAGGCAAATGGATGCATGCGGACTATTGCAAGAAGATTGGCAGTATGATTATTTAGTCCTGCTGCCTGAAGAGGGCTTTGACAATATCAGCTTCAATTTAGTTTAGTTACCCAACAAAATTGGTGCAACCTATGCATTACAGAGTCATTGGATTGATTCTTGGCATGAAGTCGCCATTCGTTTGAGAGGATAAGGAGGAGTTGGCTGAAGAGGAACAAGAAATACAACTGAAATATACAACATTTTGAAATGATTAGATGATAGGCTGCATCCCAGCTCAGGAGAAGGAGTAAGGCACAGAGGGCTGAGATGAGGAGAAATGTCTTAACTCAGAGGAATTCACTTCTCTACCTCCAGAAAAATCTGGCCTGGCAGATTCAAGCACTACAGTGATAGATTTCTACATAATATGAGAATCAATAACCGGGATCATACGGTAATGTTAATCTGCGTTGTATTTTGCCAAATGGAGAAGATAGCCCATTTTGCTTGTTTTTTGTTGTTATTATGTTATAAAATAAATAATGTATTCAAGCAGCAAAATATTTCACAACCAATAAAATATTTATGAATTATCATCATTTTAGGTTAAAACGGACTTTCTGGTGTTCTCCACTGTTCACAGCAATGGGAATATAGACCAGTACCTTCACTAATTTGCCTATCCCCAACTTCCAACACCAAGCATGCAAGTAATGCTCCAATTATTGCATTGCAAACCCACTCATTGCTTGGGTTGGTAGCAATTATTAAACATTTATGCACAGTAATTATTTTGCTGAGTAATCTTAAAAGTCACATTTCCAACATAATTACAATTTCATTCCTCACATTAAGGCTGGCCAATTGTCTTTCGTGGCCTATACCACAGAAAAAGAAAAATAGAACTATAAGCAATGTCCTGTGCCCGAATCTCTAGTCTGATGCAGAAGGTTGTCAACTAAAATTAATTTTCATGATACTAGTATGGATTTCTGACAACTGTGAACTTAAAGTTACTTAAATTCTCCATGTTAAAGAAAGCTTTGCACTCCAAGTTTTAATTCCATCTCTATCTCTTAAAGTGAATTCTTAATGAGCTTCAATTACAACAAACCTCTTTACCTTTAACATCATTTGAAATTATTGACCTGTGTTGAAATAGGCTAGTTCCATTATTAATCAAAATGGGAGTAGAAAATCCCAGTTGAAAATCACATTCGTTTTAGATCAAGTTCATTATTTGGAAAGTTTTAAGCTTCTTGTGTTAAAAAGTTATCTTGCTGCCAATGATTTTGCCTTCGATGGAAATTCATATTTGTAAATCATCAACTGCTTTTAATTAAACTGTGACTCACAACAACGTCAAGATTAAATTCCCAAAACATTGAAAGAAATTCCCCAACTAATAATGGGAAAAAAATTACCTCACAATTTCAGAGAATTCCATGTTGTTAGAATTGCATATCGATGAATACAAATGTACTATGTCTTATACATTCATTTCAGTATATTAGATGATTGCAGGCACTCTACAAAACAGTCCCAGCCTATCCAGCTTCTCATAACTCAAATAATCCAGACCCAGAAACATCCTTGTGAATCATTTTTTTTGCACCTTTTCCAGTCATCCCCCTTTCCAGTTTAACGACATGCTTATACCTAAAACAGATCTTATTTATCATGCTGTTAATGTTGCCTTGGTGTTCTAATTTGAACTCTTTAACTTTCATTGTTTCCTTTTAAGTGCTTGAATTCAAACTCCACAGATTATGTCCACCACGTAGAATCACATGATAGAATTTACCGTGAATATTTAACCACAAACGCAACCTCCTTCCAATCTTCCCGTGATCCCAAGGCAAAATATGGAGACACCAATTGTTGCAACAGATTCAAACATACAGACACACACTGAACTATAACATAAGATAATAGCTGCAGCTTCTATTGCCAGGGAAATAAAGATAAAGGAAGAATTTTCAAATAAGTTTCAAGCCAAATGTTTCGTCTAAAAGATCAAATTTATTTTGCGAACCGATAAGTGATTGTTCTGCCATTTCAAAATATTCTATATTCAAAACAATTGTCAAGGATTGGAAACACATGAACACAAGAAGCTGCAGTGGTGTATTGAACCCAGTCCAGGCACAGTTCTCTCCACCATTGAATGCATCAACATAAGATGCTGCCTCAAAATGGAGGCATCTATCATCAAGGATCCCCACCATGCAATTCACACTCTTCTTGCTACTACCGTTGGGCAGGAGATAGATAAACTTCCACACCACTAGTTAAAGGAACGGTTTCATTCCCACAACTCTCTGGTTCTTGAACCAACCTACACAATCCTACTCTGAAGATGGACCGCATCTATCCATTGCGTCGCCTATCCATTCCCTCCACAGATGTTGCCTGACCTACTGAGTTACTCCAGCACTTTGTGATTTGCTCAAGTCTCCTGCATCTGCAATTCCTTGCATCCACAACCCTAATTGTATCCTGGAAAAGAACACTAGTGGACTTGCTATAAAGTAGTCGATTTTTGAACTTTCTTTTGCAGTCTTTTTCTTTTCATTGTGTTGTAGTATGTCATACATCATTTGCACTTTTGCATGTGGTCTGAGTCTACATGCTTGTGATGTTGCTGCAGGCAAAAAGTTTCATTGTACTTGTACCTCACAGTACCTGTGCATATGACAATAAACTCGACACAGTCTGAAGAAGGGTTTTGACCCGAAACGTTGCCTATTTCCTTCGCTCCATAGATGCTGCTGCACCCGCTGAGTTTCTCCAGCATTTTTGTGTACCTTCAATTTTCCAGCATCTGCAGTTCCTTCTTAAACAATTTGATATAACTCTTTTATGTTGGCGTGAAATTATTAAGATGGACCTGGCTTCCATGATCATTGGACACCCACAAAATGATTCCTAAACAATCAGGACTAATGATGAGCAGCCGCTGCAGTAATGTATAGAAAGCAAAAACTACAATTACAGCAACATTCTTCAAACTGCAATATGGT
Organism: Leucoraja erinaceus; assembly: GCF_028641065.1. Classification (NCBI taxonomy): domain Eukaryota; kingdom Metazoa; phylum Chordata; class Chondrichthyes; order Rajiformes; family Rajidae; genus Leucoraja; species Leucoraja erinaceus. The sequence goes on along the minus strand of NC_073384.1, from coordinate 51,495,066 downwards.
AATTAGTTTACTGCTGTTGCTGCCAGGCTTCTCGCATGGGCGGAATTCCCGGGGGGGGGGGGGGGGGGGGGGGGGGGGGACGTCCCTCCGTGTGGGGGAGAGGTGGAGGAAAATTCCCCCACACCCATGTTTTGTAATCTGGATTTTGAAATTCGATGAAAAAAAACCGATTAAATTCTCCGCTTTCTGCGAGACAGTGGGGGTGTCCCTGTTCAGCGCTTGTTAAATGTCTCTATTAACATTGTATTAACATGATGTGTCACCAACTCTCTCTCTCTCTCTCTCTCTCTCTCTCTCTATCAGACGCTTTCTAAGGGCTGAATCGGCCAGTTCGTGGGACCTTTCATTGCCCGGTGCGGCTTAAAATCAAACTGCTGCATCGAGGTGATCGAGACTCCCAATGTTGAAGCCCCCGCCAGGCCATGGAAGATCCTGCGGCCGATTTTAAGCCGCACCGGGCGACAAAAGGCCCCACGAACGGACCGATTCAAGCCCCACGATTCACGGATTATTAACATTACTATCACCGGAACCTTTCCTCCCCTCTCTGCAATCCTATTTATGAGATTCACCAAGACACTGGTCCCAACACAGTTCAAATTAAGCCCCTCCAGGGATTTTGGGCAGGGGAGGGGGGGGGAGGGATTGAGAAAATCTTGCCAACGCTGTAAAGGACTGACAAAATTACAGTGGAAGTATTACATGGTGTTTTGGGATTGTTATTTAAGGAAGGATATACTACCCGAGGGATAAGAAATCATATTACAGTTGTACAAAATGTTGGTTTTGCAGCTCTTGGAGTACTGTGGGAAGTTCTGATCCCACACTGTATGGAAGAGGCGAATAAGCTAGAGTGGATGCAGTAACGATTTACAGCAATCCTACTTGGATTAGACAGCTTCAGTTATAAGGTTAGGCTAAGTGTGTTTTCCCCCAGAGCAAAAGAGACTGAGAGGTAACATAAAGGAGGAGAATAAAACTATGACACAGGGAGATCAGGTAGATCTTCAAAAGCCTCTCCTCCCCCCCCCACCCCACCCCCCCCCCCCCCCCCCCCCCCCAGAGACGGAGAACAATGTTCAAGGAGAGAATTGAAAGATTTAATGAGGATATGAGGGGCAAGTTTTTTGCTTTTCGCACAGAAGGTGATGGGTATATAGAATGAAGCTTCAGAGGAGCTGGTGGAGGAGAGTACAATTAACACTTATTCAAACTAGTGCCAAAATAGGAAAGGTTCAGAAGGACATGGGCCAAATACATGCAAATGGGATTCATGTACACTGGCATCTTGGTTCACATAAACGAGTTTGGCTGAATGGTCTATTTCCATGCTGTTTCACTCTATGAATCTATGAGATTGTGCAGCTAATGTTCCCAAGGTTGATTCCAGGAATAAGAGCTGCTGTAGGGAAACAGTAAACTACTTGGGCCAACACACTGCAGAGGTCAGAGGGAGGAAAAGTGATTTAATTGAAACATATAACATTCTGAAGAATTTTTGAAATTTTTTCCCTCATGGCGGGGAGAAGAAATAGTTTCCAGATAAAAGGTCATCCACAGAAAGGGTTTCTTCTCTAGAGGGATGGGGTTGCCAAATCATAACGTACATTCAAGGATGAGATAGACAGGTTTTTCGGACTACAGAGGCCACAAGGTGCCCAGGGGGTTGGGCAAAAACATGGAGGACTATGATTAGATCAGCCACAATGTTTGTGAGTACCAGACTAGGTTAAAGCTGCTGTTTGGCCTGTAGGATCATATAGCACATAAACAGGCCCTCTGGTCCACCATTTACATGCATGCATTTTTAAAAGATGAAGATGACAAATTTATGCAACTATTCTTTGAGGTTTTTGTCTGTTTTGCTGGCAAACTACATCACAATAGTAAGGTGTATGAATGGATCCAGCAGGAATCCAGCTTGAGTTTCTATAAATTACCCAAATATCACTGAAGCAATGTTTTATGTTATCCCACTCTCTCATCCACTCCCTGTACATTATGGGCATTTTTAGAGGCTAATTAACCTACAAACCCGCACGTCTTTGGGATGTGGGAGGAAACAGGAGTATCACAGGGAGAACATGCAAATTCCACACAGATAGCACCCCAGGTCAGGATCGAAACCAGGTCTCTGGTGCCATGAGGCAGCAGTTCTGCCAGCTGAGCCACATTGCCACCCATTTTGGGTTGAAACTCTGCTTGAGCACAAAGTTCCTTTAGCAGTACCCAGCCCATTATCAGAATAGTTAAATCCCAGGCCTTTTAAAACTTTTTTTTACATTTTGTTATCAATATTAGGTGTGTCAGCAGCAGTGCCAGAAACGGTTTGGACTGATTTAAACTCCCAACTACCCAATGGGAAAATTGCCATAAAAAACCACAGAACAGCAGTCATAGACTATACCTCACCACCAATCTCCCACAGCATTAACAGACAATGAAATATCAGTCCCAAATGCCGCCCAACACCAACCGGTGTTGTGCCAAACAACATGAAACATGCAGACAAAACTCCCACCTAAATGCATATTCACAACTGTTTCTTTCTCAAAACAATGTGGAAACAGATCACTCATCGGCTTTAAAGTCCAAAGAGCAAAACCCAGGTAAATTCATTGTGGTAATTTAGGAGGTTTCCTGGACAAGTTACTGTTAAACTTTATATAATACATTTCCATAAAAAATACATTTAAATATGGTTTATTATCAACAAATTTTAAATACAGAAATTCTAGAATGAAATACTGCATGGAACACAGGACAATAAGTACTTGAAAATATAACAGCGTCTAACTTAAAACTCTCTGTGCTAATACAGTCTAGCCTTTGTTATTTATAATTAATGCTAATTGCTGCTTAAAGCAGCCACGAGGTTCAGTTTTGTGTGAACTACTGTTGGATTCATTGCAAGAAATTTTATTTTTGTAGAAAAAAAAGTTTCAACCACAATTTCTGTAAACTCGTTTACATTACTGTACAGTGTAGAGGAAACCTACTAACCACAGAACAGAATCAGGTTACATTAATGTTCTTGGGTTTCATTTACAATAGGGGCCTTGTAAAATTTCCACTACTGCCTTGAGCATGAATTTGCATGCATCTTGCTCAGTCATTGGAAAGAAAAAAGTTCCAAGCGCAAACACAGCTTACACATAAATATTCACCTTACATTCCATTATTTGCTTTCAAAAGTACCAAGGTGCATCCACATTGGATACAAATCTAGGTGGCAAGTTTTAACTTGCCATCTACAAATGTTACCTGCAGCTTACATAATCAAAAATGTGTCATGTTGATCAAAGTTCAATCCGTTGTACAAGGTAAAGAAAGATGCTGAAGTAGTGTACAGCAACGTTCTCTCAATGTAATAGTAGTAAAGTTATATATTGCAGCAGACCTCATTACATACCTAACAGGATTAATTCTATCATTTCATTCAAATATGTATTTCCGGGACAAAAATGATTTAGATTCATTGCTTTAGACTCTACATGTACAGATCTTGATACTTTAAATTTGTGTAATTTGTGTAAACAGAAGACTTCAGTTACCATTACTCACACTCATGCCCAGATGAAGACCGACAGATTTACTTAACACAGCGATGAAATCTCACCCTCAGCAATGGCCTGAAACAAACACTTAAGCAGCAACGATCACATGGGTTGCTAACTTTCTCCTTCCAAACTGTGATACGCTGTATGCGTCTACAGCCGACTTATCAGAGCACCTGACAATCTACAGAGTTAACGATTCATGGTGTAAACTCCACATGGAAGAAAGCACCGCCAAATTGAATTTTAGAAATACTATTCTGGAAGACAACTTGAAATGAATGTTGCATTTAATGCAAAAATCCTGGAAATGCTGGCAGGAAAATGATATCAATCAACACACATTGACACAAGGCATCACAATATGTAGATGTCCGATTAAAAGACTCTTCAATAAATCTTCAAAATGTTTGGAAAATAATAATTTGAGAATGCCATATTTCCTCCTTACCCCACATAATTTTGGGCACCTAATTTCAACCTTAAGCAATGTCCTGAATCAGGCACAGCATAAGTAAAGCTCAAGTGTATTTTGCAACAACATGCTGTAAACCTCTTTGGGAAAGTATAATTGTGCCCAAATGAATCATCTTTATCGCCCAACCAAATCAGTCAAGTATATCTGGCTGATGGAAATTGTCATGGGCATCACATATATACTGTTTAACATAAAAGCTACAGGCATATTGAATACGCCATATTAAAAACGAAACTTGTTGCGTGCAGATTCAAATGTAACCTACCAAACATCTTCATAAAGAGGAAACACCACTAAACAGGAAACTATACTTTGAGTTTGAGATTTGTAGCCCAAAGTGACCCGACCTCAGATGCGTCATCAGCCAGTAATGGAAAACACTTTCTTCACATCAAAGTCAACTAGAATATGTAAGACAACCCACCAAGAGGTCCTTGTGTGAAAATTCAAGCAATCAGGCCAATAGTTACTGGCAGAAACCACAGTCAGAGCACTTGACTTTTATAGACACAAAAAGATGGAGTAACTCAACATAACACGATTACATTAACCTGAGGAGGGTCTCAATCCGAAATGTCACCCATTCCTTCTCTCCAGAGCTGCTGCCTGTCCTGCTGAGTAACTCCAGTTTTTTGTGTCTTTCTTCGATTTAAACCAGCATCTGCAGTTCCTTCCGACACTACTCGACTTTGATGCAGGTTTGGTGGAGGATTCCACAAAGAAATGCAAAATATCAAACCATGTTAGAAAATGCAGGAATCATTCAGCAGGTCAGGCAGCACCTGTGGGGTGAAAAATGATTCAGGCCCAAGTTCTCGATGAAGGGTGTTTAACCTGTAAAGCTAACTCTAATTTCTCTTTCCACAGATGCTGTTAACTTCTAAAGATATGCAGGTTTGTAGGTTAATTGACTTCTGTAATTGCCCCTAGCATGTAAGATGCGAAACTGGCATAACATAGAACTTACAGGTGATCCTAGCGACGTTGACTTGGGGCCAAAGGCCTGATTCCACGCTGCATCTCTAAGCTAAACTCGCTGCATACTTTCACACATTCTGATTTAAGTGTCCAGCATCCGCAGTTTTTTTTTCATTTTAATTTACTGCCAAATAACCTGTTTAAATCCTTTTGCATCAATTGCACAATTGTCAAAAAGAACCAAGTCTCTGAGAAAGTGAAAATACCTCCAGAACAAACTATGTTTTGAACCCCGACAGATTGAAAATCAGAGTTCATTTTGCCTACTCTCAACTAATAAACCACATATTGTACAGGCAACGCCAAAATCAAGCAGGAACATCAAAGGTTCATCTCAGTGCATTAATAAATGGCAGTTATTCATCTATTATAGGGTGCTCTATCAGATCAAAGTTAATGTAATCATGTTATTTTCTCCTCATGGAAGTTATTTTTCTCCATTGAGAGAGATATATAACACAAGTGACTACTGTAGTGTTATTCATTTGGATGACAACGATAGTCAGTGTGAGCAACCCTGTCGAGATATTGAAATACCATTTCAGAGTTATTTGTTTCTGTACCTTTACCACTCCTTACCCTCCATCAGTTTCCTGGAATATGCTCTAATTTGAACTGCCGACTGCAATTCTCGTGAACAGAATCCATATGATGCTGCCGGGCCTTATCCTTCCACTGTGACATTCTTGATTACACCAAATGCCCAACAGCCTCGTCCCTTTTAAAAGGATGCATATTTTAAAGGTTATTCCCATTGTCATCAAATCACGAGCAAATTGATTGAACGCTGTGACAATCCACTTCTGACATTTGACATTTGTCTGACCCCAAAATAACAACTACAGGTGGAGCAGTGAGGAAGACCTATACCTGCACAGTTCATCACATTATACTGGGAACAAATCTATCTAATTACTTGTTTCTTGCAATGTTACTGCTTTACACTGACTATTAAATGTGGAGAAGAATTTTAAAGAAATAAATATTCCCCTGAATGTTCCCAAAAAATGATCAACCGAAGACTCAGTAACTGGAAAACACAGACTGCAAACATCCTTTCCCCAGTTTGATAAACTTGATTACGTTTCTAGATTTTGTTTCATTTGTAAAAATATATCATCTGCTGCACATCACAAATGTTAGCTTTTTTCATTTTTCACATCACGAGCAAAATAAAGACATCACTGTTGTTGATAAGACTAAGTACAAATAAAAAATCTTCAGAAGGCATTCAATTAAATTTCAAGGGACAATCAAGGCACATAACTTGGCATGTTCAGGACTTTAGTCGTGCCAGGCTGGCAGTTTTTCCAGACTACCGGATGTCATTAATGCTCCAATATAAATTTAATTCACATATTACAGTCTTGCAGCGGATTACCCAGTTAAGCTGGCGTTTAAAGGAAGTGTGGGATGAGGGGCCACGGTGAGTAGAAGGGAGTTAAAAGGTGTGTGAGAACCTGAGTCGTGACGAGAGGAAAGGGAGCAGAGGACCTGGTGAGTGGAAATGGAGCACAGCAAACAGCACCAGGTGAGCAAGATTCTGAACCTTCGTTATTTCCAAATAATAGGATATCACATTGTTGGAGTTTTACTATACATAATCAGAAGTTTACAAGTTTGTACAAGGTCTTTGTAACACATACTCTGAAACTTAAGTCAATATAACTTTGCATTGGAAACACGCATGTTTTGTTCACTCATAGCAAACAATTTACTCTCAATGAGATTCCGATAGGTAGGATTCCAATTGTAGTTTGATGATAAAAAATGTTTGAAGGCAAATTTTATCGTGAATTAATGTTCTGAAACATAAATTGAAGTTTGAAATTATAAAAATATATTATCAGGTTTAGCATGTCAGCCCACAACAAACAACCATAACACGTCATCAAACCAGAGATTTGTATTAATTCAATAGACCACTGTGCATTTTTTCATTCTTTTTGTTATTTTTTATTGCGTTAAAAGTTTGTTTTAATGTTCTTCGGTTTGTTTTATGTGGGGGAGGGGGAGGGGATCGGGGGAAACTTTTTTTTCAAGCTCTTACCTTCCCGGAGATGTCATTAATTTTCGGATCACATTCTCCGGGCACTCTGCGGCCTACCATCGATGGAGCTGGAAGCCTCCTCGGACTGTCGTGAGCCCCACTGCGGGGCGTGGACTTATCATCGAAGCCGATCCCTTGCCTGGGATCGCTCCCACCGTGACCACCATGGAATCAACATCAAGGGCTCGACGTCTCGGGTGAGACCGAGTCGGGAGCTCCAACGTAGCGGAAGGTTCGACCAGCCCCAACGCGAGGCTCGATCGCCCGGTGCGGGGGACCTGACATCCCTCCGATGCGGGAGCTTGATCCCCTCGATGCCGAGGGCCCGAACGCCGCCGGCTACGGGAGTCAACACCGTCCCGTCAACGGGGGCTCGAGGACCACGACCGAGGAAGAACAGAAGGAAGAGACCTGAGCTTTATTTCGCCTTCCATCACAGTGAGGAATGTGTAGGCGTCACTGTGGTGGATGTTCATGTTAAAATGTGTTTTTGAGTGATCTGTTGCTTTTTATTATATGACTGACCTGGCCAATGAAATTCCTTGTATGTTGCAAAACATACTTGGTGAATAAAGTATGCTTCAAATTCTGATTCTGAAAAGACAACCCACTTTGGCCTCAAAAACAGAGTGCATTTTCTGCAAACATGTAATACTAAATTTTGATGAGGAAGTACCAGAGAAAGGAACATAACCATTTGTTCTGAAAGAGGACGAGAGAGATTGTTTGTTTACTAATTTGTGTACTAGTCATGTCTCTACTATTTATTTCATTTCGCTTACATGTTTTTCCTCTACTTGCTAAATTTTTGCAAGGTGTCCTTGAGACTCTTGAAAGGCGCCCATAAATAAAATGTATTATTATTATTATTATTATTATTATTGTGTATATGACAGATATGAAGTCATTGGAAGTTGGCGGGGGTTTTATTTCAGAGGTGGGAGATGAGCAAAATATATTATCTGAAGGTAATGATTTTGAAGGATTGGAGGCAATCAGACATGAGAAACCAGTCAAAATAGTTAATGCAAACCCTCCTCAATTGTGCTGTATTCCAGTCACCTGGCACCACTTCTGTGGCCAGGGAGATTTGAAAATCCCCTCTCATTCCCCTCATAGCAGCCAGGGATACATCTTATCAAGCCTTGAGGTTTTATCCACCTTTACGTGCATTAAGGCATCTCATACCTCCCCTAACATTCCTACACTCTGAAAATGCTGGATCTAAATTATGAAAGGAAAGAAGATACCCGTTTAAAATTCTTAAAGGAAAGAAGTTTTGTAATTATATTACAGTTAATATTGCATGTCACAATCTCAGATCAAGGAGCTTGTTCTGCAACTGGATCCCTGCCAATCAGACATCTCACTCCAAGACAATGATGTTTGCTCATTGGCGCAAAACTTAAATGAACACAAACCTTGCAAATGGAATCTCCAAAACTTCAATAGCTTCACAAACATGATTACAAAAATACACCTATCTAACCCTGTTCAGTTTCATGCCACCTGGCATCAACAGCAAGCTAGACAGAGACATTGCACAGACAATGGATCTGATCAAAGCTCTGTAATTTTGGCTTCTCTAATCATGAATGGAAGTGAACATTTAATTAATCAAAACCAATATCATCCTCAACTATGGCAAATCTTGCATTTATCTTCATCTTCTCTTGCTCCCACAATCATGTCAGCTTTTGCCAATCTGAGTTGGAGTCCATGTGATGTCCTGAGGCAGCCAAGTAGACTGGATTAAACAAAAGGCGTTGAAGCTTGCAACTATCTTAGATAAAGTGAAGAACAGTGCCTTAAAATTAACAACTCCTCCTGTAATGTTGTTCCATTACAGTCTTGACATGGGTATCCATCTGCCAGAAGAAATATATGTTCAGGTTAATGTTTTCTGTGCAAAATAGAGGACATCCAAACTAAGCCATTACTTTTCCATCAGTTCTAATCTCAAATATAATAATAAATCAATGGAAGACTTTGTGAATTGTACCATCAAGTTATACTTACAAATAACCTACTCATTCTGCTTTGACTAGCCAGGGCAACTTGGCTCTATAAACTATTGCAACCTAAAATCTTGATAAGGGAACCAACTTGCAGAAACAATGCAAAAATAACCAGCTTGATGTTACAGCAATAACGTGCTCACAAGAAAACATTGGGTTCTGTGTATCCAACTGCTCTTGAATCACTCCTAGTTCTACAAACTATTTCCACATCTACTTGTTCAGTAACAAATGCCATACACTTCAACCTCCAGCAGTTTGTTTATGAAAAAGGTCAAAGTAAAACTGTGCATAAAACTGAACAAGTTTGGAATGGTCAAAATAAAAGCTTTGCACCAAAAAGAAAATCTTAGATCATTTCTGTTTGTGCACATGAAGCAAATACCGAGGCATCTAATTTGGACAGGAGATGGCCAACACCAAGTGACCAAATATGGTGTTGGGTGAAGAAAGGCCAAGCATAGAAGTGGAAATAATTTCAGTACACTAAACGGCTGAGGCCTGTGACACAATGAAAGATCAGAGGAAAGCTGGGAAGAAGAGAAATTGTGATAAATAGTTGTTAGAGGAGCAAGTAGGATAAACTGGGACCCAAGGTTGATCTGTGATCCAAAGGAAAATATTGAACGTCCACATATGTGCCAGCAGCACCTATGGAGTTGGTTTGTAAGAAGCCAAGCTATGATTGTATTGAAAGTGGGCTTCCCTGCTTTATCAAACAAGGAAAAAGCTCATATTTGTATTGCAAAGATTTGAAATAACTGCAAGCGTGATAGGTGCTTACAATCCAATTTCAGGCCTCCATACTGGAAAGAAGAACAAATCTATTTTCTCTTCAATAACTTAGTCTGACAAATGGGACTTTGTTAGATGTACACATCAAATGATACATGTTTAAACAGAAGTGGATGCACTGACGTCTATTTTTTAAGTAACTTACGTTGCATAAATGGGCCTCTAGACATTTCCAGTCTCGGGAAAAATACTGTATATTTAGCAGCAACAGCAGTGACATTCACTTGGCTGGTTGAACTCCTTATAGTTCATTTACAGATGACATTGAGACATCGATGACTGTGATAAAAAAAAATTACAGATTTACGCAGTGAACAAATGGCATCCAGTTCCACTGACAAACATTTTATTGTTCAGTGGAATCTTCAAAAGGTTAGGCCATTGTTTTGAGCTGCGGAGTAACATTTTAAATTCTGCTTTTTAAGCACTATTAAGACAATTAAATTCTTTCATCGGCAACAATGAACACAAAATCCTCACCAATACATAAATGCACAGCCATTGTATAATTCCAGTCCTTTGCTTTGCAATGCATTAACCTCTGCTATGGCTTCCAGCATTTTCCACAACGCTGATAGAAAAAAAGGGTAATTGTTACTTTCTATTTTCAGTTTATTATTGTCACGTTTACTGAGGTACAGTGAAAACCTTTTGCTTGTGCGCTATCTAGAAAAAAAAAACTATACATGATTACAATCAAGCCATAGAATGAAAGGTACGACATATAGTGCAAGATAAAGTTCGATAAAGATAGTTCAAAAATCTCCAATGAGGAAGATGGGAGGCCAGGGCCACATCTTCATCTATTTCTCACCGATGAGAAGACCATTTTAATACTATGAATTTAATTTCCAAGTAAAGTCTCAAGATATTTCTTAAAAATACAGCCTATCCTTTTTGAAATAAAGCTTCTATTTCTCACTAACTGCTGCTTAATTTCCTCATACATAAAAATAGCTGTACTCCTTTCAAACAAAAAAGAGTTTAGAGTTTAGTCATCGAGCCGTACAGCTACACAGCACGGAAACATGCCCTAGGGCTCAACTTGTCCGTACTGACATATTGGGCTGGTCCCATTTGCCTGTACATAATCTTTATCCTTCTGAATCCTTCTATCAATATATCTGTCTAAATGTCTTTTAAAAGTTGCAAATGTATCTGTTTCCATAGCTTCCTCTAGCAACTTATTCCAGATATGGACTACTTTTGAGTGATGAAGTTGCTCCAGCTACCTCTTAAATTTTTCCCCTCTCACCTTAAGCCTAGGTCCTCTAGTTTTAGAATTCTTTACACCAGGAAAACGACTGAGTGTTCAAGTTATCCATGCCCATCATGATCGTGCATTCCTCAGCATCCTGCGGACCAAAGAGAAAAGTCCCAGCCTATCCAACCCTCCCAATAACTCAAACCCAGGTAACATCCTTGTGGATCTCCTTTACAACTTAATGACCTTTGTCTAACTGGGTAACCAGAACAGCACACTGTACTCAAATGTGTGGTGTCACCAACAACTTGTGCAGCTGCATCATGGCATTGCAAGTTTGTTCAAGGTATATTAACAACATGTCTAGAGACTACATTTCAATTTTATAAGGTGCTTTGGAAACATTGTAGTGACTCAAGCGTAATTAAGAATCACAGAACCCTGGAAAAAATACCTAGTCCTTAGATTCAGTTCTGAACAACCTCAGAGGTGTAAATTAAAAGAATGGAACATATCCACTCCAGAGGAAATTAAATATGAATTTCCAGTTTTCTCTGCTGCAAAATAAAGTTGTTGAGCACTTCCCAACAACACACAACCAAATAATGGAATTTTTCCCATCCTCCAACAGTACACATATCCTCATTTCTATCCAGTATTTTTAGGGAAGGGAAACCTTTTTCTCAGTGAGAATGGTCTCCCAGCAGAATGAATTTCAAGCCATCACAAAATACTCAAATACAAAAGTGAAATCGCAAGTGGCATCCCGATTAATTAACAATACTTCAACAACACCAATTCAAAGGCATTGTAGTTACTTTGCATATCTGTAGGGGATAGAAATGGTTGAAGGTAGTTTTCCACTTTAAAATTCAGAGATACAAAATTAAAATCACACATAATCTCAATCTCCAAAATTCTAAAGGTACAGCACACACAGGGCCAGAATAAAAAGCAATGCTCACAGGCTCAGGAGGACAATTACTAAATTGAGTCCATTTTACACTCACTAATCTTCTATACATTTGAAGGGAACAAAAACAAAAAAATTATCCTAAAAGCAGATTAAATAAAGATTCTGATTGAAGCTGCAAACAATTCAACGGATATTAACCCTCCTCACGGTCACCATTTTGGAATAAATGCAAAGAATGACAGAAATCCCCTGCAGGTCAGGTAGCCTTTGTGGTGAAAGAAGAGTTACGGTCAGAGGTTGATGGTTTTTCATCAGAACTGACCAATTCAGAAATAGATGAAAAAAGGTTGATTATCTAAAGCTATTGAATTCCATGTTGTCCTGGTTGTTGGTATATGGTTAAACTTAAATTGAGATTTGCTAGAACAGTGTAAGAGGCCAATGATGGGGAAATCAAAGTAAGAATTGAATGGAATGGAGAGCTAAAGTGACAGGCAGTTGGAAGCTCAAGGTCACCTTTGCAGATCAAACAGAGGTATTATGCAAAGCTGTCACCCAGTCAATGTTCTGTTTCTCTGGTATTAAGATGGTGTGAGCACAACCTGCAGCTTAACCTGGAGGCAGTGTGTGCAGATTATTGCTTCACCTGGAAGAAGAGTTTAGGAAAGGAAGAGGTAAACAGTGCTGCTGTTCCTGCAATTGGATAGGAATATTCCATATTGAGGGAAATTAACCAGGAAATTGCAAAGGGGTCAGAGTGGTCAAACAAATGACCATTCCACACATTCCAGAGGAGCCAACATGCTGAGATCAAGACAGGTTCCCAAAGAATCTTCAATTTAGAGGAAGCGAATAAAGTGAAGAAAGAGAAGTTGGTCAACGTGAGAAGACAACTTCTTTGGGAGCATTATATCAATTAAATATTAGTGGTTATTCTAGATAATCCCACAGAAAAAAACAAAGGCTAGAAACATTGCCTATTTCCTTCGCTCCGTAGAAGCTGCTGCACCTGCTGAGTTTCTCCAGCACTTTTGTCTACCAACCATTGCTCGGTCATCTTTACATTATCCTGGTAGAATCATGAGAGATAAAGTGGGACTCTTCATGGGACTGAATTGGTTAGAAGGCTCAGCGTTTAACCGTGCATTGGGAAGTTGATCCAAGGGCAGCCATTGAATGCATATCTCAAGAGCCCAACACGTTCCACCAACCATTCTACTTAAAGTGTAATAATTTGATAGCAACAGTGCTCCGTCAATTAAAATGTATGATCTCTACATTCAAGGAACTTTGAAAAAGTATAGACAAATGTAATTAATGTCAAATGGAAATCTCTCAGTGCTGGCACAGTACTTTCCCCATATATACACAATCCCAAGGAAAAATTATCTTAGCATGTCACTTGAATCATACCCCCATCCCTGAAGTAAAACAGACGATTCCCTTAAATTCTTCTGCATTAACTCAGACATTAATAAAAATAACATAGCTCCTTGCATCTCTACATTTTTTTAGAAAACTCATTAAACAAAGAAAGTACTTCTTGATGCGAAGCATTCTATGCTAGTGTTTTTGGTCCTGGTGTAATTCAGTGTTCTCTGAACCCCTGGCGACTTAACTACTTAAAATGTCCATTTGAAATGTTATACCTGCTGGGTGATTTCAATAGCAATGTAAAAGATATGCAGAACAATAAAGGCTTGCATACAACCACACACCCCCACCTCTCCCCAAAAATGTCAGTTTTTTTTAGAAAACTTAACTAACAAAATGGTGATTTGAGCCTTCTGTTCCATGAAGGTGTTTGGAATGTAGAAAATCATTTAGCAATTAACTACACCATTGAGAGAAGTAAAATCACTGTTCCGTGTTTATTGCCATACTAAATTACAGGATTTGATATCGTCTCATGATCAGTAATTAGGAGAAACGTCAGGCTGAGCCCACATCTTTTTTCAGCCTGCATATGAAAATCAAAAGGGCAAGTGTTGGAAACCTGAAATGAAAACAAAAAAATAGGCCCTATCTGTGGTGGAGAAAAAGGGTAATGTTTCAGATTCCTAGACCCCGCAACACAACTTAACATCTCAGACCTTAAACGTTAACCTTGCTTTTCCCACAAATACTGCCCGGTTCCATTGAGTGTTTCTAGCATTTTATGGCATTATTTCATGAATCAGCAGATTCTATACAAAAGGGATTAATCCACTGAAGGCAATTTGGTCAGCTAAATGGATATCATTTAAAGTAATTACCAGGGCAATATAAACACATTGTTCACCCAATGAATTATATCCATTTGTCATTATTTTGGTTCTGTGCCCAAGCTGGTCAAAACTTGCTGTACGGCTAACTTCCAACAGTCATATTTGTGCAATGGTGAAAACTGGATCCAAAAATAACTTCAATTGAATCACTGTGTGGGAAGGAACTGCATATACCTGTTTAACCCGAAGATAGACAAATAATGCTGGAGTAACTCAGCGGGACAGCAGCATCTCTAGAGAGATGAATGGGTGACGTTTTGGGTCAAGGCCCTTCTTCAGACTGAGAGTCGGGGAGGTTGAATCAAGAGAAAAATATACTTTAATTCCCCTTCCCATTCCCACACTGACCTTTCTGTCCTAGGCCTCCTCCATTGTCAGAGTGAGGCTAAACACAAATTTGAGGAACAGCATCTCATATTTCGCTTGGGTAGCTAACAATCCAGTGGTATGGGTATTGATATCTCTAACTTCAAGTAACACCTGCATTCCTTCTCCCTCCATCACTCCCCCATCCAAGTCACACCAGCTTCTCGTTCTCACCTAGCAAACAGCTAACAATGGCCTGTTTCCTTTATCATTGTTAACTTTTTGCATATCTTTTATTCATTTGTTCTATATCTCTCTACATCACCATCTATATATTTTGTTTCCCTATCCCCCGACTCTCAGTCTGACGAAGGGTCTTGACCCGAAACGCTATCTATCCATTCCTTCTCTCCAGAGATGCTGCTTCCTACTGAGTTACTCCAGTTTTTTCGATAGAGATACAACGTGGAAACTGGCCCTTCGGCCCATCAAATCCACCATGACCAGCAATCATCCGTACACTAGTTCTACCCTACACACTTGGGACAATTTACAGAAGCAATCCACCTGCAAGTCTTTGGAATGTAGGAAGAAATCGGAGCACCTGGAGAAAATCCACGTAGTCACAAGGAGAACGTGCAAACTCCATACAGACAGCACCTGTAGTCAGGATCCAACCTTAGCCTCTGGTGCTGCGAGGCAGCAACTCTATTGCTGCGCCACTGTGCTGCACTTTTATAGGTTACATGTTGAAAAAAACTTTATCAAAGGCCTTGCTGAAGTCCACATTGACTAGGTCAACAGACCAGCCCTCCCTTGGATAATTCGTCAAAAACAAAGCAAGAACAATGGATTATGGATTATAAATTAACAATGGATTATAAATTAACAAAAGCAGGCAAATATTAATAAATATAAAGAATTGTTTTATCAGTCTTTCAATGTACTTGGAATTTATTTAAAGGGGCAATCTAGACAATTTCAAGATTAGATTCAAGAACATAAACAATCTAAACCAATGATAAAAGTAATGACTACGCCAATATCATTCACAATAAATAGAAAAACATTTATGATGGATTAATTACATAGTAGCTATTAAAATCAAAGCAGCTCCAAAGACCTGGAACTAGATTCTGTTAGCTCCATCTTACAGACATGATCAAAATCCTAATATTTAAATATCTTATGCCTGGAACTTCAGTATTTTTCAATACCGCAAAGCTCAAGCCGTCTGCACATGAGATAATCACTTCACCTATCTTTGTTTTCTTTCCAGGAGCGGACTTCTTTCATTGTCACTGCACTGAATCGGTGAATTAAATTGATTGAGCACAAGGACACAGAGTCAAGGCAGCAAGGTGCAAACCTGGAGACACTGATGCAAAGCTGTCACCAATACAATAGACTCCCCCATGCTCCCCAATGGATAAGGCACCATTTTCTACATCCAAGGCACTGATCAGAAATAGTACAACAATGCGTGATGCCCACTCAGAACAGAATAACAAGTTATTTAACAAAGTCTCATATGATACAATGAGCATCGAGCGGAACAGTCAGACCAAAACTGATTTATGATGTCACGCTGAAAGCAAATAATCAGAATATAATTCAGCATAAAAGGGGGTGCTGTGACCTAAATAGTATGTGATCCCATGCCATATTTTGTTACCGGCTGCAATTCCCACTTTGCACCAGAGTTCACTGATACACAATATAAAACAGGCAGCTATCAAAGCAAGGCTGGTCATAAAAAATGTGAGGTTTAAATAGCTCAAGAGAAAAAGTCAGTAAGAATGCTCTCCTCTGGCCCTGAGCAATTAATTTATTCACTTGAGCCTTCCAGCGACATTCTATGATGATCTCAATTGTTGCAGCAATCATTCTGTTGTTAATTAAAATAACTCTCTACTGCAGTAAAACTGTTATGACCAGTTATTTTCAATTTATCATAAAGTAGTAAAATAAATCCCAGGAAATTAAGGAGTGACAATATAATGGTATTAGTCACTCCTGCCTTAATCACCTTGAATTTCATAGTACTAACACAGCATTATGCAATGTTATTGATCACAAACATGCTGTAGCTTTCCAACACATAGTCCCTGTATTTTTAAAACTGTCGTGATCAAAACTTAATCTAATACAGCTGCAATGTTACAATACCTTAACAGTCTTGTCACATTCCACCTACCGGGTATATAGTCATAGAACCATACCACATGAAAACAGGCCCTTCGGCCCAACTCGGCACATCTTCCAAGCTAGTCCCATATCTCTCTCAATCTTTCCTAGCCACGACCATCACACAAACTAACCTTGTTTAAGAAAGAACTGCAGATGCTGGTAAAATCGAAGGTAGACACAAAATGCTGGAGAAACTCAGCGGGCGAGGCAGCATCTATGGAGAGAAGGAATTGGCGACGTTTCGGGTCGAGACCCTTCTTCAGACTGACAAACCAATCTACCTTCCATTGACTTCATCGACACTTCAAGCTGCTTCAGTAATCTACTTTATGACATGATGTCCCATACACACTATGGTGATTATCACCCTCCAGTCTTCTCGCTGCTCAGGCGTGTCCAACAATGATTCACATATGTTTCACTCAGTACACCAACAATTTCTTCTCTAGCTTCCCCCGGTATCCTTGGATATATCTAATTAGGCCAAAGGAGATAGTCAATTACTTCAGGAAATGGAGTGACGTGCACGTCCCAGTCAGCATCAAATAGAGCTAAAGTGGAGATAGTCGAGAGTTTCACGTTACTGGTTACTAACATCACCAATAATTTGTCCTGGTCCAATCACATTAATGTTACGGCCACGAAAGTACACCCAGGTACACTATACTTCCTCAGAAGGCTAAGGAAATTTGGCACAACTCCAATGACTCCCACCAATATCTATAGATGCACTGTAGAAAGCATCCTATCTGGTTGCATCACAACTTGGTTTGGCAACTGCTCTGCCCAAGACTGCAAGAAATTTCAGAAAGTTGTGGATGGAACCGAGTCCATCAGTCAAACCAGCGTTCCTCACCCCAACCCCGCCCCCAATCAATTCCATCTGCATTTCACAATGACTCGAAAAAGTACTCAACATAATCAAATACCATTAAAACCTCGGACATTCTATCTTCTCCCCTTTCCTGTTGGGCAAAAGATACAAAAGCTTGAAAGCATTCCACCAGATTCAGAAACGGCTCTAGCCCACTGTTATCGGATTACTGAATGGCCCTCTAATATTCTAAGGTATGGTGCAATCTACCTCATTGTGGCCCTTGGAATTTTTCTATTTTAATCTGCACTTCTCAGTGGCTAAAATGCTATATTCCTGAAGCACTATATTCTGTATTCGTTTTATTTTTCCTCTTTACACTGTATGTACGGCTTGTCTATACTTACACATGGTATGATTTAAAACGATAGCACGCAAAACAAGTTTTTCACAGTTTCACAACACTTATGGCAATAATACTGTGAATGTATTTGGTATCCTTGTGCACTAGTTGAAAACAAAATGATGCTTTATGAAGCAGACAAAGGTGGCAAATTACACATTGGCTAATCCAGAACAAAGAACATGATAACGCATAAAATGAGCCCTTAAACCCACAAGATCTGTGCTGACCACTATCTGATCTGCACCTCTCATGATTTTATATATTTCTATCAGGTTGTGCCCCCACTCCTCTCAACCCCCGATGCTACAGAGGTAACAGTCCAAGATTGTCCAATCACCCCTTATGGCTGATACTCTCCAATCCAGTC
Organism: Leucoraja erinaceus; assembly: GCF_028641065.1. Classification (NCBI taxonomy): domain Eukaryota; kingdom Metazoa; phylum Chordata; class Chondrichthyes; order Rajiformes; family Rajidae; genus Leucoraja; species Leucoraja erinaceus. The sequence goes on along the minus strand of NC_073384.1, from coordinate 51,476,720 downwards.
AATGTCCTAGAGAACCTCTTTTGAACCCATCCTTAAGCCTCCGCCCCCTTTCTGTAACATGGAGATCAAACCAGCACACAATACTCCAAATGTGACTGTATCAAAAGTTTTATACAGTTGTAAGTAGATGTCTCAACTTGAAGACTAGCATGCCATACACCTTATTTACTACCCACTCTACTTATGTTGCCATTTTCAGGGACCTGTGGACCTACACCCCAAGATCGCTTTGTACATCAAAGGGTACTCACACTTACTATTAACTTTTCTCTTCCATCTCAGACTTGCAATGGTACAACACCCCACACTTGTTAGTATTAAACTCCATCTGCTATTTCACTCCCATTTTTCCAACTGATCTGTACATTTCTGTATCCTTTAATACATTCCTCACTGTCCGCAACTCTGCCAATTGTCGTGTTGCCTGCAAACTTATTTATCAGACAGCAATATTCGACAGTACAATACAATTTTTCCAAAGTCACGTTGACCAACTTCTCATCTCTGTGGTCACAGGGATTAAATTCAAAATCTGATTGAAGAATAATATCAAAGAAATACAGGCAATTACAGACACCAACATTGTGATATGGTCTAACATAAATGCAACATGCTTTGGCGTCTCTTTTATGAGCAGCGAGAGTTTAATGAACTGATCGGACAGTCAACACCCTTGCTGCATTCTCTTCAGTATATCTGTAGTACATCGGTGACAAAACAGCTTTTGTCTAAAATTTCTCATTCTACCACTGCAGCGTAAATCTGTGGTCAATGCAGACAAGAGAAGTGGAGGAATCAGTCAAAGGCACATCAAGTCAGAAGGCTCCGCTTTAACAACCACCCTAAAGACATCAGCATTAACTCTAGTGGGACACTCCATTATAGTCCTACACCGATGGAGGTGCTTAATGTGGATGAGACATTAAACTGGGGTCTCATTTGTACCCTCAGATGGCCATTAACAATCCCAGGTCGTATTCTGAAGATGATGTAGATACCCTTGATATCTTGACTAATATTTGTCCTTCAATCAACACCAAGCAAATGATCTTTTTATCATCTTGCTGCTTCTGGAAGTTTGCTGTGCACAAAATGGTCGCAGCATTTCCTGTAATACGACAGTGATGTCACTTCAAAAATAACTCCTTGGCTATGAAATGCTCTGAGACATCCGAAAAGGAACACAGTAAGGATTATACTCAATACTAGTTCTTTTCAGATTCCAAGAGTGTAATAACAGTGTTACTGACAGATGAGTGAAGTTTGAAGTTACTTCCCTATCTGGCTTTAAATATCACAGTGCATTGAAGCAAAATCACCTCAACTTCCACGCATGGCTAACCGAGTAACCTATTGTGTGGAACACAATCTTGCACCATGGATGCAAATAGACGTATGAAAATTCATCCAAAAGAAAACGGGCAATTCCGCACTATAACGTGTAAGCGTTCAATTCATGATTGTGATGAACAGCAGGAATTCTGGAAAAAGTCCCTGAAGAACAAACCCATTTCTATTTTTCCTTTTATATTTTTGTCCAAGAACAACTTCCATAATTTGCCAATGGAATCTCTCCACAAATATTTCTGTTAGTATTAAAGTCAGGGTACCCATTTCAGGGTACATAAGCTCTGAAAATGTTTCTAAATGGAGGGAGGATGCAAACTGATCTGGCAGGGAGTGGGACCAAAGAGTAGTAAAGCAGATGAGATGGTCAAAGCTTCCACGTCGTACATGCCATTTTCTGCAATTATTGGTAGGGGAGTTGAAACCCACAACAATTAGCATCTTGTTATGTGTGCACTCTTCAAAGGCCCATCTACATATTTGCACATTTAATTTCCCTCTGACCTCCTTGGGAAATAGCTTTGCTTCCCAATTCAAACCAGATGGTCTAATTTATAGATGCTTAAAACAAGATGACTCTCCTCACAGCTTGATTTTCTTAAACATTCCAGCTACATGTTTGCCTTTTTTTAAATTCCTTCTCTATCTTCATGTTAAATCACCATTCCTGCCAATTTTTAAAATCGTATTATCGCAAGAATCAAACTATTATAATCCGACGTGTCCTCTATGCCATCCAATCTATTTCCAAGCATTCAAGTATTAGAAATTCAGCCGTCAGAATTTTTTTGATTCCACTTTTCAGCCTTAAATTCTTCTGATTTCCAGGCTCATTTACCAATTACCCACTCGTCAATTTAACCGTTTTCCCCTCCAAAAAACAAGCAGTTTTCCATATCTCTGGCAACCTAATCTAAACCATCCCAACAGCATCCACAAACCTTCCAGTGTGAGGCAATCTATACAATTCACATCTTCCCTAGAACAGGTGACAATACCTGATGAATCCAAAACCTTCCTTTCTGCACAATTGCTTCAGCCATACCTTCATTTGTATTAAACTGTTATTGTATACTTACTAGCAACCCAGGCTTCTTAATTTACGCTTTAGTTCCCCGCAGGACTTCATCTTTTTTTAAAGATGTGGACAACAACTTCCAGCTTTTTACCGTCCAGAAATGTTCTGAAGCCATCTGCCTTGCAATTAGCCCTTCTCTCTCTGTTTACAGACATGATATGAAGTGACGCCAACCCCTTACATATATATAATGAAACCATCAGTCCAATGACTACAGAGTAGTGAACCAAGCTCAATATCCAGTATACAACGTCCAGAGTATTCCACAGATTCACAATTCTCTGGGTGAAGAAGTTTTTCCTCATCTCAGTCCTACCTCTTATTCTTAAACCCCTGGTTTTAAACCCTTGACCCCTGGTTCTGGACTCCCCTAACACCGGGAACATTTTTCTTGCATCCAGCCAGTCCAATCATTTAAGAATTTTAGATTTTTCTATAAGATCCCCTCTCATCTTTCTAAATGCCAGTGAATACAAGCCCAGTCGACCATTCTTTCATCATATGGCAGCCCCGCCATCCCGGGAATTATCCTGGAGAACCTACACTGCACTCTGTCAATAGCAAGAATGTCCTTCCTCAAATTAGGAGATCAAAATTGCACACAATACTCCAGGTGCGGTCTCACCAGGCCCCTGTACAATTGCAGTAGAACCTCCTTGCTCCTAAACTTAAATCCTCTTGCAATGAAGGACAAAATGCCATTAGCCTTCTTCACTGCCTGCTGTACCTGCATGCTTACTTTCAGTGACTGATGTACAAGCACACCCAGGTCTTCTTGCACCTCCCCTTTTTGTAATCTGACAGCATTCAGATAATAATCTGCCATCATGTTCTTGCCACCAAAGTGGATAACCTCATTTATCCACATTAACCTGCATCTGCCCATTCACCCAACCTATACAAGTCACCCTGCAGCTTCATTGCATCCTCATCGCAGCTCGCACTGCCACCCAGCTTTGTGTCATCTGCAAACTTGGAGATGTCACATTTAATTTGCTTGCCTAAATCGTCAACAGGGCTCTCATGTAACTTTTTTTCCCTGTTGCCAGCCGGGCAACATCGGCAGCTTTTTAGGTTGCCTAATTTCCTGCTTGATGCTATCCCCAACCTCCCTACTGCTTGTTGGTGGCCTGTATACAACTCCAACAAGCGTTTTCTGCCCTTGGCTATTGCAGTTCTACCCATACTGATTCTACAGCATCCAAGGTAATGTCTCTCCTTGCTAATGTATTAATCACCTCTTTAACCAGCAATGCCACCCCACCTCCGTCAGTCTATCCTTCCTGAATATTGAATACCCCTGCATGTTTAGCTCCCAGCCTTGGTCACCCTGGAGCCATGTCTCCGTAATTCCAACTATATCATATTCCTTAACTACTGACTGCACATTCAATTCATCCATCTTATTACAAATGCTCCTCACATTAAGGCACAAAGCTTTCAGGTTTGTTTTTCTTATCTCCGTTCTACCTTTTGCTTCTATCCTCTTTTTATGGCCCTCTGTCTCCTTGCATTGGTCCCCATCCCCCTGCCCTGTTAGTTTAAACGTGACCTCTCCTACACTCATTTTCCCGTTAACTGCACGCATATGCTTCCACGATGTTGACTCCATCCCCCCACTGTTTAGTTTAAACCCACCCGTGTGGCACTAGCAAACCTGCCTGCCAGAATGTCAGTCCCCTTCCAATTAAGGTGCAACCTGTCCCTCTTGTACAGGTCACCCCTTCCCCAGAAGAGATTCCAGTGATCTAGAAATCTAAATCTCTGCCCCAACGCGTCAGCAACACATTCAGATCCTCTATCTCCCTGTTCCTACCCTCACCAGCACGAGGTACTGGAAGCAACCCAGAGATAACCACCCTAGGTCCTGCTTTTCAGCCTCCTACCTAGTTCTCTATACTCACGTTGTAGAACCTCCTTCCTCTTCATACCCAGTCATTTGTGCCTACATGCACAACTACTTCCAGCTGTTCACCTTCCCTCACGAGGATGTTCTTAAGTCGATCTGAGACATCTTGGACCCTGGCACCAAGGAGGCAACACACCTTCGAGTCCTGCCTGTCGCCACAGAATCTCCTGTCCGAACCTCTGACAATGGAGTCCCCTACCACTATGGCTTTGACTGACGTTGGTCTCACCGTGCGAGCCTCAGCAGCAGGTTTCGAGTCACAGACCTGTCCGCCGCTCGGACTGGAAGTGTCGTCTGCCCCAACAGCTTCCAAGAGGGCGTACCTGTTTTCAATATTCCACCTGGCACAGAACATCCATTCTACAAGATTGAGGAACAGCGATACACCTCCAATCATCAGAAAAGGACAGATCACAGTAAGTTCTCATGTTTAAGAAGGAACCGCAGATGCTGGAAAATCGAAGGCAAACAAAAATGCTGGAGAAACTCAGTGGGTGAGGCAGCATCTATGGAGCGAAGGAAATAGGCAATGTTTCGGGTCGAGACCCTTCTTCAGACTGATGTGAGGGTGGGGGGGGGCGGGAAGAAGAAAGGAAGAGGCGGAGACAGTGAGCTGAGGGAGAGCTGAAAAGGGGAGGAGAAAGCAGGGACTAACTGAAATTAGACAAGTCAATGTTCATACTGATGGAACGCAAACTGCCCAAGTGAAATATGAGGTGCTGCTCCTCCAATTTACAGTGGTCCTCACTCTGGCCATAGAGGAGGCCCAGGACAGAAAGGTCAGATTCGGAATGGGAAGGGGAGTTGAAGTGCTGAGCCACCGGGAGATCAGGTTGGTTAATGCGAACTGAACGAAGGTGTTGGACGAAGCGATCGCCAAGCCTATGCTTGGTCTCACCGATGTAGAGCAGCGGATGCAATAGATGAGGTTGAAGGAGGTGCAGGTGAACCTCTGCCGCACCTGGAAAGACTGCTTGGGTCCTTGAATGGAGTCAAGGGGGGAGGTAATGCGACAAGTGTAACATTTCCTGAGGTTGCAAGGGAAAGTGCCAGGAGAGGGGGATGGTTTGGGTGGGAAGGGCCGAATTGACCAGGGAGTTACGGAGGGAGCGGTCTCTGCGGAAAGCAGACAAGGGAGGAGGTGGGAAGATGTTGCCAATGGTGGGATCCCGTTGGAGATGGCAAAAATGTCGGAGGATTATTTGTTGTATGTGACGGCTGGTAGGGTGGAAGGTGAGGACAAGGGGGACTCTGCCCTTGTTACGAGTGGGGAGGATGGGGAGCGAGAGCAGAGTTACGGGGTATAGAAGAGACCCTGGTGAGAGCCTCATCTATAGTAGAAGAGGGGAACCCCCGTTCCCTGAAGAATGAGGACATCTCCGATGCCCTGGTATGGAACACTTCATCCTGGATGAAGATGCGGCGTAGACAGAGGAATTGGGAGTAGGGTATCAAGTCCTTATAGGAAGCAGGGTAGGAAGGAGTGTAGTCCAGATAGCCATGGGAGTCAATGGGTTTATAGTGGAAGTCGGTCAGTAGTCATCTGCGATGGAGATAGCGAGGTCAAGGAATGGTAGGGAAATGTTGGAAATGGTCCAGTGCATTTGAGGAATACATCTGGGAACAGTAAAATTACTGTTCTCAGATTGATCTCAGAACAGTAAGTTCTCAGATGAACACTTGATTTACACTCAACAACCTAACTGCTTTATTTAAATTATAACCCCATTTTCCTTTTTAACTCACCAACTGGAATTTCCTGTTTTCTGCAGCATACATAATGTTGATTGCGGAAAAAAATTGTTGCTTTCAGACCACAACGCCTTAAACAATTTTGTTTTGTCACAAACTGTTGTCGAAGCTGCACCAATGTTTGGTAGAACATTTGCAGAGATGGTCCATGAACAATGACTAACGCACTGTTTGGCCTCTTGTGCATATACAAGCCGACAATAAAGATTAAGAACCCACTGATAACACACACTTTATTTTTAAACAGTTCTTTATTAGCCTCCCAGTGGAGACACATTTATCTTTTTCTGAAGAAGTGTATGGTTTCTGGGAAATCGACCAAAGGGGAAGATTGCAGGTAAAGTATAATGTTTCAAAACACATACAAGTTCTACTTGGAACCATAAACAACTTGCAACTGGTAAGCATGTACCACATGTTCCCATTCTTTAAAGCAATAATACCCCCCTAGTTATAGTCTGGGCTTGAAGGAATTCAGAATGCATTAAAGAAAACAGAAATACAATTCAGACTGTACCACTATGCAATAATGAAATTAGTCTGATCCACATTTTGAAGAGTTTAATGACGTCATCCATTTGAAACATAAACCAATGTGGAAACACAACTGAAACATTAACAGCTGAACTCTGTTTTATTTACAGGATAAACGGTAAAGGGAAAAAATTGTTGATCACTAAAATTAACTATCACCAAAATAGAACCTCAATAAGCTGAATCGGCTAAAACAGACTAGGGGAAAAATCATTAATGATCACAGCAATATTTATATTTGCAGAGTATCAGTTAATTATTTTGAAGATGTACATTGTTATGCCAATTTATCAATGCAGAAAGGATACAGATGAGTCAAACAATTCTGGATACAGACACAAAATGCTGGAGTAACTCAACAGGACAGGCAGCATTTAGCATCTTCAATCTGAAGAAGGGTCTCGACCCTTTATGATGACAGAATGGGTCGATATGATGAAAGAATGGGTGGACTGGGCTTGTATTCGCTGGAATTGACGGATGAGAGGATATCTTATAGAAACATAATATTCTGAAAGGATTGGACAGACTAGATGCAGGAAAAAAGGAGTCTGTCTGTAAGGAGTTTGTATTTTCTCCCTGCGATCTGCGTGGGTTTTCTCTGTGATCTCCGGTTTCCTCCCATTCTCTAAAGACGTACAAGTTTGTAGGCTAGTTGGCTTGGTTAAATGGCAAAGATTTTTGTCATGATGCAGACACCTAAACCTGGCAGAAATACTGCACAGTGGAAAAGCAGTAGAGTTGCTGCTTGACAGTGCCAAAGACCTGGTTCAATCCCGACTATCTAAATATCTGTAGGGACTTTGTACATTCTCCCTGTGACCGCATGTGTTTTCCCAGGTGCCCATTTCCTCCAACATTCCAAAGACGTGCAGTTCAGATTAATTGACATCTTTAAATTGGTGTGTAGTGCATGGGTGATGACTGGTCGGCGTAGGCTGAAGGGCCTGTTTCCAAGCTGCATAACTAAACTAAAATTAAGGAACCCAAAAATCTATTGAGAATGAGGAAATGGAAGAAAACAAGTGCAAACAAAATTGGTGAACATGAAAGCAATCAAATCCAAGGACCTAGAGATCTGCGTCCTGGTGTTTTGAATTCCCTGTCTATCTATGTGTCTAAATGCCTCTTAAACATTGGTTTTGTATCTACTTTCGCCACTTCCCCTCAAGGTACTCACCGCTTTGTGTATATTAAAAAACCTTTAAACTTTGCCCTCACTTCTTAAAGCTATGCCCTCTGGCAATTGACATTCCCACCCTGGGATAAAGACTCCGTCTGCATAACCTGTCTATGCCCCTCATAATTTTATATGCTCACTAGACCAAGTGCAGACCCAGTGGGTCTGCTCCCCCAACGCACACCCGTTCCCTACACGTAGCCCACACGGGAGGCGTGATCCTCCAACTCAAGCCATTCACGAACGTATGTGAAACTGATCACTGCTAGCCAGGCCATTGTGACGTCATCAGTTGAAGCTGGTCGTTTTAAATTCAAAATATTTTGATCTTTTTAAATTTTAATCAGTAATGTCGAGAAATAAAGCATAAAATGTTCAGTGAAGGTGACATCTGCCACATTCTTAACGTGGGAAAAACTAACGAGATGGTGGTTGACTTCAGGAGGGCGGGGAAACAACACCATACACCTCTGCACATCGACGGAGCTGATGTGGAAAGGGTCAGCAGCATGAAGTTCTTAGGACTACATCTGTCCGATGACCTGACGTCCACGGCCAACACCACAGCTCTGGTCAAGAGAGCCCAGCAGCGACTTCACCCTCTCCGAAGACTACGCAAAGCAGGCCTCCCCACCACACACTTACGGACTTTTTATAGGGGGACTGTCGAGAGCACACTGACATACGGCATCACTTCCTGGTTCGGGAGCTGCAAGGCGTACGAACGGCACCAACTGGACAGGATAGTGAAGACCGCAAGCAAGATTATTGGTGCTCCACTTCCCTTCCTGCTGGACATATACAGGAGGAGATGTATCAACAGAGCCATCTCCATCATCAAAGACCCTTACCACCAATCGCATGACATTTTTCTCCATCCTTCCATCGGGGAAGAGGTACAGGAGCATTAGCTGCAAAACCAGCAGGATGCTCCTCAGCTTCTTCCCACAGGCTATAAGACTGTTAAATGGACTTTGCCCCCTGCCAAGTATCGCGCACAAACCCCCACACTGCAGCAGAGCCACTGTTGTGCCGCTGCCGGTCGGAACGGCTGTTGAATGTTTAGTAGAGTGTTAAATTTGTTCATGACATGTATTTTTTATTTTTATTTCTATTTATTTTTTCATGTACACTGAATGGACACTTTGATGATTTTAAGCTTACTTACTTTTAACAGTAATAAGTTGAAAGATAAAATAAATACATAAAATAATTCAGTGAAAGTGTTTTTCAAGCCTTAAGGGTGAAAAATGAAATCTTCAAAGCTGATCACTGCTATATGTGAAAATGTAATCGTTAAATTCAAAGTCTTTGATGATTTTAAGCTTACTTACTTTTAACCAGTAATAAGTTGAGAAATAAAGCATAAAATGTTCAGTGAAAGTGTTCTCAGCCTCAAGGGGAAAAATGTCAATCAGAATATGTGAAAATGTAATCGTTACCACATAGTGTTTTTGCGAAGATGTAAAGACAACCAAATATACACACATGCAAGATCAGACTTTTAATAAGTATATGATATGATATGATGATGATATATTACCACTCAGCCTCTGGCACTCCACAGAAAACAATCTGTTCATCTAAACGTTTCCTTACGTCTAATACTCTCTAATCCTGGAAATATCCTGGTGAACTTCTTCTGTACCCACTCCAAAGCCTCTGCATCCTTCCTGTAATGCAGTGAAAGAGTGAAAACAGAAAAAATGGACAGAAAAAAATGGAGGGGCGCGAATGACTTGTTAGCCTAAAGTGAGTGGTCAGGGAAATACTGTGAACTATAATGAAGGAGGTGATTGCAGGATACCTTAAAAGAATAATAGAACTGAGCAAAGTCAGCACGGCTTTATGACAGGAAAATCATGTTTTACTGATCTTGTGCAGTTCTTTGATAACGTGACATGGAATAGATAAGGGGTTGCAGTGAATGTGTTGTATTGGGATTTTCAAAAGGTTTTTGACCAGGTTCCACATAGAAGGTTGGTCAATACGGCTAGACATATGGAATTGGGGATCATGTGCCAACATAAATTTAGAATTGCTATCAGAAAATTAAAGTAAAGATCAGGAATAAAGTGACCCATTGCAGGTTGCCAGGCTTAAATATTGGGATTACAGCTGGAGGGACCTGGGTTTGAGCACCACCTGTTCACGATCAATACCAATGCTTTGGCAGAGGCAATCGAATATCACATTTCTAAGATTGTTTACGATACCAAGTGAGATAAGATTATAAATATGGAGGAATATGTAGAGAGGCTTTGAGGGAATTTTCATGGGCTGTGAGGCACAGAGCATCTCTGGAGAACATGGATCAGTGATGCTTCGGGTTGAACATGCATAGGAAACGGGGGTCACAATCTGAAACATCCATGCTTTCCAGAGATGCTGCCTGACTTTGGGTTAAGTTACTCCAGCACTTTGTGCCCTTTTGTGTATTAGCCCGCATCAGCAGCTCTTTGTTTCTACATTCTGAACTATATTGAAGACTTTGCAGTAGAAGAATGCAACTTTTTGCTGAACCAGACTTTGCATTTTGTCTTTAAATTTGGGTCTGGTAACTATGTCTACTGGGGGATGAGATCATGCATATCTAGAAACAGTGGAATAGTTATCTGTATGGTCTTGAGGAAATGACTGCAAAAGGAAGAGCTAACATCAGCAATTCTCACATCTGCTTTCTCTGAAGAACTGAGTGCTTTTTGGAAATATTGAAGCATAAAATAAGCTACTAACAATTTAGGTAGCTGGAGATGTTCATTTGTTATTTAATGAATTTACTTTGGAATTAATTTATATCCAGAACAGAATCAGAAAAGATCAAATGATATGTGGTTAATAGTTAGTGGCATTTTTGCTTTTGGTAATTACAGTTTGGGATCCATATATAGATTTGTTGCTGCCTGATCTATAGATTTGTTGCTGCCTGATGTATTTTGTTGAATAATTGCAAATTACTTCACTTGCAACATTTTGTAACTTTTAAATTGTTTTGCTGACTATAAGCTTGAAGACTTTCAATTTAAACATGTACAATATTCACATCATATGAAGTTCCAGCCTCCACCTCCCCAGTAACTTTGGTGTATTTCTAGTTAAATGGCACAGAATAAGTAACATTTATTAAATTGTTTTGTGTTGACTTGATACAGATTAGGAGATCCATTAGAAGTGTCGTTCGCAGTCTATGCATAATTGCTACATATGCGCAAAGGAGCATTTTCTTTTGATAGCATCACCAGCTTCGGGTCAGGAATCCTTCTATGAAGTTAGGACATGAAAAAAATTGCAGCAGACTTTTAAATATTTTGGAACATGAACTGAGTGAAGACTTTCCAATTTTTGTGTTGATATGGTTGTCTTGTCTGCACACTGAGATATTTGAACTCTGTAGCCACCAGTGTCTAAAGTTGCTGCCTTTTTAAACATGAACCAGTTTGCTTTGTTATCAAATACAACCTTTAACTGCAGATCTAGTCCCGAGTGTAAAATCAGTTCTCTGTTTGCCTATAATGTGAAGCATAGAAAAAACATGACAAATTTATGATGCTCCACCAAACATGATCACTTACTCCAATTGCTCCTTCAGATTACTTCTGGAAACCTTTGCAAAATCTTTGTAATCCAGAGAACAAAAGCTTTTTATTGTACCTTGGTACACGTGACACTAAATTAAACTAAACTAGAACAGTTGCCCACCTGATACTAAGAGAGGGAACAAAATCAAAGCAGCAGTTAGGAGTAAAGGGCCTGTCCCATTTTCGCGACCTAATTCACGACCTCTGCTGAGTTTGCCCTTGACGCTTACTTGCAGCATGGTCGTCACGAGGTCGTAGCTAGGTTGTGATGCTAGTCGTAGGTACTCGTGGCATCAAGTAGGTCGGGGCGTTTTTCTAGCATGATGAAAAATGTCCACGAGTAAAAAAGGTTGTGAATTAGTTTGTGAAAGTGGGACAGGCCCTTAACTCAGCGGGACAGACAGCATCTCTGGAGAGATGAAATGAGTGACGTTTCGGGTAGAGACCATTCTCGACCCGAAACGTAGTCTGAAGAAGGGTCTCGACCTGAAATGTCACCCATTCCTTCTCTCCAGAGATGCTGTCTGTCCCGCTGAGTTACTCCAGCATTTTGTGATATCTTCAGTTTAAACCAGCATCACCAGTTCCTTCCTACATATCCAAACAACAGTTATCCTGTTACAAAATTGCTATGTACACTGCTCCCTTTTAATGTAAAATAACAGTTGCAGACATTTATGGACTTAAGGAAATAGCTGCATTGAAAAAATATATATAAATTGAACTGCAGATTTAATTACCTCACTTGGGCTGTCAATAACTTCCTTGCATTCTACTGTGAAATTTTCTTCCAGCAAGTACTGAACTGATGATTTGATATATCATCATTCCTTGCATCTTCGAGTGTATGCAGTAATGGTATGTGTTCTGTCCTACATGATCTAGAAACACAGTAGGGTGTGTGTTGCGTAGATCTGTCCAACCAGTGATCCATTAGCCATTAGTTTAAAACCTTCTTCACAGTCTGATTAGAGAGCTCGGTTTTCCCCATTTGAGATGGGGGGGAAATCGAGATGGGAGATTGACAATGTTGACAATGTCCCAAATTGTCTGGACCTGAACAGTGGTGCATTGACTGGAACAATTCCACTACCAACCCGATAATCCTGAAGACTGCAGTCTGTCGATATTCCATTTGCTCGTGGTGGCCATTTAATAGGAAACAGAGTGGCTGTGAAAACATTGTTTGGACTGGAAAGAAATGTACATTGGAGTTCCCCATGGTCGGCATTTCTTAGTGTGAAGGTCTTGAACAAAACTTGCAAATGACAAAAAAAACTGAGGTGCAGTGAACTGCGAGTAGGATTGAAAAAATATTTCATTTGGCGGGCAAAAGTGGTGGTGTGAGGGAAAGGTGGGAGGTTAGAGAGGTGGCAGATGAAGCATCTTGGTGAGAATGTAAGGTGTGATTTTTTTGGTGGAAAGAATAAGCCGAGCCAATTATAGAATACAGTTGTGGGGCACATGAATTTAACTCTGGTAAGTGTGAGGTATACTTGTGTCTATCAATTTAGGGCAGGACTTCAACAGCAAATGGCAGAGCCCTGCACAGTGTTGCAGAACAGGAAAATCGAGGAGTATGGGTGCATTGTTCTCTAAAAATGACAGTTCAGGTGGACAGGGTGATGAAACAGTTCGACACGCATGCCCTAATTTTGAAGCGTATTGAGTACAAAAGTTGGGACATGATGACACAAGACATTGCGAGACACACTTGGAGTATTGTGTGCCGTTCTGGTTGCCCAGCAGGAGGAAAGAAGTCATTAACATGGAAAGGATTCAAAAGAAATTCACCAGAATGTCACCATTTTTTTTTAAACAAAATGTTTCAATGTTATGTGGTGGTGTTTCCTTTGTTTTAGCAAGCACCAATGTACATTAAGAGAGGTGTTTCGAGCAAATTAACTTAAGTTCCGGGTGAGCGTTGTGGTGGCGCAGTGGGAAGCTCCCGGCTAATACCGCACCTCATACTTTCTCAGTTAAACTCTATTTACCCTTTCTCTGCCCATAGCTGTGGCTGATCTATATATACTGCAAAGAATGGAGGAACCCAGCACATATTCCTGTGGAACTCCACTGGTCACAGACCTCCTGCAAGAATCACATACTTCCACCTTAAACTATCTTTTATGCGTAAGCCAGTTCTCAAATCCAAACGACTTAAGTTGTTGTGGTCCCACACACCTTAATCTTCTGGATCAGCCCACTGTGAAGGACTTTATCAAATGCCTTATTATAATTCTTGTAGACAACATCCACTGTCTTAACCTTATCAATCACATTCGTCACCCGAAAAAAAACTCAAATCAAGTTCGTAAGACATGACCTGCATTGGCAAAGCCGTGTTGACTGTCCCCAAGTAGCCCATTCTCTTCCAAATGAGAGTAAATCCTATCCCAAAAAATCCTTTCCAATGACGTCAGATTCTCCATCCTATTATTTCCTGGGTAGATAAAAGTGCTGGAGAAACTCAGCGGGTGCAGCAGCATCTATGGAGCGAAGGAAATAGGCTATGTTTCGGGCCAAAACCCTTCTTCAGACGTTCTTCGACCCAAAACGTTGCCTATTTCCATCGCTCCATTGATGCTGCTGCACCCACTGAGTTTCTCCAGCATTTCTGTCCACCTTCGATTTTCCAGCATCTGCAGTTCCTTCTTAAACTATAATTTCCTGGATTGCCTTTAATTCCCTTCTTAAACAAAATAACAATATTGACTATTGTCCAGCCCTCCAGGACCTTGCCTGTTGGCTGGCGGAGATGCAAAGGTCTTTGTCAAGGCTCCAAAATTGTTTTTTTGAGAGAGGTACAATAACAGAGCAAGGAAAAACATTTGAATAAAGGATCTCCTCTGTGACTAGTATTGGTATCATTTTCTTGAATTAGAAGAGTTTATTGGACAACTTATGCCCTTGAACCAGCTCAATTAGTTCATGATTTACAATTGGGGTTGTACAATTTAAATTAACTTTAACAAGGCATTCAAACTGAAAGAAAGACTGACAATGATAGCATTTCTCTCAACTCCCTTTCAGGGTATCCAAAAGCACTAATGGAACACTTTGTGTAGCGACTGGCTTTGCTGCATTGTAGGAAATACAACTCAAAGGACAACGTTTATAATTAAGAACTACAGGAATTAAAAATACATGTGCTGACACGCTATATTAAAAGTACCTGGAACAAAATGATTACTCTTTGGGCCTTTATCTCTCAGATCTATCAGTTTATTTTTGAAATGCCAGAGAAATGACTCAACATCACCCAAAAACACAGCATCAGTTCACATTTTAGCACTAACAACACCCAGCACTATCTCAACACCAACGTTCACCACGTCTCCATGATCTTTCAATTCTCAAACTACCAAAATTATCACCACCTCCACCATCAGTAATTGCTGGCCTACACCAACTCTCAGTTATGTAATGTCTCGGTTTTACAGTTCCCACCAAATTGTTTTCGAATTGTCCGTGGTCTCTCTTCTCCCCACATGTGATCTCCTATTCCATGAGCCTCGTTATGTTAGCACTCCTCCAGTTCTAACCTCCGAATGCAAATCCAAGACAATCTTATTCCCAAGGTAGGAGAGTCTAAAACCAGGAGGCAAAGATTCAAGGTGAGAACGGAAAGATTTTAAATGGAGCAGAGAGGCAACTTGTTCACACAATGGGAGATGAGTACGTGGAACAAGCTACCTGGGGTAGATGTGAGGGGTGGGGGGGGGTTCAATTCCAATGTTTGAAAGGCATTTAGACAGGTACATACATAAGTGAAGTGTGGAGGAATAGGGAGCAAATGCAGGCAAATAGGACACTCTCCATTAGACAACTTTGTTGGCATGTAACAGTTGGCTGTCCAGGTGCTGCATATCCCTATAGCTCCGATATGGTTGGCAAGGAGAGAACGCCAACTAAGTCTTCCTCAATAAAATATTGATAGTATGATCACAAAACTCAATTTTGTCTGAAAGATAAACACCTCATAGGAACATCTTCAATCCTGGTGCAGTTGTTTGTGAGATTATTGCAAGGAAGAATGTCAAAAAATACAGCAGGAAATTGATCTGTTGGAAATTTGGGTCAGGAAGTGGCAGATGGAGTTTCATTGGACAAGTGTGAGGTGTTGCACTTTGGGAGGTCAAATTCCAGTGGAAATTATCCTGAAAATGCAGCACCTTTAGCAGCATTGATGTACATAGGAATCTTGGGGTGCAAGATCACATTGCAATATGATCAAGTAGGCTGATCAAGGCGGCACTTGACGTCACAGTATGGCCGGGCCCAACGTACTTGCTTTTGCTCTTTTCCATACCCCCTGATCCCCTTAGCCACAAGGGCCACATCTAACTCCCTCTTAAATATAGCCAATGAACTGGCCTCAACTACCCTCTGTGGCAGAGAGTTCGAGATTCACCACTCTGTGTGTGAAAAAAGTTCTTCTCATCTCGGTTTTCCACCAATGGATTTTAACTCCACCACAGCATCCTTAAGCTGTGACGCCCCTATGTCCGTCTGACTTACCCTAAAAATCGGGAACAATCTTCCTGCCATACTGAGCTCAAAAAAACTTGTCCAACCCCTTAAGGAATTTTCAGTAAGCAACAGTATAAGAAATAGACGGTCAACGTTTCAATCTGCGGACATAACATTCTAGAGAGTGTAAACCAAGCATCATCAGCAGTCGTTACTTCAGGACAGTCAAGACATCCCAGGAATCAGAGAGGTGTTGTATTCTTCTCAAGCACTCCCTGCATGGCAATAATGTCCTTCCTCAGATGGAGACCAAATGTTGGACAAGTGGAGGTGCTGCACTTTGGGAGGTCAAACTTCCAGTGGAAACCATCTCGATGAAAATGCAGCACTACAGGCTTAGCAGCATTGATGTACATAGGAATCTTGGGGTGCAAGATCACAGCTTGCTGAAAGTGGCAACACAAGTAGAAAGCATGGTAAAGGCGGCACTTGGTAGCGCCACACAGCATGGCAACAGGCCCAACGGGTACTTTTGTTTTTGCTGTTTTCCCGATCAGGCTTGTCAAGTCCTATTTGCCTTTTTGGGCAATTTTGAATCTAGTTGGCTGGCTGACTGGATCCCATATGATATGATCTTCCAGGCGAGGCTAACATGCCAAGAATGGAGGGAACGAAATACTCTAATATAGAGAGGGAGCCAGTAACCACTGAAAAGAACACCTCAACAACTTCTGAACCGTGCCTCCACCATCTGATGTGAGTGATTTTAACTCCATCCACAGCAAATTGTCCTGTCTCGCCCCTATGTCACGTCTGACCAAATACCCGCTCAAAATCATGACTTCTGAATCAAATTGTGATCCATACTGAAGCTCAAAAAAACTTGATAGAGAGGAAACACCAAACAATCTGTTGGAGGAACTAATCAGACCTGGCAGCAACAGTGGAAAGAAACAGACGGTCAATGTTTCGACTGAATGAACTGCGGACATGTCCACGAGACAACTCTCAGAGAAATGTAGGGAGCAGCATCACTTCAGCAGCAAATCGTTACATTATGACTCCAAGAGGCCTTTGGTTTTCAATTGAGAGAGTGTTGTATTCTTCTCAAGTAGGGCTGCATGGAGGAGTCAGTCATCTTGCCATGATCACAGTCCACTGTTGAGATCCAGCAATTGAGTCTTTTTTTGTAAACCAGCATTTGCAGTATCTTGTGTCCATGCTCTGGGGATACTGAACCAACTGTGGGCAGATTATTTAGTACAGTACTTCAGGACAGCTGGTACATGGGATTTAATTTAGCTTGGACACTAGAATGACAATTCCGATGGATGCAAAAGATTATTTGCATTGTATGAAAGAAAGTTGGATGCCCTCACTAACCTCATACTCTCAACAACTATAAACTGTTCACTCCTTTTGTTTGCTGTTTGTGGAGCCATGCTGTGCTCATGTAGGGAACATTTGCTAAATGACCATGAGAGTAACCCACAAGTAACACATTGGCTGCAATTCACTTTTAGTAATTCAGAGCTATATAAATATGGACTGTTTATTTCTCATTCGTGTCTATCACAGCAGAGAGAATACCACTGAAAACAAGTCATGGAGTTATGATGTAAATCAAGAGACTGGGGAGGTTAAGAAATGAGGATCACAGACGAAAAAAAAAACATTTTGGAAAAATAGATGGAGGAAAGAGATTTTTTTTAAACTGAACTGCATTATCAATTACTCAGTACCCACTTAGAATTCACCCAGCAGTTCATTTTAAGACCCTAGACAACACAAATGCACACATCCCTGGGTGCTCCAGTTTCCTCCCTCATCCCAAAGACATGTGTATTTGTAGGTTAATTGGCCTCTGTAAATTATCCCTAGTGTGTAGGGAGTGGATGCGAAAGTGGGATAACATGGAACTAGTGTGAACGGGTGATTGAAGGTAGGCATGCGCGTTTGTTTCCAAGCTGTATCTCTAGAACCAAAATCTAAAACAATCATTTAGCTTGCTGTAAAATAGAGACATGGAAAGTACACAGTTAAATAGCATGGGAACAAGCCCTTCAGCCCAATTTGTCCAAGCTGAACAAGATGTATTTCTGAGTTTGGTTCCGTTCGACACATATTCCTCTGTACCTTTGACATCCATGTTCCTGTCCAAATATGTAGGAAAGAACTGCAGATACTGGTTTAAATCAAAGGGAGACACAAAATGCTGGAACAGGCAGCATCTCTCTGCTGGAGAAAGGGCCTGTCCCAACCATGCCTGCATGTAAGCGTCAGTGGTCGCTTGACCGTAGGCAGCGGGGCCGGTCCCACTGATCGCCGGACAGTTGTGTGGAGAAAAAGGGGCTCCGAAAAACCCGTAAAAATCCCGACGGCTTGCCGGCCCGCAGCCGCCTCAACGCCATGTCACTCACTCGACCTCCGCGCGGCTCCCGCTTCTGGTTTGGTCGCACTTGCCGCATGCAGGAGCATGCTGGTGGGACCGGCCCTTTAGGTCGCGCTTGCCGCATGCAGGTCGCATGCTCGTGGGACAGGCCCTTAACTCAGCGGGACAGGCAGCATGACAGTCTGAAAAAGGGTCTCGACCCAAAACGACACCCATTCCTTCTCTCCAGAGATGCTGCCTTTCCCGCTGAGTTACTCCAGCATTATATGTCATCCTTCCCATCAAATGTTTTCTAAATATTGTAATTGCTCTTTCCTTCTAAAGCTTCCATTGGCAGCTCATTCCATATACCCACCACCCTGTGTGAAAAACAAATTGACCCTCAGGTCCCCTTTATATCTTTTCCCTATCATCCTAAACCTACATTCTCCAGTGTTAGACTTTCCTATCCTTGGACAAAGATGGTGTCCATCAACCTTATTTATCCCTTTCATGATTTATACGCCACCACAATGTCATCTCTACCTCAGTTCCATGGAAAACAATTCCAGCCTATCCAGTCTCTCTGACTAACTCAAGCATTTCACTCCCAGCAACATCCTCAAGAGCCTTTGCTGCACCCTCTCTGGCTTCCTTCATACAACATGGTGACCAGAACACATAATGCTTCAAGTGTGGTCTCACCAAAGGATTACATAGGTGTAACATGATGCCCCGACTCTCCTACGCAATGGACTACCAATTAAGCCAAAACGTGCCTTAAACCTTCACCACCCATCTGTGTTGCAACTTTCAATGTATTTGTACCCCATGGTCTCGCTATCCTCCAACATTCCTCTGGATCCTATCATTCACTCTTCCTATCCTACCTAGGTATAACCAAGAAAAATATTTTCACTATATTAAAATATTTCAGATTTGTGATGTATGCCTTATTTTATATGTCTGCACATGAACGGCAACATTTAACAATTTAGAATGTGACAATGAGGTGTGTCTGCCACTGGCACAGATCAGAGGTTGTGCGCTGTGTTAAGTAGCTCACCTCCTGGCCCCTCAAAGCCTTTCCACCATCCACAAGTATATGAAATACTGGCCAATTACTTGAATGAATGCATTCTCTCTCCACTTAGGGGTAAATACTTTCTCCACGTAGGGTTAGTGTGCAGTGTGTGTAGCCTCTACATGAAACAAAGTACAACCTGCCAAGATTTCTTCCTGCACTTTCCAAGTCTGTGACCTCTGCCACCTAAAGATACAAGGGCAGCTATTCAATGGAATAGTTCAAGTCACACACATAATCACTTGAAGCTATAACCCAATTCTTTTTTCACTGCCAGATCAATTTTTTCCACTGAACATTATTAGTCAAGAGTGTTTTATTGTCATATTTCCCAAATAGAACAATGAAATTCTTACTTGCAGCAGCACAACAGAATATGTAACCATAGTACACTGTAAACAATATAATGAGAAAAACAAAAGTTCAGTGCGTGTATATACACACGCAGACGTACACGTAAAAAAAAACAATACGTCTATGTAGGTCAGAGCTTATTTCTGATTGCAGTGCTTAATAGCCTAATGGCTGTTGGGAAAAAGCTGATCCTGAACCTGGACGTTACAGTTTTCAGGCTCCAGTACCTTCTTTCCGATCGCGGGGGTGAAATGAGTGTGTGGCCAGGATGGTGTGAGTCTCTAATGGTGCAGGCTGCCTTTATGAGGCAGCAACTCTAGTAAGTCCCTTCGATGGTGGGGAGGGCAGAACCGTGATGGACAGGGCAGTGTTCACAATTTTTTGGAGTCTTCTTCGCTCCTGGGCATTCAAGTTGCTTAACCATGCCGTGATGCAACCAGTCATTATGCTCTCTACTGTACACCTGTAGAGGTCTAAGAGAATCCTCTCTGATATACTGAATCTCCAAAATTTTCACAGGAAGTAGAGACGTTGACGTGCTTTCTATATAATTGCATCAGTGTGGTGGGTCCAGGAAAGATCTTTAGAAATATGTACGCCCAGGAATTTGAAGCTTTGGCTCTCTCCACCATCGTTCCGTTGATATAGACAGGTTTATGGGTCCTCATCCTTCCTCTTTCAAAGTCCACAATCAGTTCCTTGGTCTTATAGATATGGTCAGTCGATCCATTTGGTCAGTCGATCGATCTCACGTCTATACTCTGACTCATCACCATCTGTAATTTGTTCAATAACGGTGGTCATTGGCAAACTTGAGGATGGAGTTCGCACTGTGTCTGGCAACACAGTCATGAGTATAGAGTGAGTGGAGCAGAGGGCTGAGCACACAGCCTTGAGGTGCTCCCCAATGTATTAATTTCATTACGTTGACAATACCAGCTGTCTGAAGAAGGGTTAGGACCCATAACGTCACATCCAAATTCGCCAGAGATGCTGCCTGACCCACTGAGTTACTCCAGCACTTTGTGGCCTTTTTCATAAACCAGCATCTGCAGTTCCTCGTTTCTACAATTCCAGATTAATTCAGATCTCCATCATTTTAAGAGAAATTACGGAAGGACAAAATGCATAAGTTTAGGATTAGTTTCAGAGACATTTATGTGGTATAATCAATAGAGGTTGGTATTATCATAATGTGTGCTAGTCAACACCATCACTTATGAAGCCAAACAGGAAAATAAAATCCTATTCATTTTCTCCAGAGACAAAGAGTACTTTGTGTCTATCTTTGATATAAACCAGCATCTGCAGTTCATTTTTATTACACGGAAATAAAATGCCGGCTATAATTATGACATTTTTTTCTTCCTCAGTTACCTAAGTAATAGCCAATGAATATTCCTCTAAGGTGTCCAGAACAAATCCGTCCAATTTCTCTGTTACTGCAAAAACATTTCAGAGATACCTTAAAGTTTTAAGTTTCTGGGCACTCATATTTCAGAGGACCTCACATGGTCCACCAACACCGCTGCGCTGGTCAAGAAGGCACAGCAACGACTGTTCTTCCTGAGGACATTAAAAAAGACTGGTCTGCCCCAACAGCTGCTGACAACGTTCTACCGCTGCACCACAGAGAGCATATTAACGTATGGCATCTCTGTGTGGTATCTCAGCTGCACGGAGGCGGAGAGCTCTTCAGCGCGTCGTCCACAGAGCGCAGAGGATTATTGGGACACAGCTACCAGCCTTGGAGGGCATCTACTACACACGGTGCCTCAGGAAGGCCGTCAGCATCCATAAAGACTCCTCACACCCTTGTAACGGACTGTTCGAACTAGTTCCCTCTGGCAGACGTTACAAGGCCTTCTACGCCCGAACCTCCAGACTCAGAAACAGCTTTATTCCCAGAGCTATAGCGGCTCTGAACCGGCCCTGCTGAGTGCCCCCCATCCCCCCTGGACTGTCTCCCTCGGATGGTCACGCCACACAGCTTATTTATTTATTTTACTTTTCTTTTACATCGGTTGGAAGCTGCATACTAAATCTCGTTGCACTGACGTGCAATGACATTAAAAGATATTATTATTATTATTATTATTATTAAAGTGGACAAGAAATAGAAGCTGCAGCAGGCTGTTCAGCTCTCTTACTTTGCCACTCAATAAGATAGTGGCCGATCATTTATCTCAACACAATTTTTCTCCAATAACTGTATGTTACGTACTATCCAAAAGTATATTGAGCTGTACCTTCAATACACTTGTTGACCAAGCCTCCTCAGCCCTGTTCAGAAGGAAAATCCAAAAATTCACTCCTACTAGATTGAAGAAATCTCTTCCCATTTCAGTCCCGATGAATGACTCCTTTTGAGTCTCACTCCAACCAGGAAACCATCAACTGCTCTTTCAAGTTTCATGAAGCTTTTTAATGTGGCAATTAGATCTTCTCTCATTATTCTATCGACCCAGTCTGCTCAACCTTGCCTCCTTGTTCCACCCAAAATACCCACCCTACGATTCAATCTGGTAAGCCTTCATTGTATTCACTTCATCGCAGGCAACATCGACACAGAGAACAGATGAATCAACATCTTTGGATAAGAATCCAGTGGAGAGTTGGTTGAATTCCATTACGCTTCAAAGCTCATGATTACTGTTGCAAACATATTTATTGAAAAGAGAACAATGACACAAATAGCACCGACTTCCTTTCTCAATATCAGATCAAAATCACCTTGTCAAATCTTCCACAATCTTTGCAATGCCTTCTTCCTGCCCTCTTCTCACGTTCAGGTATAAATGATGCACATTGTCAGCCCTTTTAACCCCAAAGGTTTACATAGTTAAGAGACAGGCAAGACTCAATGTAAAACTATGGAAATAAATTATGTGGTCAATATTTTGCCTTCCTTTCGAGATCATAGATCTCATAGATGGGGAGGAATTTCTTTAGTCAGAGGGTGGAGAATCTGGTGAATTCTTTGCCACAGAAGGCCGCGGAGGCCGTCTAATGATATTTTTAAGGCATAGGTAGATAGATTCTTGCGGGTGTCATGGGTTATGGGGAGAAGGCAGGAGAGTGGATTTAGGAGGGAGAGATAGATCAGCCATGATTGAATGTCAGAGTATACTAGATGGACCAAATGGACTAATTCTGCTCCTATCACTTATGACCTTACGATCCCGGTTCCATTTCTAGTGCATGTAGCCCTGGCTCAATCACTCTATATTGAAAACAATATTACCTCATTTTATTATGATAACTGTGGATAATTTTTGCTCCTTTACTAATGGATCCAGATTTCTTTTATAATGAAGACTGTGCACAGTACTTCTTCCAATCAAAACACAACCCAATCAATTACCTAAAATCCTTTCACCAAAACTATTTAAAATTACTCAGAGGTAAATTAAACAAACAACTTTCAAATAAAAGACTAAATATTATTATTTATTCTTATTTGTTTTTCTGAAATCATGGCATGTTACAATTTAGAGTTTGAACAAAACTTACAATTGGTATTATATTTTTAAAACAGAAAATGCAAACAAACTAACATTTTGAACCATAATTGAGCATTCAATTTAATGTGAAGGTTATCATGACTTTAGTTTAATTTTAAAAGGCAGTTTCATTACTATTGCGCTAACACTGGCTTTAAGTGCAGCAAGGACAAAAATAACATTCAACATGTGTTAAAACAGCTGAACTGTGGTGTGAACATGAATGCATTGGCCAAAATATAGAGTGTAGTACTAAGCTGCATAAAGAAAGCCCAGTTATATATACAGGATATGGGTGTGGGCCCAAGTTGTCCATCAATCAATGGATCATACATGATTTGAACCTTTGCTTCATTTACCCATTTTCATCACTGTGGTTTACTAAATCATCCATTCTCATGTTGCAGATGTCCAAGTATTCTCAAATTATCAAATAAGGGACGGAGGATGAGGACTGGGCAGCAAACATTTTCAGCTCCCGCAACCACCCATCACTCCCGGCTAGCAACGGGCCAGGACACTCCTGCGAGCAGGCCCGACTCGCCCGCTGTGGTCGGATCACTCGCCCACGGCCTGCGGAGAGGCCGATGCGGTGCAAGTGGTCGAGGCGAGGTGGTTGGGTCGTAGCCCTGAGATCGGGTCCAGCCAAGGAAGAGGTCGGGTCGGGCCGATGACGAGTCAGGGCCCCGATATCGAGTTAGAGCCCCCCTGGATGAGATCAGGCCAGAGCCTCGAGGTCAGGCCAAGGACAGAGTCTCGAGGTTGGGCCAAAGTAGATGGGCCTCGTCGCCGAGAACAAAAAGCAGCCCGGAGTGGGAAGGCTGCCAAGAGCTAAGGGGGACCCTGTGGGGTGACGAAGAAGGAATGAGTACTTTTTGTAACTTTGTCAGTGCCTTTGTAGCAACTCTTTTGTGTACTTTTTATACAAAAACAAATATGTTTACCACAAGTAACAATATAGTATCATCATCATTATCACCACCCACCTCTCCCCAACTGCAAACTACATTTGAAGGTCTACTCCCAATATCCCCGAGAGCCTACCGGCAACTGGTTGCACTGTGTCACAGGGCCAGTACCCCCGGTTCAATCCTGGCTTTGGGTGCTGCCTATGTAATCTGTATCTTCACCTGGAGAGATGTGGATTTCTTCGAGGTACGCCAGTTTTATCTCGAATCTCAAAGATATGCAGCTTGGTAGGTTAACTATCCACTGAAAACCATATGGAGTATATTGAGTCAAGTGTTTTATTGCCATATTTCCCAAAATGAAACAGTGAAATTCTTACTAAAATCAGAAGGATATTGGTGGGAATGTGGGGAGAATGAAATGGGATTAGTTACCACTGAAAGTAGGTGTTTTATAGTCAGTGCAGACTCTGTTGGCCGAAAGGCCTGCTTCAGAACAGGGTGATGCTATGAATGTGACATAAGGGTATCTATCTGGGCTTTTGAAAGGACAACAGGTGGAATAAAACTGGTACTCATCTTAGAACAATTAAAGCTTTACAAGTTTGTCACAGGAAAACTACATTGGAAAAAAAAGTTAACTTTGGTCTCTATGAGCACAGGCATGGTTAAAAGCAACTTCAATCGTCGCCTCAAAGTTCTGTACAGTACAAAGGTTGCTCTGAAGCGATTACTGCTACGTTTGCATAAGACTTAGGATCCAGCAAAATTAAACCACCTAAGAGCACCGAATTGAAAAAAATGAAACTCCAGCTCCAGACTTTCACTATTACCTGTACAATGCAAAAGAATGCATTACTCAGACGTTTCCCTTGAATTTGCATGCATGCTTATTCAAGATCTTTTAAAAAAAGATAAACTATGTGCAGGGAAAATGTAAGCATAATTTTTTTTAATCTAATTTCTTACTGTGACGAAAGCCTTCAATAGCATGAGTGAACACAAACCATATGTTGGCTTTGACATAAACATATCTTAAGACTAATATTAATGATTGAGAAACAACAGGTAACACAAAATGCTGGAGTAACTCAGCAAGACAGGCCGCATCTCTGGAGAGAAGGAATGGGTTTTGGGGCGAGACCCTTCTTCAGACTGATGTCAAGGGAGTGGGCGGGACAGAGATAGAATGTAGTCAGAGACAGTAAGACTGGTGGGAGAACTGGGAAGGGGGAAGGGATGGGGATGGAGAGAGAGGGAAAGCAAGGGCTACTTGTAGTTAGAGAAGTCAATGTTCATAATGCTGGGGTCTAAGCTACCCAAGCGAAATACGAGGTGCTGTTCCTCCAATTTGCGCTGGGCTTCACTCTGACAATGGAGGAGGCCCAAGACAGAAAGGTCAGATTGGGAATGGTTTGTGGAGTTAAAGTGCTGAGCCACCGGGAGATCAGGTAGGTTAAGGCGGACTGAGCGGAGATGTTCAGTGAAACGATCGCCGAGCCTGTGCTTGGTCTCGCCGATATACAGGAGTTGACATCAGGAACAGCAGATACAGTAGATGAGCTTCTGGCCGGGATTTCTGTGGGCACAATTGCCTTACTCACATGCCGCTGCTCACGTGTGAACTGTAATAGTAAATGATTACAGGCTCTATAACTAACAAGGGGATTACAAGCAAACATTATCTTCTCACCAAAAGGCTTTCACATGCAGTTACTGCCAGGTTCAGTGGGGAGCCATCAAGAGATGCCCAAGCCACCATTTTTCCTCCCCAAATACAAATGGCAACCAGAGCATTTTGACACCACTCAGTCATTCGGTTCAAATTGTTTCGACTTAATGTGGATGGCAACATAATAATTACATGTGCATCAGATTCTAGCAACGGATGAAGGAAAATGGCACAAGCTTTTGTTTAAGGCTATAACATGTTTAATTTCATATATCTTAAGGTAGACACAAAATGCTGGAGTAACTCAGCGGGACAGGAAGCATCTCTGGAGAGAAGGAATGGGTAACGTTTCGGGTCGAGACCATTCTTCAGATATCTTAAACTGGCTTAATTCTTTGAGATACTTTTGAACCGAGAGAACACTGAAATAGTTCTTAGATTAGTACAAGTCGTTGAGAAAGCAATCTTCATTCATGACATGTGGTAAAAAGGACAACTGATCATTCTCACAGTGAGAGGAGACATCAGACGTGAGCAAAAAATAAAATGTTCAAGATACTCAGTGAGTCAGCCAGCACCTGGGGAGGGAAATGGACAGATGTTTTGGGTTGGGACCCTTCTTCAGACTGGGTCTAAAAATGGAAAGCCTGATTTAAGTAAATTGGGGTATAATATTTTTTGCCTGTCAGTGAACAACTGAAGGACATACATTTAAGTTGTTTTTTTCACAAAACACGATATATCTCAGTCCTCATTCACCTGCTGCAACACAAGCTTGGATGGGTCAGGCTCCATAAATAGCTTCCAGAAATGGAGAAGCACGGGGAACAGGATGAGGAATTCGACTCCGTTAATTCTTTCAGAGTCAAGACCGGTCGGTGCTTTGGGCTGCTTGGTTGTCTTCCAAGATGCAAGATTTAATTAGAATTAACAAGTTCTGAAACGTTCCATGATTGCATCGAGGTAAACAGACCATCTTACTCGTCACATCGTCCGTCCTCTGTGCACAGAACAATGAAATGCAACCATCCTATAATGCTTGGTTTTAAACATGCTGTATATTGTATCACATTTAAAAATGAAATGTACGTGATAACGTGTAATTTCATAGAACCAGGTCAGGTAAGGTATGTAAGAAAACTTTGAACTAGTCACGTAAGAAAATCACACAGTGTTTATGTTGACTGAATTTATAACATGGTAAATACCAAGCAGCTCCTGGATGGACAGTTTTCATTGTTAAGAGTAGTTTATCTGTTGCATTTTGACAAAAAAGCGCTTATTACCTAATCCCAACCACAATATTAACTTAATTTAAAGCCAATGTGCCTGGCAACAATTTGAAACAATGTTGCACAGAAGTATCCTAACTAACTGTATTTTAAACTGTTGAAAGTGCATTGGTCTTCGATAAATACAAAATCTCCCAGAGAAAGGGCATATCATACAGTGCCCTCCATAATGTTTGGGATAAAAACACATCATTTATTTATTTGCCTCTGTACTCCACAATTTGAGAAATGTAATAGAAAAAAAATCACATGTGGTTAAAGTGCACATTGGCCAATTTTATTATAGGGGATTTTTATACATTTTGGTTTCACCATGTAGAAATGACAGCAGTGTTTATACATAAGTGCCCTCATTTCAGGGCACCATAATGTTTGGGACACATGGCTTCACAGGTGTTTGTAATTGCTCAGGTGTGTTTAATTGCCTCCTTCATGCAGGTATAAGAGAGCTCTCAGCACCTAGTTAAGGGGTCGGCAACCTACAGCCCACGGGCTGGATGCGGCCCATAACCCAATGTCACCCGGCCTGCTGGCGTCTTTTTTTTATTCCGATGCGGTACTGCCGTCATTGTTGAGGGTGGGGGAGTCCCAGCTGTGATGTGTTTCCCGCAGGTAGGTCTGTGGGCAGGAGGGCGTTTCGGGCAGGCTGTCCCGGCACAAGGAGCCTGTGCTGCAGTTGATGGCCTTGTTGGAGTTGAGCGTGCTGTCCAGGCTCTCGTTGTCCCCGTCAGACAGCTCGGCCTCCGCTTTGCCATTGCGACTGGCCTCTCCAAGGGGGTCCAGGCGGGTTGGGGGAGGGTTCTGGTGGACGGGGTCAAGGAAGGGAGGCATGGGGGGGTTGGGCCTCTGCCTCGTAGCCCAGGTCAGCTGCCAGCCCAGCGAGCCCCACTCAGACCGGTCGCTCATGTCCACCGAGCTGTCACTGGGTGGCTCGATGGTGCGCAGTGGCAGGTGGGCGGCGCGACGTCGGCAGAACAAGGTTTCCAACCCCTGACCTAATCTTTCCCCAGTCTTTCCATCACCTTTGGAAACTTTTATTGCTGTTTATCAACATGAGGACCAAAGATGTGCGAATGAAAGTCAAAGAAGCCATTATGAGACTGAGAAACACGAATAAAACTTTTAAAGAGCTTGAAAGGCAGAGTGTAGACATGAGATAAACTATGATTTAAAGTAAAATAAGAATCAGTGGGCTGCAATGGAAAAAATGCTCCGTGCCTCCCTTATCTGTGTAGTTATTTCCTTACACAAGGAATGGAACATTGACTGAAATGCTGAGGCCCAGTGACCAAACACAAGATCCTGAACTATGCGCTGTGCAAACTGGCTTGGAACATAGACAGCTGAGCCTATACACAACCAACAGCTGTTTTATGCCCATGAACTGTAAATTCACAATGCACAAACATTTAAAGCCTTCAGTCCAACAGGTTATTTCATGCTGAAGTTACAGTAATTTTAAACATACAAACTAACAGAAACACTGATTTTGAAACAAACAGTTAAATTACTAAAGAAGGACCACAACACTATAAAACATCATGCCGTAACTGCTTGTATCCAAGTGTCAGCATTAAGTAGTCTGAAATGCCAGTATCATACACATCCTGCTCAGTACCAGTAGTAGCTTCATCTTCAACATCACAATAAACTGAGATGGTATGAATATAACATTATCCATGAAAACCAGCCAACATAAAATTAAAGGGAGCTTTGTGCTGCAAGATTCCACTCATGAGAAACCGTACCCAAGCCGATCGCCATAAGGGTGAAAATAGTCTTTGCCATCAAATTCAATTGTCCTTGAGCACAAATCTCAGAAATAGATCAATGTATATAAGTGACCTTTAGGATTTCTTCAACACAGATTTTCAATCAGACTTTCTCAGCCAAATAACAAAATCTTTCATCAAATACTCCATCGGTACCGATACCCATCTAGCAATTTATTAGCTTATGAAGCACACTACTGCAGCCACCATATAAAAAAAGTCATGCAGTTTACTAGAAGGCTTCAAGTTTGGAAGTCTCCAAAAGAAACAATGGCCTGGAACTCTTCATAAATAGATGCAACAAAACATCATGCAGGAGTCATAGAAAATGCAAAGTGAAGATGGCGGCGCCTCGCGGCAGCGGCCACTACAGTCCGTCTGTCTTTTTGAAAATGTTTGTCCTGTTGAGTGTAGTTTGGTTGTAGTTTATATATTGTGTTTAGCTGTGTATATGTGGGGGGGGGGGGGGATTTTTAAATCTCTTCCCTGTATGGGGGACCCGATCTTCACTGTCGGGTCTCCGTTGTCGTTGGGGCCTAGCACCGTGGAGCGGCCTCCAACCGGAACGACCTGGGGGCTCCAGCCTGCGGACACACCATCGTCGAGCTTGCCAGCTTCGGAGCATGGAGAGCTGTGGTGACGCGCTGCTGCGACCCGACTTCGGAGCTTCAGAGGCTCCAGCTGCACGCCCGGTGACATCGGGAGCTCGCGGGTCCTTGGTGGCTGAGCTCCCGCAACGGCAACTTCTCCCGCCCAAATTGCGGGATTGAAAACGACTCGGAGCGGGACCTTACAGCTTTAATGGCCGCAAGACTTGCCATTGCCCGCCAGGGGCTCCAACATCAAGACCCGGAGCAGGACCTTACATCGTCCGGCGCGGGCTTAACAGCCGCGGGACTTGCCATCGCCCGCCGGGGGCTTTAACATCGGGAGAAGAATGGAAAACAGGGGAGAAACAATGAATTTGCCCTCCATCACAGTGAGGAGGAGATTCACTGTGATGGATGTTTGTGTAAATTGTGTGTCTTTGTTTATTTTTGTTTCTTGTTTTATGACTGCAGAAACCAGATTTTGTTTGAACTTCATTTGAGGTTCAAATGACAATAAACGGTATTGTATTGTATTGTATTGTATTGTTAAAGATAGCAAATACACCTGCAGGGCGCATGGATAGCAGAGCGAAAATAAAGCAGGGATGAATGATCGCTTGCATGTTACCAGTGCCAATGAATATATACAAACAGGAGCAGATATATTAGACAGCAGAATTTTTGACAAGTTAGAGATGAAAAAGTTTAAGACAGTAAAGACACTGCTCAAACAATCAAATCAGAGATTGTGAAGCGATGGATAAAGATCTCAAGATTTGAGGAAGGGAGGAGCAGGAAATTGGACTTGAAGCTCATTTTGGGTTGAACATGATTTATAATGCTACAAACTGACTCATTTTCCCTTAGAACGTAGATTGGAAAGTGCTTGAAATCAGGGCAACGCAGCTCACGGCAGACACCAAATTTGTTTTGAGTCATCTCAATAATGAGTTAGAGGAACTAAGATGGATCTTTCAGACTAATTACAGGTTTACCTTGTATTTGGAATAAAGGCAGGCCAGCATGGAATTTTAAAATGTCTCCATTAATTCTGCAACACAAGTACAAAGTAATTCTTAACTGCTACAAAGCTTCAAGGCTATGACCACAGGACTAACAAATCTGCTAAATTGAGTATGCAGTGCACCTTTAACCGCCATTTGGATTTTGAATACACATGAACAATAATAGATGTCATTTCTCAACATGCAGACTTAAGCAACCTCATACTCATATAAAGTGTAAGCTTGGCTATTAACGTGCAGCATTCATGGCCATGTTTGTAGCGTGTCATTACAATCTTAAAAAAATGAATGAAACACCAAAACAAATAATATTACTGTTCTTTGTGCAATAATGTTGACTTTATTAGACCATAAGACATACAATGCCCTCCATAATGTTTGGGACAAAGACCTATCATTTATTTATTTGCCTCTGTACTCCATAATTTGAGAGTTGTAATAGAAAAAAATCACGTGGTTCAAATGCACATTGTCAGATTTTAATAAAGGCCATTTTTATACATTTTAGTTTCATCATGTAGAAATTACAGCAGTGTTTATACACAGTACCCCCCATTTCAGGGCTCCATAATGTTTGGGGAACAGCAATGTTATGTAAATGAGAGTAGTCATGTTTCGTATTCCTTCAGTTTTCTCTTCAGCATATAAAAGGCATGGCAGCTCAATTGGGTTCAGATTGGATGGTTGACGTGGCCACTGAAGAATTGACCATTTTTTAGTTTTGAAAAACTCCTTTGTTGCTTTAGCAGTATGTTTGGGATCATTGTCTTGCTGTAGAATGAACTGCTGGCCAATGAGTTTTGAGGCATTTGTTTGAACTTGAGCAGATAGGATGTGTCTATACACATCATAATTCATTATGCTACTACCATCAGCAGTTGTATCATCAATGAAGATGAGTGAGCCAGTACCTTCAGCAACCATACGTGCCCAGGCCATATCACCACCACCGTGTTTCACAGACGAGGTGGTATGCTTTGGATCTTGGGCAGTTCCTTCTCTCCTCCATACTTTGCTCTTGGCATTACTCTGATATAAGTTAATCTTCATTTCATCTGTCCACAAGATCTTTTTCCAGAACTGTGGTTGCTCTTTTAAGTACTTCTTGGCAAATTGTAACCTGGCCATCATATTTTTGTGGCTAACCAGTGGTTTGCATCTTGCAGTGTAGCCTCTGTATTTCTGTTCATGAAGTCTTCTGTGGACAGTGGTCATTGACAAATCCACACCGACTCTTGAAGAGTGTTTCTGATCTGTTGGACAGGTGTTTGGGGAGTTTTCTTTATTATAGAGAGAATTCTTCCGTCATCAGCTATGGAGGTCTTCCTTGGCCTGCCAGTCCCTTTGTGTTTAGTAAGCTCACCAGTGCTCTCGTTCTTCTTAATAATGTTCCAAACAATTGATTTTGATAAGTCTAAGGTTTGGCTGATGTCTCTAACAGTTTTATTTTTGTTTTTCAGTCTCATAATGGCATTTGACTTTCATTGACACAAATTTGGTCCTCATGTTGATAAACACCAATACAATGTTTCAAAGGTGATGGAAAGACTGAAGGAAAGACTAGGTGCTGAGAGCTCTCTTATACCTGCATTAAGGAGGCATTTAAACACACCTGAGTAATTACAAATGTCTGTGAAGCCACGTGTCCTAAACATTATGGTGCCCTGAAATGGGGGGACTATGTATAAACACAGCTGCCATTTCTACATGGTGAAACCAAAGTGTATAAAAATTGCCTTTAATAAAATCTGACAATGTGCACTTTAACCATATGTGATTTTTTTTCTATTACAACTCTCAAATTGTGGAGTACAGAGGAAAATAAATAAATGATTGGTCTTTGTCCCAAACATTCTGGAGGGCACTGCAGGAGCAGAATTGGGACTTTCAGCCCATCAAGTTTGCTCTGCTATACGATCATGGCTTGTATATTTCTCCCGTAAACTTCGTCACCCTTACCAATCATTTATTGCTGTAAGTGATTTCATTAAAGATGAAAAGACACAATACTGCCATCTGAGCAGATACTAAAGCAGCAAATGGAAAGAGCAAGTTATGTCAGGTAACCATCAGGGCCAATCGATTAACCATTTTCTTGTTTTCTGCTGTATTAATTGACTAACATTTATGCCAACCTTATGACAGGATAGTTAAACTCCAAATTTTGAAAAAAAACCTGCAATAAACCTATAGCTTTGTCAACAATCCTTATCAATGATGTTTCTGAAACTAATAAAAATGGCTGTATACTTAAATGGTTAAGTTACTGTAAACCATCAATTCCAAGTTATAAATTTAATCAACATTAAATATTATCCCAATCACATGAAACATAGGAAGATATTTGTGTAATTGCATCTCAACAGAACATCAAATAGGAAGATAATTTTTTCCCCCAATCCTGATCATTATATTTCAACAAAAACTGGGAAGAGTTATTGCCAAAGAACTGGATTCAACTCATTGCCCCTTGTTATTGATTCATGATGGAAGAACCAAAAAATACAAATGGCAAACATTCAAATTACACACCAAATACATCATGAAGTAATTAATGATCTGCAAAATACTTTGAAATATCCAAAGCATGATATGAACAATAAAAATGCAGATTATTTCTTGGCACTTCATGTGCTATGTAATAGTGATGAAAAGAAGCAGAGCTCCTGGAGAGCACAGGAATTCCCATGTGCCCAAAAACCTGGTCTGATTCCTTGTTTCCTTAGTTAGTGAGCCAAATTATGTCAACACAAGATACAACGGGTTGTGCAAAATTCAGAAAGATATTCATAGTCGTTTCTCAAACAAAACAAAATGCATGCGTTTGTTTTAAGTTAGTATTTATCACTTAATTAAAGCAGAGATGTGCACCCATGCCCCTGCCTCACAGCTCCGGTGACCTGGGTTTAATCTTGGTCTTGTGTGCTGTCTGGGCAGTTTGAACATTCTCTCCATGAACATCTGGATTTCTTCAAGATGCTCCAATTTCGCCCCATGTCAAAACAACTTTCCAGTTGATGGAATGGCAGCAACAAATGATCCTAAAATGCAGGTTCATGGAAAACTGAAACAATTGGGGGGGGGGTTAAGAATGGCAGGCGTTTATGTTTCAGGGGTGCAGGAAAACAAGGAGAGCAAGAATGGCATTGAGGAGACTGCTCACGTTAGCTGGTATGGGCCTGATGTACAAAAGGGCCTCTTTCTGTGCTGTTGTATGAACTTGTAGTCCCACAAGTCAAAAGGTTGTTTAAAACACTACATTTTATAATTGTGGTTAGAAATCCAGGGTGCCATTATGACTATAAACAAAACCTCTCAAATCCATTATCACTACATTGAATGTCAAGGACAATAAATATGTGCAAATATTATCCCCTCCAAAACCACACAAACCATCAGGATGTGTAAATTCCAGACTGACAAGTTACTCATATATAATTTGATTCTAATCATGTTATCCATGTATTGTTTGATTGTAATCATGTTATCCATGTATGCTTTGATTGTAATTATGTAATGCGTGATTTGTCTGAATGTAACCATGTTACCCATGTCTGGTTTGATTGTAATCAAGGATGTATGTAATGATACACCAATACCAATACCTTCAAACACTGTAATTGCATTTAAATCTTACAATTCAGAATTGAACAGATTATGGGAATGTATTCATCATTGAATCTCAACAAAAGAAAAATCACATGGACAATTAGGCTTTAAAATGCTCTCCAACGCTTCTTGCAAAACTAGTTTACCCATCTTCCATAAGTCTAGCCCTGTGATTAATGCAACCAAGAGGTAAATCACATCAGCCCAAACTAATTATCAGAATGTAATGCCCACAACAATACAAGGTGGTAGTACATAGAAACACAGAAAATAGGTGCAGGAGTAGGCCATTCGAGCCTGCACCGCCATTCAATATGATCATGGCTGATCATCCAACTCAGTATCCTGTACCTGCCTTCTCTCCATAACCCCTGATCCTTTTAGCCACAAGGGCCATATATATCTCCCTCTTAAATATAGCCAATGAACTGGCCTCAACTACCTTCTGTGGCAGAGAATTCCAGAGATTCACCATTCTCTGTGTGAAATATGGTTTATAGTTGTGTGGACATCTGGTTTGGATTGCAGCTGGAATTCTACTGTCAGTTGTCAGCTTCAAATCTTGAGAATGTATTGCTCTTGCAGAGAAAGTGAGTGTTCACATTTGAGATGGTACGACATAAACCAAATCCTTAAATATATAGTTTGAGATCCAATTAGAGTTTAGGATGATCTTATAGTGAAAAAAAAAGTAATGGGCTCGCGAGAAACTTTCTTATTGTAATTTTCGACACAACTTGATCTGAAAGTAAGTTTATTAAGGAAAATATCCTTATGGATATTTCATGAGGAATGCATGACGACATGGCAAGTAGAGCTGTTGCCCAGTATCGCCAGAGACCCAGATTCAATCTTGACCTCAGGTACTGTCCTAGCCAAATTGCACGATCTTCCTGAGACTGTGTGGGCTTCCTTTAAAGACAAGTGAGTTAATAGATTAATTAGCCACTGTTAATTAACAAATAAAAATGGGATTCAGATAGGATTAATATAAATGGGTGATTGATGATCTGTTTGGATTTAGGCAGTGGGCCTATTCCCACACTGTATCACTCTACAATATCAACAATTGTTTTTCAGCGAGCGAGGATATCTGCAACATTACAGACTTCTGCAAAATATTTGACAATATTCCAATTTGAATTGTTAGTCGTTGCCTTGACATCTGCACAATGTAATTCAATCCTGCAAAAATGTAATCAACAGTACATTTGTCAAAGCCTAATCAAAAATCTGAAATCTCAGGAGACGATTATATATATTTCAAATCCGAAGTTTCTTTTTGTCTACTCTTTGCAGTCCACACGGGTTTCTCCTCAAAGGTTTCACATAAGGAAAGGACGCTTCAACCATAAGTGCACAAGTTTGTGTTAGACATACACGACATCGATGCGATTAAATAAATGCAGAAAAGCCAACTCAATTCACGTTTGATTCACTCCAGCAGTGACATGTTCACCTGACTGTCATTGCCCTTAGAGTGTGCACACCTTACTCAAGAGCTAATGAGTCTTCGTTCTATTTCCCTGCGAAGAATTTGTCCCAACCCAAAAAACAATCCAACAGCATGTCTTTTGGGCAAGACCGACTTCTGCTTTCAACTTCAATGAGAACTGTACACCCAGTAACTCCCCGCCCCTTCCTTGCAGTGTTGCAACAAGCTCAGTAAAGGCAGGTTATTGCGGGGAGAGGGGGGTGGGAAAAGGAGAAAAGGCAATCAACTTCCTCCAACTATCCTTGAAAATGACTTCTTCAGTGCCAACATGCGAGCGTCAGTTAACTTTCCAACCTTTGCAAGCATGCACCAAGCGCTCGCACACAATTAAAAAAAAATGTGCGCAAAGGAGCAGCAGCACCGGTGCCTGTGGTTGCAACCGCTCCTTGGCCAAGCGCCCCCCGCCCCCCCGCCGCTCCGCAGCGCGGCGCTCAGCCCCGTGATGCCTGGTGCCAATGTCAAGAGAGGTTTGACAGGCTTGCACCCCAGCCAGGTAAGTGCACCATCTAATCGCCCAGTGCAGCTGTAAAGCACAAAGTGCATGCCAGGCCTCTCCCCGCTGCTGCATACCGACGCCGTGTAGGGAGAAAAAAAAAATCCAACCCCAGTAAAAGTCATCTTTTTACCATCATCCAAAAATAGCCCAGAATTCTCACCTGCCTCTTGCAATCGCATGCAATCCCTTTGCCCCGCTTCTGGATGCAGCGAAAAGGCGACAAGAGCCAAACTGGGAGCTGATTGTTTATTTCTTCGTGGTGCAAATGAGTTAATTTGTTGCAAAAAGTTTCCCCTTCGGTGACTCCCCTGTCTCAGCCGCGACACTTTAGCCTTTTACAGTACGGCGCGTTGCATCCTGTAAACAGATAACATTGCGCGGCCATGTTCAGGAGAATGTAGTGCCCCGTCGCAAAGTTTGCCTGGCGGCTGCCTGGTTCACGACTGGCGTTCGCTATTCCGTTTTAAAGTTTCTGCCAACTGAGCAGAAAAGCTCCAGGGGGACTTGATTCGCTGATAGTGAACATCGCGAAAACGGAGGAAAAAACCCTCCGCCGGGATGTGCGGGTCAGGACCTCGCTTGCAAAGCAGGAAGTAAAGTGGCCAGGCTTGCCTCGTCTCAACACATTGCAATATCTCAGTGCTGCCCAGAGACACTCATCCCGCCGGTCCTGGGCGCAAAACCCAATCATCATTAACTAATCTAGTTAAATCTGCATGTGAACCGTTTTATATCAAGGAATTATTTTATGGTGTGCATGCATCTCCAGCAAAGTCTGCATTTATTGTCAACCCCTAATTGTCCTTTTGAAACATTTCAGTCATTTCAGTCACCCTCCCTCTAGATTTATTTCCCAATTATGTAAAGTGTCATTCACTGTTTCTGAGACCTATGCATTAGCATGCAATCTCACACTCTCACACATTCCTACACATACCTTCGGAAGCATGAGATGCCATAAGGAAACATTGATTTCTGGGCTCACAGTAGAATTTAAATTTAGTTAGATTTACAAACAATTTGTGGATGACCACAGGTCAACCCCACCTCGATTTAGGAAGTGGCCAGCTATGTTATTCAGCAGGAAAGCATGGGGACCAGGAAGAGCAAATCAGCCAGGATGGGCGTGACCTTGAACCTGTTGACCAATACACTAAGTGATCTAGGAAAGGTTCTGTCTACCCCGTCTATGCCTTTCATAATTTCATTCTATCAGGTCTGCCCGCAACCGCCAGCGTTCCAGAGTCAAAAAAATTCAAGTCAGTCCAATCTCCCCCTACAGCTAATACCCCCTAATCCAGGCGTTATTCGAGCAAACCTTCTCTCCACCCTTTCTAAAGCCTCCACATCCTAACTGTAATGGGGCGACCAGAACTCCAAATGCTGCCTAATCAAATTCCTATGAAGCTGCAGTATAACTTCCTGTCTCATGTTCTCAATGCCCCAAATACAAAAACAAGCATACTATATGCCTTCTTTACCACTCTTTATCGACTTGTGTTGCCACTTTCATGGAGTTATGGACTTGAACCGCAAGATCCGTCTGTACATCAATGCTGTTAAGGGGTTCAAGAAGGAACTGCAGATGCTGGAAGATCGAAGGTACACAAAATTGCTGGAGAAACTCAGCGGGTGCAGCAGCATCTATGGAGCGAAGAAAATAGGCGACGTTTCGGGCCGACACCCTTCTTCAGACTGCTGTTAAGGGTCTTGCCATTAATTGTATATTTTCCCCTTACATTTGACCTCCCAAAGTGCAACATTACATACTTGCTTGGATTAAACTCCATTTGCCCGTCCATTTCTAGAGCTGATCTTTATGCCGATGTATACTTTTACAACTTCTTCACAGTCAATGACCTCAGCTATCTTGGTGTCATCTGCAAAGTTACTAACCAACCCGTGTATATTTGCAAGACCTGGCATGATCTTCTGGGCCAAAATCCTGGCCTAGGTCTGTTGCCAGCTTTGAACATATGTATAAATATTATAGGTGCTAAAATATAACTAAATAAAATTTGTGCATTGTGATATATAATGAGTGATTATGATAAATAAATGCAAAAACTTATTGGTTATTTTCTTTGTTAAATGATAATAATATTTCTAATTCTGTCTACTGACTGTGCTTAAACCAGGGATTATTCTGATCTTTGGGGCTCTCCAGCCATCAATTAATGTGTTAAAATCCACTGGTATACATTGCATGTAAAATTCTCATTTGTCCTACACTTTAATTTAATTATGGCATTTACCATTATTTTTTGTGGAGTACATTTTCAAAGAAACTGTTAAGCAATGTAAAAATTAAAAATTAGAAATATTAAATGTCTTAATGGATCAAAAATATGAATCCCTATTTTTAACAATAACATTATACTTCATCAGAAAGTCTCACTCTTTGGTTTTCTAATGGGATCTTGGGGTTGATATCCATGGCTCCCTGAAAGTGGCAACACTCGGAGAAAGAGTGGTAATATGTCACATATGAAATTCTTTTAGTATATATTACACATGCTGGCGTGCCATTTTTGGCATAATTATTCCAAGTCCCAAGACTGGTCGCCCCGCATGTTCGATGTACTGGAGCAGTGCCTGCAAACAAAAGTCCCTCTCCTCTCCTTGCCCGGCATCTTTGTTTCCCGGGGGCACCTCCTGCAGCTGGCCTTGAATGCACTGGAAGAATTACCCCAATTCATCCTCTTGCCAGCCACAATATCAAGGAGAGATTGGACAAAATTGGACAACATTTCCCTGTAATGTCAGAGGTTGAGGGGATACCTGCTAGAAGTATATTCAATAATGAGAGGCATAGATAGATAGCATAATCTTTTGCCCTTCACCTTAAACTTATGGCCTCTGCTCCTCGATTCACTTACTCTGGGCAAAAGACTCAACTAATATCTATTCAAATCATGATTTTATACACCTCTATTAGATCATCCCTCAGCCTCCTGGGCTCCATGAAATAGAGTCCCAGCCTACTCAACCTCTCCCTATAGCTCTGGCCCTCTAGGTCTGGCAACATCCTCGTAAATCTTCACTGTTTCCCTTTCCAGTTTGATGACATCTTTCCTATAACATGGTGCCCAGAACTGAACACAATACTCTGAATGCGGCCTCACCAACTTCTTATGCAACTGCAACATGACCCTCCCAACTTCTATACTCAGCCTGACCCGCTGGGTTACTCCAGCACTCTGAAACATCACATAACAGGGCAAGATTAGCAAGTTTGCTGATGATACAGAAGTGAGTGGTTTTGCAGATAGTGAAGATGGTTGTGAAAGATTGCAGCAGGATCTGGATCAATTAGCCAGGTGGGCAGAGGAATGGTTGATGGTTGCATGGTTCCTTGAAGGTCGTGTCGCAGGTATATCAGGTGGTCAAAACGTATTTTGGCACTTTGACCCTCATCAGTCAGAGTATCGAGTATAGAAGTTGGGAGGTCATGTTGCAATTGTATAAGACGTTGGTGAGACCGCATTTAGAGTATTGTGTTCAGTTCTGGGCACCATGTTATAGGAAATATGTCAAACTGAAAAGAGTACAGAGATCCCCATCCTGGATCAGTCCAATCAGGGTTTTGTCATCCACAAACTTGAGAAGCTTGACAGAGGTGTCTGTGGAGGTGCAGTCATTGGGTGTGAAGTGGTGATTAGAGTGGAGTGGTGATTGGAGTGGAGTGGGTGTAGAAGGGCCCAGTCCTTAATCCCTCCCTTCATCACCTCCAGTTTAAATTCCATTTGGAATATTTTGGAGGACCAAGAAACCGTCTTTGCAGACTGAGGTCAGGCTGCAAGTGGATGTGACGTGTTGGGTGGAGTGGGAAAGGTTCCACTCTTTTCATACTGGAGTCTTGCCTTAAGTAGGTGTGAAGTGGTGAATGCGAAGGAGAGGGTGCAGGGTCCATTCTTTGCAGACTGGGGTCTGGCTGTGTCTGTTGGGGAGGGGGTTTCAGGGTTACGTTTCTGATTTTCAAGCCTGCAGTAATACTCATTCAGGTTGTTCGTCAGCTGACGATTGCCCAAAGAGCGGGGGGGCTTTCCTCTTATAGCTGGTGATTTCTTGCATGCCCTTCCAAACTGAAGAAGAATCACTAGCTGAGAACTTGCTCCTCAACTTCTCAGAGTATCTTTCCTTGGCATCTCTGATTCCTCTCCTCAGCACTTTATCGATTAGGCTATCTTTTAACTCTTTAACGATTAGGCTATCGGCTTGTCGCGTATTTGCCCCCGGCACCCCCCCCCCCCCCCCCCCCCGATCTCAAGATGGAAATGTTACATCTGTGTATAATGATCCCATTAAAGTGTGTATTTATGTCACAAACTATGGAATTCATATTTTTCAGTATTATTATCGAAAAGAAAGCAGTTCCAATTGTTTGATATTATTGTTTAATATTATTCATATGGAGGAGAAAATTTAATAGCTCCAAAACCTACCTTAATTTTGCAATCTCACTCAAGGTAATCCCCCTTTCCCTCCCCATCTCTCTCTCCTCCCTCCAACCACCTCTCTCCCCCCCCCCCCCCCTCTCACATCCCCCCTTTTTCTTGGGGGGGGGGGGGGAAGATGCAGGTGGCGCGGGCCCAGCGGGCGGGGGGGATGAAGGTGGCGTGGGCCCCGTGGGGGTGGCAGGGACCAGGCAGGTGTCAGTGGGGGTGGCATGGGCCCAGCGGAGGTGGCGTGTGCCCAGCGGGGGTCAGCGAGGGTGGCGTGGGCCCAGCGGGGGTCAGCGAGGGTGGCGTGGGCCCAGCGGGGGTGACGAGGGCCCAGCAGCGGTGGGCCCAGCGGGGGTTGTGGGGGAGGCATGAGCCCAGCGGGGGTGGCGTGGGCCTAGCGGTGGTCCAGCGTGGGTGGCGTGGGCCCAGCGGGGGTGGCGTGGGCCCAGCGGGGGTGGCGTGGACCCAGCGGGGGGGTCAGCGGGGGGGAGATGGCTTTTGCCCCGGCGGGGGGGGGAGGCGAGGGGAGCTGGCTCCACCGCAGCAGCGACTGGTGTTGGGGTTACAGCCGTTGGGTTCAGATTCAGCCTGAGAACAGAGAACTGGCCGTTTCTAAAGTGGAAACGTTGATTTTTTTTTCCAGATTTTTAAATTTTTTTTTCAGATTTTTTTTGTTGTATTTTTTGTGTGACTTTTTTCTTAAGGGAAAAAAAGGGGGGTGCGGTCGCACCCAACGCACCCCACCTTCGGACGGCCATGATGGATAATAATAAAAATAACTTGGGAGTGTATCTGTGGAATTGTACTTTATTATGGAATCAACACCATCAGGAGAGGTGTGCAACTGAGTAGAATATTTGGAGAGTCAATATTTTGTTTAAAAAAGGGGAGAATTCCAGCTCACTAGAGGTACAAAATGGGACATCAAATCAGTGTCTCTTCAAATTCGCTCTCTCATTGCCCAATGCTGTACAATGATATAAACACCTATTTTACACCACGGACATCGAATTCTGACCCAAAACATTGTCTATCCATGTTCTCCCTAGATGCTGCCCGACCCACTGTACTACTCCAGCACATTGAGTCTTCTTTGGCAAGCCACGTCTATAACCCAACCTATGCAGTTCCTGGTTTACACATTTATTATCTTT
The DNA here is from genome assembly GCF_028641065.1 of Leucoraja erinaceus. Classification (NCBI taxonomy): domain Eukaryota; kingdom Metazoa; phylum Chordata; class Chondrichthyes; order Rajiformes; family Rajidae; genus Leucoraja; species Leucoraja erinaceus. The sequence goes on along the minus strand of NC_073384.1, from coordinate 51,435,099 downwards.
TCTATACTTTGTATCATCACCAAGTAGCTGAGCCATCACAGGTTAAGCACATTATGTCTAATCCCTTACAAGAAACACTTTTTTTATTTCTAATCACATTGATGCTTGATGGAATTTGCTACATAGAAACTGGCTTCCAAGTTTCTGATATTTGAGTCATGGATTATATACAGTGCCCACTTTAAAAGCATTAGAAAAGTACCATCAACACTGTCTCCAGAAAATCCTCCAAACCCAGGTTTGTATCCACTCCCAAAGAGGTATCAACATTGAGGCCTCAGTAGTAATTTTATGTAGGCCACACACTTCACTTCTCTGACACTGGATTCCTGACACAGGCTCTTGGCTTTGAGCTCCTTTACTGTATCAGGTGAACAGAGGAAATAATTCAAGTGCGTTTCAAAGCCACTTTGAAAAGTGCAACATCCTCAACTGCCTGTGGGGATCACTGACCAATGTCTGTTCAAAATAGAGAAGAGTTAGGTGGACTGAGCTTGTCATATCAACTGTATCGAGTTCCAAGATGGCGGCGCGCAAGGTCGCAGCGGCTCACGGCTCTCTGTCTTGGTGTTCTTTTTTGTTGTTTGTGTACGTTGTGTTGTCCGTGTACGTCTTTGCTGTCGGTTCTGCGAACATCCGCTACACCCGACAGAACCTCGTGGATATCGGTGATATCGGTGACCAGTGCCAGACTGCGGTTTTCGGGTGTCTTCCATCGCAAGTATAACATCCCGGACGACATAGCAAGACCACCGGGGTCCCCGTGGATTGTTGTCGGGTCTAGGAGGCGGCGCAGACGGAGGAGGGAGAGGAAGCAGAAGCGAGGCCGCAGGTCCGGTGCTTTGCTAAGGCTAAGAAATCGACCACACAAGCCACCTCTACCGAGCCTGTATCTCTCCAACGCCAGATCCCTGGTTCACAAAATGGATGACCTGGAAGTACAACTCGCTGGAAATCGATATGTCCGCGACTGCTGTGTTATGATCATCACCGAAACCTGGCTTCACCCGGGGATACCTGATGCTAGCATGCAGCTAGCAGGACACTTTCTGCTCCGCGGGGACAGGACTATGGACTCTGGTAAGAGCAGGGGAGGGGGCCTCTGTATATACGTGCATGAGAATTGGTGCAACAACGGGATAATCATAGACAAACATTGTTCCCCTGACCTCGAGTACATGTCTGTAAGATGCCGGCCTTTTTTTCTACCGAGAGAACTAACAGTAGTGATTGTCACGGCTGTGTATATTCCACCTGGCGCCAATGTAAACAAGGCGCTCTCTCTCCTGCTGAACACCATTAACGAACATATATATATATGTATTCGCCGTTCCAGGTGTCAACTTCTGTACATCGGCGAGACCAAGCGCAGGCTCGGAGATTGTTTCGCTGAACACCTCCGCTCAGTCCACTTTAACCTACCTGATCTCCCGGTTGCTCAGCACTTTAACTCCCCCTCCCATTCCCAATCTGACCTTTCTGTCCTGGGTCTCCTCCATTGTCAGAGTGAGGCCCAGCGCAAATTAGATGAACAGCACCTCATATTTTGCTTGGGTAGCTTACACCCCAGCGGTATGAACATTGACTTCTCTAACTTCAAATAGCCCTTGCTTTCCCTCTCTCTCCATCCCCTCCCCCTTCCCAGTTCTCCCATCGGTCTTACTGCTCCTGACTATCTCTGTCCTGCCCACTCCCCTGACATCAGCCTGAAGAATGGTGTCGACCCAAAACATCACCCATTCCACCTCTCCAGAGATGCTGCCCGTGTTACTCCAGCATTTTGTGTCTATCTGAGCTTGTCACGTCACGATCATGCATAACCCACCATAAACAGCCAAAGGACTTTGCCAACCTCGAACTACCCCTGTGTAGCATCTCTTGTCCCACAAATGGCAGAGTCAACATATCCCATAGAAGATCACAAATGGCCTCAAGACCCACAACATTGAAGAGGAAGCAAGTTACCATTAACTCCAAGACACTGTCCAAGAAATAGAAAAGGATGATGATAACTCTGACTATCAGGAAAATTTCACTGCTTATAGAGCACTTTGCAAAGTAAAAAAAAGCTTTCATATAATTATTAACAAAAGTCAGCAGTACACTATATAAAATTAGCATGGAGTGTAATAAACAAGCACAAATCTATAAGCATTACCTTCATTAAAAAATAAATACTCCAAACATCTTTGAACCATAAAAAGGCCGAGTTTAATCTGCTACCTGCAAATAAGAGTACTCAACTCACCTTAATGACCTAGGAATTCGGGTGTGTGGTTCTGAACACAAACAAATGAACAAAGCTCACTGTGCCACAGACATTTGACCTCAGATCTCATTATAAAAGTGTTGGAGTGTTGGTGGGCTCAGACAGTACACAGACCACATCAGCAAAGCCACTGTTAAAATCAGATCATTACTTTTTCTTAAAAATGAACCTGGGGACCAAGGCTGGGGATGGACACAAAATGCTGGAGTAATTCAGTAGGTCAGGCAGCATCTCTGGAAAAAAGGATTAGGTGATGTTTCGGATCGAGACCCCTCTTCATCGTGAAGTGTGGCACCACTGAACCAGAGGCATGAAGTCTCATATGTTGAGGGTCAGGACCAACATTGCAGGTCCATGATGGAGATGGCATTGGTTGATGCCAGGGACTGAGTTAACTGCAGAAAGTAATAGACCCAGGAAATAGGAATTAGTGTGCCAGCATCAAGCTATGTGTACAAATATGGTGTTGGAGATGAAGGGCTATCAGGGATTGCTGGGGTCAGAACCAGAGATTACAATGCTGCTACCTGTCTAAGGTCAAAGCATTTTGGAAAAGGATACCAACTTGAAACAGGCATTAGGCCATTTATTGAATAATTTGAATCTAATGTTTACTTCAGAAGAAATGGTAAGGATGTTCTGTTTGATCTTGGATGGCACATTTTCTCCTATATTAAGACACGATGTTGACTGGACTGATTTTTACGGTAATGTTCTCAAGCTTCTCACTTCAAACACCTTGCACTAATTCCATTAGAAGCCCTGCACCAATCATTTCAGGGAAATTCTGTTTGAGTCTAGCCGTTAATTACTTATTGACAAAGTGCATGTCATCAGAAAAAAAATTACTATACGGATGACGACCCCAGGTACCTGTGATGATGTCCGAGCACAAATTGGGAGGAACAAGGAAGAGTGCACCAAACAACTATAAACCTGGGTTTCAGAGCCATTTAGCCGACATCTCTGAAATAATCTCCAAACCAGTATTTTAACTTGCCATGTTTAAGAAAGAACTACAGATGCTGCAAAAATCGAAGGTAGACATAAAATGCTGGAAAATTCAGCGAGTGAGGCAGCATCTATGGAGAGAAGGATTTGGCGACATTTTGGGTCGAGATCATTCTTCAGACGGTCTGAAAATGGGTCTTGACCCGAAACCTCGCCAATTCCTTCTCTTCATAGATGCTGCCTCAACCGTTGAGTTACTCCAACATTTTTTGTCTACCTTTTAACTTGCAATGTTCACGACGACAACATGCAATCAAACTCTATAATAAAACCATTTATTTTGAATCAAAAGTGGATGACTGGCAAGACCAGCCTTTTCCCCAAGCCAACTGGCCTTAGGAATTTGGTGTTCAGCCACCTAGTACTATTTGGGAAGACGTTCCAGTATTTCAGTTAGATACAGTGATAAATTTTACATGTCAGTAATTATGAATATGCAGCGATTATAATTTTGGGTTTATAATTTGGATGCCTCAATTAGCAATCCTTGGAACCAATCCTTGGATCCAGATCCAACCTCAGTATTTGTGGAAATTAAAGTCAGTTTAAAATTTATGAAAGCTAAAATCCAACAGCTACAGAAGCAACCTCATAACTGTCAGATTTGCCAAAAATAAATGGGCGTAAAAGGAAATGTGTTATATGTGACTTCCAGAGTAAAGAAAGATCTTACATCTCTGTGCCGAGCAATCCTTTCCTCGTGTCTGTTGTGCTCAGTCATAACTTTAGGAAGATCCCCAACATTAAATCACATGATATTTTGAGTTGGCTGACCAGCTTATTTCATTGGAAATTCTGGCAAACAGCAAGCCCTTGTGGTGGGGGGGCAATAGGGAAATACAAAAACTGGATGAATTACACTAATTTATCAAACAGCATGATTTCGTACTAATCTATCAGATATTTTTCGGTTCACCAATGCAGGTTGGCACACATACATTTCACCAGAGCAGAAGCTGAAATATCCTAAACATTATTTTAAAATATTCCACTAAAAATTATTTGCCCAAGGGAAATATGATCCGCCCACACAGAAAAAAACAAAACAAAATCAGGGTTTTTCTCACAACCAGAGTGTTTGCAAATCATAATTGTGACAATTTGCCATTAATTTCTTTCATAACTGAAAATGAAAAGCATATTTTCACATTTTATAGTAAGAATAATACACAAATACTTCTCAACAGATCACCCATTTTCCTCAATTACTAAAGCAAAGTCCATAAAACAGCAAAACCTGTAAGAGGAATGCTGAATCACTGAGTGCAATATTGTCATTTTTTAAGCTATCTATTCAGAAATTCCAAAATTTGATAATCATTCCAAGGTGAAAGACAACAGATTTTCCATCATTAAAAAGTTAAATCCAAGCCGATCGAAATGGATAATATGCAAAACCCCAGGCACACTTCACCCTACTTGTAAAAGCTTGCCAACCCAAACATGATCCATTCATTCCTGGACCTTTTCCATTCTTTATCTAATCTCCACATAATTTAAAAATATATACTCCCCAGGCCTGAACCCTTCTTTTTTGTAAGTCTAAATAAGGGCTCCAGTGTGACACGTTGCTGAACAAACTTTGAAAATACGTATATTTTACATTTGCGGGTTTCATTTAATTTATCTATTTGCATGCAGAAAACTAGTGTTTGATTTGTCAAGTGCAATTTTTTTTTCAAAAGACCACATTTATTATATTTGTATTTTAAATGCCCTGTTATCATGTCTTAAAAGTGTATTTAGCCAACTGCTGAAGCCTGACCAAATTTCTAGAGATTTCCTATTTTCTTTATCATTCTCTTTTTGAATTCGAGTTAGATTTGGCACCTTCAAATGCACCTGGATTATTCGAAAATCTTGGAAATTTTGGACGATCACAATCAATATTTCCAATCTGAAATTACTTCTTCAAGTCATAGAAACAGAGCAATACAGTATGGAAACAGGCCCTTTGTCCCTACTCGTGTATATCCACCTAGGTACATTCCCAAACTTGTCCCACACCCCATATCCCTCTAGAACATTCCTGTCCATGGTCTTATAAACAGTGTAGTTGCACCTGCTCTACCAATTCCACTGGCAGCATTTTCCATATACCTACAACCCTGTGAAAAATGTGTCCCTCAGGTACCTTTTCAATTTTTCCCCTCTCCTCTTAAACCCATGCCTTCTAGCTTCCCCTACCATGGGAAATAGATTGTGACCATTCACCTTATCTACCCCCTTCATGATTTTATAAACCTCTTTAAGATCGCCCCTCAGACTCCTTTGCTCCAATAAAGACAGTCCAAATATATCCACTTGCACTTTATAACTCAACCCCTCCAGAATGGAGTTTGCATGTTCTCCTTGTTACTGCATGTGACTTCTTGAACCCAACACATACATTTTATGAACAAAAATCCTTGGTTTCCATCCTAAAATCTTTATACTGATCACAACCCTGTGTACTTATCTGCTTTGAGAGTCATCCCTTGTTTAGTCCTCATGCAACGTCAGACATCCTTCTATTTTCCAATATAATCAACTCTTGCATTGCATTCCAAATTTTAAACTCCTTCATCCGTGAACGCATGCAGATAAATCTCTTTTACACCCTCTCTCATGCTGTCGCAACCCTCATACGGTGAGGAAATTAAGAGAGTACTAAGCACTGTAATTGAGGCCCAACCAGCATATTACTCGGCTTTTTTTATTAATAATCAACCTGTTCTTATAATATTTCAAAAAAGTTTTCCTTATGCCTCAAACAATCGTCTGGAGGAACTCAGCAGGTAAGGCTACATTTGTAGAAGGAGGTGGACCATCAGCATTCTGGAGAAGAGGATGGGTGAGGAGGAATGAGAAAATTTGGGTCACAGAGAAAGTGGTCCCTGTGGAAAGCAGAAAGGAATGGAAGGGAAGATGTGACTTGGTTCAGCATCTGCAGTCTCTTGTGTCTTCATATCCTTCAGCCTTCCTCATCAGCACAGCTGTCTAGACAGCTATGTATGTGCATTTCCAAGGCCACTTTCTCTACATTTCTGAGCATTATAGTGCCCATTGTGCAGAGTGCCTTGTTTGCTCTCTACAAATGCATGACTTTTCTCTTGAAGACCATCTGCATTTATTTTCTCCACCCAAGATAACCATTGATATTTTTCACTAACTTTTGTTAGACATGAATTTTAGATTTTGTTATTGAACACAATGTTTATATTATGCTAATCTAAGAATACAAATATTTGCAATGGTGCAGTAAACGACTCAATTCCATTCCAACATATTTAAGAACAGTTCTCAAAATTTAGGTCACTATAAATAGGAGTACATCTTCTGAGTTAATTGTGCGAAATCTATTTGTAACTCGGGGCTAGAATTTCCTTTCGGATCTATTTTAACAAAGCAGCAGGCAGAGTTGCCAAGATTTAATTCAAAACGAATGGACTGTTAAAAAACCCTTTATATTATATCTTCATGGCCTCGGGTAATCTCACAACATTGCAGCCAAAGTAGTCACTGGTGAAATAAAAGGAAACACTGCAGCTAATCTGCACACTACAAGTTTCCACAAATAGCAATGTGAAAGGACATGACCACCTGTTTGTTTAATGTTGATTGAGCAACACAAATTGGCTGGAATACATTCGGGATAACACTTCTGCTCTTCTTTAACACAATGTCAAGTGCTCCCTTAAGAGGGCAACAGTGCCTTGGCTTCGCCTTTCCTCCAAACGATGGCTGATCGAAAAGTGTGATTTTTTTTATAGCATCACTTTTGTGGTTCATGTGTTCGGAATGAGATTTGAGCCGAAAATCTACTGATTGAGGCAAGATGACAGCTGACAAACGATCATCCGTGATATCGTTGTTACAAGAGATGTGATCATTTGGGAGAAGGGCAGTGGGAATTTAGTTCAGAGGTACAGTCTAGAAACAGTCTTCACCGACCATCTGTTCACACTAGTTCCACATTATACCACTTTTAATTCACTCCCAACAAACAAGTGGCAATTTACAGTGGCCAATTAACCTACAAACCTGTACATCCTTTGGAAAAAACAGAGAACCTGGAGAAAATCCAATCACAGAGAGACCAAGCGATCTCCACACAACAGCAACCGAGGTCAGGATTGAATCCGGGTCCCTGGCTCAGTGAGGCAGTAGCTCCAGCAGCTGCATCTCTGGTTGATAACCAACTGAAATGGGAGAAGAAACTCCTGGTCTGGATCTATTGCACCCGTACATTTTAAAAGTCAGTGAAGAGTTACCAGAAGCATTGTTACATATACAAGATGAAAATATATAATATATATTAACATCAATGGTTGTAAAGACAATAATCATTACCTAAAAGATGCAGAAAATACAGGTAATGCTGCCTGACCCGCTGAGTTACTCCAGCACTTTGTGTCCATCATCGGTATATATAGCAGTATCAGTAATTCCTTTCTAAACACAAGAAGATTGGAACCAATTTCTGAAGCAAATTCTTTAAATACCTACAAGAGTGCATAGGTTTATGGCGAGAAGGGAAAGGGTATGAGGGGTAACTTTTTCCACACAGAGGTGGTGTGTATATGGAAGTAAGTGCCAGGGGAAGTGGTAGAAGTGGGCTATGACAGTTAAAAGACACTTAGGCAAGTATCTTGTTAGGAAAGGTTTTAAGAGATATGATCCAGGTGCTGACAAATCGGATTGGCACAGTTAGGCAACTTCTTTGGCATGAACAAGTTGGGTCGAAGTTGCCTGTTTCCATGTTGTAGATTTCTGGAAACCAATACAATTAGTAAGCTAATGACTGTCAGGAATACAAAGAAAGGATAACAAGCTGGCAACAAACAGAAACGAGGTTTGAGAATTTCATGACTGATGCTTGGACCGCAGCTGTTTACTGCTACTAAATTGATTGTGTTCAGGAATCAGAAGTATAAATTCAAGATTTATAGATTTTTCCAAATTGCTTATTTATATACCGATAAATATGCACCAAAATATAAGGCAGCATTAATAAACTTGCAAAATGGCATGTAAAAAGTAAATAGCAAAGTCATTTCAATACAGATCATTATGTTATATATTTTGGCAGAAAGAATAAGGAAGATTAGAAAATTATGGTTGAAGTGCGGTAGAGAAACAAGGGCTCCAGTGGCAGATATAAAAAATATTTCAATCTTCCCAAGAGGGGAATAGAATGGTAGAACAGGAAGATCAGGGAGATTTGATTAGAACCTTGGTGAGGCTACAATTACAGTACAATTACAATGCAATGAATAGTTCTGATTTTGGTGTCAAAAGGTAATGAAGTCAGGGGAAGGTGTAAAAAAAAAGTGTGATATGGAACACAAATATTTTTTTCTCTCCATACAAATGAAGGCTGAGGGGTGATGTAACGGAGATATTTTAAGAATATAACAAAGGATAATCATTTCTGACAAGACCAGAGCTTGGGCCATTAAGAAAGATAGTCACCAATACATCTAAATATGGAATTTAAGAGAAAGCTTTTTACATTGAGAGTAGTCATAGAGTCATAGTCATAGAGTAATACAGTGTGGAAACAGGCCCTTCGGCTTAACTCCCCCACACCGGCCAACAATGTCCATCTACCCTAGTCCCACTTGGTCCATAACCCTGCAAACCTGTCCTGTCAATGTAGCTGTCCAACTGTTTCTTAAATGATGAGATAGTCTCAGCCTCAACTACCTCCTCTGGCACCTTGTTCCATACATCCACCATGTTCCATACGTGAAAAAGTTACCCCTAGGATTCCTATTATATCTTTTCCCCTTCACCTTGAACCGATGTCCTCTGGTCCTCGATTCCCCTGCTCTGGGTAAAAGACTATGTGCATCTACCCGATCTATTCCGCTCATGATTTTGTATACCTCTATAAGATCCCCCCTCATCCTCCTGCACTCCATGGAATAGAGACCCAGCCTACTCAACCTCTCCCTATAGCTCACACGCTCTAGTCCTGGCAACATCCTCATAAATCTTTTCTGAACCCTTTCAAGCTTGACAATATCTTTCCTATAACATGGTGCCCAGAACTGAACACAATATTCTAAATTCAGTCTCACCAACGTCTTATACAACTACAACATGACCTCCCACCTTCCATACTCAATACTCTGACTGATGAAGGCCAAAGTGCCTAAAGCCTTTTTGACCACCTTATCTACCTGCGACTACATGGAACCATGCACTTGTACTCCTAGATCCCTCTGCTCTACAACAGTACCCAGATTTACTGTGTAGGTCCTGCCCTTGTTCGGCATCGCAAAATGTAACACCTCTCACTTCTCTGTATTAAATTCCATCAACTAGTCCTCCGCCCACCTGGCCAATCGATCCAGATCCTGCTGCAATCATTCACAACCATCTACACTATCTGTAAAACCACTAGCTTTTGTATCAGCAGCAATCTTGCCCTGTATGTTCTCATCCAAATCATTGATGTAGATGACAAACAGTAACAGGCCCAGCACCGAACCCTGTGGTACACCACTAGTCATAGGCTGCTATTCTGAGAAGCAACCTTCCACCATCACCCTCTGCTTCCTTCCATGGAGCCAATTTGCTATCCATCTCTCCTTGGATCCCATGAGATCCAACCTTCCAGTGCAGCCTATCATGCACGATGGGAAATTCATTAAAGTAGGTAATCATTAAGTGCTGGAGTAACTCAACGGGTCAGGCAGCATCTCCTGTATTTTTAGCATCTTTTAGGTAATGATTATTGTCACTTATTAAGAAGTTAATGATTATTGTCACTTATTAAGAAGTGAGAGCCTAAACAGCATCAAGATGGAAATCAAATCATGCAACATACCCTATAGCAAAGGACAGATTGCACCCACTCCACACACATCTAGATCTCCTGTCATCAGGAAAGAGATACCGCAGCATCAAAGCCCGGACAACCAGACTGCTAAACAGCTTCCTTCCACAGGCTGTGAGGCTGCTAAACAGTCACTCCACCTGATTCTGCTGCTTTTGCACTGACAATTTAATAACTGGCACTGAGTAATAACTCTGGCACTGGCTCAGGCCACTTAAATCAGCAGCCCTGGACATTTTATGACTGTTTTTTTTTACTTGTATTTTAATGTTGCTTTTTTTACCTGCACTTTTTAAAAACTATTCGTACTGTTTTTATCAGGAACTGGATTGTTTTTATTTATGCGTGAAATGTTTAAGTTTTTATGTGCGATGCTCCGGTATTCCCTGAGAAACGTCTTCTCATTTTGCACTGTACACTGTTGCTTTGCATGATGACAATAAAAGGATGATAATGATAAATCTGCCCCTGACCATTCAGATGATGGAAATAATTGATAAAGTAAATTTAAGACATTAAATCCTGCATATTAGATTTTACATTGCAAGATGCAGAACACTAACGGATTAGAAAAAAATGCAGCAAATTATTATATCTGTAGAAGCCATTTAGGTTTAGGCTAGCTACTGTTGGCATATCATATTATTGTGTCTAGATATTTCTAGCAGTATTATTTTGAATGCTTGGGGGTGGCCATTTGATACATAGATGGGCGTTACATATATCATAGTTGGAGACCAGACCAGGCACGGGAGAGAGAGTACACAGATCTTACTTAGCAGATAGTAAGAAAGCTACAATTTGTATAAGAATCAAGAGGTTCTGGTATGTTCATATTTTTGTCTGTACAACTACTTCAATTAACCAATTAACTACAAGAACCAATTAAGCTGGAAATAACGACTGCAAGACCCGTTCTTTTTGTCTGCGTAAAATCACTCCCACATCCTGTGTAATAATGGCAACGGAAAGTTGGACATTGAAAAAGTTAGAAATTGCCATTACATTAAAATAAAAACTTGTCTCTGTGAGTGAAACTGGAGCTTGTGAAAACCGGGAACAAAGGATCTGTCTGACGCTGTCAATTGGACAAGGTCGCTACCGGCGCTTATCAGACTAACGTAGATTGGAAACTTCGAAAGCCAACACGCAGGGAGCGTGGGTACCTACAGCTGAACGTACAGCATTAAGCTGTATTGGAACAGCTACTATAAGAGAAGCTGTATTGGAAAACGGCTGTTACTGTGGAGATTTGAGAAGTGACCTTGAGAATCACAACGATATCTATTGTTTTGAATTCCCAGTCAGTAGTTTTGAATTCCAGCCTGTAAGCACACGGCTTTGTGGGCGTGATCTTACGCAGACAAAAAGAACGGATCTTCCAGTGCAACGGAACGGAACGGAAAATTGGACATTGAAAAAGTTAGAAATTGCCATGACAATATCTATGTCTTGTTTTAAAAGCACTACTTCTTTTGAGACATCGGAGTATCATGCCAAACATCGATCACTCACACACTAGTTCTTTGTTATCTCACTTTTGTATCCTACACACTAGGGGCAATTTACAGAAGCCAATTAACCTACAAACCTGCACGTCTTTGCAGTGAGGGAGGAAACCGGAGCGCCCGGAGAAAACCCACGCGGCACAGGGAGAACGTACAAACTTTGCTCAAACAGCACACGTAGTCTGGATCAAACATGGGTCTCTGGTGGTGTGAAACAGCAGCTCAACCACTGCGTCACTGTGCCACCTTTAATATGCATTTTTCCTGCAGGAATGAACACATAGAGAGTGTATTTCGACCTATAATAGAAATACAACAACCTTTGCCGAGATTTAGCTTCTTTGGATTTCAAGTACAAATGCAAATATAGCATTCGACAAAAGAGATGACTAAATATATTTAGATGAGTAAACTGAAAGTTTATGACATTCTGTTCACACAACAAAGAAGCTAATTTAAATGTATTCTGCTGCTTCAGCCCTAACATTTTGAAATACTGAGTCAGGATTTTGTCTTGTGTTGGAGACAAATTTGCCATTGTTAAAACAATCAGAAGATGCAGATCGAACAAAAGTGAAATCAAACAGCTAATTTGTGTCACACAATGGGATCGAGGGTCCAGGACTCAATGCTCGATCCATGATAATTTAACCTATGTAAGATTGGAAGGCATGACAATTGGTCTCCCTTCTACAGGCTTAACATGGGGGGAGGGGGATACAGCAAGTGTTCTGTCAATAAATGGGCAATCACCTACCCTATCATTCAAAGTACATGGAGAATATATCTGGGAAGAAAGACAGGAAAAATAACTTGTTTATAATCAGGGGTGCGGTGCTGCCAGAGCTCACCAGAGCATCGCTCCGGCAACTCAGTAAAAAAAAGCCAATAAAAAAACCAGCGGGAATTTTAAATAGCGGGTGTGTAGTCGGGGTAACCTGGTTGAAAGAGTGGGAAAGGGAAGACCCACCGCTACTGAGATTCCCTGTAGGACCCAGCAGAGTCAGACCACGTGCTATCTGCATCATGGAGGTTGTGGGCCTGGTGCTGAGTCTGGAATTCTGGTCAGGTGACGCCTCCGGCCCGCTGATGGCCGGTAGAGAGGTGAGGGTCGGTGGTGGAGGCCCATGGGGGGCAGGAGTAGAGAAACGGGTTGGTGCCAGCAGCATCGGTGGCCCCGGGGAGACAGTGAAGGTCGGTGCCAGCAGCATCGGTGGCCCCGGGGAAGTGGTGTGAGTTGGCGACAACAGCGCGGTGGCCCCAGGGAGGCGGTAAGAGTCGGTAGCCACGGCAGTTTTGGTGGTCCGGGCCTGGGTTTGGCTGGGATGGCGGTGAGGGTCGGAGAGAGGTGGTGGATGTTGTTGCTGCTTCTCGTGGTGGCCATCTCGGCCAAGTGGTGGTCGTGCAGGCGGCGCTGTGGTCAAGCGGTGGAGCTCTGGGCCTGTGGGCGGGCGGTCGCGTTGTGGAGTGTCAGTGGAGGAACCGGTCTGGAGGTGGGCAAGCTTGTGATCCTTGGTAGAGTCCAGATAGGCGAGGAAGCATTTGTTGAGGGTGTGGATCTGGTGTCGAATGAAGTAGAGTTGTGGTCCATTGCAGGAGTGAGTGAGTGAGTGAGTGAGAGTGTGTGCGTGCGGGCCCAGAGCTGCGGGAGAGTCAGGGCGAGTTGGTGCCGAGCCTGCACCTCTGTAAAAATACATGATTACCGTCTTCTTCTTTACTTGCTTCATAATTATATTTCATGGCAATTAGGTGCAACCGTGCAATATTTTGTCATATTATTAAATTAAGTATTATATGTTTTATTGCACTAGTAAAATACTGGGATGTAGTGATAGGCTATAATCTTGTTTGACCCCCCCTCCGCCCTAAAGCAAAACCTGAAATGACGTTCCCTGTTTGACAGCTCCGGAACCTAAAAAATTAACGTTGCAACACTGTTTATAATGCATCTTTTAAAACAAAGAACAGGGAGGGCGGGGGTGAAATGCAAAAGTTTATCACTCAATAAGGTGCCACAAAGTACAATTAGAAATTATTGGGATTTTCTAATACCACCTAAGAGAGCAGATGGACCTCTTTAATAACTATCACACGAATGCACCTTCAATGGTGCCACAGCCGTTCCATACTAAACTAAAACACAAGGCTAGATTATGCTTCATTTCTGGAGTCGGCCTTGAACAGGGGTGAAAAATGCTACTCTTTTGCCAAGGCTGCCAATTGGGAGAGTAATAAAAAACAGCATCCACTTCAAGTCAGGGAAGGTGTTTTAGTGTATTGAAATCATTCACGAGACAAAGGGACATAAAAATAACAAAATTACAATGCAGCAAAAAAGTGTCCATTCACATTTTAGAACACAGAAATGAATGCATAACAACTGATTGTCTATTATGGAACCCATAAGTTATTCATCCATGTCCAGAAATAGCCAATAGGATCTGCACGATACATTTTAAAATAAATTATAAAATGGTTGATTGGTAAACTTCAGTAAGCCACAGTATGTGACCAATATCTGGCGCCATAATGTTCACTGTTGGGGCTACGGTTGTTTTGAAATTTTAACAGGAAGGGTGCGGCCAAAGTGCCTGGACTTGCAGCAGATTCGAATTAGGAGTGTCAACCTGACAAATATCATTGCATGCAAATAAAAGAGCTCAACTGACGTAGAAATGGCAGGTACAATCTGAAGCAGCAAAATGAAAATTTAGAAGATTTTGCACAAGTAAATCGGCATCAAGTATGAGATGGGGAATACAGCCATTAAAAATTATTGACTGTTTAAAAAAGACATTTGATGGGGCAGCACAATGGCGCTGCTGGCAGAGCTGCTGCCTCACAGCACCAGAGACCTTGGTTCGATCTTGACATCAGGTGCAGTTTGTGTTGAGTTTGCATGTTCTCCCTGTGAGCAAGTTGGATTCATCTGGCTGCTTCAGATTACTCTCATATCCCAAAGACATACCGGTTTGTAGGTTAATCAGCCTCTGTAAATTGTCCCTAATGTGTAAGGAGTGGATGAGAGAGTGGGAAAACATAGTTCTAGAATGAATGGGTGATCAATTGTCTGCGTGGACTATGTAGCAATGTTACAAAATTTTGAGATTTTAAAAATCAAGTCTGCAATTTATCCCATCAGATAAAGCATAACAATAAGTTTAATTTGACACCAAATTCACTTTCATATCTCAAGTATTAAAAAAATTATGGCCATTTTCATACTCGGAAATTAGCATCTTGTTCCCTATTGATTTTCAATGGACATTACAAAAAAGCTGTGATCTTGGATGGTCAAAAGCCCATTTCTTAAGGAAAGATTAACATTTTTAAATAGCCTAAGTGTCCAAAGATTATTCACAAATAATTCACAATATAACATGATTTTTATATCTAATTTACATTAATTTATAGGCCAAATGGAAGGAATTTAGTGTTCAATTGCTGTAAATAAATGCCCATTTAAATCGGCTTTCTAGTGGGTTCATGTGAACACGCTGGTTTAGAACGTTGACATCGCGCTGGATTAGTGCCCTCAAATGCCGAGAAAAATACTGCGGGATATAAAAAGCCCAAAATGAACTACTCGCTATAGATAACTTGATATATACGGTTATATATATGCCCCATTTAATGTAAAAATAAGGTACATACCTTTAATTGTTTGCTTTATAAAACCCTGGGGCTGCGAGAGGTTGCGGAATGAGACAGTAATTTTAAAATTATTATAACTATATTACCAAGGCCTATAAAACTAATAATACCTTTTGCGACCGGGTCTTGCAGCGATTTTTCGTTAATGATTTACTAGGCTGAACATCTGCGATTAGTACAGCCTGGTAAAAATCGCGTTTTAAACCCGCCCCCTCCAAACAGCGCCAAAATCGCGGACCTGGCTGTGGGCAGATTCCCAATGACAATTCAGGTAGGTTTTGTAACATACCTAGACTATGTGGGCCGAAGAGTCTGTTTTCTCTCTATCTCTAAACTAAACCGAATATAACAGAAAAACAAGTTATATTAAAGCTAGAATTGGTACTGGAGAGATATTTGCAGCACTGCATGCAATTTTGTACTTTATAAACTTAAAAACATTATTAACAAAACAACATTGGATTTGAAATGAAGTATCCCACAGCCTTCTTCATAATAGCCAGGAACTTCAACCAGTCCATCCTCAAGAGTGTGGTTCCAAAATTCTATCAGCAAGTCTTCTGTTCTACCAGAAGCCCAAATACCCTCGAACACTGCTACACAGCCATCAAAGTTGCCCAATACCCCGTCACCCAAACGCATTTGTGAAAATCAGACCACCTGGCTGTGTATCCACTCTCTGCTTACAACCAGAAACTGATGCAGGAGGATCCAGTACAGAAAGTCATGTAGTACTGGTCTGAGGAAACAGAGGAGATCCTTTGTGACTGCTATGAGTTGGTGGACTGGCCACTATTCACAGACTTTGTAGCCAACCTAAATGAGTATACACTGCTGTCCCAGACTTCATCAGTATCTGTGTAGAGGAATATGTGCCTAACAAGATTATACGTGTTCACCAACCAGAAACCATGGGAGAGAGGGAGAGAGGGAGAGAGGGAGAGAGACTGCCTAGTAACATGGGCATCAACACAACAACCGCTCCCTCAATGACAGCAAGACAAAGGATTTCAGAAAGCGAAGTGAAGTACCCACCCCAATCAACTTCAATGATGTCTAAGGGGAGATTTTTGGGAGATGCAACTTCCTAGGAGTAAATATCGCCCACAAATTTATCCTGGACCAACCGCAGTAAAGCTATGGCCAATAAAGCAGACCAATGCTTCTATTTCCTCAGATGACTAAACTAGTTTGGCAAGACTCCAATGAATCTTATGATATTCTGCAGTTGTAGTGACCGATCAGGATGCATCACTGCTTGGTTTGACAACAGCCAACACTATAAAAAATTGCAAAGAATTGTGGATGTAGCCCAGACAATCAGACAGATCAGCTTACGCACCGACTCCATCTACAATTGACGTTGCCTCAGTATAGCAGCGAAAAAGCAGAAAAATAATATTTTTCATGGATCATTCTCCCCCCCCATCAGGCAGAAGATACAAACGCTTGAAAGCACATACCACCCTGATTCAGGAACAGCTTTTTCCCAGCTGTTATCACCTGTTGGACTTGTGTATGGCTTAATTGTACTCATGTGAGCATGATTTGACTGAATAGCGTGCAAACACAGCTTTTCATTGTATCACGGCATACGTGACATTAATAAACTAATACCAACTAATCAGAGAAAGGCAAACAACAGTTAATCCCATAGTTAATGACATAAATTGATTACCCTTGTTAGAAAAGAGAAAGAGGAAATATGACAGATGTGCAAAATAATGATAGATTTACATATATTGAATTTAAACTTTTCTGCCACATGCAGATTTCGAGTTAATAAAAAGGTCAATTAAATGAAGATGGATTTGTATCAGTTAGAATTTTATTCTAACTGTTATTAGTGTATGCAATAGATTATTGGTTTTATACATTGAACAAGAAAGTTTAACAACTTTAAAAATGAATAACAGATTAGATTCAGTGCCAAAGAACAGACTATGTTTAAATGAAGCAGATGATCAAAATGCACCTCAGTTCTGAAACCGTAGTGCATATGTGTAACGACGTCATAACATTGCTTAATTTACAAAATATTGTGTTTAACTTGCAGCAATTAGCTCAGAATTCGTTTTAATAAGGCACACAGAAAAGGCATTGAGCAACACAGATATTCTTGCAATCTTGACAGAAAATCTGAACAATGTCAAAAATAACTCAATTTAATATCAGCAGAGAGTGCGAGCTTTGCGAAAAGAAAATCATTTCATTAATTTCCAGAAAAGAATACAGGCAATAAAATCTAAAGTGGTGACATTTCTACAAGATAGGATTTTCTGTCTCAAATATATTGAATAGTATTTTTTCAATGGCATCTTGAGCTTTGGGTTCTTACAGATCCAACAACCATTGATATGAGCAAGCCAGGCTATAACTCCCAGCCGTGCATTTGTGCATAACCTACAAAATTAATTTTAATATTGACAGCCAATAAAAATGTTAAGATTTTGCAAATTTAATTGTACTGTTTTGTTTTCTCCAAGTCATTGAAACATATTTTGAATTTGATGCCATGAACTTTGTGTGAGATAGATTTTGTCAGGGAAGACCCTCATTTACAATGTTGAAAATTAAAGGAATTGTATACACCACCAGATCACAGTCTTGGTGGGGGACACTCCCAGTCACGATTCATATGTATCTCAGGAATCCAACTTGGGTACGGTTTTTGTCTAGAAATATCCAGGCCTGCATTTTGCTGCATACATTCACAAAATCTGCAATCCTATTAAGTTAGATTAACAATTCAACCTAAATTAAACAGTCTTTATATTTTCCTACACCAGAAGGATCATGCTGCTGCAGAATCTTGCCAAAAGTGGCAAAATATTCTTGACACTCTAAAAGAAGCAAGACTCAATGAAAGATCTGTTTCATTGTGATTAAAATCAAACTGACCTCTCCCTTGTTTGTGTTTTCATTACAAAATAACTAATTCCAACAAGTTGCTGATAGTGAAGGAGATAGTCTCAGGCTACAGAATGGTATTAATCAGCCAGGGAGATGGGAATTTAATCCTGTTAAGTGCAAGAATACACTGTTTGGGAGGACTACTAAGGGTAAAACATCATGAACGGTAGCCAATGGAACAGAGGAACTTGGTGTACAAGTCCAAGGATCCTTGAAGGTCAATCAAATAATTGTTTAAAAAAAAAAAAGGCTTGTCTTCTTGATGGGGCTTTCTCACGGGGCGACTTGATGCAAGAGGCAACTGTAGATTAGTGCATGGTCCTTTAACATAGTGACCTCACCACTACTAACCACTCCCCATATCACCAGTATAATTGTAACCTCCCCACCTCTAGATCGCTCTCTAGCTCCGGTGACAGACCACGGACAGCTAGGGCAGTAATGTATCTGTGTATTGTTAATAGTAATAAAACAGTAGTGAAGATATAGTGCGTTTTGACTCGTCTTTACATGGTGTCATAGTAGTACCTTGCGCCTCCTGTTTAACGGGTTTTATTTCTTTTTATCGCCCAGTTCCTTACCCTCGAGTGTTTCTCTCCCGTGCCCTACCATGGCCAACTCTTGTCGCAAGCCTGATATGCTGGTCTTCGACTCCGACATTGCCCATCGGTGGGCTGTCTTCCGACATGATTTTGAGCACTACATTGCCATTGCCCATCCTAATGCCACCTCTGCAACGCAGTCGCACCTGCTCCTAAACTTGGCTGGCCTGGAGGCCCTGGAACGATCGGAGTCGTTTGAATACGGTGATGGTGAGGATGCTCGGGACCCGGTATGTCTTTTGGCTAAGTTCACCGGTCTGTGCGACATTCCCACCAACTGCATTCTAGAGCGCTTTAAGTTTTTCACCAGGCGCCAGAACCCCAGTGAGCACATTGACACCTACATTGCCACGCTACGGCATCTGGCACGGCGTTGCCACCTGGACGCGCTGACCCCTGATCAAATGACCCGGGACATCCTGGTGTTCGGTCTCCAGGACGAAAAAAAACTGCGGGCTGAACTTCTAAGGAAGCCCGATCTGACTTTGACAGAGGCTCTGCACGCCTCTCGCATGGCGGCGGCGCTCCGTTCACAGCACTATTCGGACGAACTGCCTGATTCTGATACCAGTTCCTCTGTTAAAATGAGTTCTTTTTGCCAGTCTAATTCAAGAAAACTTGATTCAAACCCTTGTTGCTGGAATCGATTCTTTATTCTGACAGCGCTGGATAATTCTTTAAACCTTCCAACACAGAGTTAGAAACTCTGGGGCAGGTTGAAAGAACTACAACTTTGGCATAAATGTAACACATTATATAGGTAAAAGACAAGGATAGTACAAAAGGAGTGGCAAACTATTAACCAATCATTATGGTTTACCATACATTTAACTTATTTGCATTAACCAATCAACTAAATCCTTTCCATTGATTGACAACACGTATAGTCACATGATTTTCCCTTTTCCAGCCCCTTTACAACCTTCATCCCCTCTGTGGTTTCTTCAACCTCTTTGCTCAAAATCACTTTATTTCATTAAAGTAAAACCACAGATATAAAACTAATTCTCACAGAATACTTCTCAGAATATACACATAATATAGCAATCACACAACACATACATACAAAACATATTTTCACTTTTGGAAAAGAAAGTTATTTCTAAAACTTCCAATTTAAACAAAGTCTAATACTCACAATCGTAATTAAACACAATACACTTCACAATTAATTTCCTTACAACCAATTAGTTAAAATACAGTTACTTATGAATTACAAAGATTAAAGATGAGTTTTACCCCATTCTTACAAAGTGGTAAAGACAAAGTTCTAATCACACAATTCCCACCTCCAAGCTCACAAAGGCCATATACTTGTCACACTTGATAAATTATAATTCCTCCTTCCAAGCTCGGGTCTAGTTTCATTTTGAATTACAACCTCCTACTATCAGTGGAGGAAAGGAATGTAAGGTCTCTTTACGACCCCCCCACGAATAGCATTCCACACAGCAAATAGAAGATTACTATATGCAGACCCCAATCGTTTGGCTTAGATTAAAACAGAGTTACTTTCTCAGTTTTTTTATACACATAAGAAATCCTTTTGCAAAGGTCACACAACCATCATCTATGCCTTATCTTTTATCCCAACATAAACACATCTAAACAGCACAAACCATCTCACAGACTAGTATCTACCCTTGGTGCCTACAATCCAACATAGACAATCATAAATCGCCTTAGATGACACAGCCAAACTCTGAGATGTGTCACAAAGGAAGAAGGATGGTGCCCATGTCATGGAGAAAGATCCCATTAACAATCTCTATTATAAACACCAACCTAAACCAACTACACCTTCTCACAACATGATTGTTGCTCCAAAGCAATAAAGAATAGATATGCCTATCCAGATCACCCTTTCCATGTTTATGATAAGCCATCTGTTCTCCTGTGTGTGTTCTTTGTTCTTTATTTCTTTGTGGAGGCATGTATTTCTGAAAGCCCCAACTCCAAACCCTTCTCTTGCAACTTAACACAAGTTCCTTAAGAACTTATCATTTGAACAATTTTATAATATATTTCCTCATTCCCTCTTCTGGTCATATTATGACCACTAATAGGATAATAACACAACAGAAATTCATCAGCATTGGCTTATTAGTCATCCAAGTTTATACCTAACCTCAGATGCTTTATAGCCCCCAAAACCCGGACCACGTAGGTCGGCAGGTTGGCTTGTTGACACCAATGCTGTTCCCTACTTCTCTGCTATGCTTCAAACCCTAGCCCTTAGGGTTCTCAACTATTCTAGGCTTCATACCACTAGTCCATCTCCAATTTATTCATTCTAATACATTTATCTGCTAACAATTCTTTTTCAACCTGCGCATTTACCATCCTTTCAACATCCTCATCCTTCAACATTGGAATTTCTTCTTCTTCTAGATGTTGCAATAATATCTTCTCACCAGTTTCCACATTACCCAAGACTGTCATTAGTCTAGCACTAATACATCTAACAATAGCAATTCCCATGAACAAACACAAAACCACTATTGCTGCTCATATGGCCATACCAATGATCTAATTCTATAACCATATAACAATTACAGCACAGAAACAGGCCATCTCGTCCCTTCTAGTCCGTGCCGAACACTTATTCTCCCCTAGTCCCAGCTACCTGTACTCAGACCATAACCCTCCATTCTTTTCCCGTCCAAATAGCTATACAATTTATTTTTAAATGATAACATCGAACCTGCCTCCACCATTTCCACTGGAAGCTCATTCCACACAGCTACCACTCTCTGAGTAAAGAAGTTTCCTCGCATGTTACCCCTAAACTTCTCTGTACTCTCTCTATTTTGTTGACATCCTTCCTATAGTTAGGCGACCAAAATTGTACATTGTGTATCCTCACAACCCTGGTAAGAATGCTCATTGTCACGAGGTAGTGGCAAACAGTTAGCTGGTGGGGCTAAGGTCTCATCATTAGGGATGGTGACAGTTTCCACCGGAAATGGCTTCTCACCTTGACATTTTACTAATCGTTCAATCCTTCCCCACTCGGGAGATACTGTAAATAGGTTAACAACAGATGTCATAGCGGGGTAACACACAACTTGCCCTTCACCAAATAATTCATTATGGGCTCGTCCAAACATGATAGAGTCTCTTTCTTCCAATGCCCGTTTTTACTGTCTCTTTTGCTCATGTCCTTTCTTCTGTAACCAAAGGTATACCTCTAATGCTTCTCGATAGCATAGTCCATCATACAAATGTCCCTTTGCCGAGTTTTCTTCCAAGGGATTCCGTCTGCAGAAAAAGTCAAACTTGCACCCTCGAAACTAATAGGGTAATTCCCACAGGGTGTCGGTTATCTAAGTCTACCTGTCGATCAGGCTGACGCAGTATCCCATTGCAATAGTCAATCTTGGTGACATTTCAGATTCCAAAGGCATCCGGGCCATTGCACTGTACCACATCTCCTTTGCAGAGGTGAAAGATTCTGCTTAATTGTCCCAGGACATATCGTCAAATCTCTCCTTTATTTCCTTCCATCTGTTGTAGCATCAGGATGCAGAGCAGGATGAATCGCCTCATTTTAATCTATCTGGAATAAGCAAAGGCTCACAAAAACTCATTTCTTACTTAATTAGCTTAAACAACTATTTACTCAATTTAAACGTCCTTCAGTCAGTCAGTCCAGTAATCAGTCGCATATTCTTAACCATATGGCAAAATAAGGTTTCAAAATTAAACTTATAATAATACAACTAAACTTATAATAATACAACTAAACTTATAATGATACAACTCCCAAACAAAGCAGAAATGTAAAAACTAAAAACTCTTGAGTTGAAAATAAAATTACTCTTCTCCCCCCCTTTTGATTGGGCTCCCCAATCAATTTGCAGTGGTGCAGGTGAACCCATGCAGCACGACCCTCGACCTTGGCAGCGGTCGGAGTGGTGAGAATGACCTGGAAGGGACCATCCCAACGTGGGTCCAAGTGCTTACGCATCCAGTTCCTGATCAGCACATAGCAACCTGGCTCAGTATTAGATGGAACTTTGAGTGCTGGCGCCACACCATATGCAGCCCTGACCTGTAAATAAGTAGTTCGCAAAGCACAGGTTAAAGTTAATACATAGGATTTCCACAGGCGTTATTCTTGCTGTACCAGATGGAGTGGTCTGTATTCTTATTATGCCCATCTTCTATAGTTCTCCATACTATCCAATACACTGTCTTTTTCTGAAAATTTCAGCAAACAATCCAATCAATCCACTTTGAAATCTCAGCTGGATTGTCACATAATACTGTTTGCATCTTAAAAACAGGTAAAATACAACGGATTAAAATAAACCCAACAAACTTTCAATTTTTCTGTCAAAGAGGAGTGATCAAATATGTTATATTCCAGTGATTTAGCAAAATATCAATTTAACTCATGATTAACCCATTATCAGTCAGTTGCCTTCTTCCCTGGCTCCATTGATTTATTACCCTTCTCCAACCAGAATGGTTATCTAAACAAACCATTAAAGCTGGTTGTGTTTCAGCAATCAACTTATTTCCCCTTTTAAATTGAGAGGTTAAATTCACAGCCGAGGGTAGCTGTAAAAAAAACTTCACCCTCCTGCTTACAGTTTTTTTAAAGCGACACACACCTACACTTATAACATGTGATTTACAACAAATAAAATACTTAACTTCAGCATTCATTCAAAAACATAATGCTACCACACACATGAGAGGCGTTTACACTAATTATTCATTTACTAAGAACACAAATAATTACAAAAACATACTTATAACACTGACATCTTTCCAACTCAATGTAGTCCATTTGAAAGGTCTCAAAGGGACCTGCTGGTAAAGGAATCTGGTTCACAGGGCAAGCCTTTACCTGGATTATGCTGCTAGCAAATCAGACATCGCTGGCTGATACGCCGGGACAAGTCAGAAGTTTCAGATGCCACCAGGTCTCTAAAAGCATATCACTTACAGCCTTGGTCCCACAATGAGTTGCAAAGTGTACAAATTCAATAACCCACAACGCAAGCTCGTCAGACCTGCAAGTCTGTCCGGCAGGCGTAACCCATAAGCTAGTGACAGGATCGTACAGACAACCCTGGTCCTGCCACAGCTATTTTACCTTTGCAGGAGCGTCCTCCTGTATTTAAAGTACTTCTTGGATGGTTGGCATTCCTTTTTTCGAGGGAGACTTATTCCTAGTATAATTTTTAGTCTGCCTCATCATGTGGGGCCCAACAATTTGGTGACTCCTAAAAGCTTTCTTAGCCGCATCGTCGGCAAGGCGATTTCCTATATCTCTGGGGTTTTAACCTATAGTATGGACTCTAACGTTGGCACCAGCATGCTGACCGGGTAACTGAATGGCCTGTAGCAAATTAGAAATCCATTTTTGTGAGATATCACTGTCCCTGAAGAGGTTAGAAACCCCCGATTCTTCCATAATTGTCCATATCAGGAACCACTCCAAAAGCATATTGGCAGTCCGTGTAAATATTTGCAGATAGTTCTTCGGCCAGGGTGCAGGCTCTAGTCAACGCAAATAGTTCGGCTAGCTGGGCTTAGAAGGGAGCCTCAAAAGATGCTGCTTCAATGGTCGTTCCCTCCTGATTAACAATCACATAGCCTGACAACCATTCTCCCTTTTCAACAATGAATGAGCTGCCATCTGTAAACAGGGTAACATCCAGATTTGTTAGCCCATTCAGTCAGGGACAGTCACTGGTGGAAATTCTCTCGTTTCTCTCATCACATATTCGTTTTTACCTTTACCTGGGCTTCACTGTCTCCAATAGGACAGTCTTTCCAAAAGGCTCTCACAGCTCTTGACATGCGGGCCGATGAAGACTCTGACCAGTCCATATTATTGGTTTAAATACCCATTGCAACGCTGGAAGGCAAACAGTTCATAACCATAGCACAAAACCGTGGCCAGTCATTTCCTTGCTGATACTGAGTGTCACCTGACTGGTTGCCGTAGATGGGTTTTTTAAACCTTCCCAGAAAATCTTCTGCAGCCTCTCCTTCCCCTGGTTTCATATCCAAAACCTTTGATATATCGATTGGCTGCTGGAGAGTGAGGCACACGGCTGCCAGCATAAGCTGTAATCGATGCTCATTGTTACCTGCCCCTGGGTGCGCCACCGCTAGGGCTGCATGGTTGTTCTAGGTTAAATGAACCAAGAATCTGGTATACTCAATCGCTGTTAAAACTTGCTGAACTAGTACCCATAATTCTCGGGAATCAGCGTGATATACAGATATCGTTGTTCTTAAAAATTCAATGAAAGCTTGTGGATTCCGTTTCTTAGGCACTCCCAACAAAATTGTCATCATCTCATGTGGTTTCCACAGCAGCCACACATTATTCATGCCTGTTTCGCCATAATCTTGTTGGTTGGGTGGAGGAGGTATAAGGGCTCTGGGGTTAGGGACCGTTCTGACGGAATATTGGCGCCTGGAAGATGCTTTCTTATTCCGTCTATTTCAGCACCTTCCCTTGTTGCTTCTGGGGTGTGGTTTTCTCAGCCAAGTGCTCCCTTTTATAGTCCCAACTGTGTGACCTCCTTTCCTCTCGTCCTTCTTGCTCCTGGTCTCTAGACTGTGACCATGTATGCCATGCTACAGAGTCTAAACTGGGGCTTCTCCAATTTTTTTTTGGTGCCTGGGCTTGGTGCACTATCGATTTCTGATCCTGTCCTAGGTAAATTTGGTTAAATTCCTGTCGCCACTGTCCTGGGACTTTTCTGATTTTCCCATACCTCCCTTTCGTCTCCCTCTGCTAATTGAAGGCCAACCATTTAAACTGCGCAGTCCCTTTTTTTTTTTAAAACCTTTTTCCTTCTCTCTCCTGTCCTCTAGTCCTTTCGTGTGCACACTCTCGTCTCATTACCTCAACATTAAATTTATATCTAATTCCTCCTCACGCCAATTTCGCCATAATTCAATCAATTTTACTCTTTTTATTCGCATTTCTTTTCCATATTAATTCTTGGGCTTGTTTTTACCAGATCTGGATTTCTAGGACCCCCCCCAGAGGCCATTGTTTGTTACCTAATTTCTGATTTAATGCCCCTGATAATTCTCCGAATTGCTGAGAACTTTCAGGATATTTGTCACATAAAATCTGCAATGGGCTGCTAGAACTCTTGGTGTTATCTAAGTGATTACCCATCTTAATTCACTTATCACAATTAATATATTTATCACACTGATCAGTACTATATTCACAACCAATTTAATCTATACACAGTATTAATATTCTTATAACAATATAATAATTACGTTAACGTTTTACTATTTCTTATTTTCACTGGATCCGAATTCAATTGTTTTTAATTACTTCGCACCATTCCAAATGGTCGAGATTAATTTAGCACTGTCAGTGATTAGCCGACCCTGTTTCCAAATCTTTCTAACTATCTCCTGCCATTCCAAATGGTCAGGATAAATTTAGCACTGTCAGTGTTTAGCTGACCCTGTTTCCAAATCACTATCTCCTGCCATTCCAAATGGTCAGGATAAATTTATCCAGTTCAGCCGGCATTTACCTTTGATCATTCCTAATGACCAAGTTTCTCCATTCCTAATGGAGCATTCCCATCACCTTTGATCATTCCTAATGACCAAGTTTCTCCATTCCTAATGGAGCATTCCCAATGACTAAGACTCCCCATTCCTAATGGACGAGTCTGTTCACCTTTGATCATTCCTAATGACCAATCTTACCAATCAACAAGGTTTGTTAGACTGACCTGATTCTGTCTGGATCCCGTTCAACACAAGAACGAAGGGTCGACTACGCAGCGATATACGGAGAAGAGGAAAACAGAGTGGTGTTTAACTACTCACTTCTGCTTGGCCAATTCCTCTGGTCCAATCAGTGCGCAGTTTAACACTTATTTTCGTTCCTCGTGTTGTCGGTGAACCGTCTGAATCCCACTTCTGACACCAAATGTTAAAATGAGTTCTTTTTGCCAGTCTAATTCAAGAAAACTTGATTCAAACCCTTGTTGCTGGAATCGATTCTTTATTCTGACAGCGCTGGATAATTCTTTAAACCTTCCAACACAGAGTTAGAAACTCTGGGGCAGGTTGAAAGAACTACAACTTTGGCATAAATGTAACACATTATATAGGTAAAAGACAAGGATAGTACAAAAGGAGTGGCAAACTATTAACCAATCATTATGGTTTACCATACATTTAACTTATTTGCATTAACCAATCAACTAAATCCTTTCCATTGATTGACAACACGTATAGTCACATGATTTTCCCTTTTCCAGCCCCTTTACAACCTTCATCCCCTCTGTGGTTTCTTCAACCTCTTTGCTCAAAATCACTTTATTTCATTAAAGTAAAACCACAGATATAAAACTAATTCTCACAGAATACTTCTCAGAATATACACATAATATAGCAATCACACAACACATACATACAAAACATATTTTCACTTTTGGAAAAGAAAGTTATTTCTAAAACTTCCGATTTAAACAAAGTCTAATACTCACAATCGTAATTAAACACAATACACTTCACAATTAATTTCCTTACAACCACTTAGTTAAAATACAGTTACTTATGAATTACAAAGATTAAAGATGAGTTTTACCCCATTCTTACAAAGTGGTAAAGACAAAGTTCTAATCACACAATTCCCACCTCCAAGCTCACAAAGGCCATATACTTGTCACACTTGATAAATTATAATTCCTCCTTCCAAGCTCGGGTCTAGTTTCATTCTGAATTACAACCTCCTACTATCAGTGGAGGAAAGGAATGTAAGGTCTCTTTACGACCCCCCCACGAATAGCATTCCACACAGCAAATAGAAGATTACTATATGCAGACCCCAATCGTTTGGCTTAGATTAAAACAGAGTTACTTTCTCAGTTTTTTATACACATAAGAAATCCTTTTGCAAAGGTCACACAACCATCATCTATGCCTTATCTTTTATCCCAACATAAACACATCTAAACAGCACAAACCATCTCACAGACTAGTATCTACCCTTGGTGCCTACAATCCAACATAGACAATCATAAATCGCCTTAGATGACACAGCCAAACTCTGAGATGTGTCACAAAGGAAGAAGGATGGTGCCCATGTCATGGAGAAAGATCCCATTAACAATCTCTATTATAAACACCAACCTAAACCAACTACACCTTCTCACAACATGATTGTTGCTCCAAAGCAATAAAGAATAGATATGCCTATCCAGATCACCCTTTCCATGTTTATGATAAGCCATCTGTTCTCCTGTGTGTGTTCTTTGTTCTTTATTTCTTTGTGGAGGCATGTATTTCTGAAAGCCCCTCCAAACCCTTCTCTTGCACTCCTTAAGAACTTAATTTGAACAATTTTATAATATATTTCCCTCCCATCTAACATGCCTATGGGGGCGGTTTTGCTCGTACCAGTCGGGCTGATTACGGAACCCTTATCTGCAACTGTTTTGAAGGCCTGACACGGGAGCATCCAGGGCTAACCTGAAGAGGGGCATCAGGAAGGCCAAGGTCACTGCTACTAAGCTCAGGATTATGAGGAGCACTTCAACAACAACTCCGACCCCCCTTACGCATGTTTTGCAGGGCATCAGGGCCATCACGGACTAGGGGCATCAGACCAAGCTCCCATAAGCTCAGGATTGAGGAGCACTTCAACAACAACTCCGACCCCCGCGCATGTGGCAAGGCATCCAGGCCATCACGGACTACAGACCCTCCAACATCCTTCCTTGAGCGAGCTTCCTTCCTTGAGGAGCTTATCACTTCTATGGCCGCTTCGACAGGGACAATCTAGAGACAGCCACCAAGGCTGTGCTACCTGCCGATCACCAACCCCTCACACTCACCCCCTACGACGTGTACGTGGCACTGAGTAGGACTAATGCACGTAAGGCTGCTGGCCCTGACGGCATCCCCGGGCGCGTGCTCAGTGCCTGTGCTGCGCAGATGACAGACGTCTGGACTGACATCTTCAACCTGTCACTTGCCCAAGCAGTTGTCCCCACTTGCCTTAAAGCCACCTCCATCGTGCCAGTGCCAAAACACTCCACTGCGGCAAGCCTCAACGACTTCCGCCCAGTTGCACTTACCCCCATCATCACCAAGTGCTTCGAGAGGCTGGTCCTGGCACACCTCAAAAGCTGCCTACCCCCCACACTGGATCCCTATCAGTTTGCCTACCGCAAGAACAGGAGTACGGAGGATGCCATCTCAACGGCACTTCACTCCGCCCTCTCCCACCTTGACAACAGAGACACTTATGTAAGAATGCTGTTCATCGATTACAGCTCAGCATTCAACACCATTATTCCATCAAAACTGATCACCAAACTCGGTAACCTGGGCATCGACCCCTCCCTCTGCAACTGGATACTGGACTTTCTAACCAACAGACCCCAGTCTGTGAGGTTAGACAAGCACACCTCTTCAACCCTCACCCTGAACACCGGCGTTCCTCAGGGCTGTGTGCTGAGCCCCCTCCTCTACTCCCTCTTCACCTATGACTGCACACCTGTACATGGTACTAACACCATCATCAAGTATGCAGATGATACAACGGTGATTGGCCTCATCAGCAACAACGATGAGCTGGCCTACAGGGAGGAGGTCCAGCACTTAGCAGCATGGTGCGCTGACAACAACCTGGCCCTTAACTCCAAGAAGACCAAGGAGCTCATTGTAGACTTCAGGAAGTCCAGAGGCGGCACGCACACCCCCATCCACATTAACGGGACGGAGGTGGAACGTGTTTCTAGCTTCAGGTTCCTGGGAGTCAACATCTCCGATGACCTCTCTTGGACCCACAATACCTCTACTCTGATCAAGAAGGCTCATCAGCGTCTCTTCTTCCTGAGGAGACTGAAGAAGGTCCATCTGTCTCCTCAGATCCTGGTGAACTTCTACCGCTGCACCATCGAGAGCATCCTTACCAACTGCATCACAGTATGGTATGGCAAGGGTGGTTAAAATTGCCCAACGCATCACCGGTTCCACGCTCCCCTCCATTGAGTCTGTCCAAAGCAAGCGCTGTCTGCGGAGGGCGCTCAGCATCGCCAAGGACTGCTCTCACCCCAACCATGGACTGTTTACCCTCCTACCATCCGGGAGGTGCTACAGGTCTCTCCGTTGCCGAACCAGCAGGTCGAGGAACAGCTTCTTTCCGGCGGCTGTCACTCTTCTAAACAACGTACCTCGGTGACTGCCAATCACCACCCCCCCCCCGGACACTTATTATTTTTTTATTCAAATCGTTTGCTATGTCGCTCTTCAAGGGAGATGCTAAATGCATTTCGTTGTCTCTGTACTGTACACTGACAATGACAATTAAAATTGAATCTCTGAATCTCTCTTGGCCCCTCACTTTTTATCTGCTGGACACCGAGAACACCACGCTGTTGGGCACCCGTGCGTGCCAGGACCTCGGTTTGGTCTCCTTTCACCGCGATATCCACCTGGTGCGGACCCTCCTGGACCCCCTGCGTGAGTACCCTGATCGTTTCGACGACGAGCTGGGCAGGCTACCCTGCAATTACAAGATTGTTGTCGACCCAGGTGTCGAGCCGGTGGTCCGCCCGCCACACCGCGTCGCCTTTGCTATGAAGGACAAGGTAGAGTCGACTCTGCGCCACATGGTGGCCGGGGGCATCCTCAAGGAGGTGAGTGACCCCACCAGGTGGGTCTCCACCATGGTTGTTGCTGCAAAGAAGGATAAGAGTGAGCTTCGCATTTGTATAAACCCTAAGGACCTAAACCTTGCCATCAAGCGCCCACACTACCCCATGCGGACGGTGGAGGACGTCGCTGCACAGGTTGGCCCGGCCACTGTCTTCTCGGTCCTCGATGCCAAGAGCTCTTTCTGGCAGATACCGCTGGATGAACGTTCCTCATACCTGACTACCTTCAGCACACCCTTCGGCAGGTTCCGTTTCCTTCGTATGCCATTCGGGATCAATTCTGCCAGTGAGGTCTTCCAGCGCACCATGGAGCAGCTGTTTGCCGGTCTGCCGTGTGCTATCATAGTCGATCACATCCTGGTATATGGGAAGGACGTCGCTGAGCACGACCTCCACCTCCGCCAAGTCCTGGACAGGGCTCGTGAGATCAACCTTAAGCTTAACCCTAAGAAGTGCCGCTTCCGCGTCCCAGAGGTCACGTACGTGGGCCACGTCTTCACGGCTGAGGGGCTGATGCCTGACCCGCAGGAGACGGCTGCGGTCTCTGGGATGTCTGCACCCGCCGACGTGCCCAGCCTGCAGCGCTTTCTGGGCATGGTGAACTACTTGGGGAAGTTCATTCCCGACCTGAGTGAGCTGAGTGCGCTCCTGAGGGAGCTGATCAAAAAGGACAATGCCTGGGTTTGGTCCCCGAAGCACCAGAAGGCGTTTGACATCCTGAAGTCCAGGCTGGTTAGTACCCCCACTCTCAAGTTCTTCGACTTGCAGCGTCCTATTGTCCTCACCCGCGACGCCTCGAAGTTCGGTCTCAGTGCCGCCTGCCTGCAGCTCTACGACGGCCTGCAGCTGCCCGTCTCCTACGCTTCTCGCACCATGACCCCCGCTGAGCAGCGTTATGCCAAGATCGAGAAGGAGCTCCTCGCCGTGGTGTTTGCCTGCTCGAAGTTTAAGGATTACATCCTGGGCAACACAGTCACTATCGAAACCGACCATCAGCCGCTGTTCACGATCCTGTACAAACCGATCCATGTTGCCTCATCCCGCTTGCAGCGCATGATGCTGCAGCTCCAGCGCTTCACGTTTCGGATCGTGTACCGCAAGGGCAAGGACATGTTTGTGGCCGACACACTGTCCCGCGCACCGCTAACATCCACAACCCGTCACCCGTATGAATCGTCTGACCTGATGGTGTTAAACGTTAATATTGTGCCTTCACAGCAAATGCAGTCCCTGGTCCAACACACTGCCAAAGATCCTGCCTTGCAGCAGCTTGCCGACGTCATCCGGCGTGGTTGGCCTGACCGTCGCTCATCCTTGCCGGCCGGTGCCGTGCCCTACTTCCTGATCCGGGATGAGCTTGTGCTGCATGACGGAGTGGTGATGATGGGCCACAAGGTTATGGTGCCTGCCGCGCTGCGGGACCACTATTTTCAAACGCCCACAACGGCCACCCCGGGGCCGAGGCCACTCTGTCCCAGGCACAGAGCCAGTTCTATTGGCCCGGCATGGCCCCGGACATCCGGGAGAGGGTCTCCGCCTGCTCCACCTGCAATAGTCTCTCTCCCCACCAGCAACGGCAGCCGCTTCTACAACAGCCGGCCCCTGGTCTGCCATGAATGGCAGTCGCCACTGACATCTTCGAGCGGCGTGGCAAGCACTTCCTGGTCCTTGTGGATTCCTACTCCAGCTGGTTAGAGGTGGACCAGCTGACCTCCCTCACATCTGCTGCTGTCATTGGGAAACTACGCCGCCACTTCGCAACCTTTGCGAGTTTGCAGTCGGACAACGGTAGCCAGTTTTCAAGTGCGGAGTTCCGTGATTTCGCTGCCACCTGGAACTTTTGTCACTTCACCAGCAGCCCCGAGTACCCGCAGAGCAACGGCCTTGCGGAGCGCACTGTCCGCAGTGCCAAGGAACTGCTGGAGCACTGCAGACTTTCCCGGTCGGATTTTCACCTGGCCCTCCTCAACCTCCGCAACATTTCCCGAGACCCTGCCCTGGGCTCGCCTGCTCAGCGACTCATGTCCCGCACCACGCGCCCAGCTATCCCTGTGTCCCAGCGGTCCTTGGTGCCTTCTGTCCTCCGCCCTGCTGCCGTCCAGGAGCGCATTGCCCAAAAGCACGAAATACAAAAACGCTCCCACGACAAGTCCTGCCGTCCCCTTCCGCGGCTGTTCCCTGGTTAGGTCGTCCGGTTGCAGTCCCCCTCTGGACACTGCCGACTGGCGGTAATCGTCGGCTCTGCCGGTTCGCCCCCTTGACCATGAGGGTACCATCTATCGCCGTTCCCGCCAGCACCTGCGGCTTGTCAATGGGCCGGCTCCACCCCCTTGTGCTCCTTTTGCCCCCCCAATTTCTTCCTCTCTGCCTACCGCTCCTCGCATGCCCAGAACTCTGCCCTCTCAGCTCTTTGTGCCCCGCTCCCCTGCTGCCAGTCCGCCATCGCCTGTTCGTTTGCCCGCCTCTGTGCCACTTTCCCCTCCACGGGCTCCACTTTTCCTCTCCACCCCGGTCTCCGGCCCTTTCTCCCACTCCCGCTCCCGCTCCTGTTCCTCTTTGTCCTGTGGAGGAGGGGGAGGGCGAGTTGCGCACTCGCTCCGGGCGGTTGGTCAAGCCGCCCGTACGTTACGGGGAATTTGTTTAACTGTTGCCTGCCTGTGTGTGCGGTTAACTGCTTGTAGCGTATGAGTCGTGGTCGCCCTGTCACTGCTGTCCTGCATTGTTTCCAAGGGAAAGGATGTAGACTAGTGCATGGTTCTTTAACATAGTGACCTCACCACTATTAACCACTCCCCATATCACCAGTATAATTGTAACCTCCCCACCTCTAGATCGCTCTCTAGCTCTGGTGACAGACCACGGACAGCTAGGGCAGTAATGTATCTGTGTATTGTTAATAGTAATAAAACAGTAGTGAAGACATAATGCGTTTTGACTCGTCTTTACAGTAACCAGAGTTGAACATCATGGGAACCTCGTACGATAACCGTATGGCATTCGTGGACCACCGTGGCGCTAACGGCAGGTACTCGTGTGACTTGTTGACTCGGGAGAAAATTCAAGCAAGCTTGAATTTCTCCAAGAGTGACTTGTACACTTGTGGTTGAACATTGAAACATTATATGGACATAGTGGCCAGTGCGATATCCGTAATAACTCTTGCGTTTACCGTGGGAACTCCTGCGAACGGTGAACCGGAAGCTGAACAGAGGGGACAGAAGGTGAGTAAAAAAGGCGGTCTCAATATCGCCAATGGAACATGTGTCCATCGAGGACGTCCCACCTCATTGTCATTGTTGGAGAATCTTTTTCACTGGAACACTTGCAGAGATGGCTCCCAGAAAAGCTCAAAGAAAGGGGGTAACGCGTGTCAGAAAGGTTTTTGCCGTGCAGGAGAATGAGGAGGCGACGCAGCAAGAGAGACAGGTGGAGAGGCAACAGGAGATGCCACAGATAACACTGCCTATGGGCTCCTTGGAGCAGGGAGAGGGTGAGCAAGGTGGATTTCAGATTGCCTCCCCAGTAGCCGTTGTAGGAATAGCCTCAACAGACGCGTATAGAAAGGGAAGATGGCAGAAGGTAAGGCCATATAACTTCACCAGGGAACAAGAGGGTGAACTTGTAGAATGGTACCAATTCAACGAAATTCTTTACGATAAATCCAGAGAGGATTACAGAAACAGGGAGAAAAAACGGAACCTGCTGGAGACGAAGGCTGCGGAGTATCCCGGGTACTCATGTGAGTATATATAACGATATATTAGTACATCAACAGGAAAACCATTTAATGTTATCCATGATTTAAGAACATACATTGCTATTGATGGAAAAGTGCTGTTTTTACAGTTAACTTAAACTTCTCTTATAAGTGTGTCTGTGCCCTGCAGCTGCAAAGTAAAAAAGTCGCAGACAGCTTTTACACGCTCTGTGTTTGAAGTTGGAATCATGAATCATATTGTCCAAATAGACGTCTCCATTGAAAGATGGGCTTCACCCAGTGAGACTTCCTCTTAATTCTCTTTTGAATTAATCTCACCCTTCTGCCTTCACGCAAGCGTCCTCGATTCACATAGAGGGCTGCTGCATACAGCGCGTCAATGAAAAACACCACCATCCTGTACTCGAAACTACTTAGTACAGGCATGTCTCCAAATGAGCCAATTCAACCAAGGGAGGATATTTATAGTGTGTGAAAAAAAAAGTGACATCATTTGTGCCACGTGATGATTTAACAACACTTCACAGTTCACAATGTTCATTCAAGATTTAACGGGAAAGCTCGGGAGACGGACAAGTCACTCGCAGAAATAACAGAAATGCCGAGTACCCGTGGGAACTCTTTATCTACCCCCCGTTATATCGTGTGATATCGTGCTAGACAACGACCACTTCACTCTGGTTACATCTTGCCTCAAGTCGCCCCGTGAGAAAGCCCCATGAGCCAGGGCATAGAAAATGATACCAAGGCAAGTTATATGTCTTCATAAAATATTGTTATGTTCACATAGTACTGTTGTAGATTTCTGGATACCACACGATGGAAAGGTTATGACTGCACTGGAGAGGGTGCAGAAGAAGTGCACCAGGATTTTGTGTGGGATGGAGAGTCTCAGTTATGAGGAGGGAATGGGTAGGCTGGGTTTGTTTTCCTTGCAGTGTAAAGAGGCTGAGGGAGAGACCAGATAAAAAGGTAAACAAATTATAAGGGGCAATGATGAAGCATGTACCTGTAG
Source organism: Leucoraja erinaceus (assembly GCF_028641065.1). Lineage (NCBI taxonomy): Eukaryota > Metazoa > Chordata > Chondrichthyes > Rajiformes > Rajidae > Leucoraja > Leucoraja erinaceus. Next base: position 51,399,905 of record NC_073384.1, on the reverse strand, counting down.
TAGGGAGCTTTCCCTCCTAGTATTTAAAATTGGAGTGCAGAAATTTAAAGTTTAAGATGTTTAGAGGGGATCCTAGGAAGACTTACTTTTAATTATGAGGAGTGTTGGAATTTGGAATGCACAGACTGAGTGCATGTTGGAGACAAGTGCTCTCACAACATTTAACTACCTGAACAAGCACTTGAATCACTAGGCTTCAGACCAAGTGTTTGTAAATAGAGTTAGTACAGATGAGTACCTGGTGGTCAGCATGGACTTGGTGAAACAAAGGATTGGTTTATCTGCTGTATGATTCTGGTTCTTGACTTATTTTTATGGAATGGAGATAGGCAGATGGAAGAAATCTTTAGTTGTGATCATAACTCAGTTCAATTTGTCATAGTAAAGGTTTAAAAAAAAGCCAAGCCAGCTGTTAATTCTTTCTACTGCGATACTGCCAATCTTATGGAGCCCAAAATAATGAAGTAAAATGTATTAAAAAACGGATTCCTGAAGGTAAATCAGTGTTGCAACAGTGTGGATTTCAAGGACAAGATACCCAAACGAAAGAATAAAGATGAGAATCCCATATCTCAAGTGCACTAGATGTCAAGAAGCAAGCAAGACAAAAACAATAAAGGAAGCTTAAGTCAGATGCCAAGAATACAATACCACAGGCAGCAAAGTAAACTACAAGTGTATACATGTGTGAAAATACACTGGAAATTAGATTTAAGGAAAAATAAAAATATTTTATTATATTGAATAGAAATGAAGGAGAAGGAACAAAGGAGAGCGTATGACCGCTTGGAGACTCAAATTCTCACCTGAACATCATTTGGAAGTAACATACAATATTTGTGAACAGCACAGATATTTTAATTAAATGTGAATAAAGGGGAAATAATACACATCATCAAAATAGAGAGGAGGGAAATAATGGGAGTTTGATGTCATTAACAATAGATAAATTAGCATTTATGAATAAAATGAATCCAAGACTGCGAACAGAAGAGAGAAAAGAAAATCATTATGGTTCTGACATTATGTTCCAATTTTTTTCTGATTATAGGTGTGGTGCTGGAAGAATGGAACATAGCTAAAATATTGTTTAAAACGGGAAAGATCAAGTATTTCATTGGTTGCCCGGGCTAACATCTGAGGAAGGACATAATTGCCATAGAGGGAGTGCAGAGACGGTTCACCAGACTGATTCCTGGGATGTCAGGACTGTCTTATGAAGAAAGACTGGATAGACTTGGTTTATACTCTCTAGAATTTAGAAGATTGAGAGGGGATCTTATAGAAACTTACAAAATTCTTAAGGGGTTGGACAGGCTAGATGCAGGAAGATTGTTCCCGATGTTAGGGAAGTCCAGGACAAGGGGTCACAGCTTAAGGATAAGGGTGAAATCCTTTAAAACCGAGATGAGAAGAACTTTTTTTCACACAGAGAGTGGTGAATCTCTGGAACTCTCTGCCACAGAGGGTAGTTGAGGCCAGTTCATTGGCTATATTTAAGAGGGAGTTAGATGTGGCCCTTGTGGCTAAGGGGATCAGGGGGTATGGAGAGAAGGCAGGTACGGGATACTGAGTTGGATGATCAGCCATGATCATATTGAATGGCGGTGCAGGCTCGAAGGGCCGAATGGCCTACTCCTGCACCTAATTTCTATGTTTCTATGTTTCTATGTAACATCATTGGGGGCAACTGTAACTGGAAATTGTTCTGAGGTACAAAAACATAAAAAAGGAACAGGTTGAACAAGGAGAATCTGCACAGATTTGATAATGCTGGAATGCTTAGATGGTACCACTCACAACCATCAGGTTCCTGTACCAACCAATCTGTTGGTTATGTCCTACTCAAAGTCATCAGGGAAGCCAAGCGTCAATTCCAGTGCATGCAGGAGTCACAGACTAATCACATAGACACCCCTTGCTTGTGCCAGGGCTTGCAAGCTAAAACAGGCTACAAAGTGAATTCGCTGGAACAATGCATTGCTCCAATAAGACCAATGCATTCTATGCTCATTGAAACAGAAGATCAGTGGAATAATGTCATCTGCCCAGAAATTGCGATAACTCACAATCACTATCGCAGATGTCAAATTGGCCCCAGAGTGAACCCACAGAGAGCAACTTGCCCACAATGGAGTCTTAGCCGTGACTTCAGATCCGGCAACCAGTTGGCTGAAATATTCGGGGACATCTTTCACCTCTCCCTACAGCAAAGAGTAGGAGTAAACGGGTCCTTTTCACAATGGTAGGCAGTGACTAGTGGGGTACCGCAAGGCTCAGTGCTGGGACCCCAGCTATTTACGATATATATTAGTGATTTGGACGAGGTAATTGAATGCAACATCTCCAAGTTTGCGGATGACATGAAGCTGGGGGGCAGTGTTAGCTGTGAGGAGGATGCTAGGAGGCTGCAAGGTGACTTGGATTGGCTGGGTGAGTGGGCAAATGCATGGCAGGTGCAGTATAATGTGGATACATGTGAGGTTATCCACTTTGGTGGCAAAACAGGAAAGTAGACTATTATCTGAATGGTGGCCGATTAGGAAAAGGGGAGATGCAACGAGACCTGGGTGTCATGGTACACCAGTCATTAAAAGTAGGCATGCAGGGGCAGCAGGCAGTGAAGAAAGCGAATGGTATGTTCGCATTCATAGCAAAAGGATTTGAGTATAGGAGCAGGGAGGTTCTACTGCAGTTGTACAGGGTCTTGGTGAGACCACACCTGGAGTATTGCGTACAGTTTTGGTCTCCTAATCTGCAGAAAGACATTCTTGCCGTAGAGGGAGTACAGAGGAGATTCACCAGATTGATTCCTGGGATGTCAGGACTTTCATATGAAGAAAGACTGGATAGACTTGGTTTGTACTCGCTAGAATTTAGAAGATTGAGGGGGGATCTTATAGAAACTTACAAAATTCAATACATACCAGGGCCCCATCCCCGACCTCTACCTCCACTACATCGACGACTGCTTTGGTGCCACCTCCTGCACCCGCACACAACTGACTGACTTCATCCACTTCACCACTAACTTCCATCCGGCACTCAAATACACCTGGACCATTTCCGACACTTCCCTACCATTCCTTGACCTCACTATCTCCATTGCAGGTGATAGACTTCTGACCGACATACACTATAAACCCACTGACTCCCATGGCTATCTGGACTACACTTCTTCCCACCCTGCTTTCTGTAAGGACTCCATCCCCTACTCCCAATTCCTCCGTCTACGCCGCATCTGCTCCACGGATGAGGCGTTCCACACCAGGACATCTGAAATGTCCTCACTATTCAGGGAACGGGGGTTCCCCTCCTCCACCATAAATGAGGCTCGCACCAGGGTCTCTTCCATACCCCGCAACACTGCTCTCTCTCCCCATCCCCCCACTCGCAACAAGGGCCGAGTCCCCCTAGTCCTCACCTTTCACCCCACCAGCCGTCACATACAAAAAGTAATCCTCCGTCAGTTTCGCCACCTCCAACGTGACCCCACCACTCGCCACATCTTCCCATCTCCCCCCATATCTGCCTTCCGCAAAGACCGCTCCCTCCATAACTCCCTTGTCAATTCTTCCCTTCCCTCTCGTACCACCCCCTCCCCGGGCACTTTCCCTTGCAACCGCAAGAGATGCAACACTTGTCCCTTTACCTCCCCCCTCGACTCCGTTCAAGCACCCAAGCAATCGTTCCAGGTGCGACAGAGGTTTACCTGCATCTCTTCCAACCTCATCTATTGCGTCCGCTGCTCTAGATGTCAGCAGATCTATATCGGTGAGACCAAGCGGAGGTTGGGCGATCGTTTCGCCGAACACCTCCGCTCGGTCCGCAATAACCAAGCTGACCTCCCGGTGGCTCAGCACTTCAACTCCCCCTCCCACTCCGTCTCCGACCTCTCTGTCTTGGGTCTCCTCCATGGCCACAGCGAGCAGCACCGGAAATTGGAGGAACAGCACCTCATATTCCGTTTGGGGGAGTCTGCATCCCGGGGGCATGAACATCGAATTCTCCCAATTTTGTTAGTCCTTGCTGTCTCCTCCCCTTCCTCAGCCCCCCTGCTGTCTCCTCCCATCCCCCAGCCTTCGGGCTCCTCCTCCTTTTCCCTTTCTTGTCCCCGCCCACCCCCGCCCCCGATCAGTCTGAAGAAGGGTTTCGGCCCGAAACGTTGCCTATTTCCTTCGCTCCATAGATGCTGCTGCACCCGCTGAGTTTCTCCAGCTTTTTTGTGTAACCCAAAATTCTTAAGGGGTTGGACTGGCTAGATGCAGGAAGATTGTTCCCGATGTTGGGGAAGTCTAGAACAAGGGGTCACAGTTTAAGGATAAGGGGTAAATCTTTTAGGACCGAGATGAGGAAAACATTTTTCACACAGAGTGGTGAATCTCTGGAATTCTCTGCCACAGAAGGTAGTTGAGGCCAGTTCATTGGCTATATTTAAGAGGGAGTTAGATGTGGCCCTTGTGGCTAAAGGGATCAGGGGGTATGGAGAGAAGGCAGGTACAGGATACTGAGTTGGATGATCAGCCATGATCATATTGAATGGCGGTGCAGGCTCGAAGGGCCGAATGGCCTACTCCTGCACCTATTTTCTATGTTTCTATGTTTCAATCTTTGGGTTTTGTCTGCTTTAAGAAGACTAATATCATCCTAGTGACAAAGAAAAGCAAAGCTGTGCGTCTTAACGACTGCCGTCTGGTGGTTCTGCTATCCACCATCATGAAGTATTTCAAGAGGTTGGTGATAGTGCGCATCAACTCCACCCTCGGAGATATCCTGAAACCACTGCGATTCACTTACTGCCCCAAAGGTTCCACAGCAGATGCCATCACCATGGCTCCACACCCATCTCTGGAACACTTGGATAACAAGGACAACTGCTATATCTCTGCCTCTAATCATAATTTCAAACAAACTCATCGCCTAACTCCTGGTCCATGACTCGGCATCTCACTGTAACTGGATCCTTGACTTCCTGACCTATAAACCACAATCACCAAGGGTAGGTTACATCCTTCACAATAATCCTCAACATCAGCATCCTGCAAGGCCACGTTCTCAGTACCTAACTATAATCACGATCTACTCACAACTGTGCAGCTAAATGTTGCTCTAACTCATACATTAATCGAGTCGTAGAGCAGGGAAACAATTCCCTCAGCCCAATTTATCCATGTCTACCAAACTGTCTAATCTAAGCAAATCCCCCATCCTGCTGAGTTACTTCAGCATTTTTGTCTATCCCAGTTGCTCCCGTTTGGCCCATATGCCTCTCAATCTTTCCTACAATGCATCTGAACAAGTCGCTATTAAATGTTTTTCCTCTGGCAGCTCTTTCCACATACCCACCACCCTCTGTGTGAAAAGGTTGCCCCTCAATTTCACATTAAATATTTCTTCTCTCACCGTAAACCTATGTTCTCGATTTCCCTACCTTGAGAAAAATATTCTGTGCATTAACACTATTGCCTTCTCGCTTGGCATGTTGTCTGAGCAGTTTGCTTCTATCAGAGTTAAATCTGCTGTGATGTTCCCATTCGAGAATGGAGCAGCCATCTAAAGTTGTAAACTTTAGGAATATCCAATGCGTATCTTTGAATGGGCATTTGACAGGCTTAATTCTTCTGTTGAAGCAAAATCCTCAATTCCTTATTCAAATATAATTAATTCCAATGAAATTTCACATTTATTTTGTAAATATCTTGGTACTGTTTCAGCTCCAGACATTTCATTTTAATGTTATTTATTTCTGTCTGTCCTGGGCCTCTTCCATTGTCAGAGTGAGGCCCAGCGCAAATTGGAGGAACAGCACCTCATATTTCGCTTGGGTAGCTTACACCCCAGCAGTATGTGCTTTGACTTCTCTAACCTTAAGTAGCCCTTGCTTTTCCTCTCTCTCCATCCCGTCCCCCTTCCTAGTTTACCTACCAGTCTTACTGTGTCCGACTACATTTTATCTCTGCACCGCCCACTCCACTGACATAATTGTGAAAAAAAGTCTCGACCCGAAACGTCACCCATTCCTTCTCTCCAGAGAGGCTGCCTGTCCTGCTGAGTTCTTCCAGCATTTTGTGTTGATTTTCGATTTAAACCAACATCTGCAGTTCTTTCCTACACATTTCATTTTAATGTTATGTTCTTTTGAATATCTTCAACAATACTTTCACTCAAAACCTCAGCAAGAATCTGGGCAGACAAGCCTGGGTAGCAAGAACATCCATCTTAACTTGGAGCTGATCACCCACAGTTAGCTCCAGTCCAATTGGTGAGTTTTTGTGCAGCATTTGGCCATCGTGTCATTAATAGTAAAGCCACCCTGTCCTCTTACATACATCATAAGATCATGGCTGATCTATTTTGTCCTCTCAACTCCATCATCCTGCATTCTCGCCAGAGTCTTTGACGTCTTTACTAATCAGGAACCTATTAATCTCCACTTTAAAAATACCAAATGACTTGGCCTCCATAGCCATCTGTGGCGATGAATTCCACAGATTCTTCATCCACTGGCTGAAGAGATTCACCCCCTTCTCCATACTAAAGGTATGTCCTTTAACTCCGAGGTGCCCTGTGGTCTTGACTCTCCTGCTACTGAAAACATCCACTCCAGATCCACTCTACCTCGGGCTTCCAGTAGTCAAAAGATTGAGTTTTTTTTTAAATATCAGTAACTTTTACAAATGTTCATAACTATTTAATAAAAAATAAAGACTTAAATTTTATTCTCATTTCTATGAAAAACAATATCTAAACAACATTTAAATTAATTTATGAAATCAAAACTTACAATTCATCTTATGTTTACCCTTTCTCCTCATAGTTATTTCTCTATGTTGCAACAGATGGGTTTGTTGTTCCTGAGCCAATTCGAGACTTGATCCAGGCACATTTGGCAGATTTCCAAGCATGTACTGGGGAACTGCAGCAGTTTTCATTCTACTGCTGGACTCCACAAGGAGTTCAACATCGAACTGTAGCGCTGCCTGCAGCAGTCTCTTATTCACATGCACACGTGTAAACTTACATACTATCACTATTAAGTGCTAGCATTTCTGCACAGAATGGCCTGATTTTTATCCTTCCTTTTTATTTTATCCTTCCTTTTAATATTTTACAACATTCCATTATCCAGTTCTAAAAATTAGCTCCACACTTAATCTTTCCCCTAATTTTCATTAGTAAGAAAGAAAATAAGCATTTGCAATTTTCATTTTATAATCTCTGGACCTGCCATATGGACTCGAGGCAATTTGAAAAAGTTTCAAGAATAATTACGGTTAAATGGAGAAAATACAGCGGACAATTTGCACAAAGCAAGACACAGATCGGCAATAATTAAATTATAAAGTAATGTTGACCAGGACACCAGGAGAACTCTCTTCTCTGAAACAGTGCACTGGTAACTTCAGTACCCAAATGAGGGAGCAGAACTATCTGTTTTAACATCTCATCCAACACTGCATTGATTCAGCATTGATTATAATCCTCTGCCCAGGGGATAATCCTGCGTTCGTTTGTTTGTTCCCATTAAGTTCCCACTGCAGCCAGCCAACAGTCGCTCGTCTTTTTCTTTTTTTTCCACTTTTAATTTAATTTTAATTTTAAGTTTTCGCGTACCTTGTCGTGTGTTATGACTGTTGGCAAACCAATTTCCCTCCAGGGATGAATAAAGTTCTATCGTATCGTATTTTCATGTCCTGGCTTAAACCAATGATCTCAGAACAAAAAAAAATCAATTTAGTGCAGGCCTAACATCCACACAATCATCAGCTTAGCAATTGTTTGCAGGGCTCCATGATTATGGTGAACAACAGAAAGACTTCAAATTTATTCCTGAGGAAGGGAAATAAGATTGGAATGCCAATGGCAAAAATCAAGGGCACTTAGAAAGCAATTAAATATTACAGTGGAAAGACTGAAGAGTGCTTGCAGATCAATAATTATCTTGTGATTTCACAATTCAATTAAGAGGAAGGTTCAAAAATAAAATTCAATGCTTCAGTGACCCTGCTGGGTTGTAATTTTGTATTGACAATGGACAGTTTGAACAGACATGATTAGCTGCGATCTCGTTAATACCTTATGCAGTCGTATTACCTGGCATTTGAAAATAAGTAACTTGGATAGAAAGTAGCTATGGATTTATTTAAACCTAGGCGAATAGATATAATTTTCAACTGCCCCAAGCACATCAATGACAGTTTTGAACAGACCATAGCTGGAAGATACAACTAGTAACAATTGCCCACAGTAGAGGAAAAGCAGCTGCATCTCAGTACCTCCTAAAGCTTGAAAGACCAATGTAAAGTTGCGCTGGAGTACGTGATCGTCTGCAAAACATTACCTGCGCTATCTCCAAGACATCAGTGGAAGCTCATTCATTTGAAAAATCTCAAATGCAAAATGAAGTGATACTTAAGGAGTTAGTGCACACCACACCTGTTTGATTTTGGACCATCTAAGATTCAGTGACAAACTACAAAGTGATGCTTTTTTACTCATTGCTGCGAAACATCACTATCTTTTCGGAGGAAAAATAAATCAAAAACAGGAATTTGTTTAATAGTTTTAAATAGCTAAAATAATATTCACAATTCACTTCGCAATTCTTTCTAGCTCATACAACATTTACCATCACATGCTAAGTGAAAATGGAAGGTAATCCATGGAACAAAGTGGTTTGTAGCACATTACCACTTGGGCTAAATGCAGGTTATGTAATCTGATCATAGAACCACAACACAAAATCTGCAGTATTGACCAGGGACATTCAACCTATAGCGGCTGTAGTAGGGTTTTGCATGAACAACATAAAATTACACCTACTGTCTTGTTCTTTCCATATTTTTCCCCTACCTTCCTTGGTTTAAATATTTAGTTTGACAACTTTCTTTCTCATACATACTCTGTGGGATGCTCCCACTAGCAGGACTATCCTATTGCTTCTGCCTTCTGCCCCACCAAACTCATCTCCAAATACATCAAATCCATCCTGTCCTGCCTTGTTCAGACTCTTCTGACCTACTTCCCATGCACCTCACACACTCTTCAACTAAGTCATTGTTTATGTAATTGACTTGATGGTACTAAACAGAGGGTGATGGCGGAAGGTTGTTTTACACACTGGAAGCCTGCGGCTAGTGGGATGCTGCAGGGATCCGTACTGGGCTCACCGTAGTTTAGAAACATAGAAACATAGAAATTAGGTGCAGGAGTAGGCCATTCGGCCCTTCGAGCCTGCACCGCCATTCAATATGATCATGGCTGATCATCCAACGCAGTATCCCGTACCTGCCTTCTCTCCCATACCCCCTGATCCCCTTAGCCACAAGGGCCACATCTAACTCCCTCTTAAATATAGCCAATGAACTGGCCTCAACTACCCTCTGTGGCAGAGAGTTCCAGAGATTCACCACTCTCTGTGTGAAAAAAGTTCTTCTCATCTCGGTTTTAAAGGATTTCCCCTTTATCCTTAAGCTGTGACCCCTTGTCCTGGACTTCCCTAACATCGGGAACAATCTTCCTGCATCTAGCCTGTCAAACCCCTTAAGAATTTTGTAAATTTCTATAAGATCCCCACTCAATCTCCTAAATTCTAGAGAGTATAAACCAAGTCTATCCAGTCTTTCATCATAAGACAGTCCTGACATCCCAGGAATCAGTCTGGTATGGTCTGGTTTGTCATTTACAAGAGTCAAGAGTGTTTATTGTTCTATGTACGATGATGAAACAATGATATTCCTACTTGCTGCAGCTTGACAGGCCCATGAACACAATAACACAAATATTTAATCATCAATAATACAATAAATTAGTAAGAGTAACACGAGGTAACCACAATGCAAAACCAAAGTCCTGTGCAACCAAAAACAGCCCATTGAAGATCATAGTTGCTGAGGTAGTGGTTAGTGTTATGCAGTATTCAAGAGCCCAATGGTTGCTGGGAAGAAGCTGTTCTTGAACCCAGTGGTCATATTTTTTAGGCCCTTTTACCTTCTTCCAGATGGCGAGAACAAAATGAGAGCATGAGGAGGGGGACATGGATCTTTGATGATATTGGCTGGCTTTTAGTGACCTGCTACAGATCCCTTCAATGGTGGGGAGATCAGTACCCGTGATGGACAATATCTACCATACTGTAGCCTCCTTCGTTCCTGGGCGTTCGAGTTGCCGAACCAGGCCATATGCTCTTTACCGTGTAGAAGTTTACAATACAATACAATACCATTTATTGTCATTTGAGCCTCAGTGACGCTCAAACGAAATTCCGTTTCCACAGCCATACAAAGACAATTTTCTACAGACATACACACAATTTAATTCACACAAACATCTATCACAGTGAACCCACTGTGATGGAAGGCAAAGTCTTTTCTCTCCCCTGTTCTCCATTTCTCTCCCGATGACCAAGCCCCAGGCGGGCAATGCTAAGTCCCACGGCCATTTTAGGCCATGCCAGGCGATTTACGGCCCCGCTCCCGGTCTAAAAGTCACAATGTTGGAGCCCCCGGCGGGCGCTGGAATGTCCCACGGCCATGAAGCCGTGCCGGGCGATGTACGTCCCCACTCCGGGTCGTTCCAACCCCGCGACACGGGCTGGAGAAGTCGCGTTGTGGGAGCTCCGGGAAGCGGTCTCTCCCCCTGGACCCGCGAGCTCCCGATGTCCCAGTCCACTGGACCTGCGGCTGCGTTGCTGGAGCCTCCGAGCCCCAGGAGTCGAGTCGCAGCAGCGAGTCGCCACCGCTCCCCACGCTCTGAGGCCAGCCAGCCCCACGATGGTGAGTAGTCCGCAGCTCCGCAGTCTCCCAAGCCCCCGGGTCGTTCAGGTTGGAGGCCGCTCCACGGTGCTAGGCCCCAACGACAACGGAGACCCGACAGGGAAAAGGTCGGGTCTCCCGGACAGGGAAGAGATTTTAAACAGTTTCCCCCTCTCTCTCCCCCCCCCCGCCATATACACATTTAAAACCAGTATTTAAAAAAACACCAACACTACATTTAACTAGACAAAAAATAAAAAAAAGACAGACAGGCTGTAGGGGCCGATGCAACGGGCGAGTCGAGCCGCCAATTTTGTTCAATGTACTATTCAATGAAAGAGCAAAATGTAATCAATCTTTGCAAGGAGTAGTGGCATTTATGAGCTTTCTTGGTGATTGCACAAATATCTACACTCAGGATAGATCCTCAGAGACATACGCACCCAGGAACTTGAAGCTATTGACTCTCTTCACCGCTGAGGACATGGATCTCCGGCTTTCCCTTCATGAAATCAACAATCAGCTATTGGATTTGCTTATATTGAAACCAAGATTGTTGTTCCAGCTTAATTTAATTAAACTCCCTCATCGTTATTGTTATTCGTCCAACAATGGTGGCATCATTGGAGAATTTAAAGATGGTGCTGGGGCCTTGTCTGGCTACACAGCTGTGGGTTTAAAGAGCAGTGGAACGAGCACACAATCTTGAGGTGCACTGCGGTTGATGGTTAAAGGAGGAAGTGTTGTTACCAATTCATACTGAATATGGTCCACTGATGAGGAAATCAATCTAATTACACAAGTACAAGCATAGACCCAGTTCTCTTGAATTAGATAACAATTTTGGAGGAGATGATGGTGTTGAATGTCGAGCTGCAGCCGATAAATAATAGCCTGACATACGTGTTCTTATTGTCAAAGTTATCCATTGCAGAGTGGAGAGGCAGTGAGATCACATCCCCTGTCGATCTAGACATTGGCGAATTGAAGTGGGTCCAGGTCCTTACTAAAGCAGGAGTTGATATGCATCTCAACCAAGCTCTCTAAACACTTCATCAACACATACATGGATACAACTTTAAAGAGAATGTGCAAGTTATGATTGGCAAATTTGCAGATGACATAAGATAGGTAGAATAGTAGCCACTGAAGGTTATCTACAATTATAGCAGGATTCTGATCATCTAGATACGTAGGCCAGAATGTTACCAGGACCTCAGAGCCTGAGTTATAGGGAAAGGTTGGCTTTGTCCTCGGAACATGGGAGACATTATGTTACAGTTGTACAAGACCCTTGTAAGGGCACGAAATTGGGGGAGTATAAAATCATAAGGGAGATAAATGAACGCACACTATCTTTTCCCCATGGAAAGGGAATCAAAAACTAGGCATAGATTAAAGGTGAGAGGGGAAAGATTTTAAATGGACCCGAGGTGCAAACTTCTCACAGAGGGGGGTGTGTATATGGAATGAGCTGAATATAGAAAGAGGTTGAGGCAAGTGATTTGTTGAAGGGAAATAGTGCCAAAATAACTGCAGAATTAGAGTGGAAACAAAGTTATCCGCAATCCCACGGGACTGCCCATGAGAGTTTTTGTGAAGTAGCAAAAAGGGAAATGCAACAGATGTGATATAAATAGCCTTCCAAAAGAAATTTGTTCAGAGTTCAACATTGGGCTGACAACCAAGATTGAATCCATAGAATAAATGGAGCTGAAAAAGTATGAATAGAAAATTGGCTAAGTAATAAGTTACTGACAATAGTGCTGGGAGTAACAAATAATCAGCTGATAGAACTGCCTGTCAAGCAGAAACAGTGGGGAGAGAGAATGAGGAAACACACTGGAGGGAGGATTAGCTAACATTGGAAAATGCAATTTTCACACCATCGGCTTGAGTCAAAAAGGGAGTGATCCTTGTGGAAGACAGAAAGCAGTTTGGGGAGGAGACACAAAGTGCTGGAGTAACTCAGCGGGACAGGCAGCATCTCTGGAGAATAGGAATGGCTGACGTTTCAGGTCGAGGCCCTTCTTTAGACTGTGTGTTAAAACCTTCGATTTAAACCAGCATCTGCAGTTCTTTCCTAAACTTGATGTCTGCTCTGGTCCGAAGACTGTCTCCAGTCACCTCACTCCACCTCACTTCCTGAAGTCAATAATTGGCTCCTTAGTTTTTGTTAACATTGAGGGCGAGGTTGTTGTCTTGTCACCAAGTTATAAAGCTTAGGTAGACAAAAATGCTGGAGAAACTCTGTGGGTGAGCTGGCATCTATGGAGCGAAGGAATAGGTGACGTTTCAGGTCGAGACTCTTCGTCAGACTGATGTGGGGGTGGGGGGGGCGGGAAGAAGAATGGAAGAGGTGGAGACAGTGGGCTTTGAAAGAGCTGGCAAGGAGAGGGGAAGGATGGAGAAAGCTTTCCTTTACCTGAAATTGGAGGTCAATAGTCATTTACCTGAAATTGGAGGTCAATGTTCATACCACTGGGGTGTAAACAACCCAAGCGAAATATGAGGTGCTGCTCCTCCAATTTGCGGTGGGACTCACTCTGGCCATGGAGAAGGCCCAGGACAGAAAGGTCGGATACGGAATGGGATGGGAAGTGCTGAGCCACTGGGTGATTGGGTTGGTTAATGCGAACTGTGCGGAGGTGTTGGGTGAAGCGATTGCCGAGCCTGCGCTTGGTCTCACCGATGTAGAGCAGTTGACACCTAGAGCAGCGGATGCAATAGATGAGGTTGGAGGAGGTGCAGGTTAACCTCTGCCTCACCTGGAAAGACTGCTTGGGTCCTTGGATGGAGTCGAGGGGAGAGGTAAAGCGACAAGTGTCGCATTTCCTGTGATTGCAAGGGAAAGTACCAGGGGAGGGGCTGGTTTGGGTGGGAAGGGACGAATTGACCAGGGAGTTACGGAGGGGGCGGTCTCTGCGGAAAGCTGAAAGGGGAGGAGATGGGAAGATGTGGCCAGTGGTGGGATCCCATTGGAGGTGGAGAAATTGTCAGAGGATTATCTGTTGTATGTGACGGCTGGTAGGATGGAAGGTAAGGACAAGGGGGACTCAGCCCGTGTTACGAGTGTGGGGTGTGGGGAGTGAGAGCGGAGCTACGGGATATAGAAGAGACCCTGTTGAGAGCCTCATCTATAGTCGAAGAGGGGAACCCCCATTCCCTAAAGAATTAGGACATCTCCGATGCCCTGGTTTGGAACACCTCATCCTGGGTGCAGATGTGGCGCAGATGGAGGAATTGGTAGTAGGGGATAGAGTCCTTACAGGAAGCACGGTGGGAAGAAGTGTAGTCCAGATAGCCATGGGAATCAGTGGGTTTGTAGCAGATGTCAGTCAGTAGTCTGTTACCTGCGATGGAGATAGTGAGGTCAAGAAACGGTAGGGAGATGTCGGAAATGGTCTGGGTGCATTTGAGTGCTGGCTGGAAGATGGTGGTGAAATGGATGAAGTCAGTGAGTTCTGCATGGGTGCAGGAGGTGAGTTCCACATCGTCAATGTAGCGAAGGTAGAGTTCGGGGATAGAGCCAAGGTAAGCCTCGAACAAGGATTGTTCGACGTACCCTACAACGAGGCAGGCATAGCTGGGGCCCATGTGTGTGCGCATAGCTATGCCTTGGATTTTTAGGAAATGGAAGGAGTCAAAGGAAAAGTTGTTGAGGGTGTTCCAAACTGATGTCCTCATTCTTTAGACTTAAGCTTCGCCCAACACCTTTGCACAGTTCGCATTAACCAACCCGATCTCCCAGTGGCTCAGCACTTGAACTCCCCCTCCCATTCCGTATCCGACCTTTCTGTCCTGGGCCTCCTCCATGACCAGAGTGAGTCCCACCCAAATTGAAGGAGCAGCACCTCATATTTTGCTTGGGTAGTTCACACCCCAGCGGTTTGAACATTGACTTCTACAATTTCAGGTAGTCCTTGCTTTAGCCCTCCTTCCCCTCTCCTTCCCAGCTCTCCCACAGCCTATTGTCTCCGCCTTTTCCTTTCTTCTTCCCGCCCCCCCACCCCACATTAGTCTGAAGAAGGGTCTCGACCTGAAACGTATTTCCTTCGCTCCATAAATGCTGCCTCACCTGCTGAGTTTCTCCAGCATTTTTGTCTACCTTCGAATTTTTCCAGCATCTGCAGTCTTTCTTAAACAAAAGTTATAAAGCTTTCTATCTCCTTCCTGTACTCTGTCTCATCATTGTTCAAAATCCGACCTAGTGGTGTCAATTGCAAATTGTACGCTATTCTAAAGCAAGTACCTGTACTAACAAACAAGCAACATGCCTACAAGGTCGTCCAAATTCAGATCGAGCATTGTAGTCCAATTAAAATTCACATTCAGTGTATTCCCTGACTGCATTTGATAAAATCAAATTCTAACACATGCTTGCTACGGTTGTTGTGTTTCCAGCACATCTTCTTAGTCAGTCTCTCGGGATTAAGAATAACTTGCTTCCACTCAAATGTTGTGGATTCCGAGGTGACTGAGAAAACCATTGTGGTAACAACAGATGAGACTGTATCAGGTGGTGCAGCCGTGCCATTTTTCAGGGGCTTCATTATGCACCCGATACTTGAACTGGAGATTTTCAAAGCATCCAGAATGCAAATACTCCACTTTGAACTTCTTGGAATCAGTTTGGATACTTCATTTTTTTTCAATAAAATTTGGGAAATCCTTACATATTTGCCTCTGCTCTTGAGATGTCTGCTGAAGGTAGTCTAGGTTTCAAACGCATTTGCGTTTCAAATAACACGAAAAACAAACGTTCAGAGCCAACGTAGTTTGAAGTTGGTAGAGGGAGTATCAAATTTGGATGATCGTTGACTAAATTTGATTTCTGCACTGTTGTTTTGTAATGTTCGTAACATAAAATACATAAAAGGCGCTTTCAGAGAGGTGTAGCGGCGCCTTTTATGTATTTTATACGTACATACCTAAAACGGCCACCAATACCCTTTTCAGTCTTTTCGAATGGCTTAGAATGCCTTTTGGCTTGAAGAATGCCGCTCAGGCGTTCCAAAGGCTAATGGATCAGGTCGGTCGGGGTTTGCCCGTTCATTTTCATCTACCTGGATGATATCCTGGTAGCTAGCAGCTCACAGGCGGAGAATGTCAAGCACCTCCGCCTACTTTTTGAACGGCTGCGCGAACACGGGTTGGTGATCAACCCTGCGAAGTGCCAGTTCGGATTGCGCTCCATTTCTTTCTTAGGTCATAGCATCACCTCGTACGGTGCGCAACCACTGCCCGAGAAAGTCGACGCTATCCGTCGTTTCCCGAGGCCTTTATCGGTCAAGGGTCTATAGAAGTTTATCAGGATGGTTAACTTCTTCCACCGATTCGTTCCGTCAGCGGCCGCCATCATGCGGCCGTTGTTCCAATGCCTGGTTGGTAAGCCTAAAGACCTGGTCTGGTCTAAGGAGGCACAGAAGGCGTTCGAGGGGGCTAAAACCGCATTGGCCAATGCCACTATGCTGGAACACCCTAGGGCGTCTGCCCAAACGACCCTCACCGTAGACGCTTCCGACGTCGCGGTAGGCGCTGTCCTCGAGCAGCGTGTAGGTGCTGCTGGCATTTTCAGCAGTCAGCTGCGAGCCCCCGAAGTTAAGTATAGCGCTTTCGACCTGGAGCTACTCGCACTTTACCTAGTGATCCGCCATTTTCGTTATTTTCTGGATGGTGCGCTTTTCACTGCACTCACAGATCACAAGCCACTAACGTTTGCTTTGACCAAGGTGTCTGACCCCTGGTCTGCCAGAGAGCAACGGCACCTCGCCTACATTTCCGAATTCACGTCCGATATTCGGCATGTGGCAGGGAAGCTGAACGTTGTGGCTGACGCGTTATCCCATCCAGCGCTGCCCGAAGTCTCAGCCCGAAGTATAGAGGTTTAACGCAATGCTGAATCAGGATTCAAGGTGCCCTGTGGCGCCGCCGGCATGCAAGTCCTTTGCGATATCTCCACGGGCAAAGCCCGTCCCATTGTTCCGGTCGCTTGGCGGTGTCGGATTTTCAACACCATTCACAGCCTTGGGCACCCGTCCATTTGCGCCACCTCTGCCTTGGTCGCGGCGAAATTCGTCTGGCATGGGTTAAGGAAGCAGCTTGCAGCATGGGCTCGTTCCTGCATCCCATGTCAGACCTCCAAAGTGCAGAGACATTTTGCGTCCCGGACGGCAGGTTCCTGCACATCTATGTTGACCTGGTAAGTCCCTTGCCGTGTTCGCGCGGGGCTACTCACTTACTGACCATCGTGGACAGGTTTACCAGGTGGGCGGAGGCGATACCGTTAACAGATACCGCCGCTGAGGCATGTGCGAGGGCCATTGTCTCCAATTTGATCGCTCGTTTCGGTGTCCCCTCAGATATTACTACCGATCGCGGGGCCCAGTTCACATCCTCCCTGTGGAGTGGTATGGCGCAGCTGTATGGCGCAAAGCTGCATCAGACTACCCAGGGCTCAAAATTAGAGGTTGCCCGGGTGCCATTGACCACTCAAAGTGCAGCCGGGCAACCTAAATGCCGACTCATTTTGCCCGGCTTGGCAATCAAATACTGGTTTATACCGATAGACACAAAAAACTGGAGTAACTCCTCGGGTCAGGCAGCATCTCTGGAGAATAGGAACATGACGTTTTGTGTCGGCGGCGGCGGCTGTATTCGTCTAGTATCTTTGATTGTGGGGCAAAGATATTAGGTGCGTGGTGACAAAGGGTCGAAGCGAATGACGGGCTCCAAACAGCGGCAACGACAGCGGCTCCATCGCCTCCTCCTCCCGCACCCCGCCCGGCGGAAGGAATCTCCCCCTCCCTCCTCCCGGCCTCGGCGTGTGAGAGGGGTTGTGAAAGGGCTGGTACACAAAAAAGCTGGAGAAACTCAGCGGGTGCAGCAGCATCTGTCGCCCTGATAACGGCCACTGCTTGCAAACCCGCCAACGGCCCTTTCACAACCCCTCCCGCACGCCGAGGCCGGGAGGAGGGAGAGAGGGAGGGGGAGGCGGAGGCCTCCTTCCGCCGTCTGAAGCAGCTGCACGACAGATCCTATAGCTATAGGATCTTTGAGCTGCACCGCTCGGCCCCGCACCTTCCTGTCGGCTGGCGGAGGACTGGAGGCGGTGGCGTGGAGGCGGCGGCACTTTGGCGTTGGACAGGGACGGCCAAGGCAGTGGGGCGATGTTGTCTGAGGAGCGCTGACCTTCCTTCCTCCCCACCTCCTCTGCACCTTCCACCCCACCCACCCTCTCTCTCTCTCTCTCTCTCTCTCTCGTACGCCCCCTTCCACCCCTCTTATCCTGGGACCCTTCCTCTCCATCCCGCACTAATCCCCATTCCCTCCTCCTCTATTCAGTCCTCACTGACATCCCATGTCCTCCCCTCCCCATCTATTCATCACCCTACCCACCTCGCATTGATTCTCCTGCTACTCCACCTCGCATTGATTCTCCTGCCACCCCCTCTCCCCCCCATCCATCCTACACTGGTCCCCCAATTCATCCTGTACTGATCCCCCTTCCCATCCATCCTGCACTTCTCCCCCCATTCATACTGCACTGATCTTCCCATTCATCCCGTACTGACCCACCCTCCATTTATCCTGCACCAATCCTGTAGTGATTCATCCATTCATCTTTTACTGATTCCTCATTCATGCTGTACTGATCCCCTCATGCATCCTGTACTGATCCCCTCATGCATCCTGTACTGATCCCCTCATTCATCCCGTACTGATCCCCCATTCATCCTATATTGATCCCCTCATTCATCCTGCAGTGATTACCCATTCATCCTGCACAGACCCTCAGATCCAGTCCTGCCCCCCCCCCCCCCAATTCATCCTGTACTGATCCCCCCATTCATCCTGTGCTGACCCCACCCCCCAATCCATCCTGTACTGATCTCCCCCGTTCACGAAGAATGGGAGGAACATTGAAGAAGTGTCTCGACCCGAAACGTCGCCTTTTTCCTTCGCTCCATAGATGCTGCCTCACCCGCTGAATTTCTCCAGCATTTTTGTCTACCCCCATTCATTCTGTACTGATAGTTGGATAGATTGATATGCCATTTATTGTCACTACACATGTACAATGAGATTAAAAGCAGCTCGTACTCAGTGCATACATATAATTTAGTACAAAAAACAAGAAACAGAAAACATAAACAAAAGGGAGGGGGGGGGGAGATAGGTGCACAATTCTGCGGCGCTATATACATATCTATAAAGGCAAAATGGTGAAGGATGAATAGGTAGTATTCTTAGGCAGATGTTTAAAGATTATATTAAATATTAAAAATGTTTTAAAAAAATGTTAAAAATTACAGTTACAATACACATTACAGTTCCAAATTTGAGTATGTGGATATAATAGATGGAAGTCCGGGTGTTGGGCTGTGAAGTCAGTGCATGTGTGAATTAAGAGTAGTTATGACTTTCGGAAAACAACTATTCCTGAGTCTAGATTTGATGCACCTATAGCGCCTTCCAGAGGGCAGCAGGTCGAACAGTCCAAACGCAGGATGGGAGCTGTCCTTGATGATATACTGATCCTCCCCCCCATCCTTCCCGTACTGATCCCCCCCATTCAACACCACTGACATCTCCCCCTCACAATTTTACATACTCCAACCAACACGTACTAATGCACCTGCCTCAATCCATCCATTCCTCACCGATTGCCTTCTCAAACCCCCCTCCCCGCCATCTATCCACCCTGCACTGATTCACACACCCCCTGACCCTATTGTGCTTCATGGTCTTCAGAGCGAACATTGACTATGTTTGATAACGAAATGCAATCAAATGTGTTTTAATTCCCATTGTTATTATTTGTTTTGACACCTTTAAACATATTACCAAAAGAACATTTGCTGCAGTTATGTCCTTAGGCCATCTCTTGTCAGTTAGTGTAATGTTTAACCTGTCAGATGGGTATAGTCGGTTTTAACAGCTATTATCATAAAATGCCTTTAGAAATTTCCTTGCAACCTGTATATTTTGTTATGGATAAATTATGTGGGAAGCCAGAGTGTTTCTATGCCAATAGCAATAACGACCCATGCTATGGCCATTTAATGGTAATTTTCGGTCCTTCACAGAAAACATGCTTGCATCAATTGCAATATGTAAAAAGAGTTGATATTTGTATTATAATTTTGCTGCATGTCATTGCAGTATATACAATGTCTTGATTGGTGAATATGTTTAGTTTGTGACTTTATTTGAAGCAGAAATATTTTGTGAATACGTTTCGGGCCGAAAACCTTCTTCAGACTGGTGGGTTTCGGCCTGAAACGTTGCCCATTTCCTTTGCTCCATAGATGCTGCTGCACCTGCTGAGTTTCTCCAGCACTTTTGTCTACCTTTGATTTTCCAGCATCTGCAGTTCCTTCTTGAACACAATATGTGAATGCTTCATTGAGCATAATTCCAACTGGTAACTACGCATTTCGTCCAAGCACATTATCACATGCCTCATGCAAACCGTCTTAAATGACCACCTAAACTGTCATTTGGCAACCTAAAAAGCTGTCAAGGATAGCCCAGTGACAGTGGCTACTCTGCTGTTTTGCCGCCCTCTGCACCCGTTACCCCTGGTAATGTTTCTCCGGTCCCCTTTGTTACGCCCGTCCCTCGTTCACGTTTTTCACGCCCCTCCGGTCCTGTTCTGCCAGTCCCTAATATTACACTCGCCCCGCGACCTCGGACTACGCGTTCTGGTCGAACCGTCCGTTTGCCCGTGCGTTTCCGTACCGCGGATTCTGGGGGGGGGCATGTAGCGCCGCCTGCTGGCATACGCAGAGATCGAACCCGGCGTTCAGAAGCCGCGGTCAAGTGATCGGGAGGGTCCACTTGTTTCGCGCGGTTTTTCACTTGCGTGCGCGAGTTCAGCACTGACCATCGTTGTGGGCAGACGTGTCTGAAGAACCTGTATACTGGATATCAAACTTGAATAAAGATCTGTTGAAAACTCCAGTAGTCGTTTCTCAGACCACTAAAGAGGCACCTTTAAATAGGTATGTTGCAAAACCTACCTGAATCGTCGTTGAGAATCTGCCCCAGCCCGTGTGCGCGATTTTGGCGCTGTTTAGAGGGGGCGGGTTTAAAACGCGATTTTTACTAGGCTGTTGCAATCGAAAATGTTCAGCCTAGTAAATCATTAACGAAAAATCGCTGAAAGACCCCGTCGCAAAAGGTATTATTAGTTTTTATGGCCTTGTATAATAGTTATAGTAGTTTAAAAATCACTCTCTAAACCCGCGACCTCTCGCAGCCCCAGGGTTTTATAAAGCAAACAATTAAAGGTATGTACCTTATTTTTACATTAAAAAGGGCTTCTTTAGAACCCTTTATACAAAGTTACTATTGCGAGTAGCTAATTTTGGGCTCTTTATATCCCGCAGTATTTTTCTGGGCATTTGAGGGCACTAATCTAGCGCAATGTGAACGTTCTAAACCAGCGCGTTCACAGGAACCCACTAGAAAGCTGATTTAAAATGGACTTTAATTTACAGCAATTGAGAACACTAAATTCCTTCCATTTGGCCTATAAATTAATGTAAATGAGATTTCAAAATCATGTTTTATTGAGAATTATTTATGAATATTATTTGGACACTTGGGCTATTTAAAAATGTTAATCATTTATTAAGAAATGGATAGATGTTTAGATCTAGTAATTGAAGTTTGAAATTAGCTACACTTGGGTAACTAACTAATTATATGTTTTAATTTCAGGTCATCCAAGTAAGATTATTTTATATTTGTTTCAGAATGGTTCAATCTACGATAACTGAAAATTTCATTCAGTTCTCTTAATTTTTAAGAAGGTTATGGCCTTTTGACAGCACACGATCACAGCTTTTTTGTTATGTCCATAGAAAATCAATAGGGAACAAGATGCTAATTTCCGAGTATGAAAATGGCCATAACTTTTTAAATACTTGAGATATGAAAGTGAATTAGGTGTCAAATTAAACTTCTTTTTATGCTTTATCTGATGGGATAAATTACAGACTTGATTTTTTAAATCTCAAAACATTGCTACTTTAAAGAGTAAACCAATGCACATAAAATTTCGATTTTCATGTGGACATTATTCTAATTCAGGAACAAAAAGCTTTAGTGGACACGGTTAGGTGGGCATTCGAAGAACTTACAACCCACGATAAAGAAATAAACGATATATCAATCAACCAATTGGTGCATCCCTTTCTCCAAATGAATCAGTGACCCGGGGTCAGGGAATCATGTAAAGTTAACAAGCTGCTGAAAGTTTAGCAATATCGGTCCTTCTATTCCTCGTTATTTATAATGGTTCGAAATGCAAGGATAGGATAGCACATTGTATATATTTGAAGTGTTGAACCCGCCCCACTCCATGCGCTGGTCATCATTACTACACTGCAAAACTCAATCGGCTGCAAATGGAACGCGAATCCCGAGGATCATTCCCCAGCGAAAATAACTAGAGCAGGCAAATCCACCTGCACGTGTACCACCAGTCCGCAGCGTGCCCAATCCTGCAACGCATTATATTTTTCATACTCTACCAAAGGTAAACAAAGTTTGAAATGACCAAGATATAGTCTAGGCGACAACCAGAAACTAACGTAAACGCCACGTTAATGAATTATTCACCCGGCAGTTTCTGTTGTTACTTGGAGAAGATCCGTACGTCCCTCTGACGTGCTCAACGCAATGTACAATTCTTAATGTCCACATTGCATAATGAAGAAGTCTCTCGCAAACTCTTCAAAGGGCCTTTTTTCCGGCAATGCCGCGTTTTCTGACTTACATTGCACGCTGCAGGCCTGCAGATCAATTTTCAAGACCCGCACGCGTGGAAGAATAATAAATCTGATAATGACTGGGCTCTCTCGCCGAGACTCTTCTGTAACGCCCTCTAAGAAAGCCGGTAATCTGCGCTACCCTTTGACAAAATTATGTATGCACAGAAAACAATACAATCATTTCATTTTCAACTGTGTGCCAAACACTTCTTACCTTTTTCACATATTGTGGCGTTACTCAGGGAACACGATATGCAACTACACCCACAATCCTGCAATGCCTTTGAAAAAAAATTAAAGGGAAATTGTCCCAGATTGAGGGCGGGGTATTCAAAGCATTTTATAACCTCATATGATGAATATTATCAAATAATGTTCTTGTTACTCACTCTCGCTAAAGTTTTCCGTGGTATGTGAACTAATGAGGGGGTCCTAATCAATTAATCACAATCCATGTACTTTTTCTGTATCAAATCAATCTTAATATTATTTTAGGTTATGGTAAAATACCTAGCAACTGTAAATGATTTCATAATTTTGAGAAAAAACCTTTTGACTTAGCTGAAGATAGACACAAAAAGCTGGAATAACTCACCGGGACAGGCATCATCTCTGGAGAGAAGGTGACGTTTTTGTGTCTATCTTCGGTTTAAACCAAGCGTCTGCAGTACCTTCTTGCACATTTTGATTTAGCTGATTGCTTTGCCCTTGATACTTTGTTAAGGACATTGCGAAGATGATAAATAAATGGGAGAGCAAATTAAAATTGGCAAAATAACAGTTACCCAAACATCTAAAGCTGTTTTGAGCCTAAAATTCCAGTTTAAGCAGTGTAAGTCCAATTTACGCAGTAGTTTGCAGGTTTCTGATGGAGTGATCTCTGGTTTTCAAATTATTTAACAAAGGTATTGGTTGTGAGATTTAAATTAATTTACAGGATGTAGGCTCTCAT
The DNA here is from genome assembly GCF_028641065.1 of Leucoraja erinaceus. Lineage (NCBI taxonomy): Eukaryota > Metazoa > Chordata > Chondrichthyes > Rajiformes > Rajidae > Leucoraja > Leucoraja erinaceus. The sequence continues at coordinate 51,376,416 of NC_073384.1, read as the reverse complement.
AGCAAGGCGTCAATTTATTGCTGGAGAAAAAGTATTGGTGAGCAACTTTCTGGAGCTGCTGCTGTTCTTGTGGTCAAGGTATACTAATGGTGCTGTTGATGAGGGAGGTTGCAATAATGAAGGAACAGCAAAATATTTTCTAGTTAGGGTGTTGTGTAACTTGAAGCGGATGTAGGTCATAGAGTTATATAGCATGGAAACAGGCCATTCGGCCCAACTTGTTCATACCAACCATGCAAGTGGTGTAGTTCCTTTGTCTCTTCTATCTTAATTATAGAATCATAATTCTGTTTTGTCACAGAAGGAGGCCACTTGACCCATGGAATCACTGCCAACTCCCATTTGGCTTATTCCTCTGTCTACCACATTGCCCTGAAAATTATTCTCTTTCAAGTGCCTACCCAATTCACTTCTGAAAGTATTGATGATTATGTTTACACTACCCTTGCAGGCATTGAATTACAAATTATAGTTCACATGTCCCTTATACCATTTTCCTCGAAATGTTAAATCTTGCCACCAGTGCCTGCACTATTCATTAATGGGAAGAGGTTTCCCTCCATCTACCTTGTCTAGGTCTGTTATGATGTATGCGTCCGTCAAATCTCCTCTCAGTGCTCTTTGCTCAAGAGAATGATTCCAATTTCTCCATCCTAACCTTGTAATTTAAATCCCTCATCCCCAAGATAAACTACATTTGTTTACACTCTCTTTAGAATCTTCACATTATTCCTCAAGTATCATGAGTGGAATTGACTATAGTATACCAGCCAAGGTCTAACCAAAGTAGTCTATGAATCCGAGCATCCCATTTGCTTTCCATAATAGTCTCTCAACATGCCATACCACTTTTAAGGATTTGTGCACATGTACAGCCAGATTCCTCTGTTCTGAAATATCCTCAGAACTGCCCCAATTAATCTATATTGTCTCTCCTTATACTTTCAGCCAAATTGTTTCACTTTGCTGCATCAAATTTCACCTGTCACTTAGTCGTCCTACTGGGAGTGCAAAGAGTTCCCAGAGAAGACCAATTTCAATTACTGGTTTTGAACAAACACAATTGAGAGGAAATTTTATTGAGAAATGCAAGATACAACAGAAGAGATAAATACCTTTGAGGAAGATTTTATAATCAGATAAGTGAGTATCATATTCCTAATGTTGTGGGAGCAGCACTAATTTAGGCAAGTGGTGAGCACTCCACCACACTCCAGACATATGTGGTATGTTAAAAATCCAGACTAAATGATAGGGAGTCGAGAAGTGCTGAAATAGAAAACAGAAAATGCTGTAAATATTCTAAAAGTCAGGCAGTACCTATGAAAAGAGTACTTTCATCAGTTTTCCATAAACTTAATTTTCAGTCACCTTAATGAAATATTCAGTAGTGTTGCTTTGATATTAATAGATGGTCACTCTTACCTCACATGTGCAGTTCATTCTCTTGAATATGCTTATATGAAGGCTGTAATGTCTCAGATCTTATAAAATTAGCATGTGAGCGAATTATTGATGAAGAATTGCCACAATTGCACATTTGATAACACCTTCCATCACTTTGCTAATAATTTGAATATAATACGAGTAGTAATTAGCCAGAAATAAAATGCTGTAACTGCTCAGCATATCAGCATCTGAGGAGATGAGAGGGAAATTAACTTTCCAATTAAAACAGTAACCAAATAACTTTGAGATTATCTATTAGTAAAGGTGAGATTTACTGGTAAAGCAATCTAATCAATATGCATTTTAACAATAGTTCAACAAAAACAAACTGGTGAACAAGAATTATTTCGCAAGTAAAACATTTGAAAATAAGTATCAAAGAAGGTAGTTTCACACAGGGTGGTGGTTTAAGAGTAACATTGGTGTGGTTAGTAGAGAAGGTTTTCGGTGAGTTGTTGGGGCCTAGTGCGGCGGATGTTTGGCCTTGGTGACGATCATTTCCGGTGCTGACAGCGGCCGCCGGCCTTGGGCCTAGAATCCAAGATGGCGGCCACTGAGTCGGAAGAGGTTCCGTCTATCTCGAAGTTTTTAATGGACTGTTCGCCGAAGGACATCGCCTTGGTACGAAACTTAATATGCTTTGAATATATTTATCTCGTTACGACACATGCGAGGTCGATGTTCGTCTGTTTTCCCCCGGTCAGCGGTACTTATTAGACGTGGGGAGGGAGAAGGTTGCTAAGTTAGGACCTATCCCAGGCCTACAGCGCTGTCCTCGGATTTGCCGAGAGATGGTGCCCGCAGCGGGTTAACTGACAGGCTGCTGAAAAGACGAGGACCACTTGACCGCTTTCGTGTTTGGACTCGTATAAACCCAAGGGTGAACGTTATTAATTTTAGCTACATTTTTCAACGGAAGGTCCTTCGTGTTAATAACTTGCCGGACTCGGCACTTCCTGTTATTAACGTGAAGTTGCAATTCATTTGTTGACACCGATCACATAAAAAAATAATTAATTTACGAATCGGGGACGAGGAAGAGGTTACTTTTCAGCAAAGGCTCAGAGCTTGTTAATATTTCAATTAAGGACGATCAAATTTTATGTTTCATGTCAGTTGGCTGCACTCCAAATATCCTTAAGTTGCAATCATCTTAAGGCAAACCCTGGGGATCGAGAATGACATAGGTTATGCAGTTTGATGGTGTACAACCTAATCTCTCCCCTGTTCCAGTAACTGTACGTTTCGGTTGTGAAGTAGAGTTTATCTTTGGGGTTCATTTTATTAGAAATTTCAATATATTTATAATCATGGCAAGCCTGCTGTAAAATTTGGTCAGGTATCTAAATTCCTTAAAATATGTTTACTTGGATGTGAGTTACCTCAAATGAAACAAAGCAAAAAGGGAAATTTGACAAATTCATGAACTCGTGATTTAAAAAAAAAAGAAGTAATTCTCGCTTTAAAGAAGAAAGGAAAATTAGCAGGCATTACTGTAGTTGGCTGATTGATAAATATTTGACAGGAAATAGTCTGCTTTACAGCAGATGTTAGTTTTCCATACCTAGATTTACACATTTTATGTCATGAGAGACCCTTTGATTTATGGCAATCCTGTTCCTTCTCTAATTTTCCCTGTAACCTCTTCTCTTCACATGTCCTTTAACTCATTCTAGATTAAATCCTTCACATACATACTAGATAAATTTAGAGTGGCTAATTTACAGACCAACCTGTGCATCTTTATCATGTGGGAGTAAACCAGAGCATCGGCATGGTCAGAAGACATGCAAACTCCACTTAAATAGCAACTGAGATCATGGTTGAACCCAAGTGGTTGGAGCTCTGGGAAGGTTAAGCAAATACTTTCCAAAATAGAATCACTGTTGTAATAGAACAAAATGTTACAGTGAATTGCCAGAAGGAATTTAAGGTCTGATCCAAACAGACCAAAATGTTGAGTAATTTAGTGATTGCCTTTGGAGTGGGATTTAAATTGATTTCAGATACAAACTCTAATTTAAAAGTGTAATTGAGGTACGATAATTGAACTGAGTTCAAGTACTCTTACAAAAGATGGCTACTCTGATAACTAGAAATTATTTAGGATGGAGATACAGCGTGGAAATAGGCCCTCAGCTCACTGAGCCCACACCGACCAATGATCCCTGTATGCTTGTTCATCCTACACACTGGGGACAATTTACAAAGGCCAATCTGCACATCTTTGGAATGTAGGAGGAAACCAGAGCACCCAGAGTAAACATGGTTACAGGGGAACGTGCAAACTCCATACCGACAGCACCCATAGTCAAGATCGAACCTGGGTCTCAGGCACTATAACATCTTTCAAGAAAAATGTAGGCAGTCAAGATTGTCAAAAATGTCATCAGTGGAACACTTACTTTTAAGTTGTAATATTGTGTGTGAGATCACTGATACTCACCAAATCTGCTATAAATATGTCTGAATAAAAGTAGAAATTGTTGGAAATATTCAGCAAGTGAGGTGGGATTTGTAGTGAGGAGTACTTTGGTGGGTGAAGGGGCAGTTGCGTCAGGTTGGTGTTTGGAGGGCAAAACATTAGATTTTTGAGATTCATGATAAATGTTTGTAAGATATGTTGAACATTTGAATTCAAAAGTACATTTCCGCAGTGGTCAACAGCCAGGATACTGGGAACCAGATGAATTATTGATTAAAATCTACCTAATGTCAAACTCTGAGAGTATAGGTAATTTAAAATGAATTAAGTCAAAGCTATTATTTTACGAATTGGCCATTAGATCGGTTTTAAAGGCAGTGATATATAATTTCCTGGAAATAGTTGGGTTTTCAGATTTCAGAATCTGCGTGGTTTGCTTTTGTTTTCAAAAAATGTTTAGATTTTCAGTTTATTTTCAGTTTAAACTAGACCAACTGTTCCCCCCCAACGTGCGGTTGTGGGGGATGGGAGGACGGGGGAGGGGGAGAGGGAGAGGTAGGAGCAGGGAGGGGAGGAGGGAAGGGGGTAGGGGTGTGTGGAGGGGAGAGGGGAGAGGGACGGTGGGGGGGGAGGGGGATGGAGGGGAGGAGTGGGAGAAAAAGGGGAGAAAGAGAGAGGGGGGGAGGGAGAGGAGAGGGGGTTGAGGATGGGGGAGGGGGCGGGGGGAGGGGTGTGAGAGGAGGGGGGGAGGGAGGGGGAGGGGGAGGGAGAGTGTGGGGGAGCAGGGTGGGAGGGGAGGGGGGGGGGGTGGAGGGAAGGGGGGTTTAGGGGAGGGAGGGGAGGGGGGGGGATGTAGGAGAGGGGGGGGGAGGGGAAAAAGAGGGGAGGAGGGGGAGGAGAGGAGAGGAGGGGGGGAGAGAGTGCCTTTTTTATTTCAACCCAAACCCCCCAACCAACCATTTGCAGGCAGTGCTGTTTTACTTTAACCATATTTTCATTTTCAAACCACATTAAGGGTACTTACTCACAGTTGTGTGAACATGTGTTCAGTGTCATTCACAGCTCGGAGAAACGTGACCCTCTGCCTTCCTCCAGCTTGCAGACTAATTGAGGCACACCACTTCCTGGTTTTATAGTCCATCCCCCCTGACGCCAGCGGGGGCAGCAGAGAGAATGGGGAGTTTTGTAAAATCATTAATATCTCTGTCATTTTTCATCCTCGGCACACATGCGGCGGAGGGGGGCTCTGAGCGATGTGGCCAAAAATGACGGCCGTAGGTGGCGGCGTTCTCTCGGAAATCACAGCACAGATCGCCAAAACCGGTCAAGAACAGACTTTTAGTAATATAGATTAACTTGAGGGAAGGTTATGTAAAAGAGTATTTAAATGGACTTGAGAGGTTTTATGTTATCACAATCTAATTTTTATTCTGTTGAATCTCATCCTAATGACCCAGTTGAAGTGTGAAGCAACTAAAAGCAGTAATAATGTTCACAGATTGGCTTTTTGGTTGTGGTGGTGTGCATTCATTAAACTGGAAAAGGGAAATTTCAATCAGAAGGAATACCTCTAATCATCGTGGTTGTATTTTTGAACAAAACAACTGTGCAGGAAGAACTTAGTGGGTCAGGCATCATCTGTGGAGGGAATGGACAGATGATGTTTCGGATCGTGACCTTTATCAGACTAAGTTTGAAGAAGGGTCCCAACTCGAAACATCATCTTCTGTTCCCTTCTCAGATGATGCCTGATGATGCCTTCCCAGAAGTCTGCCCTGATCTGCATTTTATGTTTTTGTTTTGAATGCCAATACTCATCTACCATTTGTGGATAATTCCCATTATTGGATTCAGCCACTGTCTGAAGATGAGAGGAAAAAAATGGTCATGTGGTCATCAAGTCTTGTCTTGAAGCCGTAATATATGGAATACTCTCACTGAGTATTGGACATGTGTTGAATTTCTTTGGGAGATTTCATTTCAGTAATATTTAGACAAGGTGAAAAAAAACAAAATGAAAGGTGAGAAATTTGATGGATGCTTTTCGAGGGTACGTATTTGCGCTATGTCATTCAACTCCACATTGAGTGTATAGGCAAAGTGCAAACCAGGTCTTTCGTACTAAAATAAAGTTTTTCACTTTAATATAGAAAAATGATTGCTACGGACATGCGTAAGTACAAGATAATTCACTGTTTTTAATTGTTTTTAATTCTTTAATCTTATTTACATTTTCAAATTTTAAAATTATTAATTAAGAATGCAGTTAGAACATAAACATTCAGTCCCTGGCAAAATTAATAGTTAGCTGAGCTTGGCAGTAACTTGGACATAATAAATATTTTGCAGGGCTTGTTCTAGATTTGAAAGATGGATCAGAATTTGGAATGGATTTCCTTAATTGGATTGATGCAAAATAGTCTTCAAAAGGGAATTGGATGATTATTTTTTAAGAAAAGCTGCAATAAATTGGACAGCAAGCAGGGGAGTGGTGCTTCCTGGATTCAAAAGTAGTTATCCAAACTGAGTGACTGAACGGACTCCTGTACTGTATGTTCAAATAATCTGTGGTTTGATATAGCCCTGTCAATTTTGAGGTTCATTCACAAAGGTGTAATATTCAAACTAATTCTAGAATTGAGCATTTTTTTTGTATGCAGACAAGCTTGACCTAGAATTTATCTCAAATTTACTGATTTATAGTTAAAATTAGTGGATTTGTTTTCAGTGTTACCGTTTGAATGTAATATTGCATGTAGTTCTAAATATCTATGTAAAAATCAAATATTTCATATTTTTCTTTCTTAGAACTGGCTTCAAGCAACAGATTTGACCAAGGATGTGTATCATCACCTTGCCTATTTTGTACCAAAGATTTATTGCAGAGACTCCAACCCCAATCCACTTAATGAAGAAATGTTAGCTCAACATATTCTATTGGAACCGTTAGAATGGTACCTTTGTGGAGAGGATCCAGCTATGGGAATTATCAAACTTGAAAAGGCGAATAAGTCATCACAGCTCTGCGGACGTGTTTTCAAAATTGGAGAGCCTACCTATTCGTGCAGGTACTAAAATTGTGACGAGTTAAATTCTGTGAATTCTACTTATGCACGCTTGGATATTTGGCCGTCAACGAACAAGAATCACACTCTAACACCAATGTTCTTTAATATTGGCTGCATTTTATGGGAAGGAATGGGCTCTGTTGACAGCTGCTATTTTATGTGGTCTTTGAAGCAAGGATTTGTTGTTTTGGGGTATCCAGCATGATTCTATCAAGAATGTTCATGTGATCAGGGAAAGAAACAGCATGGATTTTCAACCAATCAGTATCACAGTTGTTACTGAAGAGCACTGAATTTAAACTGGCAAGTATAAGATAGATTCTAATAATATGCAGGTAAGTTAATCAGTTTTGGAAAAGAAAACAGGCAGAGAAGGATAGGAAAATAAATTATTGAACAAGCAAATCATGAGTAATTAAGGACTTTTACGCAGAAACATAGAAAATAGGTGCAGTAGGCCATTCAGCCCTTCGAGCCAGCCCCGCCATTCAATATGATCATGGCTGATCATCCAAAATCATTACCCCGTTCCTGCTTTCTCCCCATATCCCTTGATTCCATTAGCCCTAAGAGCTAAATCTAAAGGGCCTGTCCCACTTGAATGTCATTTTCGCATCATTTACGCGACATAATTTACGCGTCACAACGCACGACGCATGCGTCGTAATGTGCGCATTATGCGCGCATGGTGCCTGGTGACGTAGGCAGTGACACACGGTTGCGCGCGGTGCCCCTGGATTTGGGGATTCACAAAATCTTCGCGCGCCACCTGCGTAACGCGCAAATGACGCCCAAGTGGGACAGGCCCTTCACTCTTGAAAACATCCAGTGAATTGGCCTCCACTGCCTTCTTTGGCAGGGAATTCCACAGATTCACAAATCTCTGTTTTTTCCTCATCTCAGACCTAAATGACCTACCACTTATTCTTAAACTGTGACCCCTGGTTCTGGACCCTCCCAACATTGGGAACATTTTTCCTGCACCTAACCTGTCCAATCCCTTAAGAATGTTATAGGTTTCGATAAGATCCCTTCCCATCCTTCTAAACTCCAGTGAATACAAGTCCAGTCGACCCATTCTTTCATCATATGTTGGTCCTGCCATCCTGGGAATTAACCTGGTAAACCTACGCTGCACCCCCTCAATAGCAATAATGTCCTTCCTCAATTTAGGAGACCGAAATTGCACACAATAGTGATGCAGTGATTCCCAGATCCTTAAAAATAAATTAAAAATTCTTACTGATGTCATTAAAACCTCACTTGCCCATTAATATGATTGTCACATAGTTTGTAGAAATAGTGAGCACGTACACTACAATTATGGGGTTTCTGTGGTTAATTGTACACAAACAGAACATCAGCATCCACTGTATGCTTACCAACTAATAGTAAATCATGTTCACTTCCCAAAGATCTTAATTTTTTAAGTTTCTTTATGTTAATAATTTTCCTGAAATGGGTTTGCAGTGACTTGAGTTAGCAAGCTTTTTTATTTTGCGTTTGTGTAGTTCTGGGGTGGGGGGGGTCGGGTCGGGTTTTTGTACCTTCCAAGTGCCTCAATTCAGTCCTCTCAATCAGCTACTATGTAATATGAACATAAACTATTGGTGCTTCCACACTGCACTTTGTAAACTGTTGGATGTTATTTAACATATCAAATTAAGATTGTACTGCATACAAGATTGTTGGTTTAACTGAGGCTAGCCCCTGCACTGTATGCCAAGCAGCTCTAATAAACTTGGCACTTTATAGAGATTGTTTGCAGACAATTGTGAATGGCAAATTAAAATGTTCCAGTTTCGTTTACATTTTGGAAAATAATATGAGTCATTTCTTTGGAACATGTTGGATTCCCAAACTCTTCACAGAATCCTTCAAGGTCCAATTATATTTTTTGTACCTTACCGATGAATTACGCAAGGATGAAGTATCCCGATATTTATATGCCTCTCTCAAATTGAAACTAAATAATTTGTAATTCCCTTAAAAGGTGAAGGAGGAAGTAAACCATAAACAATGTATCTAGTGGCTTGTGAAATGGAAATTCATCGATCATCACTCTTACAGAATGAATAGGGAAAATGTTGGAATCTCCAACTTTTATTAGGCTACTTTGAAAATAGATTGTACAGTCAATGTAGAATTATGAGGGAAATCATGCAAAATCTATCTGAATTTTTGAGATGTTGTAAGTAGCAATACATGTAAGAGTTAATGTATTTAGATATCCAGGAGGCTCTTCAATAAGTATCACAAAAGATAATTATTGAACCTAATTTTGAGTGCCCACTGTTGGGGGAAAATATACTGGTGTCGACTGAATTTAAGGGACAGCATATAAATTAGGGAAAAAAGTTGTTTTTGGGTTGGGAAGCTATGACCCTGCAGGAATATAAGTCCCCACTGTTCGGTGATTAACAATGATTTCATTGAGAGGATAGAATATGATAAATACGTCAAATGACAGTATTCAGTGAGAGGTGAAAATTTGGGGATGTGGACATATTGACTGAATGACAGATTAAAATATTGTGGAAATAAGAAATTATCCACTTTTGGAAGAAAAAATAGAAACATTTTGTAAGGTCAAGAGTCGAGTGTTTAATTGTCATGTGCGAAAAAGAACAATGAAATTCTTACTTGCCGCAGCACAACAGGTTTGTAAACATAGTGCTCAACAGATATCATAAGAATCAAACAAAACAAAAGTTCATTAAATTAAAAAAAAACGATACAGTGCAAAACCAAACAAAGGCCGGTCCTTAATGTAACATTTGTAGTTTAGTTGAAGTTCATAGTGTTCAATAGTATGATGGTTGTTGAGAAGAAGCTGTCCCTGAACCTAGATGTCGGTTTTCAGACTCCTATACTGCCTTCCTGATGGCAGGAGTGAAATGAGAGCATGGTCAAATGAGAGATGGTGTGGGTGCTTGATGATGCAGGCTGCCTTTTTGAGGCAGTGTCTCCTATAGCTCCCTTCGATGGTGGGGAAGACAGTACCTGTGCTGGATCGGGTAATGTTCACCACTGTTTGTAATCTCCATTGTTCCAGGAATTAAAGTTGCCAAAGCAGAATGAACTGTTTGTTGTACATGAGTTAGTGTAGTTACAGAAAACTGCGTGTTTGCTTTCTGCCATTCCACTTGGAATAAGATTCGTTATTTTGCTCCATTTCTATAAACCTTGTTGAGTTCACATCTGGAATATTGTATACAGGTCTGATTTCCTCAACCACTATAGTTGCAATTGAGGAAGTGCTGAGAAAGATTACCAGGTAGGTTGCTGGAATACTGAATTTATCACTTGGGAGCTTAAACAGATGAGTTGGCATTCTGTGAGCTTGGAAAAATGAGAGGTAATCTTGCTGAATAAATTAAATTATTTCAGAAATTGACATGGTGAACACACTGGTAAAAATCAATATTTAATTGCTCTTACAAAGTGACAGTGAGCCTGCCTTCCACTGTGCAGCTGAGAGGGAATTTAAAGAATTAGACCACCAATGTTGGGTGGGCAAATATATTTCCAAGTCAGGATGGTGTGCAACCTGGAGGGAATCTTGTACGTGGTGATGGTGATGTTTCCATGTACGTTGCCCTTGGTGTCAGAAGTAGACTAAGAGGGTAACTGATACATTTTGTCGACAATGGATGTCAATCAAGCAGGTTCCTTTGTCCTAAATAGCATCAAACGTCTTGAGAATTATTAGCAAGTGGAGAATATTCCAACACATTTCTGTCTTGATGGTGGAAACAATTTGTGGTGTTAGGAGGTGAATCACTCACTTCAGTATCTGTAGCCATGGTATTTAAGTGACTGGTCAAGTTGTTCCTCTGATGGTCAGGGATTTGGTGAGGGTAATGCTACTGAATTCAATGGTGGATAGTTAGATTATCTCTTATTGCACGTGGTCACTGCTGAATGCTTTTACAGTGAGAATGTTACTTTTATCAACTCATGCCTGAACATTATAGGTCTTGAAGATAGGCATGAAAAGCTGGAGTAATCTAGTGGGTCAGGCAGCATCTCTGGAGAAAAGGAATAGGTGATGTTTTGGGTTGAGACCCCTCTTCAGACTAATCATCCAGGTCTTGCTGCATTTGCAACTTTAAAAAGAGATTAGTCTTTATTTTTGCATCGTTTTGAGGTTTCACTGCTAATACTGTTTGTGATGCAGATGGAAATAAATGTAATGGATAGATAGCCTCACTTAATATATGATAACATATGGTGTAAATGACAATGCAATAATTCAGTTTGGACATGCTCGAATCTCGTTGTGGGACTTGAGTTACTCATTTTTGATGTGTTCAAATCATTCTCTGTTTGTGTGAAAGATCATGAGACTTGCTGATAAGATCTGCAGTATGACTTTTAGTCCTTTTGTTTTCCCCAGCTGATGAATTGGTATCAAGGGATCACAATCCTAGGATCATCATGTAAAGGGCAAGGTCAGACGAATTTTTTTCAGAGGGCTGCAAATAATTGCAGGTGAAAACTTAGCCTCCCCAATACAGCCATTATATCTGTACATCATGAAATGCTCTCCCCATCTCATCCAAAAATCATGCGATCTCCTGGCAGATTGGATAAATTGGCTATGCATGAGCAGAATTGTGTTTAACTTGCCTGATATTAAAGTGTTAAACATAATAAGATAAAGTGGAACAAATTGACATTGGAGTTACACCCCAATACGATGATTAATGAATTCCAGAAGGGGAGTAAAGAAAATGCAGAACATTGTACTCATTAAGAATCTCTATCTGGTAGGGTTGCAGGAAAAATAGCTTTGGTGTTGCAAATATTGGAATCTCCTGTGGGAATCTTAAAAAATGTTGTTTTCCATGTAGCCAGGAGAGTGGAATATTCAATCAGATATGATCTGTGAATTATTTCAAAATGATGTGTTAAAATAATGTAAAGGATTTTATAACGAATCCTCCTCCTGTCCTAATTGCTCTGCTCTCAGTATTATTCTGGAAGAGAAATCTTTTTGTATAAAATGTCTTATGATACCTTGATAACATGACTTTTTATCTATTTTTATTGAAGGGATTGTGCAGTAGATCCAACTTGTGTGCTATGCATGGAATGCTTCTTGGCCAGCATGCACAGAGAACATAGATATAGGGTAGGCTATTTTACTTTCCTTAAATTACTGAAGCAAATGTTTCTGTTCTGATTAAGTAGCTACTTGACAATAGACTTTGTACATAAGCCCTTTAATTTATCAAAAAATCAAAAAACGGTTACATTAGTTCATAACATCTATACATAACTAAAGCTCTGATCTTGTGCTCTTCCGGTTTGTGCGTTTTTTCTATTTGTGCAAAAATGGTACACGATAGAGCTACGATTTTTCGTCAGCTCACTCGCCCATCTCCTGTGCTGTGAGTGCAACAAGTTTCCTTCCGATCGGTGGTATATTGTAAAAGTTATCGAGGTTTAAAAATCGTAAAAAACGCGCGTGCGCAGATCGATCTCCTCTCCTGCCAGTCAGCTCCGCGCGGATTAGTCTTCTCCTTTCACTCCCTGGGACGGTCCGCCCCTTCCTGCACCATCGCTTCTTTACTGGAGCTGAGGGAGGCCGGCAGAGGTCTCCTACCGGACACAATTTTCGGAGGGACCAGGCGTGGTGATGTAGCCAAACGGAAAGAGGTGAATCTGATCCCGGCAGAGGAGAGCGTCCAGCGCCCGCTGTGAGTCCCAAATGCACTGCTTTCACAACGTCCCGCAGCTCCAGCCCCTTCCTCTCTGGTTCCCCTCGTTGGTCCCTGCCCCCTCCCCCGTGATACCCCCCCTCTCCTCCATGGCTCTTCCCCTATCTTTTCTCCGAGCTCTCCCCCCGCCCACACGCCGGCGCGGTTGTAGATGCGGTGCTTCTGTGCCGATCTGAGGCCTGGCTCTGAGGGCGCCAAAGCTGATGCTCCTCCGGGGGAAGCAAGGAGAGAGAGGAGTGGCAACCTCGAGATCCTGGGGAGGGAGAGTGGAGGAGGAGAGGGGATAGAGGGAGAGGAGTGGGGAGGGGAGTTATGGCGGGAGGGAGTGACTGAGGGCAGGGGAGAGGTGAGGGAGGGATTGTGGGAAGGTAGGAGGAGAGGGAAAAGAAGAGGGAGGAGGGGGAATAGAGGACGAGGAGAGGAGTGGAGGAATGTGGGGAATGGAGGGCGGTGGGGGAGGTGAGGAGGGATAGTGGGGGGGGGGAGGGGGGAGGTGAGGAGTGGGGGATATAGGGGTAGGGAGGGGAGAGGAGTTATTGTGGGAGGGAGTGACAGGGTAAGGGAAAGGAGGGAGAGAGGTGGGGGAAGAATTGGGGAGGGGAGGAGGAAAGGGTGATGAAGAGGGAGGGGGAGAGAGTGCTAGGGATGAGGGGAAATGAGCTACGCCTGTGCAGATGTGGGCTATGGGTGAGAGGTGGTATGTAGCGTTGGGGGACCAAGCCTCATGTGTGACAGCGACCCAACGGGTCCCACTTAGTCTAGTGGATGAATAAAAGCCATTAATCGGGGAAGGATAATTTCCATCTACCTCGAAAGGAGACTCAATTTCCTTCCATTAACACTCCATCGTCCGCGGTGCTTGTCCACGTCCTGAACAACTTCTCTTTTGACTCCTCTCACTTTCTCCAAGTTTAAGGTATCGCCATGTACGCTCGCATGGCCCCCTAGCTTTGCCTTCCTTTTTGTCGGTTGCATCGAACAATCCTTGTTCCAAATGCACCAACCCCCAAATCGTTCTCTGCTACATCACAGTTGTCATCTGCACCTGTGCAGAACTCATTGATTTCATTAACTTTACAATTAACTTCCACCCTCTGACACCTCTCTCTCCGTTCTTGATCTTTCTGTCTCCATGACAGGGGACAGACTAACGACTGATGACGACTATAAACCTACTGATTTTCACAGTTATGTGGACTCCACTTCCTCCCACCCTGTCTCTTCCAAAGACTCTGTCGCCAGTGCTGTCAGAGATGGAACCCTCACCCGCATCTCCTCTGTGTCCCGCAGTTCTGCTCTCGCTCCCTCTTCCCCCAGGTGGAACAAGGACAGAGCTCACCTGGTCCTCATCTTTAACCCCACTAGTCTCTGCATCCAACTCGTCATCCTCCAACTTTTCTATCACCTCTAACGTGATCCCACCACCAGTCACATCTGGTGGTGGGATCACATTTTTGTCCCGTGTTGATTCTTCTATACTCGATGCTGCTCTTTATCACTGCATTTGCCACTCTAATTAACGTAGACTTTCCCAACTTTATTGCCGGTAATCCAAGGTTTTGCATTTTAAGAATTGAAAATCTGCAGATGAAAATAAAAAGTTAGACCAATAATTGCTGGAAATACTAAGCAGATAGGGCCAGTTGCTGTGATAAGAGAAACTTAGCTAATAGTCATACAACACGGAAACAGGTCCTTTAGTCTAACTCATCCATGCCAACCAAGATGCCCCATCTAAGCCAGTCCTATTTGCCCATGTTTGGTCCTTAAAAACTTTAAATCTTTCCAGTTCATGTTCCTGTCCAAATGTCTTTTAAATGCTGTTAAAGTACCTGCCTCAACTACCTCTGGCAGCACATTCCATATACCCAACACCTCCGAGTAAAAACATTCTCAGATTTCTATTAAATCTTTCTCGTCTCACTTTAAACCTGTGTACTCTGGGCAAAAGACTCCCTTAGAGTGCATTCTCCCTATCCCTCTCTCATGATTTTATACACCTCTATAAGATAAGCCCTCAACCTCCTGCGCACCAAGGAGTGAAGTCCTACCCTGGACAACCTAGCCAGGGCAGTCACGGTGGCGCAGCGGTAGAGTTGCTGCCTTACAGCGAATGCAGCGCTAGAGACCCAGGTTTGATCCCGACTACGGGTGCTGTCTGTACGGAGTTTGTACTTTCTGCCCGTGACCTCCAAGATCTTCGGTTTCCTCCCACAGTCCAAAGACGTACAGGTTTGTAGATTAATTGGCTTGGTAAATGTAAAAATTGTCCTTAGTAGGTGTAGAATAATGTGAATGTGTGGGGATCGCTGGTCGGGGCGGACCCGGTGAGCTGGAGGGCCTGTTTCTGCGCTGCATCTCTAAAACTATCTCTATAACTAAAAACCTAAAAAAACCTCCCCCTATAGCTCAGTCCCCTAGTCCTGGCAATATCCTTGTAAATCTTCTCTGCACTCTCCCCAGCTTAATGACATATTTCCTATAGTAGGGTATCATTTGTAACATTTACAAATTTTTAATTATATATCATTGACCCAAGATTTTCTGTCCACAAAGCTGTTTTCTATAGCATCTGTTTTTATTTCCACAATTGATCTCTCTCTCAATGTTTGCAGTCTTTTCCACCATCTTTAAAAAGCCCCTAAGACCCTGTTGCAGATGTAGATTTATCTTCTAATTTCCTCCTTTGAGTTGGGAAAAAGAACAATGACTCAAAACCATGAAGGAATTTGAGGGATTTTGTTAAAAATGCCCCAACAAATATTTTCTGTAAAGCGGTAAAGTTAGATTTTGTTGCTTCACCTGCCAGGTGCATTCTTAATTGATGTGATAACTGTAGCAATGTTACTAAATTTTGAGATTAAAAAAATCAAGTCTGCAATTTATCCCATCAGATAAAGCATAAAAATAAGTTTAATTTGACACCTAATTCACTTTCATATCTCAAGTATTAAAAAATTTATGGCCATTTTCATACTCGGGAAATTAGCATCTTGTTCCCTATTGATTTTCTATTGACATAACAAAAAAGCTGTGATCGTGGACAGTCAAAAGCCCAGAAAAATACTGCGGGATATAATGGGCCCAAAATTAGCTACTCGCAACTTTAAACTTTGTATAAAGGGATCTTAAGAAGCCCTTTTTAACGTAAAAATAAACAGCCTACCTTCTGTTGTCTGCTGTATGAGATCCGGCTGGTTGCCGGCGGTCAGGGGTTTAGAGGTTAATTTTTAACCTACTATAACAAGTATAGAAAGCCCTTAAAACTAAAAATAGCTCCAGCTACGGAATCTTCCAGCGATTTTTCGTTAATAATTAACTAGGTTGAAAAACCTCGATTTGAACAGCCTAGTGAAAAATCGTGTTTTAAACCCGCCCCCCTCTAAACGGCGCCAAAAGCGCGCACACGGGCTGGGACAGATTTTCAGCGACGTTTCAGGTAGGCTTTGCAACATACCTAATAACTGTTAATAAGAATCAACATGTCATAATTGTCATGCTTCAAATTAATGGGAATGATGGTGGAATTATATTCTTACTTTCTATTTCTTTGAATTTGTTTTTCTAATCGGGAATAAGATTCATATTTAAATGATTGCTTTTTAGATGACGACATCAGGTGGAGGGGGTTTCTGTGACTGTGGAGACACTGAAGCATGGAAACAAGGTCCATATTGTCAAAAACATGAACCTTCTGGCTCAGAAGCTCTGGAAGAGGTATAGTATATATTTTTGATGTTATTTCAAATAGTAATGTTTCTTTTAAAATATTTAATATAAAGTTTATTTAAAAAATATCAATACTTGGATTATGGGCACTCTTGGACGATCCTGTTGCTAGGCCATTTTGAAGGACAATTTACCTTGACAACTAAAGGAGTCGGACAAACACATCGATGTGGAATTTGAGCCACAAATTGGCGAAATTGAGAAGAGCAGCTGTTTTCCTTTTTTATGTCAAAAATCATCAGTGAATCGACTTTCAGTTGCTATTAGAACTCTTAACATGTTAGAATTTATTTTTATTTACCATGTTAATTCTTGTGCTTTGATATGCGTTTGAATTGAGTTACATTTTAAATCCCTCATTCTCTCAGGATCCACTGGAGCATTTATCGGAAGACATAATTGGACGTGCCTATAATATTTTCGCAATTGCATTCAAATATGCAGTAGATATGCTAACATGGGTAGAGGAAGAGAGACTGCCTTCCGGATTGGAGCCACTGTAAGTATTAGCAGTGAATTGCAAATGCGTCCGCCACCGATTTTCCGGCAACTGATGGTCTGGCACCTCCTTTAATCCGAACAAAATTTAGAGAGCCCACTTGAAATCACCCACGGAAGTCCCCCCCCTGAAAATGTGGCACTTATGAACCCCCGAAAGTGAGGCGGCTGAACTCTACCTCACCAGGACGTCTGTGGCCAAACCTCTGATCAGCGGGGCGAATTTGCCCCCACTGGCCTGACCTCTGGAACTCTGGCCCATCCGGAGCCGCCAGATCCTTTCCCATGTCGAGTTCCAAAGACTGCCTTGTGGGCTGCAATTCTAGCTTAGGCAGACCAGTCCAATATTGTTCGACTCCTCTCGGAGGCTGTGACCTCTTAGTGGTGGACCTGTGGCTGAGATGATACTGATTTCCAGACAAAAGTTAGTTTGAAAATTGTTTATGAAGGAACTGCAGATGCTGGAAAATCGAAGGTAGACAAAAATACTGGAGAAACTCAGCGGGTGAGGCAGCATCTGGAGCGAAGGAAAGAGGCAACGGTTTGGGTCCAAACCCTTCTTCAGACTGATGTGAGGGTAGGGGTGGGGGGGCCCGAAGAAGAAAGGAAGAGGTGGAGCCAGAGGGCTGAGGGAGAGCTGAGAAGGGGAGGAGAAAGTAGGGACTACCTGAAATGAGAGGTCAATGTTCATACCTCTGGGATGCAAACTGCCCAAGCGAAATATGAGGTGCTGCTCCTCCAATTTACGGTGGTCCTCACTCTGGCCATGGAGGAGGCCCAGGACAGAAAGATCGGATTCGGAATGGGAGGGGGAGTTAAAGTGCTGAGCCACCGGGAGAGCAGGTTGGTTATTGTGAACCGAGCAGAGGTGTTCGGCGAAGCGATCACCAAGCCTACGCTTGGTCTCACAGATGTAGAGCAGCTGACATCTATAGCAACAGATGCATTCGATGAGGTTGGAGGAGGAGCAGGTGAACCTCTGTCGCGCCTGGAAAGGGGGGGGGGAGGTAAAGCGACAAGTGTAGCATTTCCTGTGGTTGCAATAGAAAGTGCCCGGAGAGCGGGTGGTTCCGGTGGGAAGAGACGAATTGACCAGGGAGTTACGGAGGGAGCGGTCTCTGTGGAAAGCAGACAGGGGAGGAGATGGGAAGATGTGGCAAGTAGTGGGATCACTTTGGAGGTGGCGAAAATGTCGGAGGATTATTTGTTGTATGTGACGGCTGGTAGGGTGGAAGGTGAGGACTCTGCCCTTGTTACGAGTTGGGGATGGGGAGCGAGGGCAAGTCACGGGGTACAGAAGAGACCCTGGTGAGAGCCTCGTCTATAGTGGAAGAGGGGAACCCCCTTTCCCTGATGAATGAGGACATCTCCGATGCCCTGGTGTGGAACACCTCATCCTGGGTCCAGATGCGGCGTAGACGGAGGAATTGGGAGTTGGGGATGGGAGTCCTTACAGGAAGCAGGGTGGGAAGAAAAATTGTCAAAATAGCCATGGGAGTCAGTGCGTTTATAGTGGATGTCGCACAGTAGTCTATCACCTGCGATGGAGATAGTGAGGTCAAGAAATGGTAGGGAAATGTCGGAAATGGTCCAGGTGTATTTGAGTGCCGGATGGAAGTTAGGGGTGAAATGGATGAAGTCGGTGAGTTGTGTGTGGGTGCAGGAGGTAGCACCAATGCAGTCGTTGATGTAGCAGAGGTAGAGTTCGGGGATAGGGCCCTGGTATGCCTCGAACAAGGATTGTTCGACGTACCCTACAAAGATGCAGGCATAGCTAGGGCCCATGCATGTGCCCATATATTTGGAGGAAATGGGAGGAGTCAAACGAAAAGTTATTAAGGGTAAGGACCAGCTCTGCTAGGCGGAGGAGAGTATCAGTAGACGGGGATTGGTTGGTTCTGCGGTTGAGGAAGAAACGGAGGGCTTTGAGACCCTCCTGGTGGGGGATGGAGGTGTAAAGTGACTGGACATCCATGGTGAAGGTGAGGGAAAGGGGGCCTAGAAAACGGAAGTCCTGGAGTAGATGAAGAGCGTGTGAGTTGTCTTGAACATAGGTAGGGAAAGATTTACCCAGGGGGGATAGGATGGAGTCGAGGTATGTGGAAATAAGTTCGGTAGGACACAAACAGGCAGAAACAATGGGTCTGCCAGGACAGTCAGGTTTGTGGATTTTGGGGAGAAGGTAAAATCGGGCTGCGCGGGGCTGGAGAACGATGAGGTTGGAGGTTTAGGAGGGCAGGGAGCTGGTGTTGATGAAGTCAGTGATGGTGCTAGAGATAGTGGCCTGGTGCTCGTCTGTGTGGTCATGGTCCAAGGATAAGTATGAGGAGATGTCTGAGAGTTGGCACGTGGCCTCAGCCTTGTAGAGATCAGCGCGCCAGACTACCACAGTATCTCCCTTGTCGGCAGGTTTGATCACCCAATCTGGGTTCTTGCAGAGCGAGTAGAGGGCTGTACGTTCAGTGGGGGAAAATTATCACTTTTCCTCCTCTGTTGTTGCCTGCTTTCACTTTTTTTTTTGTTTGATTATATCCCAAACTTTAAATATGTCATAAATGCTGCATTATATTGAAAGATGCTTGAAAGATGCCACACATCCTGTACGCAGTTCCTTCCTACGCACTCTTTACATGTCATTTATCTCTTCCTGCAAAATAATTGGATTGAAGCAAATTATACTTTGTCTGTATGAATGCTTTTTAACCTGAATTTCAGCTTGCATCATCGAGCTTGATGTTGCAATTGAAAATAATTGATATTTGCACCTAATTTTCAGAAACCGGTTTGCCAGTAGGATCATTAATACAATTATTGTATCTCTTTTTTTCCCCTTTGCCACCTTTAGAAAAACAGTGACAGCATTCATCACAATCGCCAGCACTTTGGCAAACACCATGCCATAAGTCAGCTGAGCTGAAATCAGCAATGCAACTTCACTTACAGAAGCATTCCTCCCTCAATGCTGATCAATGAGGGCTGAAAGCATTGTTTACTCGGGTCCACTTCTGATTCCCTCTATCCCACAGTTCCCATGGTCCTTTACTGCTAATTTCACCCCGGCTGCATGCTGAAATCATTACATCTAGATTGTTAGCATCATTAATACTTGTGTGGCAAATCGTCAATATACTTGCTTTTGTGCCTGCAGTTAATGCTTAAGCAACCTGATCAGCTGTGGGCCTACCACAATTTGGTCTCAGACTGATTGATTGACTGAATTCCAGCACGCGTTTTCAAGATGGATCAACGCGTGATATCTTGTGCTCTTGTAACTAACCACATAAGAAGGATTCATTTCTGAATGCTCCATTTTCTCACTGTGACATTGTGAAAACCGGGCAATTTCGCTGTTGTGAATTGCAAAATCCGAAGCAGGACCTCAAAGGAACTCCCAAAAGCTGAAAGACCATCAAGGAAAATGTGAAATCCATGTGTTGCTATTAGTAAATATTTTCCAAATAAAAACATTATTTTTACCTGGTAATTTGTTATGAAAACTTTGTGTTCTATTTATTGAAAACACTTGATATAATGTGCTCATTGATGAAAATAAATTAACTATTTCAAAATGAAGGCCAAAAGGTAATTTTAAATTCAGGCATTGTTTTTTTTCTTTAGGGAAAAGGAAGACACTTATTATTGTATGTTATTTAATGATGAAGTCCATACTTACGAGCAGGTGATTTACACATTGCAGAAGGCTGTGAACTGTACACAAAAGGAAGCTGTTAGTTTTGCCACTACTGTGGATAGAGATGTGAGTTTTCATTTTTGTGTTATTTCTTGCCTATAATCTCCAAACGTTATGTAAACAGCTGCAATTTGAAAACACTTACAGGGAAATGTTAAAACCATTGAACTGATTGATGTTCCTTGAGGAAGAATTTGGTATAAAGTTGAAAATCATTCGTATAAGTTATGCATTCCACTTTTTTATTTTATTCCTCTTTACAATGTCCATGTTATATATTGGCCTATAATCTTCCAAGGTTGACAGAGAACATTTAAAATAAATATTGTCACTCATTTAAATATAGCATTCCATCTCTCTATCCCTTCCCCATCCAAGTTGCACCAGCTTCTCATTTTCACCCAACAAACACTAGTCTGAGGAAGGGTCTCGACCTGAAACATCACTCATTCTTTCTCTCCAGAGATGCTACCGAGTTACTCCAACTTTTTGTGTCTATCTTTGGTTTACACCAGCATCTGCAATTCCTTCCTACACACAGTAAAATGCTGATAATCTGCTCTCCCATTTGGTTTACATGGTGGCTATTCCCTCCATTCCCTTTAAATTTCACTCTTTTTCCTGCTGTGATATTTAAACATAGTGAAGACAAAATATATTGGGTTATTCGTGGGAATAATGTTTAATAGTCTAGAAAATGTGCTCAACAGGCACCACCAAAGTCCCAAGGATATAGATTGTTTGGGTTTTACTGTAATTTGGTTTAGTTGATTGGCTGTGATCACTGCTTATTTTATCTGCTTTTTATTACAAATGCTCCCTACTTTAAAATACTTAATCTTGGACTGATGCCAGCTTAAAAAAATTGCAAATCATCACAAAGTATAAGTGTGATCCCCTTTCCTTTTCTCTCTGCACAACAGAAGCTTAATTAGTCAGCTGAAGTTTACAGCTCGCCATAAGGAAAGCAACAAATACAATCCAAGCCCTAACATTGCACAGCAGTTGTATCATTGGGAACAAAGTTGCAGAATCCAAAACTCCAGATAGGCAGTCAGATTTTATGTCTAAGGCAACTTTGCCTTCTTGATCTAACCCAGAAATCCAGATAAAGCTCTTTGTTTAGTTTACTGATAACTGCAATTGGAGTTCTAGATGTGAAAATTTCACAATTAATTTAACTCTTATGGTATTTTAAGGGTCGTAGATCAGTTCGATATGGTGACTTCCAATATTGTGAGCAAGCTAAAACAGTAATAGTGGTGAGTAAAAATCTAACTTTCCTCTCAAAATGTACTGTGTATTTATTAAGATACCCAATGTAAATAGTTTGATTAATTGATTTTTTTTTTCTTTCATATTTTATTTGCTTTAGAGGAATACTAGTCGACAAACCAAACCGCTAAAGGTGCAAGTGATGCATTCATCTGTTGTTGCACATCAGGCATTTGCCATAAAGTTGTTGATATGGCTGAGCCAGGTGATTGGTTATTCCGGTAAGAATTATTTAATTTTAAAAAAAAAGCTTTTTGGCACTATGTTGTAGTTTTAGGTTCAGGTTTACTATTGCCACGTGCACTGAGGTAGAGTGAAAAGCTTTATTTTGCATGCTATCCAAATAGAATATAGTTCTCAGCATTGTAGCACATCTATAGACAAGTTCCATAGACAAAGTCCATTATCAACATGGGGCAAAGGTGAATCGGACAGTACCCTAGCAGAAGCCTGATAAAGAGAGGAAGAGGTTGTTCCTGAATCATGGGGTGGGACAAGTATTTTATTATGTTGGCTGTTTTTCCAAGGCAGGTGGTGGTAAATCTGGTTTGTTATTTGATGGCATAAGAGGTGAAGTGTAGGTGGTGGTGAAGTGTAGGTGGTGGTGGTGAAGTGTAGGCGGTGGTGGTGAAGTGTAGGCGGTGGTGGTGAAGTGTAGGCGGTGGTGGTGAAGTGTAGGCGGTGGTGGTGAAGTGGAGGCGGTGGTGGTGAAGTGTAGGCGGCGGTGGTGAAGTGTAGGCGGCGGTGGTGAAGTGTAGGCGGCGGTGGTGAAGTGTAGGCGGCGGTGGTGAAGTGTAGGCGGCGGTGGTGAAGTGTAGGCGGCGGTGGTGAAGTGTAGGCGGCGGTGGTGAAGTGTAGGCGGTGGTGGTGAAGTGTAGGTGGTGATGAAGTGTAGGTGGTGGTGAAGTGTAGGCGGTGGTGGTGAAGTGTAGGTGGTGGTGAAGTGTAGGGCGGTGGTGAAGTGTAGGCGGCGGTGGTGAAGTGTAGGCGGTGGTGGTGAAGTGTAGGCGGCGGTGGTGAGGTGTAGGCGGCGGTGGTGAAGTGTAGGCGGCGGTGGTGGTGAAGTGTAGGCGGTGGTGGTGAAGTGTAGGCGGTGGTGGTGAAGCGTAGGCGGTGGTGGTGAAGCGTAGGCGGCGGTGGTGAAGCGTAGGCGGCGGTGGTGAAGCGTAGGCGGCGGTGGTGAAGTGTAGGCGGCGGTGGTGAAGTGTAGGCGGTGGTGGTGAAGTGTAGGTGGTGGTGAAGTCTGGTCTGTTATTCGATGGCATAAGAGACGTTTTAAAATTCCTGATGTACAGGTTCAAGCCATTAGATAATTGGGTTTGCCAACCAAGTTAAAATGTTAGAAGATAGATGGAAACATTCATTGTGTAAGAAGGAACTGAAGATGCTGGTTTAAACCGAAGATAGACACAGAAAGCTGGAGTAACTCAGCGGGACAGGCAGCATCTCTGGAGAGAAGGAATAGGTGATGTTTCGGGTCGAGACCCTTCTTCAGTGAAGAAAGTCTCGGCCCGAAACGTCACCCATTCCTTCTCTCCAGAAGTATTAATTGTCAGTGTTTCAGAATTTAATTTTGGTAACTACAGCTCTCAGTAGTCTACTGGCAATTATTATCAATTCTTCTTTTATGCTTTATGCTACCAACAAAAAACTGTGAATGTAACTTTTTTTATTTATTTAAACTTGGCTTTTCTACTATTTGTATTGTATTTGAATGGCAAAAATACTCTGAATGGGAAGTACTTTCACGTTAGTTATAGAATAATGTGTAATCAACTCAGCAACAACAAGTGGACTTTTCATTAAATTTTATGAAACATTTGCTCTGTCCAATTAAGGTGGATTGAGGCGAATATTGTGTCAAGTAGGGTTACAACAAAGACCAGATGAGGACCATTCTTCTCTCATTGATAAATTGATGCTGAGTGACTCAAAATTATGGAAAGGTAATACTATTTTTGATTGTTTGTTTTTTATACATTAAGGGAATGATAGGATGTGGGGTTTGTGCGGGAACATGTCCTCCAAGGTATACAATATGCTTTTGAATGGCCATGGGGCTTATTCCTGATTTATTTCAAGATCTTATGTTCTCTTTCATTTTATGTGACACCATCTAGTGTAAAGCAAGTAAAGAGAAACCCAAAATAAATACATAGTGCTGTAAAGACATTACGTCCAAGAGGGTCTATCAATTATCAATGCCTGATAGCAGCGAAAACAGCTGATTTTACATTGCATAGAGAATTGAGGAGGAACTACTCAAACAAAAGTAATATCTCTGTTATAGGATTGAGCCACAATTACCATGGTGATAAATTGCAGATGGGCCCATCTGGTTGACAGATTAATGAAAGTAGTTAGAATACAAAGGGATATGTGGAAGTTGGGAAATACAGGTCAGAGCTGTGTGAAATGCCCAGCAGGTGAAGCAGAGTGAGGAATGAGATTAATGGAATTAATTTTTCGGATGGCCAACCTACTGCAGAACTGGCAAGTTCTAATATAAACAGAAAGTAAATTAATTGAAATTGTTAAAGTTGGTATTGAGTTCCAAGGGTTGCAATGAGCCCAGGCAAAGGTCCCAATTTGCAAAATATACCCTATACCATGTCAGTTTAATGTGTGATCTCTTGGAGGTTCTGAAATAGTTTTCTGAATAAATTCTAGACATCATTACCTCTATCACAAGTTTTTTTCCCTGAAAATGAAAATATCTTATTGCAACACATTTTACAAATTCCATGATTTCCTTATTTATAAATTATGGGATCACTTCTATCTATCCAACACATAAGCTTGGAGTTTTCGAACATTGATTGTTCCTCTACGTCTCAATCTATCCATTGTCTTTTTAATTCCTTTCTTTCCATTGCAGTGATTGTGAATATTGTGGTTTCCTTTCTAAGTTTCTTGTCCTTTATAAAGATCTTGGTGGGAGATTGCAACCTTCACGTGGTCCGCCCTGATTCAACTAATGCAATCAACCTGGCGTGCACGATCAAATAGAACAAGTTGTCCCACAACTTTAGGCTGTGCACGCCATACGCAAGAAGAAGAAGATCTTAAAGCCTTGAATGTTTAGCTAGTCTTGTCTATCATATCATCAGGTCTCCTTTATGCCGTTATGGCCTTTGAGCAGAATTTATTTTTTTGAAGATCTATCCCTTTTTATTCTTTTGTATTCCAGGCTTTGGCATACAGTATGTGAATTATCCACATGCCCTGATGTTCTTGTTATTTTTTTTTGACAAAAGGATTTAGTTCAGCTGTTGATCTACAAAGAGTTAAATAGCCGATTTTAAAAGATGGTCATCACTCCTTGATTATTGGTATTTTGTTGTTGACTATTCTTGTAAAGTATTTTGTTCCTGGAATGTTAATATTACCTTTATTGTTATATGTTTTCTGAACTTTGCTCTTATCCAGTCTTTGTTTTATCTTGTAGTTGTTGTCCCTCCACTTCCTTTTCAACTTTAATGTCTGTACTCCAGTCATTTTTGGTACTTCATTTTTCTTAGGAGCTTGTTTCCATCCCATGCTCGATGCAGCGTACGTTATGGTTATTCTCCTTCCTTTCCAAGTACTGTTGCCAACATCTCATGAAGTGGAATTCTCTCCTTCACGTACCATTCTTTAAACAATGCATTTACATTAGTTTCTGCTAACCTTCAAACAAAAACTAGAGTTTCAAAATTAAGGTCAATGCTTTTAGATACCGGGGGGGGGGGGGGGGAGAGAAAATGAACACAGTTCATAATTTTTGCAAATCATTCTCTGAAACTTCATCAACTGAATCTAATCATCAACTGATTCTAATGCGTGTCCACATCATTTAACTATTTAATTAAACATTAGGTTAATTAAAGATGAAATCTTGGGTTATTGGTGAATCCTCATCTGTTGTTTGCAAACTTTCCAATGCAAGTTTCATTCTTTAAATATATCGGTGAAGGTTGAAGTACAGCAGTAACCAATATTCTTGAAATCCTAGTTCAGCAAAGATTGATTTTTTTGCTTGATGTCAGATCATGAATGAGATAGATCATGTAAAGGAATAATGGTACCAATTATAAATATCAGTGTTGGTGCGAGTTGCTTCAAAGTGTGGCAAAAATGATTTAATGTAGCAGTTTCATGTAGTCATGTCTGCTAATCTGGGGAAATAGATTTCCTTTTATTACAGTAATATAATTTTTCGTCTTCATTCTCAATGTTTTTCCCTGAAGAGAGATTTATTTTTTCAACAGGAGCACGAAACATATATCACCAGTTATTTATGAGCAGCCTTCTGATGGATCTGAAATATAAAAAACTATTTGCAGTCCGATTTGCAAAAGTAAGTGAAATATTGAATGAAGTTCAATATTGACAATTTATATGAAGGTTAATTCTCTGACAAAACTAGTTTCTAATTTGATAACTTAGTCTGTTGTATTTGTAATGTTAAGCATTTTCATTTAGTTCTTAACTGAATTTACAGGATTTTTTAGGAATGGATCAAAATATAGATTGCTCTGTTATTTACTGTGTATGCTATCTTTAAATCAATTTAAGGAATGATTGCTCCAATTCTGGGTCCTGGATAACTATATAATTTTAAATAAGGATGCATAGAAGCTGGGTTAAAATATCTTTATTGTGAATTGTTGATATAGAATGTGCATATAGAATTACCTCATTTGTGTTATGGCTATTAATTTAATCTTTGAAACTTTCGGTTGAGGTATCATTTATTTTAATCTGGAATTAATTTGAAAAAAACGTTGATGTAGTTCACAAAAGAATGAAATTTGACTTGCATATCAAAGTCGTCACTCCTTGGTTGATATGTAGGGAAACTAGATGTTGTCGTGGTTTAAAACCATGCTCCATCATTTTTTAATGTGAAACTTAAACTAGATAAACTGCCAGAATAGAATAATCTCCATACGCAGATTTGCACTGTTAACAATCCCAGTTTTTGTCGTTGTGTAAACTTTGGTTATTCTGATTCTCAAGCAACCTTGCTCTGAGGTCACAAGATAATTGGCACACATAAATATGTTGGATAAGGAGTTAAGAATCTCAGTTGCTGTGGGATACACACCTTGACATGTATGCCATGATTTGTGATTGATGTCTCTCACAAGTGTTATTCTCCCAAACAATGAGGCTTCTCAAGTGATACTCCCAGAGGTCCTCTGAGCATGGTCAGTAGGTTAGACTGAAGATCTTTTCAACATTTAAGGAGATTTGCTTGTGGTGGAAAAATGATAAGAATATCCAGTCCTAATAGTTGATTATGCAAAATTTTGTCCTCGCACCCATCCACGTAGCCTGTGTGGCTATATATGAAATTGACTAATGTTACTAAAGCTGAAATTGAGACATCTGAAAACGAATGGCCAATGCAATAATGCATTATGTGAAATTAATACAAAGGAGTGTTTTTTCCAAATTTCCCGTTTGAACTTTCAGTAAATCTCTTTTTGCTTGTAGTGAAAGTTTCTTTACTCATTTCTAATTAAATCTGCAGATGATTATCTCCCCCCCCCTACTTTTTTTGCCATTAGAATCTTAATAAATAGATATTAAATCAGCACTTAATTTTGAGGACAATTTGGACATGACCTGGAGGTGAATTTATCTTGTGTTTAGAATTACCAGCAATTGCAGAGTGATTTTATGGAAGATGATCATGAGCGGGTAATGTCAGTGACTGCTCTGTCTGTCCAGCTCTTCACTGTCCCAACATTGGTGAGTACAGTGGATTTTCATTCAACTTATTCTTGTCCCCCTCCTTGCCTCTTCTCTGCCTTTTCATTAGAGCTATGAGAGGTTGCAGACTGACTATGTGAATGATGACCATGAAAGAGAGTTCTCGGTTACCGATCTCTCAGTGCAAATTTTCACAGTGCCTTCCTTGGTAAGTAATAATTCCACTTTGATCCAGCACAGCAAGATGTATTGGTATTACTTATTATGAGAACGACAATTTGCATTGGTTTTCCTCAACTGAGTTCTGACACACAGATCAGAAGATTTTTGTTTTATATTTATACCATTTGAGGTGGCAGATTTGCCAGGGAACTACAACTTGAAGAGTTGGATGGTTTTGGGTGGCAATGGATGCTGATGATAAGGATATCTTGTGCAGTGACATTCTGTGTGCAGAGATTCGAATTGAGGAAAAGATCATTATTGTTTATCGATTTTCCAATCTTGTGATGGTCATTGTGTTTGCATGTTAAGAAAAACAAATAGAGAAAGAATAGTTGGGTGCCATGTCCTCTACTTATGATTCAATACGTCAAGAAGGAGAAATATGGAAGAGAAAATAAGTTCTGCATGATGGTCACCCAATATAGTTATACCAGCTCTGTTGGTAAGCATTCAGAACCTTTTGATTGTGTTTTGAAAATGCCATAGATAGATTTACCAAAAACTGGAAAAATATATCGCTTTTGTCTTCTTCCATGAAATCTTTTATTAACTTTTCTTCCACATTGTACGCACGTTACTGATGCAGTGCATTGCTACATTTGTGTTCTTATGAACCTGGTGTGATGTATCAGTTCTCTGAGGACTAGGAATTAACGAGCAGCAGTTTGGTATTAGTTTATAAAGGGCTGAATGTTAATTATGTTTCAGAATGCTTTATTGCTCGTTCACTGTAATGTGTAGCTCAAATATAAGGGAAACTATAAGGTAGCACAGAATGATAGAGCCATCTGTGCTCTCGGGCTCTATAACAGCTCACTGTGCTTCTCAATCCATTTGTTTCCTTGAGAGAGTTCATGTTGAGTGTTCTTGTTCCAATCTTCATGGTGATGGCAAGTCTTGCAATGTTTATTATTTATTAATGACTATTTTGCATGTAGTGGGAGGAGAAAATGCATTTTTGTGTTGATCTGTGAAGATTTGAAAAATTATAGCTTCAGTGAATCAAAATTGTTGGGGGGTGATATAACAATTCTGAATGCTGGAGCAGGTAGATTTCTTGCTGTTTTTCAACCGGATATTGTAGCAGTGGGTTAATTGTCCTATGTACACAAATCAATGTTGTCTGGATGTACTTTGTAAATTAAGTTTGATCTGCATTAAACTCACTTCACAAAACTGCCATTTTAAAATTTTAATTATTGATCCTTACTTGGTGACCATGGTTTGGGAAGTTGGTGAATATACAAATATATAATCTAACCTATGAGATTGAAATGATAGCATATTGTAAGAACTTGATTTCCTGCAACTCACTTTGGAAATCATGACTGCATATCTTTTTCACCAGTGCTGGTCTGTGCACCTGATTCAATGGGTAGGGCCGTTTTAGGTCAAGACCCTTCTTCAAACTGGCAGACTTATTTTTGTAAACTAGCATCTGCAGTTCCATTGTGTATACTGCATGACTTTTCTACTTGCCTTTTACATAACAGTCAGAATCATTGAAGAACACCTTGGTACATGGTTGAATCTGGAAATATGCTCCTGGGAGTGGCCTTCTAGATATTACATGCAGTTGGGCATGTCCTTTGATTAATTATTGGATTGTAGTATTGTGTGTGATTTGAATACTTCAGAATTTAAGTATTTTATATCAGTTTGACTGATAATTTAATATGAAAACAGTGTTCCATTTTTATTAGCAAAAATAGCACATAAAAATATTGTATGTACTGTACTTTATTTAGCAAAACATTCTAAAAAAAACCCCTGAAAATTATAATACACCAGTGTTACCTAAGATGAATTCCCTACTTTCAATGTGTGTTCAAACGATGGACTGTTTCTAGATTCATCATATCTTGACTTGCTGCCCATAACTGATCAGATGTTAAATGATGAGGGGCTACACAGAGGCAAGTGCTTGTAGAGTGTTAGTCACCCGTTGCTGATGATGCCAGAAAACACCTGTAATTAAACTACGTTTTCCAAAGAGCTCTGTCCTAGACCCAACTACCATAAGTTGCTAAATCAATTCCCTCATAAGATCATAGGGTATAAAAATAACATCCAATCAGAGGGTATGCAACACAGTCATGTTTTTTTGCTTGATTATTATGGAGTTTCTGCAGTTGAAAAACATTTACTGTTAAAATTGATAGGTCTTTTGCATTTTAGGCACGCGTGCTGATAACAGAAGAAAACCTCATGACAACCATAATTCAAACTTTCATGGATCACCTGATGAGACAGCGAGATTCTCATGGTAGATTTCAGTTTGAAAGATATACAGCCATACAGGCCCTCAAATTCAGGAGGGTACAAAGTCTCATTGGTGATTTGAAGTAAGTGTAAAAACATCAGCCAATCAGAGCATATTTCAATAAAAATGTCTACATGAGCATTTGATAAATCCTTCCATCCATTTATTGTGGTTGTATCGAACTTAACTGAGAAAAGACGTATATGATGCACAATAATACACCAAATTTTGCTCGGAGTTTACATCCTCCCCCACTCGTAACAAGGGCAGCATTTCCTGCAGTTGCAAGGGAAAGTGCCAGGAGAGGGGGTGGGAAGGGTGGGAAAGGACAAATTGACCAGGGAGTTACGGACGGAGCAGTGTCTGCGGAAAGCAGATGGGAGGGGATGGGAAGATGTGGCCAGTGGTGGGATCTTGTTGGAGGTGGCGAACATGTCGGAGGATTATTTGTTGTATGTGACGGCTGGTAGGGTGGAAGGTGAGGACAAGGGGGACTCTGCCCTTGTTACGAGTGGGGTGATGGGGAGTGAGAGCAGAGTTACGCGGTATAGAAGAGACCCTGGTGAGAACCTCATATCCGGCACTCAAATACACCAGGACCATTTCCGACATTTCCCTACCATTTCTAGACCTCACTATCTCCATCGCAGGGGATAGACCACTGACCGACATCTACTATAAACCCACTGACTCCCATGGCTATCTGGGCAACACTTCTACCCACCCTGCTTCCTGTAAGGACTCCATCCCCTACTCCCAATTCCTCCGTCTACGCCGCACCTGCACTCAGCATGAGGTGTTCCACACCAGGGCATCGGATATGTCCTCATTCTTCAGGGAACGGGGGTTCCCCTCTTCTACTATAGATGAAGCTCTCACCACTTGCAATCGCAGGAAATGCTACACTTGTCGCTTTACCTCCCCCCGTGACTCCATTCAAGGACCCAAGCAGTCTTTCCAGGTGCGGCAGAGGTTCACCTGCACCTCCGCCAATCTCATCTATTGCATCCGCTCTAGATGTCAGCTGCTTTACATCGGTGAGACCAAGCGTAGGTTTGGCGATCGCTTCGACCAACACCTCCGCTCGGTTCCCAATAACCAACCTGATCTCCCGGTGGCTCACCACTTCAACTCCCCTTCCCATTCCGAATCCGACCTTTCTGTCCAGGGACTCCTCCATGGCCAGAGTGAGGCCCACCGTAAATTGGTGGAGCAGCACCTCATATTTCGCTTGGGCAGTTTATACCCCAGCGGTATGAACATTGACTTCTCTAATTTCAGGTAGTCCCGGCTTTTTCCTCCCCTTCCCAGCTGTCCCCCAGCCTAATGTCTCCGCCACTTCCTTTCTTCTTCCCGCCCCCCCCACCCTCACATCAGTCTGAAGAAGGTTCTCAACCCGAAATGTTGCCTATTTCCTTCGCTCTATTGATGCTGCCTCACCCGCTGAGTTTCTCCAGCATTTTTGTCTACCATTAATTTTCTTATAGTCACCTTGGCAGTCAAATGATGTATGGATTTAATGTCACAATCACAGGAAATAAATGTTTAATGGTGTGGAATATCAGTTAAGATGTTCGGAAGCAAAGGCATGAACCCAAAATCTGAATTATTTGCACAAATGCTGCTTATCATCATTCTTTTTCACGTGTGAACTATTTTGCTTTTGGCTTCAAGGAAAATGGTTTATTCATTTTACTTAATTTGCAATTTAGCACTCTTTTTACTGAAGGAAGCAATATTCAATTGGGTGTTGATATTTGAAAAATCTTATTACAATTTGCATTGCAATGAAATTGAGGTATCTTTGTTTTGAAAACCACCTTCATTTTCCATTTTCAAATGTGGTGCTCTTCTTAGGTACGTATTGGTTAGCAAACCAACCGAGTGGACGGACAAACTACGAGAGAAATTTCTGGAAGGTTTTGAAGTCTTCTTGCAGCTTTTAAAGCGTATGCAGGTTGGTTTCGTATTTTTATGTCTTATAAAATGGCAAATAATGAACCTCAACGTGGAATTGCAAAATGTTTGCATGAGAGTAAATGCCAAGTGTGTAGATGGAAAACAGATGGTCAGTAGCCGTGGAGCTTGTCATTTTGCATGATATATGGAAATAAACTTTAATTTACACAACGCCTATCAACAATATGCATTGCACAGGATTTCGTAACCACTTAAATACTTTTGCATGCCAGGGCATGACAAGTTCCCACAAAGACAAGATTTTATTTTTAGTTAACCAAACAAAAATGCAGTTGTAGAAAGGCAGCCAGGGAAGCTTTCAAATTCAGGTTTTAGCATCCACAGTTTCACTTATTTCCAATTGTTTTCATAAAGCAGTTCTAACATTGTACCACCCACATAATGTAGCACTGAGTATCTGTTAAGATTGTATACTCAATACTCTGGAATGGCACATGGATTCATTCTGTGAAAGATTAATTCCCTTGTTCAAATCAAATACCATTTTATTTAGAAAAATGCATCTGGAATTTTTTTTTGCATCTTTCTCCTCTGTTTCAATTTAAAACAATGGCCATTTACATTTTTTTTATGGCCATGTGTTATAATTTAAGCAGAGATAATTTAAACACAAAATTATCTGCAATGTTAATGGACTTTTAATTTTGTACTGTCCTTTTGTAGTTCGATGTGCTGCAAACTCTTGCAAATTGTGAGATTGTTAATGCATTTCTTAGTGAGTTGCTACAGTGCATCCTGCAGCTGAAGCTGTCAGCTGCATCCTGTATGGTGCCAAGCTCCTTGACTGCTGCTGAAGCTCCACTCATCCAGGCATTTGGAGAGTATTCCATCGCCTCCTGACTGGAGCCATGTAGATGATAGATGGGCTTTAGGGATTTAAGAGGCGAGTCATTAGATGCTGGATTTGTAGTTTTGTAGTCGCATCGTGTATGGCTACTCCAGTTTGGTTTCTGGTCAATGATAAATCCTGGAATTTTCATAGTGGCAGATTCGATAATGGCAATGCCATTGAATGTCGGGGAGTGATAGCTGAATTCTCTTGCTAGTTATCAATGACTGGAACTTGTGTGGAGTGAATCTTACTTGGCATCAATCAGCCCAGGCATGGACATTGGACTGCTTCATTGTCCAAAGAGGCATGAATGATGCTACACATTGTGCAATCAGCTAACAGTGGTAGGGCCTAGTACACTACCCTGAGAAACTCCTGCAGAGATCTCCTGTGGCTAATAAAAGGCATCCAAACACCACAACCATCTTCCTTGATGCTCGGTATGATTCAAACCAGCAGAGGCTTTTATCCCGATTCCCATCGCAAGTTTCCCATTTAGTCAAGACTCCTTAATGCCAGACTCTCACAAGTGCTGCCTTTATATCAAGTGCACTTACTCTAACTTTACTCTGGCGTTCAATTCCTTTGTTCATGTTTGGACCAAGGCTGTAATGTCAGGATCTGAGGTGGAATCCCAACTAAGCTTCTGTGAGCAGATTCTTCCGTCGCTTTGCTGCTCATTGAGAGTAGATTTGTCGGGTGGTAATTGACCAAGTTGGGTTTATCCTACTTGTGGACGGGACATGCCTTGTAATTTTTTTACATATTTCGGAAGTTGCAGCTGTGTTGAAGAGGCTAGGCAAATTCTGGAGCATAAGCCTTGTATTGTAGGAATGTTGTCAGGCTGCATAAGCATTGCAGTATCCAAAGCATTTAGCAATTTCTTTATATTACTGGGAGTGAATTGAATTGGCTGAAGGCTGGCATGTTGCCCTGCTGGGGACAGGAGGCCAATTCTATTGGAGGAATGAGAGAATGGTTCATAAATGTAATATATTTTCAAGATTAAACTAATGGGTAACAACTGTAGTCAAGAAATATTTCAATTGTAGGTG
The DNA here is from genome assembly GCF_028641065.1 of Leucoraja erinaceus. Taxonomy (NCBI): domain Eukaryota; kingdom Metazoa; phylum Chordata; class Chondrichthyes; order Rajiformes; family Rajidae; genus Leucoraja; species Leucoraja erinaceus. The sequence goes on along the minus strand of NC_073384.1, from coordinate 51,342,500 downwards.
ACATGTTACCCAGAAGTGCATTTAATGGTTTTGTTTAATTTGCTGAGTGTTGTAGTGAAGAAGAGTGTTGTGAATATTAGCACTGCTTCAAGTTAAATGTTATAAAATCTAACAACACGGGGTGTCATTGTTCTTGGATACTATCATTTTCATATGGTGGTAATTGGTTGTGGATGTCTTTAGCTAAGAGAAATATACCGAAGATGAACATTTTCTTGATAAAAGCGGATGTCCTTATGCGAGTTATGGGTCCTATTTCACGAAAGTTCAAAGCGCATGACAATTTTTTTTTTAATCGTGTATTTATAGCGGTAAAAAATGGAAAGCTTGTTTTGTTTCAGATTCTGAGGAAAGCCTCCATTTATAATAATTGGATTTTAAATTTTGACTCTTTGTTGTTTCTCAAAATGTTCTTGTTCCCCCTTATGTATTTATAAAATACATATACTTGTTCCCCCTTATGTATTTATAAAATACGTTCTTGTTCCCCCTTGTGTATTTATTTTAAAAATTGGGATTGTCCTTAATGCTACCCGCCAGAGCTATCTATTGACCCCTTTTTGCCCTTCTGATTTCCTTTTTTAGTTTACTCCTTAGTTCCCGAACCTCCTCCAGGGATGCACTTGATCCCAGCTGTCTATACATCCTGAGCTTTCTTCAGTACTTCCTGCTTTCCCCTCAAATAACGTGTTCCAGTCAACTTGAGCGAGACCTCTCATTCCTCAAAGTTGACCTTACCCCAGTTGAGTATTTTAACACGTGCACCATCTCTGTCCCTCTCCATATCTATCTTAAACCTAAGCGAGCTGTGATCACTGGTCCCAAAATACGATACAATACGATATGACTTTATTGTCAGAACAAAGTCTGAAATTTTTATTTTGCATCGCAGCAGCTCCATTTACAGCAAAACAGGACCCAAAAATACACACATTCAACACAACATTACAATAACAGAAGACAACATTTGAGGCCCATCAGCGTGCATTTGATCTGGGATTCAGTGCCGTATTTAGTTCGAGGATTGACTGGTGCACAAAAGAGTGCTGCAGTCTACCCTTATTATATTTTGGAACCCTATATCTCCGGTTTGATGGTAACAAATTGTACTCACTGTTCAGAACGTGGTTGGGTCAGAAGAAATATTGTTGGCCATCCTTAGTATGTTTTTATGGTAGGATGATTCATACAATTTCTGAAGTGGTTGACCTACAATCTTTGAGCAGATTTTTAATTGTTGGAGCAGTTTTGATTTTGTAGTAGCAGACAAACTCTTGTACCATGTAATCTTACAGTATTGTACAACACTCATTATCACAGCGGTAAAAAATAACAAAAGGATCTGTCTACTTGCTCCGAAAGATCTAATTCGGCGGAGAAACGAAAAGGCGGCTCCACACACACTTCATTAACTTGCCCTTCCCAATTTCTCAATACCAGATCCAGCGTTGCCCTCTCATGTGTGGGGGCCTCCACATACTGCTTAAGAAAACTCTCCTGAACACTTTTGAGGAATTGCACTCCATCTAAACCCTTCACGCTACGATTTTCCCAAAGTCTATATTAGGAAAGTTATAATCCCCTATTACAACAACCTTATTGACCTGCAGCTGTCTGCAATCTCCCAGCACATTTGTTCTTCTAATTCCCGTTGACTATTAGGGGGTCTGTAGTACACCCCCAACAATGATCGTCTCTTTCTTGTTCCTCAGCTCCACCCATATAGCCTCACTAGATGAACCGTCCATAATGTCATCTCTAAACACAGCCATGACATCCTCCTTAACCAACAATGCAACCCATTTTCCTCTTTTTCCCTCACCCCTGTCTCTCCTGAAACTCCTGTACCCCGGAACATTGAGCTGCCAGTCCTGCCCGTCCCTTAACCAGGTTTCAGTCATGGCTACAACGTCCCAGTCGCTCGTACCTATCCATGCCCTATGCTCATCTGCCTTACCTGTCAGGTCCCTTGCATTAAAATACGTGCAGTTTAAACCAACCGTCCTTCCTCGCTCTCCACTTTTCACTTGCCTATTCTGTTCACTAACCTTTCCCACACCACCCTCCATATCAACTTCTAGCCTCTCATGTGCCTCTGTCCTGCACGAGATCCCACCTCCCTGCCAATCTAGTCTTCAACAGAATACATCTTTTATGACTAATAATTCTTTTTTTTTTTTTTTTTTTTTTTTTTTTTTTTTTAGAAGTACGGTAAATTACATTTTTACCCAACCCAAAAATTTTTTGATACATTTTTTATACCGCTTCATTTTTTTTTTTTTTTAGAGCTTTAAGAAAAAAGTAGAAGTTAGGAAAGTAAAGAAAGTGCAAGAGAATCGTGCAGTGCGAGAGTGTAAGGAAAAGAAAGCCCCTTAGGAAAGAAGTTAGAGAAGGAAGTAAAGTGAGAAAATAGACCCTAGAAAGAAAAGAAGGAGAAAGTAGAAACAATCGCTCTATTATAACATTAAACTCCGCAGAGAGGGGACTACCAACCAAGTCTGTTTTTGTTATTTTACCTCCCGTTACCAGGTCCTGATTCCGCTTATTTATATATTTGTTTTTTTTTAATAATGACTAATAATTCTGTTGTGATATTTAACCCGACTTGTTCATTTTAACATTTGCACATCCTTTGCAGGGAATGGATCCAGTAACAAGACAAGTAGGTCAACACATAGAGATGGAACCCGAATGGGAGGCAGCATTTACCTTGCAGATGAAACTCACGCATATTATTTCAATGATGCAGGAATGGTGTGCCTCAGATGTAAGTTTCTATTTTTATTCACGTTTTAGAATGAGAGCAGGACCTATATTGAGGCATAAATTAAATTTAAATTTTGAAATATTATTTATACAATAGAGTAAGTTGGCAGACATTCAAACCAAAATTTGCTTTGTTTAAAGAGGGGACAATTAAACTCTATAGTTAAGTTATCACATTAATTTAGACATCCGTGTTTCTTTTTATTAATCTTAATTATACAATTCAAATGTTGCGATTTAAAATCTACAAAATTATTATTCTGAAATTTTAACAGAAGCTACTTATAAAGTTTAACATTGATTAATTTCTTACCTGCAATAAACACTTGAGAATTGTAGCTGAGAATTGTAGATTAGTTATTTCCTACCAACCAATTGTAGTGCTTGTTAGTAGTAGCTCCGCCTGCTATGCGATTTATATTACCAAGAGTTCGCTTGCATAATTCAATCTGAGTAGCTGCTAGTTACTGTAATGTCCTACAGACCAATGCTGTAAGTATACTTTAATAAATATGTGTTGTACCTTGACGTGTGTGCGACTCGACTCATTGCCTGGTGTCAAGAAGTGATTTCTTACCTACTCCGTTCAGGTTTATCGGGTTTTTTAAATATTTGTTTAATGTGCCTGTTATCTCCATCATGGCATACTCGTCTCGCCGTCCTACTCCTCTGATCTTTGACTCTGACATTGCTGAACGCTGGCGCCGTTTCGAGCGCGACTACATTCACTACATTCGTATTGTTCATCGCAACGATCCTCCGGATGTATGTGCTTCCGTGCTACTAAACCTGGCTGGCCCTTAGGCAATGCAACATGCGGACCGTTTTACTTTTGCGCCTGCTGTTTTAGCCCCAAACGATCTGATCCAAGTGCCTGCAGAAATGATTGATGACCCTGCTGTCCTGCTTGCAAAGTTTAGACAGTTGTGCGACCTTCCATCAAACTCAATAAACGAACGGACCAAGTTTTTTGCTCGTATGCAGCAAGTTGGCGAACCAATAGAGTGCTTTATCAGCGACTTAAAACACATGGCTGCGCGCTGTCATTTTGAACATTTATACGATGAACTGATCCGCGACAAGCTCGTTGGAGGTATGCTCAGTGATAAGGTGAGAGATGAATTACTTCGTAACACTGAACTGACTCTAAATCAAGCCGAGCACGCCTGTCGGATTGCTGAGATAATGGCTTCTCACACTAAGTCTGTGACCTCTGGGCAGCGCTCCCAGTATAGTGTTAATCTTACAGACACCTCCTGTTGTAACAAGCATCCGCAGCCTTCCCCTGCTTGCAGCAGTGAAGGTCTGCTGCTCGATGTCCTAATTGCAACTATTCTCATGCTCCGGGTCGGGAGTTCTGTATTGTTTCTGGTAAAATTTGCAATTTCTGGAAGAAATTCTACCACTTTGCAAAATGTTGCCGTTCCCGTGCGACTCAATCCGTCCTAAGGACGAGTTTGCACCTGTTACAACATGAGTTTGCTGATAACGAAAGCCAAGAGCTCGAGGAGCCATCCCCCGCTCAGCTCTCTGAAAGTGAAGATAACAGTTCAGCCATCCACTCCTTCCACCCTTCCTCCAACGAGCAGCTTGACCCTGAAGTAACCATGATTGTGAATACAAGGCTGTGATCGCTAAGATTGATATGGGCGCAAAGTGTAATGTCATCTCGTTATCCGAGTTTAAAAAAAACCAAAAAAACGTAATGCTGAACATGTTGAAAAGGCCTCGGCCACGCTACGGGCCTACGGGGAGATGTTCTACACCCGCTTGGAGAAACTCGCAGTCTCGTACCCTTAAGTTTTATATCGTCAAGGGAGATTCTGAAACTCTGCTTGGTATCAATGCATGCCACGATTTAGGCTTAGTCTACTTTGGCCGTGCTGTTCATCAACTCTTTCTCGCTGGGGGCCCCACTCAGCAAATACTCGCTCAATATAGAGAACTGTTTAACGATGAGCTTGGTAAGCAGCCCTTCAAGTGCAACCAGCGTTGATCCCACTTCTGACACCATGTAATGAGTCGAGTCGTACACAAGTCAAGGTACAACACATATTTATTAAAGTTCCAAGAGAACTAACTAATAAACTGCTTCAAGCTGACTCTGAGAACAATCCTTTTGTCCATCATTATCTACCTATGCACTGATCAGTTTCCTCTTCGGTTTTCTTAAGACTGGTGTTAGATCTTTTATCTAAATTAATTTCCCTTGTTTCAGTAAGATTCAAATTTTACAAAGCTGATTCTGTGATCAAACAAGGACTCTTCCATTGAAATGTTTGCTCTCCCAGAACAAAATTATTCTTCCTTTTGCATTCAGAAGTTTTGAAGACTGCTGTTTATTTTGTTGTTTGTAAATAAGCTCATTAATCTCCGTCCAAATATAGGATGGGCTTCATCTGTGTAAGACGCAGTTTGTAACTGTTGCTAATATATCATCATTGCAAAATTCCATCTTGGAATTTATCGGCTGCAGGTTAACAATACTCATCAGCCAATTCCATTTGATAACTCCTCTGCCTAATCACTCCTGAAGTTACATTTTGATTCGATTTTTATATTTCTTGCCAAATTCCTCTTGTCATTTCTGCTTGGGAGCATTATTTATTGTACAAATGAAACTAATATCATGATTTGTTTTATTGTTCTGTCTGTGATCTTTTTTTCTACTGGAGGTAATTTCTACTTTCTTTCTTCCAGGAAAGAGCACTTATTGAAGCATACAGGAAGTGTTTGATTGTTTTATTACAATGCCAAATTGGGCCTGGTGATGGTGAGCAGCCTATCACATTGAACATGTGTGGGCATTCTTTGGATAGTGTACAGTATCGTGTGTCTCAACATCAAGTCAGCATCCATTTGCCAGTTTCTCGTTTGTTTTCAGGTAACTATGCATTTTCTGGAAAGTTGTGGAAATATTCACCATGTCAGGTAGCATCTGTGGGGAAAACTGTTAATGTTTCAGATTGATGACTTTTAATGCCTAAACTATTTGAAGAAGATAGGATTAGGGCGAGACCTTAATTGTTTTGACAGCATTTAATTAAAATCAATTCAAAAACTGCGACCATCATTATCCCTGGATGTTTTTTGTTTTTTTTGCTGAACACACAGTGGAAGAATGGTTGAGGACGTCCTCAGTTGTTGATTCTGGACCCCATGAAGTTTCATAACATCTGGTCAGACATGTTACTGGCTAAATTTCTGCTGATTGCAATTTACCCCCATCCTTGCTTTTGATGATCTTTTCCTTTGAAAGTCTTGAAATAGACAGGTTGTTTATTATTTTTCTTATGCCACTTGTGGATTAACATTGAGATCCTAGATTTGAAAGTCTTTGAATGCTGTTGTTATTGCTAAAAAGTTAAACAAGGATAATATTATAAGTAGTCATTGAATAACAAAAAGTTGTTTGTTACTTTAGCTGAAGTGTCACTTTATGTAAAGATTATTCGAAAGTTATCAATCATATGTCTCTGTTTCTCCACAGATGCTAGCTGATCTGTATCTCTGCCTTATTTTTATTTCTGATTTCTAGCATCTGAAGTATTTGTTTTTCTTAGTCATGTGAATGGAGTGTTGCCATTGTATCTGGAGGAAGGAATACATTTTTATGCTAGTGCTGTACCCGAGACTATGGGAGCTGTCTGTATGAAGTTTGTATGTTCTTCCCGTGACCGCATGGGTTTTCCCTGGGTGCTCCTGTTTCCTCCCACATTCCAAAGATGTACAGCTTTGTAGGTTAATTGGCTTTGGTGAAAAAGATTGTAAATTGTCCATAGTATATAGGATAGTGCCAGTGAATGGGGATCGCTGATCGGCACGCTCAGTGAGTCGAAGGGCCTGTTTCCATGCTGTATCTCAAAACTAAACTAAACTGTACAAGTACCTAACTGAGGCAGATCCCATCTTGGGGGATTGCATTCAGTTCTGCGAGCTGCACCACTGAGAAATTTTATGCAGTAAAACTCGAATAATCTGTCATCCTACTATGAAAAAACAATGGTTTGGCAGGTGCAGATTCTCATCCCCCTCAAACTCATCAGGGTCCTGGTTCCTTTAAACCCACCGGTGTGCTGGAAAATGTATTACTTTACCATGTAAAAGCTTATAATTTTAAAAAAAACGTTAATGTTGGCGTATTCGTTGGAATAATATCCATTGGTGTTGAAAATCTGCCCGTCTATTACTGCCAATGTCCCAAACATGCTGAATTCATGGAATTTTACTGTATACGTTTTAAAGTCAATATAGCATGGATTTAATAGTTATATCTAGATTCCAAGGTGTTACGTTTGAGGAGGCGTTATGGAAGCTAGGATTGTGTTCCTTGCAGTTTGGTTGGCTGATGGGTGATTTGATTGAACTGTTCAATTTATTAAAGTGAATATTAGTCTTGGGTAAATGCTATTTCTGATTATTTGGGATGTCAAGGATTTGGGCATATTCAAAAAATTCAAGTTGGATCTTTTAAACAGTAATGTTAGGAAATGCTCTTAAAATCAATCTTTTTTTATTTTAAATTCTCAGCATGTAAAATGTTGTGCCAAAGGCATTAAAGTGAATTTTGTAAAAGGAGGAAAATGGATTTTGATTACAGATTAATCATGATCTCAATGAATGATCAAAGAACTAAATAGCTGTCTGATTTAATATTGTTTTTAAAGAATATTTAACCTCAGATGATGCTGAACATTTTTTACATTTCTTCCTGATGATTTGTGCAATATTCCATGTAAAATTAAATTATTTGCTTCAATGATACATCCACAAATTAGACATTTGTCGTTTATTAAAGTAAAAAGAGTGCAGGAAATTGTTGTTGCGTCAGGCAGCAGATTGAAAGTCGTAGGCCAAAGAAGCAAAAGTTCACAAAGGGTGGAAATAGGAAATTAAATTAATTTTCAATTCTGAGTGAAAGCAGTAAATGACACTAGTAATAATATATGAGTGAAAGAGCTGAAGGCAAGGATATAATTCACCTAGTCATAGAAAAACGCAGTACAAAAACAGTTCCTTCTACCCTCCAATTCTGTGCCGGCCATCGACAACCCATATCCAATCATCCCATTTTATTCTCACCAGCACCCTTTATCTATTTATTAAAAGCAATTTATACAACTTTGGAATGAAACGGGAAGCTGGGGATTCCGATATAACTTAAACAGTCACAAGGAGAATGAGCAAACACCACACAGATAGCACCCAAGATCAGGACTGAACAGAAATCTCTGGCATGGTGAGGCACTCTACTAGCTGTGCCACTGTGTCACCCACTGTCTGTCAGGTACTCTGCTCAGCTATTATACACTCACTCAGCTCAATAGACCTGCTATCACTCTGTGCTTTGGTCTAATTTAAATCCTGAATCCTTAATCCTCTGTACTTAGATGTAGTACACGCCAGGCATCTAAAACATGGACCAGTATAGTGTGGTCGACCATGTTTGCATCAACCTGTCAATCTAATAAATACCATCATAACTGGATTTGAGATATTTGTGAGAGGTAATTTATATTGCAAACTAATTTGCTAAAGAAAACTGGAATAAGGTTTCTTACTCACTTAGTGAATTTTGAAACACACTATTTAATTCCATATTCTATTTTATCATGTCACTTATTCAAGGTTGTTTTAATTTCAGGATTGCATGTGCTCTTGAGCAAAACAGAAGTGGCGTACAGGTTTCCAGAATTGTTGCCGCTTGTGAGTATGATTATTTAAGTTCTAAAATTAAAATTATTTTCAAGTTCCCTGCTTGGGTACTTCGGTACCTAGCCAGCACCCAAAAGACTAATCTACCATTTCTGAGATATTCAGACTGAAAGGGGCACAGTGCTGGAGTAACTTGCATGAATTGGTGACATTTTGTGATGGGACCCTTCAGTCTGAAGAAGTCATGAAATGTCATCTATTGTTCTCCAGATATGCTGCCTGACCTGCTGCGTTACTCCAGCACTGGGTTTTTTTTGCAACCAGCATCTGCTGTTCCTTGTGTCTCCATATTCAAATTTAAAGTTGTTTTTAACAAAGGTTTTCCCTTGGGTTAAACTAAAATAGAGAGTCAATGTAATTTTTATATATTCTTTAGTTTTAAAAGTAAGTTTGAGAATTTTTATTAAATTTCAATTCATAAATAGGCTCCCAGAATATTTTGCCATATTACTGGAGAATAAGGATAGAAAATACAGCGACAATGGATGTTCACTTGATGTTTTTCTGATGAGTATTGTGTAAAAAAATAAATCACTGGGAGAGTGAAAACAGAAAATGCTGAAAATATTCAGCTGGTCAGGTCACATTCGTATAAGGAGGAATGTAATGTTTTGTGTCATTGACCTTTTGCTCTCTGATCCCAAACATTTAGACTTCTGCCAAGGCCTTTATTTCATTTTCTACATTCCCATCTCAATTAATTCTGAACCTAATCTCTTGGTGAGCTCTTCTTTTGCATTTATCTTCATCTCAAACACCAGATATGTTCCTTCGTCCTTCAGAATCCTTGATGCACACGAATCTCTTTCTCTGGCCTCTTGCCCTTTCTTGTGGTATTCATAAGAAATCATTGCTGTGGCATTGCCAATCCTTTTTTTTTCTTTTACATTCGTGCCAACTGAACATTAAGCATTCTGCACAATAATGGTTAACCCCCAACACTGCCATCAAGATTGTTGACAGGACAATTTGCCTTGGGCATACTGACCGTAGGTTCTTATGAGGGGTCATAAACCTGAAATATTAATTTTGTTTCTCTTTGCATGGAAGCGGCTTAACGTGCTGGTTATTTCCTGCATCTAGTATTTTTATTTCAGATTTGCAGCATCTGCAGGGTTTTTTGATTGCACAGAGTATGTGTATTGTATTGTATTGTATTCAAATTTATTGTCATTGTCTCAATTTGAGACAACAAAATGAATTTCCCTTACAGGCAGTATCATAAAAAAATCACAAAAAAAATAATAAAAAATAAATAATAAATAAATAATACAACATATTAAAAATAAAATTGAAATTGAATTAAAAATTTAAAAATTTTAAAAAAGCACAAACACAGAAAGTCCACGACACAACATAACATAAATGGCACCAAGGTGAGGAAGGCACCATAGTCCAGCCAGCCTCCCCTCCGTGTTCATCCGTGGTCGGGGCCTTCCGAGCACCTGCAGTCGCCGCCCCGGGTGGCCCGATGTTCAGGCCCTCACGCCGGGCTGGTGGAACGCCGACGCCGAACCCCGACGGTGAACATCCTCCTCCTCAGCAGCCCGGACCTTCTGATCAGCCGCCTCCCGCAGCCGGAGTCCGCAGGATATATCATGACCAGGACTCGAGACATTTTCCTGCTGACTTCCACCAGAAAATATGAACATGCTTAGGCCATTTGTAATGATCTGTTGCTGCTGCAGTTGAGATTAACATTTTATTTTAAACATACTGGATATTAAATTGGGAACCTTTTTTGCCAGAATTCATTCATAACACAGCAGTGCAACTACTTGACATGCAAAGGATGTGTGTAGATTGTTCTTCGAGTTCAGTAAATAATTCATGAAGTAAAATTCTACCAAGCCAGACAAATAGTTACAGGTGTCAGTCATCCTGCCATTGGCTAAGCTTCCCTGCAAGGGAAACATCGTCAATTCTTTTAAGACTTAATATTTTTAGTTTTCATTGAGATCACCCCTCTGTTTTTCTGTACTCTAAACTATTACTTTTCCCCAGCAGTGGAACTGCGTCCTTAATAATTCCACATAATATAATCTTCTCCACCTTCTTCAACCAATCCCCGCCAATCCCAATAATCAATCTATTTCTTTGCACTTTGTTAAAGGCAAAACCTTGATACCCTTGGGTAGCGGCACCAAAAAATGCATGGTTCTACTGGTGTGCTTTCTCAGAAGTCCTACATAAGTACAGTAAGACTTCATTATTCGTATACTCCAATCATTAGTAATGAAGCCAAACCATTGACTTTCCAGATTAGCTATTGAACCCATGTTAAATTTCTGTAATTTTGTATATAAGAATACAAACACCATTGAATGTCAATCTTTGTCCATTCACACCATTTTAATAATATTCTATTACTCATTTTCCTATTCAAATAGATAATGTTATATTTTTCAGCATTATGTTTTGTTTGCATTCTCTATATCATTGACTAAATCCAGCACTTTTTCACTTTACTTCTGACCTTGCAATTTAATTTTTCACTTTGCCTAAAATCGCCAACAAACTTGACTCTATCCCTATTGTTTTTATATGTGAATTTCTGCATTTTGTTGTCTCAAAATCTCCGGGTTTCATGACTGATTCAATTTGTGTATTTGCTCCCATTTTCAATGATGTCTGCTTATTCGTTCCCACCTAACTCATGTTCTTCCCTGGCCAAGACTAGATGCCCTTAAAACCAGTACATGGACAATAGTTGGAGCTCATAGCTACAGATAATTGCATAGACCACCACATACCTTTCCTGCTTTCCCAGTTGAACTATCTTATTCTGCTCTGGAATCCTCTTGCTCTCCTTTCTTTGTTGATTTCAACTGTTATTGCATGTGTTTTACTTCATTTTAATCAACAGAAATCTGTAAAGACATTCCCTTCAGCTGTCAGTTGCTTGCACTTCAAGTATTGAAGTATATATTTTTTACTTCAATTACCCACAGAGCGAGTTGAGCCCACCACTGCTCATAGAACATCCACTTCACTGTATGGTACTTTGTGCACAAGTTCATGCTGGAATGTGGAGGAGAAATGGATTTTCATTAGTCAATCAGGTAAATATCAATAATATTTATATTTTCTAAATACCATGTGGAATATTTAGCAATAAATCTTGAATGAACACGTGTCTCTTTTGGTCAGTCTTAGTCTACTTCTCTGTTTTCAGTTATCTGTTCTTATGCATTTATACTAATAATACAAGTATGAATGTCATTCCAGACTATCCATTGTACCTAAAGTTTTTATAAAATGTTTTGGATGCTTTTCAGCATTCGCACAGGAAATAGCTTTTTGCTACTTTAAACGCATACTCTTTCTAAAGGAGGAAATAAATTTGTATAATGATAAGTGTGATATTATTTGTCCAATTTTGACATTTCACATTTGGCTGTGTGGCCATTATTATAAACATACATGAGTCTAACAAAGTGTACATGTTGAGTGAGAAATAAAAAGTTGCATGTCCATTTGATACAGCAGAGACTGATCAAACTTAATTTGTCAATGTTGCAGATAACTTATTTCCCCTGCCTAGGAGTAAGGTTCAATTTGAAGTATATTTTTAGTCCTGTGATATTGAGGTCTTTAGCAATGCGGGCTCTTTATTGCACACCAGATTCAGATTCAGATTCAATTTTAATTGTCATTGTCAGTGTACAGTACAGAGACAACGAAATGCATTTAGCATCTCCCTTGAAGAGCGACATAGCAAACGATTTGAATAAAAAATAAATAATAAGTGTCCGGGGGGGGTGATTGGCAGTCACCGAGGTACGTTGTTTAGTAGAGTGACAGCCGCCGGAAAGAAGCTGTTCCTCGACCTGCTTCTTTGCGCTTGCAAAGGTAGTGCCTGACTTTCTGCAATCTCTGCGGTCCGTTTGGTGAGACTGTCTTCAGAATGCAGCCTGACAGGTTAAGAACCCAGCACCCAGTCAAGCTTACTGTACTGCACAGCATGAATATATTTTGTTTCGGCCTGTGACTTTCTTGGATTTAATGAAAAGAAGACAGAGGTGATTTTATTTGATCCCAATGGCTGCCGTGAACCTCCATTTGTTGATTTAGGTCCATTGTCAAGGTACGTGAAGCCAACAGTTGTGAACCTGGGTTTTAGGATGGACAGTGACTTTAAATTAGATTGCCAAATATGCGCGGTGGTTAAGTCCAACTTCTTTCACCTAAGGAAGCTGGTGAAGCCCATTCTCGAGCGGCAGCATTTTGAGACAGTAATCCATGCCTTTATTACATCTAGGCTGGATTACTGTAACGCGCTCTATTTTGGTGTTGCTCGTTCTTCACTGGCTCGCCTCCTGTTGGTTCAGAATGCTGCTGCTCACTTTTTAACAGGGACTCGAAAGAGGGAGCACATATCGCCAATTCTGGCCTCCCGGTGCACTTTCGAGTTCATTTTAAGATACTGTTATTTGTTTTTAAATCTCTGAATGGGCTCGCCCCGCCTTACCTCTCTGAGCTGCTCCACCCATACGCTCCTGGTCAGCTGCTCCTGGAGGTACCGAGGTTAAGTCAGAGGCTCAGAGGGGATTGAGCCTTCTCTGTTGCTGCTCCGGCACTCTGGAACACCCTGCCGTTGCACATCAGACAGGCCCCCTCACTGTCCATCTTCAAATCCAGTGTTAAAACACATTTGTACTCCCTGGCTTTTGACCATGCCTGAGGCTTTGCTTCTGTTTTTGGTGTTTTTGATGTTTCTTTATTTTACATGTCTTTTCCTACTATTCCTTTTGATTGTTATTTTTGGGGTGTATTAACTTTTTTGTCAATGATTAGTGATGTACAGCACTTTGTTGCAGCTATGTTTGTTTTTAAAGTGCTCTATAAATAAATATTATTATTATAGCCTTGGGAAATTATGTTACTAGTTAATACAAAGATTTGGATTAATAATCTGAAGATATGAGTTCAAAACCTGCAATGGCAGATTTGACCCAAGTTCCCTTTAAAATAAATTAAATCTGGAATAAAATGTTGCATTTCAGTAATAGTAACACTGAAACTATCAAAGTGTTGTTTTAAAGACCTATCTAGTTCACTAATGTCCTTTCAAGGAAGGATATCTGACATCTTCACTCATACTGGTTGGTTCTTAACTGAAGTAAGGCAGTTGAGGGCAGTTACAGTGGGGATAAATTATGGCTTTGTTACCACTAACACCCACATTCTATGAAAGAAGTAAAGATCGGGATAATTAGCTCACAAGCCATCAGTAAACAAATGGAAAGGAACATTGGAGTGTGAGTTATCCACATTAGCTTCTTTTCCCTCATTTTTTCTATCCCTTCACCTCTATACCCACCACCTTCTTACTTGAATTCATCACTCTCTTCTATCTTATTTCATCTGTCCATTGTCCCTCCCTTATTTGATTCCACGTATCACCTACCAACCTGTCTCATTGTTCCCTCTCCCTCACCCGGCGTCATTTGCCCATCATTCTCCCCCACAACCTCAATTCTGTTTCCATCTACCACCTTCTAGTCCCTGTCTTGCCCTTCCCCCTCACTTAACTTCCCTCTCCACTCTTTGTCCTGATGCAGGGTCTCACCCTGAAACTTCAAACATTGCTCCACAAATTCTGACTGACCTGTTGAATTCTTCCTGCAGCTTATCTTTTGCTGCAGATTCCAACATTTTTATTCTGCATGTCTGTTTTGATTGAAAATAAATTAGCCTTCATTTTCTTGTAAATAATACAATTTCTCTAATAATTTGTTTGCTTTATCATTGAAGTGACAATTATAGAATCGACATACGAGAGTAAATTATTTGGTTAAAAGCAAATTGTTGGAGAAATTCAAAGGGTCAGACGGCCATGAGTGTGAAATGAGGGGCTGGGGCAGGGGAAGAAGCCACCACTGCCAGCCCGCGGCCAAACGTGAACTTAACATCACCCCTGGAGGGGAGCTTCGACCACCGGCCCTGCAGTCTACGGTGCTTCTGGCTGCGGCGGAGACTTTAAATCTCGACCGCCGGCCTGCGGCCTACACCAACTTAAAGCCGCGGTCTCCGGTGAGGAAGAGCCGATCCTGGACTGACTCTGGACTCTGGTCCTGTCCACGGGGGGGAAATGGAGGAGGACTGGCCAAATTTTGTGCCTTCCACCACAGTGATGAATGCTGTGGTGGATGTCTGTGTTACATTTTTATTGTGGTTGTGTGTTCTTTATTATTGTATCGCTGCTGACAACCCAAATTCCACCGACCCTGGTTGTGTGGCAAATAAATTCTATCTATCTATCTATCAATCAACTAAAGCAATTTTGAGACGATGGTGCAGGACTCCAAATTAGCGGTTGCCCGGGTGCCATTGACCACCCAAAGTGCCTCTGGGCAACAGAAACGCCGAGTCATCTTGCCCAGCTTGGCACTACAGATACTGGTTTATACCGGTTAGACACAAAAAAAATGGAGTAACTCAGCAGGTCAGGCAGCATCTCTGGAGAAAAGGAACGTGACGTTTCGTGTCGGCGGAGGCTGTATTGCAGGGCAAAGATACTAGGTGCGTGGTGACGAAGGGTCGGAGCAAATGACGGGCCCCGCACAGTGGCTCCGTCTCCTCCCGCACCCCGCCCGTCCTGATAGCGGCCGCTGTTTGCTACTCTGCCAACGACGCTTTCAAAACAAACTCTCTTGCACACCGAGGCTGGGAGGAGGGAGGGAGGGGGAGGCCCCCTTCCGCCGTCTGAAGCAGCTGCACCAAAGATCCTATAGCTATAGCATCTTTGAGCTGCACTGCTCGGCCCCGCACCTTGCTGTTGGCTGGCGGAGGAGTGGAGGCGGTGTCGAGGAGATCCCAACCACCTCCCCCTTTGGCAGCGGCACTTGGCGGTGGACAGGGACGGTCAAGGCTGTGGGGCGATGTCCGAGGAGCGCTGACCTTCCTCCTCCCCTCCTCACCCCTCTCTCTCTCCCCTTCTCTCTCCCCTCCCTCCCCCTCCCCCTCGCTCTCCCCCCCCTCTCTCCCCTTTTTTCCCCCCCCCCCCCCAAATCTATCCATCCCGCGCTGATCACCCTATTCCCGCCTCTCTTCTTCTGCCACACCCCTCCCCATATCTGTGCTCTACCCTTGTCCCCCCAATTCTAACCCCCCATCCATCCTGTACTGATCCCCCATTCATCCTATACTGATCCCCTCAGCCATCCTGTAGTGATCTCCCTTTCATCTATTACTGATCCCCCATTCAGCCATAACGGCAAATCAATGCTCTTAATATAGAGTATCAGCACTGTAGTTATTTAATGAGCAACATTCACAACTGTACGATGGATTTATCCAGGTTTTACTTCTGCAGTCCGTCATATACATCATAAATTTGATCAGGATATATTTCAGTTGAAATTTTAACGTTAATTCTGAAGTGGGAATGATGGAAACAGCGTTTATCAATAAAAATGTTTTAATCTAGTGCGTACAAACTGGGTATCTTCATGCTGTTCACAACATTCATATCTATACGATGAATGTACGGTTTTAATGTCGCGTTTCCGACACCTACAACATATTACCAACAGGATACATTTCAGTTGAAATTTTAAGGGTTACTGCAGATGCTGGAGAATCGATGGTTACACAGCGTTTATGGAGAAACTCAGCGGGTGCAGCAGCATCTATGGAGCGAAGGAAAAGGCAACGTTTCGGGCCGAAACCCTTCTTCAGACCCTTCTTCTTCTTCCCCATATCCATTCTACACTTGTCCCCCAATTCATCCCCCCCCATCCATCCTGTACTGATCCCCCATTCAAACTATATGATCCCCTCAGAATCATTAGCTGCATCTATTACTGATCCCCCATTCAGCCATAACGCTGAATAACGTCTGAAGAAGGGTTTCGGCCCGAAACGTTTATTTCCTTCGCTCCATAGATGTGCACCCGATGAGTTATCCCAGCTTTTCGGTAGCTGCAGTTTCCTTTGCCATCTCTTACAGTTAAAATGCCTTCAGATGGGTATAGTCGGTTTTAACAGCTTTGCATAAAATGCCTTTATAAATTTCTTTGCTACCTGTATATTTTGTTATGGATAAATTATGTGGGAAGCCAGAGTGTTTCTGTGCCAATAGCAATAACGACCCATGCTATGGCCATGTCATGGTAATTTTCGGTCCTTCACAGAAAACATGTTTGCATCATAGTGTGCATGGTTAAGCATATATGTTACCATGGTCCAGGATTTATTAACACAGGTTGATCATACGCTGAATAATCCAACCACATTTTTGTTTGGAAGTGTAAAGAACTAATAGAAATTGCATTAATTGCAAGGCGTAAAAAGAGTTGAGATATTGTATAATAATTTTGCTGCATGTCATTGTGGTATATATCATGCCTTGATTGGTGAATATATTTAGTTTTGTGACGTTATTTGAAGCAGAAATAATATGTGAATGTTTCATTGAGCATAATTCCGACTGGTAACTACACACTTCGTCCAAGCACATTATCGCACACGCGTCATGCAAAAGGTCTTAAATGACCACCTAAACTGTCATTTGGCAACCTAAAAAGCTGCCAAGGTTGCCCGGCTGGCAACAGGGAAAAAAAATTAAGTGAGAGCCTTGATGGTGTCTAATTACTGCAGGGAGGTTGCAGAGAACATGTTTCTTTAACCTAGTTTTTTTTTTCAAGATGGCCTTTTCTAGTATCTGATAGAAATTGCATTCCAGCTAATTCTGCCTGCATAATACAAACACCTTGTTTGTGTTTAAAGCTGCTGTCTCAATTCTAATTGGATAGTGTTAATAGCAAGTAGTGAGTATGTAATAGAAAAAAATGGCAGTATCTCATAGGAAAGATTCTATTTTGTACAGAAAGGAAGGAAAATGTAATTTTTCTTTCCTTAGTTTATTTTGTAATGATATAAAAAATACTTCTGTTTTCTCAAAGGTTTTCAATTCACAATGCTTTACTTTCTTTCCTTCCTACCAGATCTACTATTATCACAATGTAAAATGCAGAGTTGAAATGTATGACAAAGACTTAATAATGCTCCAGGTAAGCTCAATTTCAGCTGAATATCTGGATTCATTGTTCAAAGATAATACATGAAATTTTAAAGTGAGAATTGAAAGGAAATTTTTGGTCTTTACCTCCTCCTTGATGTTATTAATGTATTTCCATGGAGCTTGAAAATGAATAGAGATTTAAATTCAGGACTGTAAAGGAGCTGTTGTCTATTTCACCCCTCATGCCTTCTGTTCATAGGGTTAATGACTTTTTCTCACACCTTATCTGATTTTCCCCACATCTCACGCGCCATTTGTTCAATGGTTCAACGGTCCTTTATTGTCACGTCTACCGAGGTACAGTGAAATTTGATTTACCATACAGTCATACCAAAAAAGCAACAAGATACAAAACTACATAAAGATTAAATACATACAGCCACTACAGCAACGTGTGAGAATCCCCAGGGCACACAGCATAAGCGGAGACCCATAGCCATCAGTTCAATGTCCAGGCCACACACACGCTCCTTCACCGTGATGTGACCAGAGTTGTACCGACCACTGTCACTCTCTCTGCTGTCCCTGTCCGCCCAAACAGACAGAAAACCGTCCACACTCGCACCAGACTCCAGGATGTCCTCATGGCGCAATGTCCCCGCAAACATCGAGATCACTGCACTCATGGCAATCCCTCTGTCCCCATCAGTGCAGGCAGCACGTCCATCTTCTTTTTCGGCGACCTCACATTCCCCACTGTGATGGAAGAAAAATAACTTTTACCTTCCTCCTTTTCTCCCGTGGTCGGGGCGATCCAAACATCCGCAGTCGGGGCGATCGAATCTCCCGCAGTCAGCGATAGAAGCCCCTTCGCCGGGGCGATGGAGGCTCCCGCTATCGGGGCGGTCGTAGCTCCTGTGGTTGGAACTCCCAAAGTCGATCCCTAACAAAGGGGGTCCACCAGCTCCATGATGTTAGGAAGCAGTGTGGACAGAGATATGATGCGGAAAAAGTCGCATCTCCGTCGAGGGAAGATTTAAAAAAGTTTTCCCATCCCCCACATAATACAAAAACTAAAGATACACCAAAAGTAAAATTAAACAAACTAAAAACAACAAAAGAAGAAAGGGACGAGACACGCTGTTGGCGAGGCCCGCTAATGGCGCCACCTGGTGGTAGGTTAAAAATCAATCAAATCTCACATTTGAAATTTCCATTAGTTCTTTTTTAAAACAACATATCAAGTTTTTTTCCTTTTTTGTTTGTTGAAGGGTTTCCTAAATTCACTCTTGAAAATCATGGTTTCATCCCCAGTCCTGGATTGTGCCATCAGCAGTTGTTCCTCAGTTCCCTTTTGAAAGCTTTGATCAAATCATCCTGCATCCCCATTACACGGTGGCAAAAGACGCTGACAAAAGAGCCATGTGCTGCAGAAAATGCAGCATGATTTCATGTCTTTCCAGTGGTACTGATTGTATTTATCAATGTCATTTTTACTTAGTCATGGAGACAGAATTACTTAGTCATAGACACCGAAACAGGCTCTTCGGCTCACCTTGTCCATGCCAAGTTCACTTATTGGGCAAGTCTCGTTTGCCTGTGTTTATCCCATATCCCTCTTAACTCCTCCGATCCATATATCTGTCCAAGTTTCCTTTAAAAATAATAATTGTATCTGCCTAAGATATTACCATTCCTATGCCTCATTTCCTCAGTTTCATGATCTTCTCAGTAAAATGGATGGGAAGTGTCAATTTAACACTTCCAGCTAGCTCAGTGCTGGAGGGGAGAGTAGACTCTGGGATGGATGTGCTTGAGAGGCGTATGAGGCACAAGGTGCAGGTCATCCTGAAAAACCCCGGGCATCCCCTCCATGTAATTCTGGAGAGTCAAAAGAGCACTCGGAACAACAACCGGCTCCTCTCCCTGCCCTGTAGAACGGAGCGGTTCAGGAGATCCTTCATCCCTGCAGCCATTAGATTTTATAATTCAGACCGGTAGGCTGTAGGGGGATGCATTTTTGTAATTTTTAATTGTTAATTATTGGTCTTTTTAAGTATTTATTGCTCTCAGGTAGTGTCCACAGTGTATTCTATGTATTTTCTGTCTGCATTCGTTTTGAATCTGTGGGTTTGTTTGGTTGGGGGCTTCTGGACATCTGAATTTCCCTGAGGGGATCAATAAAGTTTTTATTATTATTATTATTATTTAATAACTCTCACATCTCTTGTGGTTCTACATAAAGACAGCCATGCTGATCTTTAAGAGGACCTATTCTTTGCCTGGCCGCCCTTTTACTGTTAATATAGAATCTCTTGGAATTTCCCTTTACCTTACTTGCCTGCTTTATTTCATGAACTCTTTTTGCCTTCCTGATTAGCTTCTTAAGGATACTCCTATACTACTTGCATTCGGAAGGATCTTCCTGATCCCAACTGCCTAAATCCGACATGTCTCTTTTTTTCTACCAGAGCCTCAACATCTCTCACAAACCAGTGTTCCCTAAACTTGCCAGCTTTATTCCTCACCCTAACGGGTCCATGCTGTGTTGTACATTTGCTAACTCAATTCTGAAAGCCTTTCACTTGCCAACTGTCCCCTTACCTGCAAAAATACCCTGCAAATCCACCACTGCAAGTTCCTGCGCAAAGCCTCCAAAATTTGCCTTGCCCCAACTTAGGACCGTGCCTTGTGAGCCTGTCCTGTCCTTTTCCATAACTATTTTAAAACTAATAGAAATTGGTCAGTTGTCCCAATATGCTCCCTCTCTGCCGCTTCAGTCACTCACACTACCTTGTTCCCTAAGAGGAAGTCCAGTGTTGTGTCCTCTCTAGTGGGGCCCTCTATATATTAATTAAAGAAGCTTTCTTGAACAAATTCTACCCTGATCAAAAAGCCAACTCTCGCACCTCTCTTGCCAGCATCTCTATCATGCAGGAATAACTGGTTTGAGAACAGAATTAACATTATGAAACAGTTTTTAAAAAAAAAAAAACTTGTTTTACAGGCAGGAGCATCTATGATGGATCCAAATCATTTTCTCATGATTATGCTTTGTCGATTTGAGCTTTTCCATATATTTAACAATCCTCACTATGGAAAAAGATTCAGCTCTGAACACACCAACAAGGTGAAGTAGGAAATGCATGTTTTTCAAATGAACTGTCTTTTCTCTTTCAATCAATTTCAGTTCAATTGTGCTTTATTGTTATGTGTACCTAAGTATAGTGATATTTCTTTTGCATACAGTTCAGTAAAAAATCTTCACACATAGGAACAATTATACCAGGCATGATATTCTTCTGATTTAAATCAGAATTCCGATTTTTTTTTTTTTTTTTCTTTTCCTAGCAATTAATCAGATTTTTCAATTTTTTGTGCCAGATTTTTGACACACTTTAGTTGGCAAGATCATAAAATAAAAGGGTGAGGTAAGGAGAGTCAGTGGAGGTACCATTCTGCAGGCGGGCAAGCTTGCGATTCATGATGGAAGTCAGCAAGGTCAGCCAATTGCGGGGGGGACACGCAGGAGGCCGTGTGCGGAGGGAACACAACAATGCTCTTTGGCTGCTGCTGAGATCAGCCCGGCCGCGCCGTGTGAGTTTTGACGGTGCCCGTTTGTCGGAGGGAACCAGAGCGCGAGCAGGTAAGACACTGGGCCACGAACGGGAGTGCGGGCAGGACAGCTAAGGGGCGTTGATCCCCTCCCCCTCCTCTCTTGTGGGGAAAATAAATAAATTAACACAACAGTGTTTTGTGTTTCCCATATGGAGCTGCGACTGGAAAGGGAATGGTACCGGCGATGATACTGGGGGTTACAAAAATGCGGGGCCCTACCTCCCGGGCAGCGGCTACCCTCTCCCCTATCTGGTGATTTTCTGTTTATATTGGGAATTTTTGTTTTCGTTTTTATTGGCAGAGGTTTTTAGTTTTCTACCTTCTTAGCGTTGTAGATGTGACATCAGTGTATTGACAGTTAACTGTGCCTTGCAGTATTGTGCATAATTATGCCTTGAGATGGTACCTTTCTAAGGTGATGTGTAGGTTTTACTTTTGTGTTCTTTTGGCATCTCTACAAATAGCTCATTTAGAAATTGAGGTAACATTTTTGGTAAAGATTTTTCTAGCTATATGAAGTCAATTATTTCATGAAATATTTATCTTTTGGGGGTTATTTTACTGGTTATGTAAGAAAAATTCTCAGCTTCTGTTATGTAAACTACCAGTAGAAAGCAATTATTTTAAATTTATTGAAAATGCAGGAGCCCCCTGAACCCCCCCACCAGGGCGCTGCCCCTGGACCCCGCCGGGGGCCTCTAGGACACTCGGCCAATACTTTCTACTTTTTTTTCTGGAGGTGAATATCATGCCTGTCACGTGCAAGAGTGTAAGAATCGTAGCCTGCAATGTGCCAATGCTCCGTTGCCCTGTGCCGATGCAGGCCGTGCTCTCGGCCTTTGGAGCGATGCCTGATCTAATCGAGCCCCAGGCTTATTCCACCAACACATCAGCCTGGACACATTAACCCGCAAACATGCCGCCCCTCACATGACCACCATTCGGCTTCTGTGCTCCCGCAGCCGACCTCGGAACATCGAAAGCGCCGCCAATGTTGCGGGAGGCAAGTCCCCAGCCAGCTCACTGGCAGCGTTCTTTTCCTCCATTTGCCACTGCAGGCATCTTGAAGGAGTGCTTCTGTCAAACATCTGCCCCTCTTTTAAATGCAGTATTGGTTATGTAGGGCAGCATGCCCATCCTCTGATCCATGCTGAATCCTCTGATATAGCTGCAGGATGTCCTCTTGAGAGACTAAGGGCTCTCTTGTCTCCATCTCCTCTGCATCTTGAAGCTCTCTCAACAGTCTCGCTGAGCAATTGTTTCTCACTGAGCAATTCCCCAGTGCCCACTCCTGTTGCCTCCTCTGGGCTTTAATCTCTTCCACTGCACTCCCTCCCGCTGTCAAAATACCAATTTCTCATTAGGTTTTTACATTATTAAATTGAATTGTGTACATTTATAAATTATGCTGTTAATTATTCTGTATTAACATTTCATTTTTAGGATGTTCTGCAACAAAACAATATTCTAATTGAAGAAATGCTTCACCTGATCATGATGGTAGTTGGTAAGGCATTGTCAATTGTCATGTTTCTGTATTATTTCTCCAGATATTTTAACTCGTCACTAATTAAAGTTATCTTGTCAGTGGCGGGAGGAATAATCTGGACCTGTGCATCTTCTGTTATATAATATTGCATATTATAAAACGAAAGCAGAAAAACTGCATGCCTTCCCCTTCAGGGAATAGTATCCGGCTTGGAATAACAAGTGATGTTGTTTTTTTGTTTTTTTTTACTGTTTCATATTTGCTATATTACCATTTTAATCTATTTTGTTTGGGGTTCAGGAGAGCGATATACTGCAGGAGTTGGCCAAGTGTCACCTGAAGATGAAATCAAACGTGAAATTGTCCATCAGCTATGCATAAGACCAATGGCACATAGTGAGCTGGTCAAAGCTTTGCCAGAAGATGTAAGTCTACTGTGTACACAGAAATTGACTTTTATGGCCCATTAACAGCAAGATTATGTAGATGCAGGAGCTCTCTTGGAACTGCCAGCCTGTTAGAGTGTAAATAGAGTGCAGAAGTGAAGCGCTCCATCATTTTTGTCCTTCTGCACTGTTCCAATTATGCTTAATATAAGCTTGAAGAGCTCAGAAATGTATTACATAAAGGAGTAAGCCATACGGATATTAGATATTGAGAAATTATTATTTTGTGTTACCAGCAAGCAAGCTATCCTAATTAGGATTGATGTTCTGAATTACTAAAAAGATATTCATGTATTACTCCTATTTTTGCTTTTCGCTGACGGTGATCAGTTTCCTAAATGGGGGTTCTTTTTTTCTTAGGAGAACAGAGAAACTGGAATGGAGAAGGTCATTGAATCTGTCGCTTATTTCAAGTAAGTTCCATTCTTAATATAAAATATTGGTAGAGATATGGAACTTTGATGTTTAACAACACATAAATGTATTTATTTTTCCATCACAGGAAACCAGGTTTAACAGGAAGAGGCCTTTATGAGCTAAAACGTGAATGTGCCAAGGAATTTAACGTTTTCTTTTACCATTATTCCAGGGCTGATCAATCTAAAGTAAGTCTTCTATAAATGGAAATTAGGTGTATATCTATCTGAACTTCAATTATAATACATGTTAGCAGAGTTAAACTGTGATTGACAAGTTGTGCATTCTCGCTTGCCCTTTCTTTCTGTCCCCTCCATTCTTCTACTCCCCCATCCTGCTGCCCAGTCTTCACTTTTATTAAACTGTGTGATTTAAGTAAAGAACTCATGGATTCCCTTTGTCCATGAGTTCTTTTTAGACAAATAGTTTCTTTCTCAAAGCTGGGATTCACAGAAACTTGAACTGGTTTACTAACAAAAGACAGAAGGTTGTGCTGGAAGGGAGTTATTCAGGCTGATGTCTGTGACCAGTGGAGTTACACAGGGATCTAGACATAAATTAGATGGGGTGGTTAGTAAGTTTGTAGACAACACCAAGATTGCTGGAGTTGCAGTCTGTGAGGAAGTCTGTCACAGTAAATAGCGGGTTATAGATCAGTGACAGACATTATAGAGTTTAATCCAAGCAAATGTGAGGTGTTGCACTTTGGGAGGTCGAATGTAAGGAGAAAGTATACAGTTAATGCCAAGACGCTGATGAACATTAATGTACACAGATTTTGGGGTCCAAATCCCTAGCTTTCTGAAAGTGGCAACACAAGTACATAAGTTGTAAAGACGGCATTTGTATGTTTGCCTTCACTAAACCGGACATTGAATAGAAGGGGCAGGAAGTCATGATGCAGCTCTATGGGACTTTAGTTGGAACACATTTGGAGTATTGTGTGCTGTTCCGGTCACCCCATTATATGAAGGATATGGAAAGGATGCCAGAGGATTTCCAGAATGCTGCCTGGATTAGAGGATGTTAGCTATAAGGAGAGGTTGGACAAACTTTGATTGTTTTCTCTGGAATGCCAGAGGTTGGGGAGAGATCTGATAGACATGTATATAAAATCATGCTAGGCATAGAAAGATAGGGTAGGCAGTCCTAACATGTTTCATTTTAATGTTTTACTTTCTTTAGGCTGAAGAAGCTCAGAGAAAGTTAAGGAAGCAGAATGGAGAAGACACAGGTATATTAAAAAATGTTTTTCTTCCTGCCCTATATCTCAAATATTATGATGCTAATTTTCAGTCTGGAGATGATCTACACTGGTGCGCAGGTTAATCTAGCTCCATGTTTTTATTTTCTATTCTATTATGGTTCTGACAGCTGTCCAACTGGGCAATGTATGGTATACATATAAGCTGTAGGAACTTTGGATATACTGCCATATTGAATAGAATTCCTCATGAGGATCAGATTAGGATTAAGAGTAATGTCGGCTGGCATGTTTGTTCATGTCTTGGATTAATTTAATTTTTCAGTTTGGAAATGGCACACTTTGTGTGTATGCAGGAAGTACTCTTATTTATACCAGAAAAAGAACAAAATTATGTTTACCAAATAAATTTGTGGATATTCACACCATATTTTGTTAGTACTGTCCAATGTTGGCCAAAACCTGTGCCTTACATGATGCAGAAGCTTAATTAGCCATAGTTTTAGCTTGTTTGAGAGTAGGTGAGACAACAATTTTGCATTTGTTCATATTTAACTAAAGAAGAATAGTTTTTAGAAGCAACAAGGTTGGATTGAGATAGAATAAGGAACTTGAACAGCCTGAATGTAAATGCATCGGGGAAGAAGAGAATGGGAAATCTAAGGGAAGCCATTCTCAAAAGGGAGATCTTAAATAGGCGTTCTAAGAAATAGTTAACAGCAAATTGAGAGGAAATTCAAGAGGGTGTTAAATTATCAGTACACCAATGCCATAATGTCTGGAGTAAAACAGGAATTAGAAAAGAGAGAGGAGAAAAGAGTATATGATAGTGGCACTCATTAGAGATAACAATGGTAGAAAAACAATCCATGGAGATGGAGCTAAGTGTGCAGGACCATTGAACTCCAGGCTTCAAAATGTACCAAAGAACTGAATTCTGAAGCAGGTGTCAGAGTGACTGTCCTTGATTGACTTCAAGGCAGCATGTGATTATCTGTAACAGCAAGGAGCCCTGTTAGAGTTGGTCAATGGACATCGGGACAGAAATCCAATGAATTGAGATGTGTTTCACACAGAAGGAAATGGTTGTGGTCATTAAAAGTCCATCTTCCCGGCCATAGAATTATACAGCAGGAGATATGAAGCTCCAGCCTTTTCAATATTTCATCACTGGCCTTTTTTCAATATAAAGCTAGATGGAGTTATGTATTGATTTAAAGTGCTGGACCAACACAGCGGTTTAGGCAGTATCTCTGGAGAACATAGATTGGTACTGTTTCGGGTCAGGACCCTTCTTCAGACTGGCTCCCACCCTGAAACCACACCTATCAATGTTCTCCAAAGATGATGCCTAACCTGCTGAGTTACTCCAGCACTTTGTGTTTTTTATTTTGTAAACCAGTATCTGCAGTTCCTTGCTTCTACCGTTATTTATTGGTTATTGCATTGTATTCAATGTCCTTTGCAATTCATCAATTATTGAAGCTGTCTGTGCTCACTGTATTAGCAACATAACTACAGTAGCTACAAGACATCCCAGACACTTTTCACAGTCCACAAGGTGCAAGTCAGAAGTGTAATTGAATCCTTTCCTCAATGTATACAGCTCCATCAACACTCGCAACCGTACCATATTTAAGAAAGCAGCGTGCTTGATTGATAGCTTATCTAACAAGCTTAATATTTATTTTGTTCCATGGTCGTGGAAGTATGTTCAATGTTCCAAAGGCAGTGCAGATACAAGCTGGGCTCTTTTGGTAACATTTCCCAAAAATCTAATCTCAACACAAAGTACAACAAAAGCAACGGGCACATGGGAACAGCACCACCATTCTAAATATATGACTTCATTGCCACTTCCCAAAAATTAATTAAAAAAATTTAAAATAATGCCAGTTAGCAAGCCATAAATAATGTAAAGAAGGAACTGGGATTCAATACGAGAGAAGCAGAAATGAAAAACGGGGAAGTGAAGCCAAACTTGTACCACCTTGGACCGGCATCATAAAGGGTACTGCATAGAGTGGTTGAAAAATGATATGGAGGCACTGAAAAAAGGTGCTGAGAAGATTGTAAGCATGACACCAAAAATGCAAGAGCATGCACACTGTGGAAACAAGAACAGGCTTGAGAATAGAAGGCCGAGGAATGATATTGCAAAGGTTTTGACAATGTATAATTTGTTTTGTGGATGAAACTTCCACTTCTGGGGACGAGTGTTACTTGAGGTCATCAATTTAATATGGTCACCAAGAAACCCAGTAAGGAAGTAAAAATAAACTTTAAATGAGTTGTTAGAATGTAGAACTCGCTGTCACAGAAAATGGGTGAAGCAAGTGGAATGCATGCATTTAAGCCGAATGCTGGATATGCATATTAGGGAGATGGAAAAATAGGGACATTTTGATTGATTTAGATGAAGGAAAATGTAGGCTGAAGTGTATGGACTGGTATTGCCAAATGGCCTCTGTTTGTGTAATTTATCCCACATCAGTTTATGTTGTAAATAAAATGGTTCTCTCGTACTCAACATGTCAGACAGTGTCTGAGAAAAGAAAAATTGAGTTAGCCTGAATCTTTCTTCATAGATCCAGTCTCATCTACAATATATTTACTGTTTTGTTCCCAGATTTCAAGCATCTATCATACTTTGCTTATGGATTTGTGCTGTGAATTCTTGGGATACTCACTTGTCATTCTTACAATCTTGGGATACTCAGTCGTCATTCAGTAGATGTGTTCCTCTGATGCAAACTGAGAAATACAACTGTGGTGCTGTGTAACATGTGCCCTTTTACCTGTTCTCTTCCTGTTGGCTAGATATCCAAATGCTCCTTCCAATTGAAACAGTATTCACCTGTATTGCTTCTAGTTGACATTATTGTATTCGGTACTCGCAATGTGGTCTCTTCTACTTTGTGATAACTAAATGAAGATTGGTTGACAGCTTTGTGAGGCACATCCATTCAGCCCATAAGGATGATCCTGAGCCTCCTGTTGCCTTTGTACCGTATTCCATCCCTGCTCAAATGTGTGTCTGTGGCTTCCTAATATGGTTCAATTACAGCTGAACATATCAAAACCTGATGTTGGAGATAATTAGCATATTTGCCAGCATCTTCGGAAGAGAAACAGAAAAGCCTTCAACATAAAGCATTAACACTGCATCTCTTTCTATAGTGCCTGGCCTGCTGAGTATACACAGGGATTTTCTGTTTTGATTCCAGCTTCAGCAGCTTTTTGATTTTCATTCAAAGCTGAATGTGAACTTGAAGAGCAACATCTCATTTTAAGATGGCACACACCAGGTTTCATGACATTTAGGAATTCAACAATATTCTAGATTAGTCAATACATTCTTGTATCTTGCATTTTGCTCTTGCTCTTTCAGTCAGCTCCAATACGACCATACAATTGCTCCTGGTTTCTATCCTATTCCTACCATTCATTTCTTTGTTGCTTTATGTATGTTTAATCATTTATAACATGCGGACTGCTGAAAGATTTCGGATAGATGATTACTCTCTTTCTCTTTGCATCTGTTCATAGTATTTGCAGTAATTTGTTTTTATTTCATAACTGGACATGTAGCACTTCAGGGAGTCATTGATTTGCTATATGAACCTTTGCAACATAACTGTTATATTCATGAACGTTATTTCCAGGGCCTGATCAAGTGTTTCCTTGGGCATTGTGGGAAGCAAGGGAAGAAAATGAAAGGACCCTACAGAGATATTTACGCCATCTTTTGAATTGGATGAGATATTGGCAGACTGGAGGGTGGCTACTGTTGTGCCTTTATTTAGGAAGGACTACAAGAACAAATCTGGGATCTACAAGCCAGTGAGCCTAACACCCAGTGGTGGTAAAGGTATTGGAGGGAATTCTGATGGACAGGACCCATCAGCAATGTCAGCTAATATGGAAGGTTATTGAATCTAGGATAAGCTAGCCAATTTGGATACAACATTGGCTGGGTGGTATAGGGGAGAGGGAGGTAGTGGAGCGTTGTTATTCAGATTGGAGGCCTGTGACCGTTGGTGTGCCACAGGAATTGCTTTTGGGTCCACTGTTATTTGTCATCAATATTAACGATTCGGATGTTAATATAGTTTGCGGGTTATACCAAAATTCTTCTTCTTGCAAATGGCGTGCACAGCCTAAAGTTGGAGGACAACTTGTTCCATTTGATCTAATTTGATTGTGCACGACGGGTTGATTGCATTCGTTGAAACAGGGCGGACCACGTGAAGATTGCAATCTCCCCATCACCCCATACCAAAATTAATGGTGTGATGGTCTGCGAAGTAGGGTTTATTAGATCACAAGAAGATCTGGGGATCATGATCTGGGGAAGTGCAGCAAGGAATCTCAGATGGAATTTAACTCTATGTGTGAGGTATAGCATTTTTGGTAAGTTTAACCGGGGTAGGACTTGCAAAGTAAATGGTAGGGTCATTTGTTGAGTGCTGTAGAACAGAGAGACCAAGGATTTCAGGTGCACAGTTCCCTAAGTGGTGATACGGATAAGACTGTGGTAAAGAAGGTGTGTCGCATTCCTAACTTCATTGGACAAGGAATTGAGTACTGGAGTTGCAACGTCATTGTTTGAACTGCACAAGTTGTTGGTGAGACCACACTTGGTATTGTATGCAGTTCTCGTCGCCCAGCTATAGAAAAAATGTCATGAAGCTGGAAAGAGTGTAGAAAAAGGATGTTGCACAGAACTGGAGGGCTTGAGTTCTAAGGAGAGGTTGAATAAACTGGGACTTTTTTCCCTGGAGTGTGGGAGGTTGAGCAGTGACATTAGAGATATACAAAATCTTGAGGGACGTGGATTAGATGAATGGTTACTGTCTTTCTCTCAGTTCAGGGAAGCCTAAAACTGTAAGGCATAAGTTTAAGGTGATAAGGGTTAGATTTAAAAGGGACTCGATGGGCAACTTTCTCCATGCAGAGGATGGTTGAGTTTATGGAATGAGCTGCCAGATGAGCAGTAAAGGTATGTATAATTACAATGTTTAATAGATGTTTGGACAGGCACACGGAGAGAAAAGGCTGAGAGGGTAATGGGCCAATTCCAGGCAAGTGAGACCAGCTCAAATAGTCATTTTGTTTTGCATGGATGAGTTTGACCGATCAGCTAATATCTGTGCTCTTTATTTCTATGACTGTTCAGAAATTAATCATTGAATTGAATCACATTTTGTTGAATTCAGCAATCCACGATAATTTGAGCATTGCTTCAAATGCTAAAAATATTCATGAAACTGTTCTTTATTTTAGCTCTTCCACCTCCTGTACTTCCTCAGTTTTGCCCTTTGTTTGCCAGCCTGGTAAACCTCCTTCAGTCAGATGTCTACGTGTACATTCTGAGGACAGTGTTGCAGTGGGTTGTGGAGCCGAATGGACATGCATGGACTGAGAGCATGTTACAGAGGGTAAGCTTTGCCAATTTTGTCCTCAAGTTGCACATGTTTAGTGTTGAATATCACCTCAACTTAGCTAAAATATAATTTAGAAACAAGGAACTGCAGATGCTGATTTACAAAAGAAGACAGAAAGTGCTGGATTAACTCAGCAGGCCAAGCTGCCTCTCAGGAGAACATGGATGGGAGACTGAAAAAAGTTCCGACACGTCACCCACCCATGTTCTCCTGAGATGCCCCCTGACCTGCTTAGTTACTCAAGAAATCTGTCTTCTAAAATATAATTGATTTAACAGGGCCTTTCTGCCTTAAAGTCATCTTGGCTGACATGGGCAAGGTTAAGGGCCTGTTTCTGTGCTGTGTAACTCTGATATCAAATTGTAATAAAACTATATGGAACTTCTATAAATTTGAGGTTTATATATAATTTTCATTTCGTCAGGCAGTTTATGAAATTCTTTCAGTGTCACCAGCTGGCACCTGTTTGTAGGTGCCTGGAAGTGCATTATTTTGATCCTGTAGAAAAGTGTTTGCCTGTCATTTAATAAAAACCTATGATGGTACTACTGAGTTTGAGGGTGCCTTAGAAAAGTTAGCGCATGAGGTGAAATCCTACAACACCGACATGTAGATCACATTGTTTCAATCATAGCTTTTCAAAGACAATTGTTTCCTTCACAGCTTTTCAAAGCTCATTTATTTTATTTAGATTGTGTTCGCATAGATGGCTTTTCATTGTCTCGTAAACATGTTAATGTAGGTTTTGCACTTGATTGGAATGGCTTTACTTGAAGAGAAACAACAATTAGAAAGTGCTAATGAAGACAGTGATTTTACTTTTAACTTCACATCAAAAGTTTCACGTACGTATACATTGTGGAAAAATGTTGTGCAATTTTGTGAGGAATAAAACACTGATGCGAGAAAGGTGTGATTTTTCTAATTTTCTAATTCGGGTTTTTCACCTTCTTATTTCAATAAGTTCTAAAATATAAAATTATATTTTAATTTATAAAAAATAATCTAAGTTATTGTTTAGTCACAATGCTGAGTATTATTTGTTTTTGTAAACTGATTTGTCCAAGAATGAAAGTCTTGGTGTTTGCGCTAAATTTACTTGCAATGCTTTTAATTATCCCTTTCGATTGAATGGGATGCCTCTGCATTTACCTGTTATTTAATTGTTATTTTCAAATTGGCTTTACATCCTGTAAATAGAATACAGTAATATAGTCTGTGACTTTGATCACAGATCATATAACTTTATTTTTCCCTACTACTTTTGCTATCCCCATCCACTACACACACACACACACACACACACACACACACACACACACACACACACACACACACACACACACACACACACACACACACACACACACACACACACACACACACACACACACACACACACACACACACACACACACACACACACACACACACACACCCCACCACCCCCACCCACCCACCCACCACTTTGTTCTTTTCAATTCCTTTTACGTAGCTTTTTAAGATGAGCCCAAGTGTGGTTTGCAGAAGCTAGAGGAGAGTTTATCCAATTTTATGTTTCTAATGTGGCTGTTGGTCTTTTTCTTGAAAACATAAATTAAATTATCTTGAAGCTTTATCAATATGTTTAAAAGATACTTTATTTCATGAGGTTTTGCCTAAATCTGTATAATTTGCGCATTATCATATAGCTTACTTTGACAATATTCGGCAGGTCCTGGGGAAGCTCCAGAAAACTCACCAAGTATTTTGGCAATGCTGGAAACCTTGCAAAATGCTCCCCATTTAGAGGTTTATAAGGACATGGTCAAATGGGTACTTAAGGTATGTTTTAGCAGTGTTAATCCGTTAAACTTCGGTTTCATATGAATTTATTCACAATTAATCAATACAGATTTGAACAAAAATACCTAGGAGGAAGATATGTTAACTGTTAAATAAACTCTCCTATTTCCTGAAATGCAGTTTTATCTCTCTGCTCCTATCTCTATTTCTGTATGTATGGGAAATAAATTGAACTTACTTTGTGTGAGCCTAGGCTTCTTCAGTACCAAAGGAGATCTCTAACAAGTGTACACTAATGCAGAATTGGCACTGTAACATTAGAATTTAATGTATGTTTACTCAAATTCCATTAACTGAGAATGTGAGAACGTTTTCTTTCTCTGCCTAGATTTGGGTGCGCTTGTTGCATAACACCAATCAATGGTGAAGTGGTGTATCTAATATTGTTCCAAATGGATTAAATAATGATAATTCACCCAAAAGGGTATTTATTCCGATGCAGCCTTGAATAGTAGGATGAAGTTTGCTTTGTCTTACTGTTATCTTAGCTCCATGCCTTAACCAGTGTGCTTTCTGCTGATACTACTAACAACAGCAGTTGTGAAAGAGTTCAGTGATCTACGTCTTGTTCTCTCGCACATAATCACATGCTGCATTAATTTTTGTTAGCACTATTTATCAGTTTGGCCACGTAATCAAATTGGCACAGTGCAGGTTGTGGCGCCTTGCAAGATCATCTGTTGGCTCGAAATAAATCATTTGGACGATGGGATAGAAAATTATGCTTTCCTGGCGTACATAGAAAATAGGTGCAGGAGTAGGCCATTCAATATGATCATGGCTGATCATCCAACTCAGTATCCCATACCTGCCTTCTCTCCATACCCCCTGATCCCTTTAGCCACAAGGGCCACATCTAACTCCTTCTTAATTATAGCCAATGAACTGGCGTCAACTACCTTCTGTGGCAGAGAATTCCACAGATTCACCACTCTCTGTGTAAAAAATGTTTTTCTCATCTCGGTCCTAAAAGACTTCCCTCTTATCCTTAAACTGTGACCCCTTGTTCTGGACTTCCCCACATCGGGAACAATCTTCCTGCATCTAGCCTGTCCAACCCCTTAAGAATTTTGTAAGTTTCTATAAGATCCCCCCTCAATCTTCTAAATTCTAGCGAGTACAAGCCGAGTCTATCCAGTCTTTCTTCATATGAAAGTCCTGCTATCCCAGGAATCAGTCTGGTGAACCTTCTCTGTACTCCCTCTATGGCAAGAATGTCTTTCCTCAGATTAGGAGACCAAAACTGTACACAATACTCCAGGTGTGGTCTCACCAAGACCTTGTACGTACTCAAATCCTTTTGCTATGAATGCTAACATACCATTCGCTTTCTTCACTGCCTGCTGCACCTGCATGCCTACTTTCAATGACTGGTGTACCATGACACCCAGGTCTCGTTGCATCTCCCCTTTTCCTAATTGGCCACCATTCAGATAATAAGTGGCACCAAGAAGTGGCACTCTTAGCAGTATGGACTGAAGTATTCTGGTACAAAGCAATGTTAATAGATCAAGTCAAATTAAGGCTGCTCATTTCACTGTCTCACACTAGGGCACCATATATTACACTTGTTGACCTACTCCTGACAGTGGGGTGAAAGCTACAATTTACCTTTGGAAGGGGCATCATATATTCTGTAAAAGTAATTCATTTAATTTTATAAAGAGACCTGACCCTCCAAACCCAAACATCAAAGTTCATGTCTTTATACATATTTTTAGGAAATCCATAAGAAAATGTACTAATTTAATGACAAAATAAATTGGTGATGAAAATTTAACATTATGAATTTTGTTCCAAAGCTTTTTGGACTTATTAAGAAGTTGAGAGAGCGGAATAACTCGGCACCCGTCATGGAGGTAGAAGGGCACAGTGTGGATGAGGTATGAATGAATAGAAGACCATTACAAATTTACATTAATAATGCAAAATGTATCTGCTTAATATTATAGATTTAAATTTTAAGAGGAATTATTTTTTTAAACTTGTGGATTCAAATATTTAAAAAAATAATTGGAAGTAATACAATGCTCTTGCTGTATGACGTGAGTATTTGACAATTTGTAATGCCACTGTTCTTTGTTTAGTGTTTGCGAGATAAAGATAAAGCCGATCGAAAGCGGAAAGCTGAAATTGCTCGCCTGCGTCGAGAGAAGATAATGGCTCAGATGTCAGAAATGCAGAGGCATTTTATAGATGAAAATAGGGAATTATTTCAACAAACGTTAGAAGAACTAGAAGCTTCATCTTCCACAGCACCTGACAACAGGTAAATGGAAAATAATTTTCTCATGCATTCTTGCATAGAAGCAAAACATGCTATTAAACAGACAAAATAGGAAATTCCTACTTTGAAATTATTATATAAGCATATCAGCTTTCCCAAACATAAACTGTTTTTCAGTTTAACATAGTTGCTCATGCTGACATGTAATGCATGACTTTCTCCTTTTATTAATTCACACTGACATTACTGCAGTTAGTCATAATTTCACCACCACTTTTGACACAATCATAATCAGATTGATTACTCTCTCACATTTTTATTTCTTACTTCTATTCACTCAAGTAGTACCTTGGGCAGTTCTCATCTCTTCATTCAAGTGCAAGCTACAAAATCATGTGCTAATGTTGTCTTTTTTTTCTTCTAGCCCAATAGTTCCTGATGCAGCATTGATTGCTTTGGGTCCGAAACAAACAAAGGTTTTTGACAAGAAGCAAATTGTAACCTGTATCTTGTGTCAAGAAGAACAAGAGATTAAACTGAACAGCAAAGCAATGGTTTTGGCATCTTTTGTTCAAAGGTCAACAGTCTTATCTAAGAACAGGTCGAGAACCATTCAAGATCCAGGTAATTTTTCACATTAGATTTCTGTAGCCTAGGGTTAGATTTAAAGGATTTTATTCATTGCGATATCAATAGTTCTATTTATATTCTCCACTTTACAAAAAGGAAAATGGCAGACTAACTTTGTTGGGATATTTTTTTAATTGCTATTCATCCCATTCAAGGAATATTAAGTGCCATGTTCAGCCTGTTGAGCTAAAATAAGTATATTCTAATTGCCTGAAGCAAAACAGTATTGTTTAAAAATCATAGTGCTTGGGAAGCATTATTTTTCAAATTCTGCATTTGAATTCAGTGTTGAAATTATTCTCATTGTGCTTTAATTTTTATTTATTAGAAAACTATGATCCATTGTTCATGCAGCCAGATTTGGCCTGTGGCACCCACATTGGTAGCTGTGGACACATCATGCATGCCCACTGTTGGCAGAGGTTAGTATGACATCTTAATAACAGGAAGTTCCTGCCACCACGCAAACTGCTAATATTTTTTCAGGGCTTATCTTTACAAATGATGTAGGAGCAAGTTATAAAAAATTGAACAGCAAATCAAAATGCTGGAATCTTAATTGAGAAACATATGCCTGCACATGATAACCTGAAATGGAAAAAAAAAGAGTATTGTGGACACAGAACAGGTTAGGCAACATCTATGGAGAGAGATATTTAAGAATGAACTGCAGTTGCTGGAAAAATTGACGGTAGACAAAAATGCTGGAGAAACTCAGTGGGTGAGGCCGCATCTATGGAGCAAAGGAATAGGTGACATTTCGGGCCGAGACCCTTCTTCAGACCCTTTTTCTGTGGAGAGAGAAACAATTTTGATTCGGGCTGATAATGTGAAACGTTCCCCTGATTTTCTCAGGTGGTGGATGTTGAATTCCCATTTTTTTTTGTACTGGTAAAATCTGAGAAGTTATTGTGCTGAAAAGTTAGGTCTATTTTTCTCTTCACAGATACTACATGATCTACTGTGTATTTTTAGTTGAATATTTTCAGTTATCACGGGAATCTTAAATTGGTCACTATCTAATGTTGCTGCCTGGAAAATTGCTTCTGAAGCAGCGATATAAAAATTGTCATGATTGATTGATTACAACACATTTCAATTTATCTACTGAAGCCATATACCTATGTAACATTTCACAGTTTTATTTGTTGGGATGTAATGTTAAAATTGTACAAGGCATTGGTGAGGCCAATTCTGGAGTATGGTGTACAATTTTGGTCGCCTAATTATAGGAAGGATGTCAACAAAATAGAGAGAGTGCAGAGGAGATTTACTAGAATGTTGCCTGGGTTTCAGCAACTAAGTTACAGAGAAAGGTTGAACAAGTTAGGGCTTTATTCTTTGGAGCGCAGAAGGTTAAGGGGGGACTTGATAGAGGTTTTTAAAATGATAAGAGGGATAGACAGAGTTGACGTGGAAAAGCTTTTCCCACTGAGAGTAGGGAAGATTCAAACAAGGGGACATGACTTGAGAATTAAGGGACTGAAGTTTAGGGGTAACATGAGGGAGAACTTCTTTACTCAGAGAGTGGTAGCTGTGTGGAATGAGCTTCCAGTGAGGGTGGTGGAGGCAGGTTCGTTTTTATCATTTAAAAATAAATTGGATAGTTATATGGACGGGAAGGAAATGGAGGGTTATGGTCTGAGCGCAGGTATATGGGACTAGGGGAGATTATGTGTTCGGCACGGACTAGAAGGGTCGAGATGGCCTGTTTCCGTGCTGTAATTGTTATATGGTTTATGTTCGCTCTTTAGCTTGGCTTCTGTGATAAACTAGGTTTATTACGAGTTGGAAACAGAAATTTGTTCCTGTTTAGTAATGATAAGCCTCAAGCCTGACGGCATTATATTTAATCACACTGACTGTCATCATTTGAACCAGTCAGGATGTTCCATGGAGGATCTTGGGTCGAAATGCAGTTTTTTTTTTTTTTTATTGTTTTTTTTAATTTTACACAGTTCTATCCTACATTCTATTGATTTCTTCGAATGGAAGGTGGGATTTTCAGCTCTGTATTTTTATTTACATACCTGCTCAAACACAGGAGTAATTTCTCAAATTTTGTTTGTAGGCAGAGTGCTGCATAAGTTGTATTTAAATATAGGATTGTCAAATTAAACATTTTTCTTCTTGCAGTTACTTTGATGCAGTTCAAGCAAAAGAGCAAAGGAGACAGCAGAGATTAAGGGTGCATACGAGCTACGATGTGGAGAATGGGGAATTTCTTTGTCCTCTGTGTGAATGTTTGAGCAACACTGTTATACCTTTACTTCCTTTGTCTTGGAGCCTACAGAGCAGGTAAGCTTATATTATCTGTCAAACATTGTGCATGCTGAGTAACTCTTTTCACCATATGCCCACAATACAGCGTATGAGGAAGCACAGACTATGAGCAACAGCTCCAGGTGTTGATTGAAGTCGGAGTACGAGCAAATATATTTGTTTCCCTGACAAAATCCAACAATCCAAGTCATAGAGACATGAAACCATGCTCCAATCAACTGGCCACAGCCTTCACTGATAAATTGTGACTTTTCTCAATGATTACAGCCCTGTAGCTCAAACATCGACCCTAGTAAAGTTCTTTGAATGAGTACCAATGGGCCAGATCTGTGCCAGTCTCCTTGATAATCTAGACACCCCAACCAATAGTTGCTACTAGTTTAATAGTAAGATGCTGGTGAATGCTGATGCTTTTATCATCATTACATCCACAGGATCTGGGTGGTTAAGTTTACACCATTTACAGCCAATGTGCCACTTTTCTATCAACATCTGTGGAGGCAAAGGGGTGGTCAACATTTTGAGTCAATACCCTGCATCAGTCATGGTGCAGTCTTGGCCCAAAATGTCGACCATCCCTTTGCCTTCACAGATGCTGCTTGACCCATTGACTTTTTCAGATTCAGATTCAATTTTAATTGTCATTGTCAGTGTACAGTACAGAGACAACGAAATGCATTTACAGAGACAACGAAATGCTATTATTATTTTGCTCCAGATTCCAGCACCTGCTCTCTCCTGTGTCTCTATGCCACTTAACTACGAATTTATGCACACAACCAGTGTCCGATGACAATTACGCATTTTTTTTTCTTGGATTATTTTAAATGTGGAATAGTACTTTAAAATACTTTGAGTTTTGACAGTTACTCTAATGCTCCAAAAATTATGAATGACTTTATTTTTTTAACATTAGCATTGTATTTCCTCCTTGGTCATTGTTGCTATGAAAAAAACAGTGAGCTACTGTGTTCATGTGTTTTCAGTGACAATTCAAGAAGCTTTTCGGGTATCCCTGTATTATCCCAATGGCTAAAATGTACTTTGCAACAGTCGAAAGTCCTGAAGAAAATCGATGAAAAGCAGCCAATATCTGGTAATGTCTTAAAAAATTCCAAATGATGCATGCCTAATTACATAATTCTTGATCCTAGAAATGGAATTTACTGTGATTATCATTAGAATCTTTCAAAATTAAATAGCTTATGTCTGTGGTGCAAGATTGGCCAAAGCCATGGTTATTGAATACTGAGAGAAAAAGTTTGCAATCCATAAAAAAAAACTTTATATATAGACTTTTAAGAATGAATTTATTATTGGATGGGTTTAAATAACTCACACATTCAGTCCTCTAAATGTTTCCTTCATAAGAAACAGTTTGCAAAACTGCTTGTGTCTACCATAAGGGACTACTATTTACCCAATCTTTCTCGGGTAGATGTTAAGATGAAATATATCAAGGGCATTAGATAAAGCATGATGTACTCGAATATTATTTAATTATTTCCTGTAAATTAAAATATTTTAAGTTGAACGGCTTATTTTAAAATCCTGCGCTCTGAAGAAGTTTGATAAAAGATATGAAGTCAAGGAGCACAAAACAACCCATTTGATTGGCACCCTCATCCTAAACATTTATTTTCTCTAACACTGGAGCACAGTGATCGCAGCACATACATCTCTAAAATTCACTACATTTACTTGCCTATTCTGACTGCTTCCCCCAAAATATCAGTCTATCATTGCCTTTGACTCCATCTAGGAGTTTGCAAAATAATAATGTTTGCACCTTCAGTTGAAAGTCACCAATAACACGAGGAGGCACTACCTTTACAAACAGACATGAGCAATAAATGCCCTCACCCTGTTAATAAATCATATTTTTAACAAGTGTGGCTTCCCTGTTGCAGACTACCTGATGCTATTTTTTGTCTTCTGCAAAATTCCTCATTTTGTAGACCAATCCATAGCATTTGCATGGTGAAAATCCTCTCCAAATATTAAACTCATAACAAGGGGGAAGGTTAGAATTAGAATTAGAATTTCCTTTATTGTCATTCAGACCTTAAGGACTGAACAAAATTTCGTGCCTGCAGTCATACATACAATAATACAATAATAAACAACAATAAACACAAATTAACATCCACCACAGTGAGTCCTCCAAGCACCTCCTCACTGTGGTGGAGGCAAAAATCTTAGGGCTGCAGTCTCTTCCCTCCTCTTCTCCCTCTGCGCTGAGGCGATACCCCACCGGGCGATGGTACAAACAGTCCCGCGGCTCACCGAACCCCGCAAACGGGCCGGCTCAAACACCGCGGCCCGGGGTGGTCGAAG
Source organism: Leucoraja erinaceus (assembly GCF_028641065.1). Classification (NCBI taxonomy): domain Eukaryota; kingdom Metazoa; phylum Chordata; class Chondrichthyes; order Rajiformes; family Rajidae; genus Leucoraja; species Leucoraja erinaceus. The sequence continues at coordinate 51,303,108 of NC_073384.1, read as the reverse complement.
CTGCTGCCCTCCAGTCCAGCGGACGCAGCCGCTGGCCCGCGGCTGAACCCCGGCCGCCGCCAGAACGCCGTCCCAGCCACCGGAGCACCATTCCAGCCCCGAGCCGGATCGCCCTCACGTGAGTGCCGTTCCACCCTCGGGCTGGGCCGCTCTGACGGGAGCGCAGTACCTCCCTCGAGCTGGGCCGCTCCGACGGGAGCGCCGTTCCACCCTCGAGCTGGGCCGCTCCGACGTGAGTGCCGTTCCACCCTCGGGCTGGGCCGCCCCGACGTGAGTGCCGTTCCACCCTCGGGCTGGGCTGCCCCGACGGGAGCGCCGTTCCACCCTCGGGCTTGGTCGCCCCGATGGGCGCGCCACAACCCCTCACGGGAGAGTCTCAGCCCCGCGCCAGGCCGCCCTCACGGGAGCGAGCCCAGGGCAAGTCCTGACTGGCTCTGCCTCCGGAGTCTCGAGGCAGAGAAGGGGGATACGACAAAAAAGTTTCATTCCCCCGAAGGGAGAGACAGCAAGCCCTGTTTCAACTCCCCCCCCCCCCCCCCCCCCCCCCCCCCCACATAAACACACCTAAAACACAAAAAAAAACTTAACTAGACAAATCGAAAAAAAAACACTAAAAAAGTAAAAACAAACGGACTGCGGGCGAGCCGCTGCTGCCAGGACAGCGCCGCCACTTCCAGTAACAGAACGGTTGCAAACACTAACCAGGTTAGATAAATGTTAAAAGGTTATTCTGATCAGTTCTCGTTCATCAATCTTTGTATGGAGGATGTTTTTTTTTTCCAATTGCTAAAAAGCAAGCTAAAGTAGCTTTTGATGATTATCATGTGAGAAAAGCTAGATGTAATTAATCATTAACGTAAAAAATATGGCTATTCTTTCTTATGGGGGTTGATTCTTAAATCTGGTTAACAAATTCCAAATGAGAAATAATTGTGAAGCCAAAATCTTAACTGTTAGTCCTTAGAAACAAGGCAATGCTCTGCTCCATCTTTCCGGCCAAGAAGGATTTTGAATATATTTTGCCCGTGGTTTCTAAATATTCACGACTGTCCTTTGGGTTAAGGTTAAATATTTTGGAATATTGCATGGAGTTTTGGTTGCCCCATTGCAAGAAGAATGTGGAGGATTTGGAAAGGGTACAAGATGGGGTTTATTAGAATGATGTGTTCAAGAAGGAACTGCAGATGCTGGAAGATCGAAGGTACACAAAATTGCTGAAGAAACTCAGCGGGTGCAGCAGCATCTATGGAGCGAAGAAAGGGTTTCGGCCCGAAACGTCGCCTATTTTCTTCGCTCCATAGATGCTGCTGCACCCGCTGAGTTTCTCCAGCAATTTTGTGTACCTTTTATTAGAATTATGCCTGGATTAGAGGGAGAAGATTAGATGCCTGGATTAGAGATTCAGGGAGAAGTTGAACTGGCTTGGATTGTTTTCCTTGGAATGCCGGAGGTTGTGGGAAGACCTGATTGTATATAAAATTATGAGATGCATAGATGGGGTCAGAACCTTTTTCGCAGGATGGAAAGATCAAATACTAAAGGCCATAGCTTTAAGGTGAGAGGGACAAAGTTAAAAGAGATATGCTAGACAAGTTTGTTTTTACACATAGTGTGTTGCGTGCCTAGAACGCAGTGCAGGGGTGGTTGCCGAGGCAGTTATAGAAGCATTTAAGAGTCTTTTGGATCGGTATATGGATCTGAATGGAATGGAGGGAAATGGATTATGTGCAGGCAGATAATAGTTGGTCTTGACCTTGACATGTTCGGCACAGACATTATGGGCTGAAGGGCCTGTTCTTGTTTACTGTATTGTTCAATGTTCTATTTCAATGTTTTAACAATAAAGTGTTTAACAAACATGCATCGTATCCTGATTTAGCAGATAACACCAATGCCAGCCTAGAAGGAATTGAACCCCTTGACAGATTTCGACCTGATGTAAAACCAAAGTATGTATTTTGACCATTCTGCGATTCTCAAAAAATAATCCTTATTTTGCTGATTGAATCACAGAATACTGTTTTAGCAAAATGTAAATTAAAATGAATCGACAGCCTATATTGTGACAGTAATTTTATCTTTCAAAATACAATTAGATTGTTTATATAGTTATCATGCGGGCTGGTGTATGTTTAAGATAATTTAGCTGATGCAAGCTCACAATGTCCCACTTCTGGCACATGTTTATTGGTATATTTTTAACATAATGATAAAGGCACTGGACACTTGATTGTTGAATAAATGTACACATAATCGGTTGGAAACAACAACTCTGTTTGACTTTCCTACTTCATAATGTGGCTGCACTGGGTGATGGGCAACGCACTACATAACCTTCGGCTCTTGGGGGGGGTCACGTGTCCCGGTGACGATATATAGGGGTCACGGTTTGGTCATGGGTGCCCCTGCGATGTATTTAAAGATTAATCGTGTGCGCACAGTGTTGGTGAGTGAGGAAAGTTAGTGTTGAATAAAGAACTAGTATTTCGGACAAACCGTGCCTGCCTCGTTCTTTAACGGACAACTCCCCATCCGCTACAATGCAATGCTTATTGAGCCTAGTGCTGGGTTAAGAATCACTTGGCCAGATGTATATCCTTGCTAGTTGTTTCTATATATTACCTGTAACCTACAGTAGCTGGTTGATGCGTATTTTTGTACAATATTTCTTGCAAACGTGCTTTATTTTCATTAGGAATCCTTATTCAGATAGCATCAAGGAGATGCTTACAACATTGGCTACAGCAACATACAAAGTGGGGCTGAAGGTTCATCCCAACGATCAGGACCCACGTGTTCCTATACTGTGCTGGGGAGGCTGTGCATACACAATTCAAACAACAGGTTAGTCATGGTGCATTCAACCATACAGTGTGTTTATTTAAATGCCATTTTTGTTTAAAGCTAAGTAAAATGTTTTTGGACATGTTTTCAAAGCTGAAAATACTGAAAATGGATACAAAATAGGCAACATCTTTTTGATAGAGAGACGCTTAACACTTTAATGGAACTAGGTGGAAATTATGGATTAAGTTACCTAAAAGAAAATAAAAGGGATAGAAAGAATAAAAAACAATGTCTGTATTGGGGTATAAATCAGAATGCATGTTTTAAAATGTTGTATTTGATGAATGAATCATTATCTGAGTAGTAACCTTAAAAACATGGTTGAATTTATCTTACAAAGTCACTGCTTTATAAATAATCTGATATTTACATTGTTCAAGACCACAGTAGCCTGTAAACTTCCATATTTTTCCAGAGCGTTTCCTGGCAGATGAAGAAAAGCCACTCTTTGGTCATCTGCCATGCAGACAGGTAGGAATTATTAAAATGTATAATGGTGCATAATTATAAAGCAAAATCACAAATCTAGAATGGTATTTGAGCAAAGCAAAAGCTAATTGCTAGAAACCGAAAATGCTCAGCCGGTCGAGCAATGTGTGGAGTGAAAACATAGTTAATTCCAAACACCGAAAGGTCATTGATCCAAAATACTTGCACTTGTTTTAACTTAGATCTTCCTTTATTGTAGGACGACTGTTTAAAGGCCCTAACCCGATTTGCTGCATCACACTGGACTGTGAGTTTTCTATCTGTGGTTCAGCAACACTTTGCTCGACTGTTAGCAGGTTTGTATATGTATGTCTGTGGAGTACCTAATATAAATATCTATCACCAGCATTTATTTCGAGAGGACTTGAATACAAAAATAGGGATGCAATGCTGAGGCTTTATCGGGTGCTGGTCAGACCGGATTTGGAGTAGTGTGAGCGATTTTTATCTCAGTTCCTGTTAAAATTCAATTCCAGATTTTACATTAAAAAATTGAGGACAAAAATCATAAATAGTGTGTAGGGAGAAACTGCGAATGCTGGTTTAAACCGACGACAGACACAAATGTCCGGAGTAACTCAGTGTTTAAGAAGGAGCTGCAGATGCTGGAAAATCGAAGGTAGACAAAAATGCTGGAGAAACTCCGCGGGTGAGGCAGCATCTGGAGCGAAGGAAGAGTCAAGACCCTTCTTCAGACTGATGTGAGGATGGGGGGGGCGGGAAGAAGAAAGGAATGGTACATTGTTGGTTGTGGGATGGGTGATAACGAGTTACACAATGGAACTCAACAGGACGACAGTAAAACTAGTATGATGACCAGGGTGGGGGAAGGACGGAGAGAGAGAGAGAGGGGATGCAAGGGTTACTCGAAGTTAGAGAAATCAATGTCATACCGCTGGGTTGCAAGCTGCCCAAGCTAAATATGAGGTGCTGTTCTTACAATTTATGTTTGGCCTCACTCTGGCAATGGAGAAGGCCCAGGACAGAAAGATCAGGATGGGGATGGGAAGGGGATTTAAAGTGTTTGGCAACCTGAAGATCACGTAGGCTGAGACGAACTGAGTGAAGATATTCAACGAAATAATCGCTGAATCGGCGCCTGGTCTGGCCATTACATAGGATAGTGTTCTATAGTATTTGACCTTTTAGACAGAAGCAGAATTGAATGCACATGCTTCTTCACTGTCCAAAAAGTTGAAAATGAATTGGTCATTTTTTGAGTACTCCCTCAATGTCTCCAGTTCTCTACAGTGTCAGTAAACCTATCCAGTAATCATCATATTTGGTAGTCACACTTTCTAAATTTGTAAATGACAAGAAAATTAGCAGCTTTGTAGACCGCAAAGAGGAGAGTACTAGATTATAGCAAGTGAAAAATAAGCTGGTGTGTGAGCAGGCGTATGGCGGATGAGGTTTAATGCCAAGAATTTTCAGGTCAGATAGCATCTGTTGAGAAATTGTCTTTGAGAGGAAATTCGGAATAAAGGATACTTTTCCTGAAGTGGTGCAAACATTTGGTGGTATGTGTGCAACAATCATTGAAAGTGCCAGAGAGGGCAAGTTAAGAAAGTGGTTAATAAGGCATAGACACTTCTGGGTTTTATCAACAGAAGACAGAATGTAAAACCAAAGAAGTAGTGTGGAAATGTTGCTGGAATAGTGTGTTAATTTGTGGTTGCCACACTATAGGAAGGATGTAAAGGCATTTGGGAGGGCCCCGAAAAGATTTACGACAATGGTTCTTTGGTTGAGCCACAGTTAAAAGGATAGAGTTTGAGAGCTGCAGGAAGATTTGATAGTACGTAAAATGATGTCTGGATAGAGTGGATAATGGGAGGCCATTCTGTTCGGTGAAGGAATTTTCTACCATGATGTTTTCAGTCCCTGTCAGTCCGCTGCACTTTGAAATTTCAGAAATGATAAACATCAGCTTGTGCACAGGAGCAGCCTAATTTATTTTAATGCATGCTGTCATTTCTAGAACATATGTTTCTGAGTGATGAAAATAATTGCGTCAATGAAACGTCCATGATCATATGATCATACCTCAGTTTTTTGTCACCATGTTCCCCTTATCTATTCCTTGCCTTCTTAATCATAAATCTGGTGTAAAATAAAACCTGTCCTATTTTCCTTTTCTCCCTCCCGCTTCTCAGTTCTGGTACCTGATGACAATAAGACGCAGATTCCTCCATCTATTCTTGATGTTGACATGTTCCATTTATTGGTAGGTGTCCAATTCTATTCTATTTTTTTCTTCTTCTAACATTCTCTCATTTTTTAGATGATTGTGAGAGAAAGCTTGATAAATGAAGAAGATTGGTTTGGAAATTTAGTAAAGCACGTAGAACAGCTTTCATAATCTTTGCCATTCTCTGGGAATTAGTTAAAGTTGATGTAAATTGAGATTGATTGCATTACATTTAAAAGGACTCTCGAACTTAAAAAAAATTGAACTTGTAACATCCTTGTTCAGTAAAATAATTATGAGATGAATTCAGAAGAATATTAAAGATCTTCTGGAATATCACTTTAATGTTGATTAATCTTCAAATGTATATTAAATTATACATGGCAGATCTTTTATATATCCACAAAGTAGAAAACCTTAAAATTTAAAATCCCCCATTTGTTTTTAATTATATCTTGTTTTCCCCCTTTTTGGTGCTGTTCTACTGCAGATTTGTGTAATTGATTTCTTTCTGCTGGTAATAAATATTTGTCCCTTGTTATTGACACTTACAGTGCCTTCCATAATATTTGGGACAAAAACACGTCATTTATTTATTTGCCTCTGTACTCCACAATTTGAGATAGAAAAAAATCACGTGGTAAAGTGCACATTGTCAGATTATAATAAAGGCCATTTTTATACATTCTGGTTTCACCATGTAGAAATTACAGCAGTGTTTATACATAGTGCCCCCATTTCAGGGCACCATAATGTTTGGGACACAGCAAATGTCATGTAAATGAAAGTAGTCATGTTTAGTATTTTGTTGTATATCCTTTGCATGCAATGACTGCTTGAAGCCTGCGATTCATGGACATCACCAGTTGATGGGTGTCTTCTCTGGTGATGCTCTGCCAGGCCTGTATTGCGGCCATCTTTAGCTTATGCTTGCTTTGGGGGCTGGCCCCCTTCCATTTTCTCTTCAGCATATAAAAGGCATGGTAGCTCAATTGGGTTCAGATTGGGTGATTGACTTTACCACTCAAGAATTTACAATTTTTTAGCTTTGAACTCCTTTGTTGCTTTAGCAGTATGTTTGCGATCATTGTTTTGCTGTTGAATGAACTGCCGGCCAATGAGTTTTGAGGCATTTGTTTGAACTTGAGCAGATAGGATGTGTCTATACGCTTCAGAATTCATTATGCTACTACCATCAGCAGTTGTATCATCAATGGAGATAAGTGAGCCAGTACCTTCAGCAGCCATACATGCCCAGGCCATAACACCCCCACCACTGTGTTTCACCGATGAGGTGGTATGCTTTAGATCTTGGGCAGTTCCTTCTCTCCTCCATACTTTGCTCTTGCCATCACTCTGATTTATGTTGTTTAAGAAGAAACTGCAGATGCTGGAAAAATCAAAGGTAGATAAAAATGCTGGAGAAATTCGACAGGTGAGGCAGCATCTACGGAGCGAAGGAAAAGGTGACGTTTCGGGTCGAGACACTTCTTCAGACTTATAAGTTCTCATTTATAAGTTAATCTTTGTCTCATCTGTCCACAAGACCTTTTTCCAGAACTCGGGTTGTTTTTTTAATGAATTCTTGGCAAACTCTAACCCGGCCATCTTATTTTTGCGGCTAACCAGTGGTTTGCATCTTGCAGTGTAGCCTTTGTATTTCTGTTCATGAAGTCTTCTGCGGACAGTGTTCATTGACAAATCCACACCTGACTCCTGAAGAGTGTTTCTGATCGGTCAGACAGGTGTTTGGGGGGGTTTCTTTATTATAGAGAGAATTCTTCTGTCATCAGCTATGGAGGTCTTCCTTGGCCTGCCAGTCCCTTTGCAATTAGTAAGCTCATCAGTGCTCTCTTTCTTCTTAATGATGTTCCAAACAGTTGATTTTGGTAAGCCTAAGGTTTGGCTGATGTCTCTAACAGTTTTATTCTTGTTTCTCAGTCTCATAATGGCTTCTTTGTCTTTCATTGGCACAACTTTGATCCTCATGTTGATAAACAGCAATAAAAGTTTCCAAAGGTGATGAAAAGACTGGAGGAAAGACTAGGTGCTGAGTGCTCTCTTATACCTGCATTAAGGAGGTAATTAAACACACCTGAGCAATTACAAACACCTGTGAAGCCATGTGTTCCAAACATTATGTTGCCCTGAAATGGGGGAACTATGTATAAACATGGTGAAACCAAAATGTATAAAAATACCCTTTAATAAAATCTGACAATGTGCCACATGTGATTTTGTTTTTCTATTATAAATCTCAAATTGTGGAGTATTGAGGCAAATAAATAAATGATAGGTCTTTGTCCCAAACATTATGGAGGACACTGTATCTTTAAAATAGCAGATGCTGGTGGCAATAAATATGAAGGGGAATTGTACTTAAAATTTGTTGATTGACGAAAAAGATTTAATTGATTCCAAGATTCCATGCTTTCAGATTAACTGCTATGGTAAATTCAAGTATGGATTGACATCCTAATATTTGTTTTGTATATCATGGTCATTTTATAGGTTAAATTTCAATGCATTTTTTTCAAGTTTGCATATCAAATAAAGCATTTCCATTGTTTCTCTAAGTGACCTGTTCAGAGTGACAACCCTCTCATTCCCCCTACAGGTGAGCTTGGTGCTTTCCTTCCCAGCTGTGCACTGTCATGACTTCAGAGGAGTCAGCTTAGCTGTCGGTGTCCTTCACCTTTTTCATTTGGTTACCATGGCACATATTGTACAGATTCTACTTACATCTTCAACAGGTATTTTATGAAGCCTCGTAAAGCCTTAACTTTTGAATTGAATGAAAAACACATTGGCACGGGATATCCTATCCTTGCATTATTTCCAACTTACTGACTGTCAGTTCACCTTCAACGCGGTAGTTCCATCCAAATTTGTCTCCAAACACCTGGACCTAGGTCCCTCCCCTCGCTCCCAATCCCCTGTAACTGGATCCTTGAATTCCTGATCCATAAGACTGCAAGCAGGGAGAATAGTTAATGAAACACCCTCCACAACAATTCCCAGCGCTCTTGCCTTGCAAGGCTGCTTTCTTAGCCTCTTAATATTCTTCCTATATACTCATGAGTGGCCAAATTCTGCTGTAAGTCAATTTACAAATGTTTACAGGTGACACCTCCATGGTAGGCCGGAACGCAAATAATGACGAGGGGGAATAAATGAAGGTAGAGAGCTTAGTAACATGGTGTCAGGACAACAACTTCTCCATGAATGTCAGCAAAATGAAACAGTTGATCATTAACTTAGGGTGTGCTGGAGTACACACCCTGGTCTGCATCAATGGTGTCGAAGTGGAGATGGTTGAGAGCTTCAAATTCCTCAATATAAACCAACAATTGTCCCAGTCCAACCACATTGGCATCGCAGACTCTGCTTCCTTAGTAGGCTAAGGAACTTTGGCATGACACCAATGACTTACCAATTTCTACAAATGCATCACAGAGAATATTGTTTCTGGGAGCATGACAGCCTGGTATGGCAACCGCTCTGCCTAAGCTCCCAAGAAATGACAGAGAGTTGTGAATGTAGCCCTGTCCGTCACACAAACCAGTTTCTCGCACCCCACCCATCGATTCCCTCTATACTTCACACTGCCTCAGTAACATAACCAAGAATCCCACACACTTTGGCCTTTCTCCCTTCTCCCCTCTGCTATCAGGCAGAAGATACAAAAGCTTAAAAGCACATGCCTCCAGATTCGAAAACAGGTTTTCCCCCGCTGTTATCAGACTCTTGAACTGACCTCTTGTATGCTGGGGATGAGCTCCCAAACTTCCACCTTCCTACTTGCGGCCCTTGCATTTTTGTTCCATCTGCACCTTCTCTGCAGCTGTACATTATATTCTGCACTTTTGTTTATTTTCTCTGTTGCACTATATGATATACTCATGGTAAAATGTTCCTGGATAGCACGCAAAATAACGTTTTTGACTATCTTGGTACATGTGTCAATAATAAACCAATAGCAATATATTGCTGGGAGCAAGAGGTCTAGTTTAATAAATGATTTGCGTTGGCTATACTAGAAAAACTTGCTTTTTTGCATATTTATATGAAGTTTTTAACTCAACCTTTATTTTTTTAGAGGAAAATAATATGGATCAGGAGAGTACTGATGGAGATGAAGAATCTGCTGCCTTTACTTTGTATGACAAACTCAGGCAATACTCTGGAAGGTAAGATACAATCTAAGCAATAATTATCCTTTGGATTTAAAACCATCTGGGAACTTAGCGATTTTAAATAGATGTGGAAATATTGGAAAGTCCTTGCACGTCATCTTGGAAAAGTATTTGCCTTATTCAACAACTCTTTCATAATTATTTAAATTTTCTGTATTTCTTTTTCTTAAACTTTGCCTCCACTGATATTTTCTTTGATTGTTGATGGGGGGGAAATAAAATTGTATAATTCAAAGCCATAGTGAAGTTGTTGAACTGTTCCAAACTGAGCTGGTTTATTGAAATTCTGTATGGAAGGCAGCCATTCTTCTGGCCTGGTTTAAAACATCAATCTTAACCAATGTAGTTCCCTTTTATCTAACTAGCAATGCACTTAATTCTATCAAACGGATCAAACGAAGTGGCTATTATAATATGAAACCTCATTGACTCTTGTACTTCCGGTGGCGCTGGTGCCAGCAGCCTCCACCTACAGCCCGGTATCTTTTTGTTTTTTTGTTTATTTAGTTATGTTAAAAGTGTATTTTTTTGTGTTTTTTGGTGTTTTTATGTGGGGGAAGAGGGCACGGTGCGGGGGATACCGTACTTCAGCCGCTTCCTGGTGAGGACGCGACTATTATTCGAGTCGCGTCCTCGCCCCCCCCCCTCCCCCCACAGCGGCCTACCTGCCTGGATTGGCGCGGCCTTTCCTGCCGGGATCAACCGGAGCTCCAGCAGCGGCGGGACAGCGCTTGAACATCGCGGGGCTGGCGATGCCTTACCGGGGGTCGCCGTCTGGAGCCCAGAGTGCTGGACCTGCTGCACCAACATCATGGAGCTGCGGTTTGCAGAGCTCCCAACGCGGGCGGCGCTGACTAACAACGCGGGGTCCTGCGACTCTGCCCAGCTCGTCCTGTGGACTCAGGAGCTGCGGACTCCGGCTGCGGGAGGCGGCTGATCAGAAGGTCCGGGCCGCTGAGGAGGAGGATGCTCACCGTCGGGGTCCGGCGTCAGCGTTCCACCAGCCCGGCGTGAGGGCCTGAACATCGGGCCACCCGGGGCGGCGACTGCGGGTGCTCGGAAGGCCCCGACCACTGATGGACACGGAGGGGAGGCTGGCTGATCTACGGTGCCTTCCTCACCTGGGTGCCATTTATGTTATGTTGTGTTGTGGACTTTCTGTGTTTGTGCTTTTGTTAAATTTTTAATTCAATTTCAATTTTATTTTTAATATGTTTTATTATTTATTTTTATTATTTTTCTTGTGATTTTTTTTAACGATACTGCCTGTACGGGAAATTCATTTCGTTGTCTCAAAGTGAGGCAACGACAATAAAATTTGAATACAAGAATACAATTGACCATGAATGCCTTCACTTCTAAATGAAGAATGTTTAAAAGCATGTCAAGAACAACACAATTTACAATCCCATGTGATTTGAAGTTAACACATGCTAATCAGCAAAAATAGCATCCTACAGACCTTGGCAATCCTACTATCAGCAAATCAAATTGAAGTTTTGAAGCTCCCCCTCTCCCCCCTCTGTCCACTCTCTCTCTGGATCTGTGTTCAGGTAGTCTGCACAGGTTTTGTGAATGCGATCAGGTCCAAGCACTTTCCGAGGATTCATCCTCCTGAAGGATATTGTAACGTCGCCCTCTGTGACTGAGATTACAATACCATCCATCAGTGGCTATGGGGGCCCGAGAAGGCACATCAGAGTTCTCCCTATCGAAGCATGTCTAGAATGCAATGAATATAGTTGTAGATCTCTTTATTTACCATTGAATTAGTGCCGCATTGTCAAAGAGTCTGGGTTCCTGAGCGATGATAGCAGTACAGCATTCTGGTTCGTCACTGTTAGGTTTGTTTATCAAGGCCTTTACATTCCAGATCCATATCGTCATAATGTGGAATGGAAGTTGCTGATGTGCAATTAATTTTATCGTGAAGTTGCCATTGACACTGGCTACCACTGGCCTTCACCGAGCAAGACCTTACTCCATTAGCAAGGGGGGCCAAGAAGACTGGAGACTGGGCTATGCTGCATTGGTACTAATGGGATACTAGTGCATGTGTGTGAATATACATACACACTAGTAAACATGTGTACACTTGCACAGCAGCTTAGAGTTTAGAGATACAGTGCGGAAACAGGCCCTTCGGCCCACTGGGTCCATGCTGACCAACGATCCCCACACATTAACATTATTATACACACACTAGGGACAATTTTTACATTTACCAAGCCAATTAACCTACAAACCTGTACGTCTTTGGAGTGTGGGAGGAAACCAAAGATCTCGGAGAAAACCCACGCAGGTAACAGGGAGAACAGACAAACTCCGTAGACAGCCCCCGTAGTCGGGATCGAACCCGGGTCTCCGGTGCTGAATTCGCTATAAGGCAGCAACTGTACTGCTGCGCCACAGTGACCGTCTTTTTTGCCCATTGCCTCCCCTTTCACTTCTCGCTCAGTCATCAGCTTCTGCACACAGACACATTTTGTGTCCCCTTCACATTCCCTGGCTTGGGCCACAAAGTTGGCCATTGTTATATACGGTCGGAACCAGGGCTAAAACACGTAACATCTTTGATTATGTGGCAGAAGTTAATAAACCAATACCAAACTAATGTGCCTTTTCAAAACAAATTCATTACATATTGTAAAACCAAGCTTATAGTGATTTGTGCCAAAAGTGTGGCTTTTAAATTGCATGTTGTTCTTAATGGCGTTCCTTCTTTTGCTTTCTGTTGTTTCATTTCATGAGCTTCCGCTCCATACAATAATAATATAGTAGTCAACCAAGAAGCATTGCTATTTGTGGAGGGGTCTGGAGGTTACTGTCTTGTTTAAGTGCACCATCTAGTGGCTAGGTTAAGGAGCAAATAAACATTTTAGATGAAATGCTTGAAGGAAGGTAAAGCAAACATAACAATGTTTTAATTTAGATCAGCAAAAATTGAAATGCAAAAATTAGCTGTTTATAACAAAGAAAATGCATTTTTCAATACATTATTGTATATTCAACTTTTGTCATGGTCAATTGCACATTTTCATCATAATCCAGCATGTTCATTGTTTCATTCAGTTTTTATGGACATGTCTATAATAGCTCTGTGGTCTGAGTACCGATGACCTACTTTGGCTATGGTATTGGTGGATGTCCTGCAGTATTTTCAGGGATGAAAAGGGGGAATCAAACGGTACTGCTACAGCTACTCATTCATGCTGATACGTTTGCATGGGATGTCAGTGACGCCATGCCAATAGTCTTCCAAATCTGAAGACTGATCCTTTGGACAAGCTGCTTGAGGGTTGATATTTACATATTTATGAAATGATGTAGGACAACATTTTATGCTGAGACTCTCACGATTAATGAAGAAATGCAGTCTTTACCCCAGTCATTATACATGGCTTCATAAAGTTTACAAATAGAAACATGAACTTAGTGGTTGCAGTTAGAGTTCATCTTTTGGAACTCTTGGGGAGTAGATGCACTTCATAAATTGGTATCATTTAACCTATGAAAAGCTGTTTGATAGCTTAAGATCAGTTTGAGACATCACAATAGAATGGCTGTCAGAAAATGCAAGCAAGATTTGAGAATTGTGTGATATTAAGACAGTGGAGTGCTGCAAATTACAATTATTCTTTACTACATTTCTTTATCATGAATTGATGCTTTTACATTTTATTTCCAATAGTGCCTTGAATTTTATGGCCTCTGGTTGGCACCTCTGGCAATATATCAAGACCGGAATCATGCCCTATCTACGATGCTCTGCTTTGTTCTTTCACTACCTTAATGGTGTCCCAGTACCAGTTGAACTGCAAGGTAATTTTCCAGTATGGAAACTGAGCTTTTCATTTCTGTATTAAAACATGTTTTCCACTTTTTTTATGGGATAAAAGTATGTCCAATTTAGATACATCTTAAAGATGTGCTATTCTCCTCGTTTTTGGTTTATGTTCTGAATGAGGTGGATTTAACTGCACCCAACCAGACAAATGCTGTTTGATTGGTATCCATACCCTGTGGGTCCATAGACTAGCTCTCTTGAAGGCAATTTATTACTACTACATCCTGAAGCTACTGTCCAATCATACAGTCATAATATCGGTATGTCCACAAAATCAGTGAAACTACGTGTTTCTTTCAGCGAAATTTTTTATTCATTAATGCAGGTAAGTAGCTTTCCAAATCACTTTTAAAATAGACAGAATCACAACTCAAGAAAGAACCTCTCAGATATTATCGCAAATTGGAATCCTAGAAGTTTTATGACGCATGAGGTTTCATGGGGTCTGTACCAATCAAGAAACAAGTGTAGTGTTTCATACAACAAAGGAAATGTTTGATACTGGGTTCTGAATGCAAGATTATTTCAAAACTATTTGTGTCATTTTGTGATGTCTGCAGGCAAATTGTCTACAATGATACAATTTCCCTTCATTTACAGAGATTGGACCACACCATTTTGAACTGTTGTGTCATTATCTTTCTCTGCCAATAAACTTAATGAGTCTTTTCCAGACAAACAGTGATACTATTGAGCCATTGATGCAAAAGTAAGATTCAGGTTTTTGGAATTTTCATGACAACAGATATTTGTTTGAATATATCTATATATCTATTCTGAGTAAACCAATGGCTTTGGTGTTGGAACAAAATGTTGCATGTGTGTGCTTTCAACAAAGAAAGGCATTCACCATTGAATTTGGATATTACTCCTAAAATGTGCTGTTTAGAGTGAATTAAACTATTCATTTTCAAATGCAATATGTGTAAAAGGGCAATTTGATCAGTTATTTCTCAGCATCAAATGTTATAAAATTTAACTTTAATGTCCATTGTTAATGCAAGAGAGCGAAAAGTTACTGCCTTTAGACAGGAGAGTGGTGCTGCGGCTGTAATCGGATCAACCATACCATTATACAAAGCAAGCTGCTTGGCTTTTCCTTCTAATTTGCAAACGTGTGATAGGATTGCATTGACTGTGTATGTGTTGATACTTTGTTGTAAGCTAACATGTCTTTACATAACTTTGAATATGTAGATGGTGTGGAGCTGCAGAAGTGCTGAACTTTGTGAAAGGGGAGAGAAAAGCTATTAGGTAGGATGATAACATAATTTTTGTCATAGTTAATTTTCTGCATTAATTATATTTATTTTTCAAATGTATGGTTTGCAAAAAATGAAAAAATTCTCTTCTCTTCCACATCAATACCATCCCTATCACCCACCTATTTCCAGTTATCCCAGGGAGTCAAATAAATTGATAGATCTTCCCGACGATTATAGTTGCCTCATAAACCGGGCATCCTGTTTTACGTGAGTAAACAAAACATTTTCCAGATTCTATTTATATAAATTTAATGTTGATCCAAATCACGAAGGTCAACAAATTTATTAAATGTAAAAGCATATATATTTATTAATGCTATGATGATTAAATGGCAATAATTGTTTACATATTATAACTTTTGAATCTCTTAATCACGTCCGTGAACGCGTATTCATGAGCATGTTCTTCGATGTATATGGTTTCTCAAACCTATTTGAAGCTTTAAATTTCCCTTCTGCTAAGAATGCTAATGTATTTGTTATTTTTATGGTTCTTGTGCATGCAAAATAGCAATGATTTGAAGGCAGCCAGTATGTACTGGCCTTGGTAGTGTTGCCCATGCTCCGAAAAATCAAGACATTTTATTGTGTCGCATAATTTTGTTTATTACTTACATGACATTTTTCAAGAAAGCAATAAAAATGGCAGAATGGTATCAGGTGGTGAAACCACTAATAGCAGTCACAGTGATACAGCTGGTAGGGCTGCTGCCATACCTGGGTATCGTCCTTACTTCCAGTGCTATCAGTGTGGAGTTTGCACATCTTCACTGTTACTGTGGGCTTCCGTCGAGAGCTCAGGTTTGCATCTCAATCCCAAAGGCATGCATCTTGGGCATCTTGGTCAGCATGGCCAAATTGGACTGAGGAGCATGTTTCTGTGCTGTATGACCTGATGCGAGTTGGAAATACCACTGAGTTATATCGCATGTCAAGGATAACCAATGTGGAAAGGTGCTAATAATGTGATTACATTTCTCAGATTAAATGCTGAATAGTTTCAGGACTCCCTTACTTTCTTACTGAGTTCTGCCAGCTGTTTCCCAAATGGATTCTTCTTCTTTCTTAGATTTCCTCAGCTTTTAGATCTGATGTAAGATTTGCAAACCTTTTAATTTTGTGGGTACGGGGGGTGGGATGGGGGGGGTGGGGGAAGGGTGCCAGAAGATGGCTTAATCATAATATTTTAACTTCTAAATGTTTGGTTGAATTTGTTTAAAACTATTTTACATTTTTAAATGTTTCATTTAAATAAATTAAATAACATAAAATGTTATTCACAATTATTATGGGGCTGGATTTGCATCCAGTAAGATGTGTGCTTTCTCTCTTCATGTCTTTGAAAGACCATCCAAGGTTTGTAGCAGACTGGTTGCACTAACACCAACTCGTCATCCATAAACAGTGGAAAATTAAAACATATCACTGGAAAATTAAAACCAATCAGTTTGTTGGCATATCAGAAAATTGTAAGAGGACACTAAAATGTTGACAATTTATTTCATGAAGGGCATGTAATTTTGAGTTCCCCTGATTTGCTTAATTATATTAATTTTATCTGTTTTGCTCATGATCGCTATACAAGGTTTGCTTTTTTATTTTCATATAATGTCAATTAGATGCCCGAAATCTGGTGGCGATAAAAGTCGAGCACCAACTCTTTGCTTGGTGTGTGGTGGAATGCTGTGTTCTCAGAGCTACTGCTGTCAGACGGAGCTAGAAGGTGAAGATGTTGGGGCTTGCACTGCTCATACATATACCTGTGGGTGTGGAGTTGGAATTTTTTTGCGGTGAGTTTGAAATCCTATTGTCATAAACCTTTTAGAACAATTGTCTAAGCAGGGCCCAATAAATGCCATTGGTAGCTACATATATATTTTTTAAAACATATTCGGAAATTATTTCAAAATTGTGCGTTTGAGTAACTGCACAGAATGAATACTGAAATCCTGTGCTTTAGTACAAGATTTTATTCCTTAGTTTTCAGCTCTTATGCTAAATGGGATCATTTGACTAATTCTTGATCAAGAAATTAGATTATAATGGTCATCTGATTTGTTTTTCCCCTCTGACGAGAAAATGATCTGTTTGTGAACTTGTCTATTTTTAGAGTTCGGGAAAGTCAGGTCCTGTTCCTAGCTGGAAAAACAAAAGGCTGTTTTTACCCACCACCCTACCTGGATGATTATGGAGAGACAGATCAGGGACTGAGGTAAAAAGTTAAAATATTTCCTATTATAAATAGAGAAACTACATTTCAGTGAAAGAGAACAAATCAATTGGGCTTTTACTAAATCTGATAGCATGTAGAAATGTTAATTCCTTGTGATTTATTTGTACATAACCTGTTTTTTGTCAGAAAAATATCAAATTCCAAATTTGTAATATGAACTTTTTAATCTTGTGAGATGAATTGCTGTTATCAATCAGTGAACCAGTTGTTGTTTTGACTGACATAGTTTTTACTTGTTCTAAGAATTAAATTTTAGTGCTTTTGAATATGATGGACAAATTGTAGTACTTTTGAATATGAAATATGTTATGTGGGATAATTTTTATATATTTTGCACAATGGCTTTGGTATAAATATATTTGCTATAGAATATAAATGCTTGTCCTGGGCCAAGTTCTTGTCATTTTTTTGTGGAAAGGGTTGATATTTAAATGTATATACGTAATGGCAAACATATCTGAATTATTTTTTAGACGAGGAAATCCACTTCATTTGTGCAAAGAACGATACAGGAAACTACAAAAACTGTGGCAGCAACATAGCATTACAGAAGAGATTGGTCACGCACAAGAAGCAAATCAGACACTAGTTGGCATCGACTGGCAACACTTGTGATTTATTGTCAATAGAACAGACACTTGGCACATCTGAAGCAAAAAAAAACTCTCGTGGGAAGTCAGAGGATCAGGTTAAATGAAATACACCTCAGGCGACCCATTTTTGGAACACTTGCTCCTTATTTACAGTAACAACATGTTACATAACTCTTCACCTGTCATTAAGAAAATGTGGAACGCTTGTGAAGTGCATTATTTTAGATGTCATTTGCTTTATTTGCACTTAAAATCTCCTGAACAGTGAAACATTTTGGGTAATAAAGCCCACATTTTCAAAATAGCTGAATTTTATTTTGAATCCAAATTATTTATCAGGTTTTAGACTAATACAATATTGACATCCAAAGTGTGTTTCTGTGCTCTATAGTTAGTGGTGTTTGATTAACAATGTGGGTCGTCAGAAATAAGTTGCTGAACTTCAATTGAAAGCAATTTTTTAAAATTCTTGCTTTCCCTCTCTATCCTGGTTTCTTTCAACGGTCAACTTGGTTGCACCAATTTGAGAATGTGCATTTTTTAGGTGTGCATCTGCTTTCAGTCAAGTAATCTAAAATTGAGTACGTTGGTCACCAGTACATGATAAAGCTTCCTCTATTAGAAAAAAATAATTGTCATTTGAGGTTAAGAATCTGACTCCTTGTGCTCTGATAAAAGGTATTATAAAATGCATTGAAAGGATCAATAGGGCTATGTTAATTTTAAAAATGGTAGCCTTATTATTGAAGAGATATCGTATATCAGGCTAGTTCATGGTAATCATTAGTGAGAAGAATTGATCATCATGAACTACGCTATTAATGGGAATGATGGTCGGTGAAGAGAAAATGGTTCAATTTTTATTCTTTTAATCTTTGCTTATTTAAAGCATTCCATTATGAATTATTTGCTTATGATTATGTTCTGGTTTGCTCTTCGCGGCTACAAGCAACAAAACCCATGATAAAGACCCTTTAATTCCTTTATTCTTTTGCTGCAGTCGATCATTAATTTATTCAGACATGACATTCTCGAAACAATCAAAAAGAAACAGAATAAAATGGGTCATATAATTAGTATTGTTCTGAAGGGAAAAAAGACATTCAGCACACCAGTAAGCATTTTATCTCATCAGTTTCACCAGTGCAAGATTTTATTTAGTAAGATGAGGAAATGAATTGTGTTAATACCTTTTTAAGGAGTCGCATCTAATTCACACTTATACCTTTGTGTACTAGGGTATATTAATTAGCATACAAATGTGCCACATATCACTTTATTCTGTCAGAATTAGAGTTGGATGGTTAAAAGGTAAGCCAAGTGATCAAAAATGGGAAGATCGTCATGTTTATAACTATAATTAGAAGAATTGATCAGTACTTTAGGAGTTGACAAAGTTAACAGTTCGTCTTGTCCAGAGTGATATCTCCTCATTTTTTCAGAATTAAGTAAAAATCCTCATGCAGTAAATTTAAGAGGAATGAACAGCAATATAATGTATTTTAAAGGGGAACTCCAGTTAATTATGATACATTGGGGTTTTCAGTACAAAACTTAATTAATCTTCAACAACACTGTTTAGAATCATACAAAATCGAATAAAGGGGACGAAAGTCCATTCTGGACTGAAAATCAAGTGCAATAACAGATAATTTTTGAGTTAGTATATAAAGATCAGGAAAGGATATGGAATTTTAACTAACGTCGGTGATAAGCTTGCCAAAATTAAAAAAAAATAATTGTTGAAAGATCATTTGTTTTCCAGCCTGTTTCAGGTGAGTTCTTTTTTTTTAATCTATTGTCAGTTAACTTTGGAGATGTTGCCTTGATTGTGTACCTATAATAATCCCAGCCCATTTCATCCTGGCAATCATTTTTTTCAGAAGATGAAAATGAAAGAGAAAAGCCATTTAGCTCATGCACCTCAAAAGATCTGTGTTCTGTTTTCATTTATTTCTCTAGTCTAGTATCTTTCATGTTCTACCCTGACTAAAACTTCATTTATTTACATATCACTCTGACATCAGATGCGTTTCTTGTTAGTTTGATCATGTCACCCCAAGTCCCACGTTTGTGGTTTAGTGTGCCATTGTCTAATATTCATTCTCAATTAATTTTATTCAAGCTTGAAAAGCTAAAGCATCTCCAGTCTTTCTTTGCTCCGAAGGCAGCCTGTGAATAAGAAAGGGCCTGTCCCACTTGGGCGTCATTTAGGCGACATCATTTACGCGTCGTGACGCGCGCATGGCGTCTGGCGAGGCGTGGTGGCGTTGGCAGTAATGCGCGGCACCCCAGGGTTTTGGGATTCTCAAAATCCTCGCGCGCCACCTGTGTGACACGCTAATGACGCCCAAGTGGGACAGGCCCTTAAAGAGCACTGTAGTGACTTTTGTCTGAATTAGTCCCTTTCGTGTTGATGGTTGAAATAATTACAGAGCATCGAAAATATGTGAGAATCAACTTGGGGATCCTCAAATGTTCAAAGAATTTTGACTATTATTGTTTTTGCCTTGCCCTGTGATTTTAGAAAAGAGCTATTTTTCAGTTTGCTGTGTCAACACAGGTAGTGACTACTAAAAAATTGATAATTTATCTGACAAATTTTGGATGCGTGCATTGACAAAATTGGAGTATTTTACAGTGCTTGAAATGAAACACTGAAACAGTGCTTAAAATATTAAACTCTTTAAACTTGAAGAATGCCATGCAAATTTGGTGCACTTTCAAATTTACTGAATTTTGCTTATTTGGGGGATAATTTTGCTGTTTTTCCTCTTATTGCTGCTTACAAATGTATACTCTTGGTGAAGTAAATTCCATGCTGTCCAATATTCTACCTTTGCTAATACTAACAGCAAAAATATTTGATCTTCCACGTAAACAATGGGAAGCTGCAAACAAAATTTAAACAGGACACTTCACTAGTATATGAAGTGAGCTAACTGCATTTGAATGTTGTATCAAGTATGGACACAATCCCACTTGAAGTACTACATCTTTTAAAAATTGATTTATTCTGTTTTAAACGGCATCAAGGAATGAAGATATTTACTGCCTGAATAAACATGAAAATTCGCAGGTGCTGCAGTTTGAATATAACATAGGATATACTTGGTCTTCCAGATATTTGTTTTCACCTGATTTAAATGCAGATTAATGTGAAAGTGAGGTAATTCCATTTACCTACTGTTGGCTGACACTTCTGTGGATATAGACATTATCGTGACATTACTGAGAATTTTTTTTTTTTTAATTTTAAAGTAATGTACATATTTACTGAAACAGAAAGCACACCTGTTTTAAATTACTTTCACTTGTCCTTAAATTGACAACATTCTCTTGTATTGTGCAATTTTCTCATGGAAACATTTAGCATGCATTTACATTCACTGTAGAAATGTTTATAAAAACAAATACTTTCGATATTTGGGAGAATACTTGTAATAAATGGGCTGTTAATATATGTTGAATTAATGTATAATTGGTACTATGTACTATATGTAAAAAGCTAAAGATTGAAAATAAATGCTTTAGGTGTTGAAAGATCTTTGTCCCTCTTCATAATGAAAAGCTTGCCGAATTAGTATTAATCGAACTTAGAAGTGTATTCTTGATTATTTGAGTTTTAGTTTTGGCAGTGAGAATGGGTCCCATTTTTGATTAATCACAAAATCAAGTTTAAGTGATAATTGTGCAAAAATTTACTTAAAATTAGTTTCCGGTTACCTCAATATCAGAGGCAATTTAAACGAGTATTGACCAACATCCATGAAAATATGATCATGAATCAGCATCTATAATGGAGAGGATTATGTTTAGTTGGCAAACTGGTGTGGTTTGTACCTACTCTATAGAGTTATACAGCACATAAAAAGTACAGCAGAGGAACAGGCTCTTCTGTCCACATTGACCGTGCCAAACATGATCCCAAGTTACTAATCTCTGCCTGTATGTGATCCATTCCCGTGCCTCTCTAAAAGCCTAAAATGCCACCATCGTATCTGTTATATTCCTGGCAGCGCGCTTCAGGCACCTACCACTGTGCCCTGACTGATGAAAGCAGCATTGCATACAACTTTGCCGTCTTGTGTTGCTACTTTCGGGGAGCCATGGATTTAGCCTCTTGAAGCAGACCCGTCAGCCCAAGATGCCTCAGCTGAACTATTCTCATGTGTTTAGAAAATTGAGTGGGATCTCATTGAAACTTACAGAATCATGAAAGGCATAGATTGAGTGGATGTGGAAAGGATTTTTCCACTAGTGGGAGCATCTAGGAGCAGAGATCAGAGCCTCAGAATTAAAGGGTGCTCATTTACAAAGGTGTGGAGGAACTTCTTTAGTCAGAGGGTAGTTAATCTGTAGAACTCATTGCCACAGAAAGTTGTGGAGGCCAAGTCAGTTGATATTTTTAATGCAGAGATAGACAACTTCTTGATTAGAATGGGTGTCAAGGGTTATGGGGAGAAGGCAGGACAATGCGATTAGGTGGCAGATATTAGCCATGATTGAATGGCAGAGTAGACTCAATTGGCCGAATGGCTTAATTCTACTCCTATAACTTGTGAACTTGTAATCACGTTTGACCTATATCTCTCTAAACCTTACCTATTTGTGTACCTGTCCAAATATCAAATTGTGTTGTTTACATACAACCTCTGGCAGCTCATTCCATATTTCCAGCACCCAAGTCAAGTCAAGTTTATTTGTCACATTTGTCTGAAGAAGGGTCCTGACTCGAAACATCACCTATCCTTTCTCCCCAGAAATTCTGCCTGTCCCACTGAGTTATTCTAGCATTTTATGGCTATCTTTAGTATAAATCAGCATGTGCAGTTTCTCGATATAACACTAAACACCTGCTTTCTTAAAGAGCCAACAGGATCTAGATCAACTTGGAAAGACTGGTAATGACATTTAACACTGACAAGTGCAATGTATTCAATTTTGCTAAATTAACCCAGAGCAGACTTGCACGGTAACCAACAGGGCCCTGGAGAGTGTTGTAAAATAGAAAGACTTATCCAAGTATAAAGTAATCTGTAACTGATAACGCAGTTGAGTGCAGGATAGTGCAGTTGAGATGTAATTTGCTTCACTTGCTGCCTTTAGTCAGGGCATTGAGTCAAAGATTTGAGACTTCATGTTACAGCAGTAGAAGACATCAGTGAGATCACACATGGAATATTGTGTGCACTTATGATTGCCTAGCAATAGGAAGGATGTAATTAAACTGCAAAGGGTAGAAAAATGATACACAAGCCCTCCAGCTCTGGTAACATCTGGGTTATAAGGTATGACTGAATAGGCTGGGACTTTTTTCCTGGAGTGTAGGAGGCTTAGATGTGACCTTACTAAAGTCGTATAAGATCATGAGGGGTATAGATCAAGTGAATTGTCACTGTCTTTTAACTGGGCTAGGGAGTTATAAAGCTGGAAAGTAAAAATTTAAGGTGAAATAGGAAACATTTTAAAGGGACTGGAAGGGCACCTTTTTCCATGCAGAGGGTGGTATGTATATGGAGCAAGGTGCCAAAGCAAGTCCTGGAAGTAAGCGTAATTACAATGTTTAAAATGACATTTAGACAAGTACATGAATAGTAAAGATTAAGGGGGATAGAGGCCGAAAGTAGGCAAATGGAACTAACTCAGGTAAGTAACTTGGTAGGTGTGGACAAGTTGGGCCGAAGGGCCTTCTCCCATATTCTATGACAATGAGTTCCTTGAAAAGTAACAATACAAAACTGCCAGCAAAATACCGTCTTCTGTGAATGAAATCTTCATGCACCTCAATAAAATTTGGTTAAAAACCTTAAAAATATTTTAAAACCTGGAATCTTTATAGTGTGATTCTCCGTTATTTTTTAATAAGAATGTGGCATTCACACGAGTTCTTGAATGGTTGAAATTTAAAGGAGTTTATTTGTTAAAATTCCCGTATTAATCCCCCCCCCCCCAACCAACCCCCCCCCCTAAAAAAAACACCAGCGCCTCTTGTATTCTTTAACTATCATCAAGAGGTAATGACTGAAATAAACGTTTTTTTCCAAACCTTTTGAACATTGTTGACATAGGAAGGTTAGGAAATGAGCCCAACTGTGCCTTGTCACCACCACCATACTTCACAGCCATGACAAACTGGAAAGCTGGTTCCTGTATTCTCCTATCCCATTACATGGCTACTGAGCAAAATAGAGAGCTCGTATATGTAAAGTGGAAACACAAGGAATTGCAAATGGTGGAATCTTGAGGACCCAAATAGTGCTGGAAACTCAGAAAGGGAAGGAAAGCTCGAGAATGGACAACAGAGTAAGGTCAGGGCCAATTGCGAGCGGTTCGAGGGGGGAAGTGAATACGGAGGTGAAAGTGCTGTATATGAATGCATGAAGTATAAGGAATAAAGTGGACGAGCTTGAGGCTCAGTTAGAAATTGGCAAGTATGATGTTGTGGGAATTACTGAGACATGGCTGCAAGATGGCCAGGGCTGGGAACTGAATATTCAAGGGTATACCTCCTATCGAAAAGACAAACAGGTGGGCAGAGGTTGTCCTGTTGGTTAGGAATGAAATTCAGTCCCTAGCAAGGGGTGACATTGAAACAGGAGATGTGGAGTCAGTATAGATAGAACTAAGGAATTGTAAGGGTAAATATACCCTAATGGGACTAATCTACAGGCCCCCAAAACAGTAGCCTGGATATAGAGCGCAGGTTGAAAGGAGTTAAAATTGGCATGTAGTAAAAGTAATGCTGTGGTTGTTATGGGAGATTTCAACATGCAGAGAGACTGGGAAAATCAGATTGGTACTGGACCCCAAGAAAGGGACTTTGTAGAGTGCCTTCGTGATGGATTCTTTGAACAGCTTGTATTGGAGCCTACCAGGGAGAAGGCAATTCTGGATTTGGTGTTATGTAATGAACCGGATTTGATAAAGGACCTTGAGGTTAATGAGCCATTAGGAGGCAGTGACCATAACATGGTCAGGTTTAATCTACAATTGGAGAGGGAGAAAGGTAGATCGGAGGTGTCAGTGTTGCAGTTGAATAAAGGGGACTATGGGGCCATGAGGGAGGAGCTGGCCAAAGTTGACTGGAAAGATACACTAGCAGGGATGACAGTGGAACAAAAATGGCAGGTGTATTTCTAGGAATAATACAGAAGGTACAGGATCAGTTCATTCCTAGGAGGAAGAAAGATTCCAAGAGGAGAAAGGGACGACCGTGGCTGACAAGGGACGTCAGGGGCAGTATAAAAATTAAAGTGAAAAGTACAACGTAGCAAAGATGAGCGGGAAGCAAGAGGATTGGGTAATGTTTAAAGAACAACAGAAGGTAAGTAAAAAGACAAAACGGGGAGAAACTATGAGGTATGAAGGTAAGCTAGCCAAGAATATAAAGCAGGATAGTAAAAGCTTCTTTCGGTATGTGAAGAGGAAAAAATTAGTTAAGACCAAAGTTGGACCCTTGAAGATTGAAAAAAATGAATCTATTATGGGGAACAAGGAAATGGCAGATGAGTTGAACAGGTACTTTGGATCTGTCTTCACAAAGTAGGACACAAACAATCTTCCTGATATAGTAGTGGCCAGAGGATCTAGGGTGACGGAGGAACTGAAGGAAATCCACATCAGGCAGGAAATGGTGTTGGATAGACTGATGGGACTGAAGGCTGATAAATCCCCAGGGCCTGATGGTCTGCATCCCAGGGTACTTAAGGAAGTGGCTCTAGAAATCGTGGATGCATTGGTAATAATTTTCCAAATGTTCTATAGATTCAGGATTAGATCCAGTGGATTGGAGGGTAGCTAATGTTATCCCACTTTTTAAGAAAGGTGGGAGAGGGAAAACAGGGAATTATAGACCAGTTAGCCTGATATCGGTGGTGGGGAAGATGCTGGAGTCAATTATAAAAGATGAAATAGCGGCACATTTGGATAGCAGTAACAGGATTGGTCCGAGTCAGCATGGATTTACGAAGGGGAAATCATGCTTGACTCATCTTCTGGAATTTTTTGAAGATGTAACTGGGAAAATGGACAAGGGAGAGCCAGTGGATGTAGTGTACCTGGACTTTCAGGAAGCATTTGATAAGGTCCCACATAGGAGATTAGTGGGCCAAATTAGGGCACATGGTATTGGGGGTAGAGTGCTGACATGGATAGAGAAGTAGTTGGCAGACAGGAAACAAAGAGTTGGGATTAACGGGTCCCTTTCAGAATGGCAGGCAGTGAGTAGTGGGGTACTGCAAGGCTCGGTGCTGGGACCGCAGCTATTTACAATATACATCAATGATTTGGATGAGGGGATTCAAAGTAACATTAGCAAATTTGCAGATGGCACAAAGCTGGGTGGCAGTGTGAACTGTGAGGAGGATGCTATGAGAATTCAGCATGACATGAGGTTGGGGGAGTGGGCAGATGCATGGCAGATGAAGTTTAATGCGGATAAATGTGAGGTTATCCACTTTGGTAGTAAAAAGAGGAAGGCAGATTACCATCTAAATGGCGCCAAGTTGTGAAAAGGGGAAGTACAACGGGATCTGGGGGTCCTTGTACATCAGTCTATGAAAGTAAGCATGCAGGTCCAGCAGGCAGTGAAGAAAGCGAATGGCATGTTGGCCTTTATAACAAGAGGAATCAAATATAGGAGCAAAGCTCCTTCAGTTGTACAGAGCCCTAGTGAGACCACACCTGGAGTATTGTGTGCATTTTTGGTCCCCTAATTTGAGGAAGGACATTCTTGCTATTGTGGGAGTGCAGTGTAGGTTTACAAGGTTAATTCCCGGGATGGCGGGACTGTCATATGCTGAGAGAATGGAGCAGCTGGGCTTGTACACTCTGGAGTTTGAAGGATGAGAGGGAATCTCATTGAAACATATAAGATTGTTAAGGGCTTGGACATGCTGGAGGCAGGAAACATGTTCCCGATGTTGGGGGAGTCCAGAACCAGGGGACACAGTTTAAGAATAAGGAGTAAGCCATATAGAACGGAGACGAGGAAACACTTTTTCTCACAGAGAGTGATGAGTGTGTGGAATTCTCTGCCTCAGAGGGCGGTGGAGGCAGGTTCTCTGGATGCTTTCAAGAGAGAGCTAGATAGGGCTCTTAAAAATAGCGTAGTCAGGGGATATGGGGAGAAGGCAGGAACGGGGTACTGATTGGGGATGATCAGCCATGATCGCATTGAATGGCGGTGCTGGCTTGAAGGGCCAAATGGCCTACTCCTGCACCTATTGTCTATTGCTGGAAGAATTCAGTAAGTCAGGCAGAGGTGGGACAACGTTTGGCATGTGAAAGGTGAATATGGGTGGTGGGACAAAGGCTGGAGGTAAAAAGGAGAAAATAAAGAGAGAAGAAATGGCATGAAATGTACAGCCAGATTTGGCCCAAATAGGGATCGAGCTTTAGGAGTTTGACTTGGAGCTGCACTGGGCCTGCATTTGTCCCTAAAACCAACAAGTGCACCTTGGATGTATTGAGCAAATCAACCTTGAATAATTGTCTACTTTTTAACGTTAATTTCAGAAGCCTGTAGTAAACTGAGATGCACTGGTGCCTTTTAGATCCGTAAACCTTTACTAGTTCTGGGGATTGAAGCTTGAAATCAAAGTATAACACTTTGTCCCTTTGTGTTAGTTCGTTGATAGAATCATCTAATTAATCTCCAACTGACCTTGGCCATTGCACTGCAAACTATACCTTTGTGAGTTTATATCAAATTGCCCTTTGATAGTTACTGCGCGCTCTGCTTCTTGGATCAAAGAAACATTCTTCTCTAGCCCTTTCACCAATTGTTTTAAATCTGTGTCTGAATCCCCCTGATGGAAACAGTTTATTATTTGCATCCTGGTTTTGAAAATGTCTTCGTCTTGCTCCTTCACGATCTCTGTTCTACAAAGGGTTTCAGATTCTCCAGTTGTTCCACTTAGCTTACAAGAGCACAGTCTTAATGACCCAGATATGTCAAAGTGGACAATAGTATTTCTATATTCCTCCATGGCTTGCATTTGCAGTTTAATAGCATATTGAATTTTAAGATGATTATCATATTAGCCTTAATCTTCTGTATTCGTCCTTGGAGTAACATTTGAGGGCATTGCAAGTACAAATGCCAAATGAAAGTTAATACAATAATGCTAACCAGTCTTATTTTGGATTTTGAAGACTGTTAATTTCCTGTATTTTGCTATTCATAAAACATCTGGTGAGAAAATAAAATTTATTAGATAGTACAAGTAAAAACAGTTGTTAATGTCCTCCATTCTCTGGAGTAACTTTCACTAGCAATTAATTTCATTTGGATATCCATATTTTGAATGTTTGGAAGTATCTTTCCCAATGCTTTTTTTCTCAGTTGAACACATACTTGCACTTTTGACAGGTAAGAAGTATTACAAATGTATCCACTTTCTAATTGAGAACAGCCCCTTAAATATACAACATTTGTTGTTTGTGGCACTGTGTATTGCGCAACACATTTCTGGTTTGAAAGATTTCTTATGATATTTAGTAATTTCCAATGAGTTAAGGTAACCTCTATAGTTGACTTTGTGGGGGTAGTTGGGGAGAGGGGGGAGGGGGAGGGGGTTGTGATTTACATGGAAAAAGTGACCAGGGCATTTTATTCTGATCCTTATCTACTTGATGGTTGTGGGAAGTTTCAGTTGCAATGGGTTGAATTGGCTCTGACTGATGCTTAGAATCAGGTTCACATTAAAAAAAAGCTCCATTTGGGCAAAGTCTATCAGCACCGCCTCCATGTTGTTCCTTACCACAAGCTCCCTTAAGGAGATGGAAAATTAAAGAAACACGAAAAAGATAAACAGGAAGAAAAAGTTTCAGATTTATGCACAACTTTCATATCTTATGTATTCTTTCTTGTGTATTTCTTTTTTGAGAGATGAAATAACCACAGCAGTTTCCATTAGATTCATTATATCTTCTATTCATTTATAATACAGTATTTAAATACATTATTCATTAACTACTGTTTGCAGAACTAAAATACAGAAAAACGGAAAAGAAAGCTAATTGAAGGTTAATGGGGTTTTTTTCTGAGTTAAACACATAACATACAGAGTTCCCAGAGAAAATTGCTGTTTTACTAACCAGGTGTTAATTTGAAGGTTGCTCGTGGATAAATATAAACTTTTGTGAACTTTCAGAGATGGCAATGTTCTACCACAAATTGTGACAAACATGGAAAATAATTGTTTTTTTTGTTCAAATTCTTAATTAGTCTTAAAAGAACCTCTCAATTTCTTGGGTGAACATAGGAGATATTGATTACATTGCTTTACTATCTCATTCAAAAAGCAATAATTAAAATAGTTTATTTATCTCCTGCCCATCAGTGCAAATGCTGTAATTGAATTTCAATGAATAAACCTGACCTTTTTTAAATAGAGTAAATGTTGGAAATCGGGATACACAGTATGCAAAACCATTTGCTGCCCTATGATGTTATGGGACTATTTTATCAATTTTGAGCCCGGATAAATTTTACTAGTTGCTCTTTGTTTCTGACTGCTTTTTAAAATAAGACATAATGTAGAAAAATTGATCGGACAATGAGCTGTGGTACAGTTTAATTTTATTTTTTTTCACATCTTGTTGATACTGGCAATAACACTAAAGTCCATTTTTAATGACTCCTAAATCAAAGAGGCAGTTAAGAGTTCACTATATTAGTAGGATTTGGAGTCACATGTAGGATGGACAGGAGAAGGAAGATATTTATTTTCTCAGAGCATATTAATAAACCAGAAGGGTTTATGTAACAATGGGTAGTTTTATGGTTACTGTTACTGCTACCATGTACAAAGAACATTTCTCTGGGTTCGTGGCTGCTTGTCAAGTAATTTAACCATTACACTATTCTAGCCAATGAACAAAAAATGTTCAAAGATTGCTTGAGTACAAGAGCATATTGCAAGCTGCAAACATATACACTTTATACTGATTTGAAGATTTGCTGCAAAAAGAATGTGCCAAATTAACCTGTTTGCCCTCTCTAAAGAAATTGTCAAATGTGTTTTGCAGCTGTTTGGGTTAGACTTTATTTGATCGTGTCTGGGGGAAATACCTTCTGAGAAAATATTTGAAATCCCAACACTGAATAAACTGTCTTTCAACTAAATTAGTTGTTTTTTTTTTAATATATCTATGGTTGGACTTCTCTTAATCTATTCAGATTTCATTAATTTTGTTGGTACTGAAGACAAGTTTGCCCCATAGTGAATTTTAAAATGAAATCCTTTGTGGTAAGTATTTTGAGATGGTTTGCCAACACAATCAGATACTGTAGAACCGTCGGCCCAATTAGAAGAATGTAACTTTCTTGTCTTCTATTCACACAGCTTTTTTCAATGATTTCTAACTACCTTTGCTGTAATGTCCACAAATTTTACAAATGGCTCAGAAGAAAGAAAAGGAGTAACATAAATATAACAAGAAACATTTAAAAGCAAGGAACGCTTTTCTGAATACTTTGAATATATTAGATAATAACCATTTTTAATGAATTTTAAGTGCAGGAACGTCATAAGTTATTGTAATGCAAAGCCATCATTAAATTTAGTTCAAAAATGAGCTGCTCACAATTATATTTGTGAAGAATTGTGTTTTAATATTGAACTTTTTTTCAGCCCATCTGCCTGCAATGTACTATTTTATGAAGTACTTTTCATTATATTATCATCGAATTAACACTTTATACTGAAATTGATACATTTGTCAGATTTTTCAGTGTAAATCAGATAAATGAACTAGTGTGTTACTATATTTGGATTTACCAAATACATGTGCCATGAAGTTATCCTATTTACAATTTAGTTGAGGGGACAAAGTGTAATGAAATAATTGGGAACATGGTAGTTCAGTGAATGGATAAATGGGGCATAATGCGAGGAAACGTGAAGTTAGCCAGTTTGGATTGTAAACAGAAAAACGTAACACATTTTACAATTGGGAAATGTTAGTACTCCAGATCATACTCCACTTGTATATCTTTGTATATTAATCACAGAAACTAACATGCATGTACAACAAGCAAGTAGGACAGAAAATTGTTAGCCTTCATTATAAAATAATTGGAGTACAAAAATCATGCAGGTTTACTGCAGTTGAGTTGGGGCTTATTGAGACCATAGCTTGAGCAATATGTAACATTTTAAAGTGTAAAGAAGGTTCATGGACTGTTTCGCAGATTGGAGAATTATCCTGTGAGATGTTGAGGAAATGATACTCATTGAATTTTACAAGCATCCAATGTGATCTCATTATCCATTGTTAGCTCTGTCAGCTGGCACCACATTGTTCGACAACTATATCCAGTTTTTGCACAATAATCCCGACTCCCAATCCCGACTTCCCAAGTATTCCTTCCCCGTCTATCAGTCCCCAGTTGATAATGGAACTTCAGGCATTTTTGTGCCAAACTCAAACTCCATTACTATTGTCTGTTTACTTTCCTGTTTTGGTTTGTAAATCTGCTCAGAACATATCTCTTTTTCTACTGGCTGCTTTTTACAATAGTTTGTTTGTGCCTTTAAAATGTACGGTATTATCATAAGATATTTTGAGGTGTAAATGGTTAATTTAGGAGTGAATTTCAAGAAATAATAAATATGTATAATTGATGTTTTATAGGAGTCTCGTAGCCATGGCAATTTGAGGGAATTTAAAGTGGCAGTATATGGGGCAATGCTTATCCTTTCTTTCCTCTTATAGTTATCACAGATTTGTGTGACAATTTAGATGTCGTGATGAATTTGCGTCACCATTTGAGACGAATTACAAAAGTTAATCCTATAAACTCGTATTAAGCATACTTAGGACCTGCACCTTGAAGCTACTCTGGGCAGTTACAGCTAACACACATACTTTCAGTGATCATGAAAGAGTTTGGTTTAATAGAATTTCTTTAGAAGACATTCCAAATGTCATCATCTCCACAAAGAGATGTTATATTAACTGAATTGAAATATTTAAACTCATTCGTTGTGGAGAATTTTGACTACATTTGGTCTCTGACCTAAATACAACCCGTACTGCACAACAAAGCTATTAGAAATTACACATTTAATTAGAAAACCATGCCATAGTTTGGTCTTAATTGGATGTCAATAGCTGTACTTCCTGTACGAATGACTCTGCTTATACATCGAGTATTTTGTTTCGCATTGTCTGGACTAACCTTCTGTACATTAACCTAACCCACTGATTAGCTGAAGATAGGGTTGGTTACCTTGCACATTTTGGCAGACTGATTTTGATTCCACTTTAGTTCCATGTTTTCTTAAAGGTTCCCATCCACATTTCCCCCTAAATAACAAGTCTGTTTAAGCACAATGCTTTCCTTCAATTCAATTTACACGCCTGATTTTTGTTCTGAGGAATAATAGTTGAAATGACATTTATGGACAATCTTGATTTAATAAGTAAATGTCCATTTTTCTTCAAAGATGCTTTTAATGTAGAACCCTATTTGGTAGCAGCATATATACTATATCATTTTGCATTGCATTCGAGCAATATTAAAGATGGCCGGAATATTTTAAATATGCCTGTATCACATCCTTACTTCAGATGCAATACAGTGGATAAAATAAAAGTTTTATATAGTATAAAACAATGAAGAAGACTGCTGCTGACTGCATAGTGTATCATTTGTCAAAAATAGTTAACAGAATTTGACAGTACTGGTGTTATGTTTGAATACAAAATACAGATAAGTAGTTGTTACCATACATGCTTCATAGTTTACATAGTGAAGGGAATTATGTGTCCGATTTTGTATCCAACAAGTATTCAATTTCATTTCCTTCTGACTCCAACTTGCTTCTATACCCGTGCCTGTCCCCGAACAAGTTGCTTCTCTTCAGCTGACTGTGGCGACAGTCGTACCCTCTTGCTTTTTCTCCTCTTCAGTTGCAGTAGCGACCTGATTCAACTTACCCAGCTCCTTAATACTTTCCAGCATCGATGTTATTGTGTCCTTCAGGCTTTTCTCCATTAACCAGCCCTCACTTTCACATTCAGGATCTTCGGGGTTTGCAATGCTGTCTAGGGATGTGTGCAGGTATTGTATCCCAACCATCGCAGTCACCTGAAATAAAGAATATAGAATGTGTTTACCTGTAAATTAACTCAAACCTTTGTGTCCATGCAAAATAAAGACAATATTCAAGCATATGAATGTTTATCAATGGGATAATAAATTCCATTGCAGTCTCCAAATGATGATTGTTGCAAACTATTTAAAAAAAAAAAAAGATTTCTGATCTGAAAATAATAGTCACCACCTCAACAGTGAGAGGTGATCGTCTTGAAACATTTTGAGCCGGAAAATGGTGAGAGGATGTTTCTTCTCATTGTGGGGCATGGGAAAAATCTAGAACTAGCCGGCATCGCTTCACAATAAATGCTTGGCCACTGCAAGTGGAGATGGGGCAGAAATTCTCCTGAGGATCATGATCCCTTGGAATCCTCCTTTCTGGAAATCTATGACGTCTGAGGATTTGAACTGTGCAGGGTATTGAGGACCAGGAGGAACAGGTTGGAAAGTGAGGTCTGCACCAAGATCAGATTGTTTGTGAAGTAGATTGCGTGGCCAGATGATCTGTTGTTTAATGCTCTTGCCTAACTTGCCGTTGTATGATGATGAATCACAAGAAACACAAGAATGTAGAATCAGGAGTTGGCACCTACTTAAAGATTACACTGGGATCCTGATCAGCTAAGCATATAGACTGAATCATAGCAAAATGGAGTTCAATGCAGATGAGTGCATGGTGTTTTATTGTGGGAAGTGAAGCAAGGGTAGGACTTTAACAATGAATGGCAGGGCCCTGGGATCTGGGAACAGAGGGAGCTAGGTGTGGAAATACATAGCTTCCTGAAAGTGGTGCCACAGGTATATGTGTTGTGAAGAAGTTGGTCGTTATGCTGGCCTTCATCAGTCAGGGAGTTGGGACATTATGTTATTATTAGAGCCAGGATGTTTAGGCGCCAAAAAACTCTCAAATAGGCAGGCAAAAAGGCATAATAAAATTCCAAAAAATGCATTTTTTTCAAATTATCTGATGTTAAATTGCCATCTGTCAGGCAGAATATGCTTCAGTTGTGAAAAACTTATTTCTACCTCAGCTGAGGTCACTGGTGCATACACGAAACATGCTACCGACTCTATATTCATGTTGATATCTTGTGCAATACAACTACCTTTGAGAACTTTAGCTACGTTTTGTATTTCTTTGTTAGCTAAAATCACTCTCTCACATTTTCTTTGTATACCTTTACCTACATCGCCAGGAACTTTACGGATATCGTCAGTTACTTTGTTGAAAACCTGCAAGTTATTTACCAATGTTTCACCACATTTCTCAAGGGAAGTGATAGCTTGTGGGAAGTTTGCAAAATTGGAAGCAATAAACACAAGATCACAGTGGAGGGACTTTTTCTGTATGATTTCACTGATGATCCTGACTACAGTAGATTCTCTTCACAAAAAAGTTGACGATTTCTTTTATCTTTTCAAAATTTGCAGCATAGTAGAGTACAGCAGAGAGCCATGTACCCCACCTAGTCAAAATGGGCTGAGGAGGTAGCGGAATCTCGGGTACTATTTCCTGAACAACTGCACACGTGACGGTGCTTTGAGGAAGATTTTCTTGACATTGGAAACTAGGCGACCGGCATTTGGAAACAAGCTATGTATGTGCTTGACAACTCTATGAAGTCCTTGTGCTAAGCATGTCAAATGCAAGATTTTGGAGAATAAAACTTTAAGGGCACAAGCAGCTTTTATCATGTACGGAGCTGCATCAGTCACAAACAGAAGAACATTGGCGTGTTTTATACCTTCTGGCCAAAGTACAGCAAGTGAAGATGGAAACAACTGAGCTGTTTGACTTCTCCAATACTTCCGATGACCACATTGGAAACATATCTCCCCATAGCATCTGTTGTCTCGTCCATTGAGATCCATGTTTTGTTGCAAGTAACTTAATCTCTAATTTTCTGCACAGCAATGTTGAATTTGCTGTCAACATAATTTTCCCGTAATGATGACTCGCTTGGTATATGTTCCTCTGTGTATTTCTCTAAAAAAACCTCTGAGAGATTTGTTTTCCAATTTCCACAGTGGAATTCCAGCATCAATGAATGCCTTGCACAGATCACTCGAAAACTCAGATTTACAACTGGAGCCAGAAATAAATGTAGTGAGGAGACAAGCTTGGGTATTTCGCTTGGGTAGCTTGCACCCCAGTGGTATCAACATTGACTTATTTAATTTTAGATTGGCCTTGCCTTCTCCCTCCTCCCTCTCACCCTTCCCAGCTTTCCTTCTAGTCCTACTGTCTCCATCTCTTCCTTTCTTTTTCCTGCCCCCCCCCACCCCACATCAGCCTGAAGAAGGGTCTCGACCCGAAATGTCGCCTGTTCCTTCTCTCCATAGATGCTGCCTCATCCGCTGAGTTTCTCAAGCATTTCTTGTCTACCTTCGATTTTTCCAGCTTCTTCAGTTCTTTCTCAAATAGATCTTGGAGAAGGCTGAACCAGCGGGCAGCAGCACGAACGAATGAACGACTGATGGTGGCGCCCCCGGTTTTGCCCCGTGGTGGAAACATTCTTGTAAGTTATACTATGTTAACACGTTAATAATAACTTATTAATATTAATGTGTTAACAAAGAAAATGTCGTGATCATGGTACAATTAGAGAAAATACCACAACCATTTAGTAAAACGGCAAAAAAAGGCTGATTTAGGCTTCGATTGTGAAAAAGGCATTATCTTGGTGAAATCATCAAAAAAGGCATGAAAATGTACTTATGGCATTCATGGCAAAATCCTGGCTCTAGTTATTATTGTACAAGATGTTGGTTAGCCACACTTGGAGTAGTGTTATATTTTTGGTTATCTTGCAGTAGGAAAGTTGTCATTAAACTGGAAAGCAGCCAAAGAAAGTTTACCAGAATGTTGTCAGGACTTGAGGGACTGTGCAATAAGAAGAGGTTGGGCAGGATAGGATTTTATTCCCTGGAGCATAGGAGACTTTCCCTGGAACATAGGTGATTTTATGGAGGCGTATAAAATCATGAGAGACATAGATAAAGTGAATGCACAGAGTCTCACCCTCCAAAGAACTAGAGAGCATTGGTTGAAGGAGAGAAGGGATAGATTTCAAAGGATCCTGAATGGCAATATCTTTGCAGATATACACCACTCTCTCTGTAATGAACTGCCTGTGAAAATGCGTGAAGTAGGTGCAATAACATTTAAAAGATATTTGGACGGGTATACCGATATAAAAGGTTTGGAAGGCCATGGGTCTAACACAGATAAATGGGATTGACTAGCTTACATGAATACCTTGGTCAGCATGGGCAAGTTGGGCCAAAGGGCCTGTTTCCTTCCCATTTAACGCCATGACCTGATTGCTCAAGCCTGCTCCGCCATTCAACATTGTCCACTATTCAACATATGGCCTCAATTCCCATAAACTTTCAAATCCATGATCTTTCAAAAAATATTCCTCTTTAAATTCCTCCAGTAATCCACCCTTCACAACTCTGGAGGATGGAGATTTCCGGAGCCTTACCACCCTCATGAGAGACCATCTTCTCTCAGCTGTGTGGTTTTATTGGTTCCAGTAGACTAAGTTTTGCTAGGTGGTGGTGAAGCTGAATCCACAATCTTGAAATCTCATGATATCCTGGCCACTAATGTGATTGATCAGACAGCTTGTTAGGTGGATCTATACCTGCATGGTCAAACCTTTGCTGTACATTTTTGATCTGTGACTGGGCAGATAATATCAAATATATAAATGGTGTATTGCATAATTTTAGATTACACCAACAGATCTCCTGTGCACATGCAAGTTCCCAAGCTTTTGATTCTTCATCTGCTCTGGGTTTAGCGAAATGTGGTAAATGCTCATTCTTTGTATACAAAATAACTGAGTTTCTCAGTGTCCAGGTTCCAACCTCCCAGGTGGAAATGTGGTGGTATGATTAAGAAGTTTGTAGAGAAACTTGCCCACATTGTCAATAGTGAAGTAGGAAACTAGATTGGAGAGAAATATTAATGAACCATTCAGATCGTCAGAAAAGGATACAGAAGCGTCAGTATTGAGGAGGTTACGATGAACAAGGCAAATTATAAATTATGAAGTATGGAGGAACAGTGGCAACTTCTGCATAGCAGAACATACAGTGGCATGCATGGCTGAACATACAGTGGCATGCATGGCTGAACATACAGTAGGCTGCATGGCTGAACATACAGTAGGCTGCATGGCTGAACATACAGTAGGCTGCATGGCTGAGCATACAGTATGCATGGCTGAGCATACAGTAGGCTGCATGGCTGAGCATACAGTAGGCTGCATGGCTGAACATACAGTAGGCTGCATGGCTGAACATACAGTAGGCTGCATGGCTGAACATACAGTAGGCTGCATGGCGGAACATACAGCAGCAGGACTGGAAGATAAGAAAGGTCATTGGCCATGTTAAAGAATTTAAGAACGGCAAAATCATGAAAGAACTCTGTCGGCCTGGAAAATGCATAAATTTATTGTTACCACGTTACAGGAAAGGTGTGAAAGTACTCGAAAATGCAGAGGAGATAAGGATATTGCCTGAGATGAACATTTGTCTGTAAGAAAGATTGGCTCGCTTGTTACTTTTGAACAAAAGAGGTATTTGAGATGGGGATAGAGGTGAGATTATTCAACAAGTATAAAATTCAGAGAGGCCTAGTTGCATCTTTCCATTATACCCAATCTGCCTGGCATACTTACACTATCCTAACCACACTAGGGACAGATAACAATTAGACCAAACCAATTAGCCTTCAAACCTATATGTCTCTGGAGTGTGGGAGGAAACCGGAGCACCCGGAGAAAACCCACGCTGATCATGGGGAGAACATACAAACTCAGGATCGAACCCGTGTATCTGACGCTCTACTGCTGCACCACCATACTGCCGTGTTTTTTGTTGAGTTTCCTTACTTATTGAGATAATGAAATCATTATGGTGCACTCCAACAAGTGTTATATGTCCACAACACACAATTGTATCAATCATTTAATTAACCTGTGCTCCACTAGTCTTACAAAAGCTGCAATAAGTCACCAGAATTACTAGTTTAATGATACTGCGTGGAAACAGGCCCTTCAGCCCGCCAAGTCCATGCTGGCCAACGAACAACTCTACAGCTACGCCACCATGTCGCCCCTACATGAGCAGTTGATGTGGGAAAATGTTCCTGGACCTTGAGTATATACTGGTTCATCATTTTATTTTATGACATTATCTAAATCCCATGTTGTCAAGGAACTGCAGCATATTCTTCAAGTTCGAGGTCAAATGCTGTGGCCCATCAGTTTTCTCAAGGAAAATTCCAGGAAATTGTAAAGAATGTATGTATTGTCCACCAGCCCACCTAAATAATCAAGTAAACAAACTGAAGTATAAAATTGAAAAGTCAGGTCCTGTAGGATGGGTCTCTGCCCTACATTGTCCTGTTAACACATCTTCTGAAATTCAAGCTGGTTAAGAGGACTAAGTTATTCTTTTTAATTTGTTCTATTGCATTTTTTTTGGATATGTGCACTGCTGGAAAAATAGCATTTATTGCCCCACCTCTAATTGCCTCCGAGACATTGTTGCTGACTCACTGACTTTAACTGCCACAGAAAGTCCTTCTGTCCCACAGTTCTACAGCGCCACTACTAGATCCAGCAATGACAAAGCAAAGAAACGGCAATATATTTGCAAGTCAGGACGGTGTTTGGTTTGGAGGGGAACATGCTGATTCATAGGTATTTAGAGCCCTTATCCTTCCTGTTGCCAGGAGTTGCAGGTTTAGGGATTGCTGTTGTGGTGGACCAGGTGATTAAATGCGACGCAGTTTGCAAATTAAATTCAGTTCAGGCACGAACATGTTGGTACCATCATTCCCTCAATAATAACTACCAAGATATCTTAGTCTTCCCTTCAATTAACTTCATCACAATGTTATATAAAGTAAGAATAATTCATAAAGGATTTTATGAACAATTTTCACTTTATGCAATATTGTAATTGAAGAGAAGACTTAGATAACTTGGTAGTTGGATGTGAGGGAATAATATGAAGACATGAATGTTAGTGCCTGTACTGAAATGAATCTGCAAACTACATTTAGTCACCTAGTCCATTACACCAGCAACCCTTAAACTTGAATCATTATAATAAGCTTTGAACTCTATACTTAGTGATTCACAAACACACTGAAGCTTGTATTTATATAGCCAAGCACTACTCTGCAGTGCACTGATTCTATGGAACCTTTGAATCTTCCAATCCAAACACTCGGGTAAGGCACCCCCATCTGCTCAGGCTCCAAACTGCTGCATCGGGAACCAGGCCCAGCTCTTCCAACCTAAGTGGGTGAAATGTGTAACCAGGGAATACTTTATTTGCAGTGTACCGATTGCAGCCATTGCAACATACAGGCAGCATTTGTACCAACTATTGACAATATCTGGATCCTGGGGTTTCTCCCAACACCGCCTCTTCAGATATACGTTAAAAATTGCTCTCTCGGTTGCACTTGTCACCACAGAGGAATTACAGAGCTGAGGAGAGCTGTGCAGCCAAAGAGAGGAGGAGATGCCACTTTGATCACGTCTACCAGATGGAGGTAATGAGGGAGACTGCAGGATCCGGATGGTCCATCAACATACAGGGCAGGTGCTGTGTGTGCTCAGCATTGACGCCAGTAACCTGCACCTCAGCACTGAGTAACTGTGCCACTTGTTCTGCCCTGCCCAACGCCAGTACTGACAGGCAGCTTCTCCACAACAGGCCAATGGCTGGTTCATTGCTGAACTCGCTCCAAGTTCCCAACACAACAGTGGGGAGGGCAATGGTCTGTGGCAGCCATTGCCATCTGTGGCTGTCACCCAGAAGGCAATGGCTCTAGGTGCTTCATCATCTGTTGTGCTATCTACAGTTAGATCTTTCTACATCTGTAGTGCTATAATGATACCTTTTAGTACTGATTCCATTAGTGCTCTCCCAGTCCAGGGAATACATTCTGAGTATTGAGAGAGGTACCTGTGTACTGCCTTTTGTGATCTAAACAGTGCAAGCATCTTACAGTCAGTTATAATCTGGTGTAAATCCTGCGGAGCTCAGGAGCCAGTTTGTTCCCTACTAAGTCCCACCAATGGCAATGATTTAATGAGCAGGTAATGAACAGGCCTGTCCAACCTGATCATCACTCGCTACTCATTGTTTAGTTGTGGTCACAATGTGGATGGCTCCCTGCTGCACTCCCACCTGAGTTCTGAAGCTGATCCTGTGCCAGGTTCTACCTTCAGTGGCCATCCATATATACAGTGCCCTCCATAATGTTTGGGACAAAACCCATCATTTATTTATTTGCCTCTGTACTCCACAATTTGAGATTTGTAATAGAAAACATCACATGTGGTTAAAGTGCACATTCTCAGATATTATTAAAGGCCATTTTTATACATTTTGCTTTCATCATGTAGAAATTACAGCTGTGTTTATACATAGTCCCCCCTATTTCAGGGTACCATAATGTTTGGGATACATGGCTTCATAGGTGTTTGTAATTGTTCAGGTGTGTTTAAATGCCTCCTTAATACAGGTATAAGAGAGCTCTCACCGTCTAGTCTTTCCTCCAGTCTTTCCATCACATTTGGAAACTTTTATTGCTGTTTATCAACATGAGGACCAAAGTTGTGCCAATGAAAGTCAAATAAGGCATTATGAGACTGAGAAACAAGGATAAAACTGTTAAGCAACATCAGCTAAACCTTAGGCTTAAGGTTCTTAAGGATGTTCCAAACCTTGGAACATCATGAAGAAGAAAGACAGCACTGGTGAGCTTACTAATCGCAAATGAACTGGCGGCCAAGGAAGACCTCCACAGCTGCCGACAGAAGAATTCGCTATATAATAAAGAAAAATCCCCAAACACCTGTCCGACAGATCAGAAACACTCTTCAGGAGTCAGGTGTGGATTTGTCGATGACCACTGTCCACAGAAGACTTCATGAACAGAAATACAGAGGCTACACTGCAAGATGACAATCACTGGTTAGCTGCAAAAATAGGATGGCCAGGTTACAGTTTGCCAAGAAGTACTTAAAAGAGCAACGACAGTTCTGGAAAAAGGTCTTGTGGACAGATGAGATGAAGATTAGCTTATATCAGAGTGATGGCAAGAACAAAGTATGGAGGAGAGAAGGAACTGCCTAAGATCCAAAGCATACCGCCTCATCTGTGAAACATGGTGGTGGGGGTGTTATGGCCTGGGCATGTATGGCTGCTGAAGGTACTGGCTCACTTATCTATATGATGATACATCTGCTGATGGTAGTAGCATAATGAATTCTGAAGTGCATAGACACATCTTATCTGAGTTCAAACAAATGCCGTAAAATTCATTGGCCGGCGGTTCATTCTACAGCAGGACTATGATCTCAAACATACTGCTAAAGCAACAAAGGAGTTTCTCAAAGCTAAAAAAATGGACAAGACAATCACCCGATCTGAACCCAATTGAGCATGCCTTTTATATTCTGAAGAGAAAACTGAAGGGGACTAGCCCCCAAAATAAGCATGCTAAAGATGGCTGCAATACAGGCCTGGCAAAGCATCACCAGAGAAGACATCCAGCAACTGGTGATGTCCATGAATCGCAGACTTCAAGCAGTCATTGCATGCAAAGGATATGCAACAAAATACTAAACATGACTACTTTCATTTACATGACATTGCTGTGTCCCAAACATTATGGTGCCCTGAAATTGGTTGGGGGGGACCAGAGGACATAGGTGCACCAACATGTATAAAAATGGCCTATCTTAAAATCTGATAATGTGCACTTTAACCACATGTGGTTACATTTCTATTACAAATTTCTATTACAAATCTCAAATTGTGGAGTACAGAGGCAAATAAATAAATGATGGGTCTTTGTCCCAAACATTATAGAGGGCACTGTAGGTAGACCACGTGGATGATCTTGAGTGTAATCCGTTTTCACAACCTCGCCGACAATATTTAGCTCTCTCCTTTACTGAGGAAAGGAGTAACCTCATAGTTGAGAAATGTCACCAAGGTTTCCACATCATTCATCCAGAATTTGATATATTAAAAAAATATATTAAAGGAAAAGGCTTGGCCAGCTTCTGCCTTCATTAAGTTGGTTGGCTGGATTACCATGACCTTGTTGGCTGGTGGATTCAGCAAATAATTACTGGGGCAGAGAGGGGCAAGTCAAATGGTGGATTTCATAACACGAGCCACGACTGTAATGGGCCAGAACACAGATGTGGAATTCCAATCTCCGTCTCAGTCACTCTGGGGCCTGCTGTCTGCCAATACGATCCTAGGCTTTTTAAAGCAGAGCCACTGAACTAAATCAATCAAGTTCCTGGATTCAAACCATGAACTGTATTGAATTAAAAATATATTTACTAAAGTACTGCACTCATATAATAGCATTGATATAATGATGCTTTCTCCACTCCATAAATGAATATACCAATCAACTTGTATAAATCACCACAATTAATATTAGGCCAGTGAGCTTAACAACAGCTTAACATCTTCACATCTGTCATTGGTGAGTAACTGGAGAGTATTCAGCATGGTTTTGTACGTGGGAGGTCGTGTCTCACAAATCTGATTGATTTTTTGATGACGTAACCAAAAAGGATGATGAGGGCAGAGCTGTACATGTTGTGTACATGGACTTCAGTAAGACGTTCGACAACGTTCCACATAGTAGGCTGCTCTGGAAGGTTAGATCGCATGGGATCCAAGGAGAGATAGCTGAATGGATAGCCAATTGGCTCCATGGAAGGAAGCAGAGGGTAATGGTGGAAGGTTGCTTCTCAGACTGGATGTTTGTGACTAGTGGTGTGCCTCAGGGTTTGGTGCTGGGCCCGTTACTGTTTGTCATCTACATCAATGATTTGGATGAGAACAGGGGAAGATTAGAAAGTTTGCTGATGATACAAAAGTTAGTGGTTTTGCAGATGGTGAAGATGGTTGTGAACGATTGCAGCAGGATCTGGATCGATTGGCCAGGTGGGCGGTGGAATGGTTGGTGGAATTTAATACAAGGATGTGTGAGGTGTTGCATTTTGCGACGTCAAACAAGGGTAGGCCTCTGGATAGTGTTGTAGAGCAGTGGGATCTAGGAGTACAGGTGCATGGTTACTTGAGGTGGTCAAAAAGGCTTTTGGCACTTTGGCCTTCATCAGTCAGAGTATTAAATATAAAAGTTGGGAGGTCATGTTGCAGTTGTATAAGACATTGGTGAGACCTCATTTAGAATATTGTGTTCAGTTCTGAGCACCATGTTATAGGAAAGATATTGTCGAGCTTAAAAGGGTTCAGAAACGATTTACGAGGATGTTGCCAGGATTAGACGGTGTGAGATATAGGGAAAGGTTGAGTTGGCTGGGTCTCTATTCCATGGAGCGCAGGTGGATGAGGGGGGATCTTATAGAGGTGTACGAAATCATGAGAGGAATAGATTGGGTAGATACACAGAGTCTCTTGCCCAGAGTAGGGGAATCAAGGACCAGAGGACATAGGTTCAAGGTGAAGGGAAATAGATTTAATAGGAATCCGAGGGGTAACCTTTTCACACAAAGGGTAGTGGGTGTATTGGACAAGCTGCCAGAGGAGGTAGTTCATTCCATATTTAAGAAACAGTTAGACAGGTACATGGATAGGACAAGTTTGGAGGGATATGGACCAAGCGCAGGCAAGTGGGACTAGTGTAGCTGGGACATTGTTGGCCGGTGTGGGCGAGTTGGGCCAAAGGGCCTGTTTCCGCACTGTATCACTCTATGACTAACTCCAAATGTTGTCTTGTCTATCTGTAATGGACCCACAGTGCTGATTGAATTTAATCCCACATTTTAGCAAGGGCCTTAAAGGGCACCCTACACAAGTCCAAGCCAGAGATCCTGATCCTATCGATGCCTTGCTTAGCCAGAGACCTCTTGCCAGTCGGCAGTCCACTTGCACTGTAAAATCCTTGACAAAGATGGGTTGCCAAGTGAGTACAAAGGATGGGAACCTCTATCATCCAGCGGCAGGATGAGAGATCGGTTTCACTGATGATTTCTAAATGTGCAATATTGTCATATTGTAATGGGGAGTACGGCTCGACATGCTATGTGCAAGTTTGGGATTGGCATTTCACCCCATATTTTCTTACACAGATAAAAGTGTTCTTGTGGCTGATGCACAATGACCAGTTATATGTATCTTGTTACATTTTAAAATTATGAGACAAAGATTTAGAATTAAATAAATAACAATATTTTTTGTTTCAATCTTGACATATTTGCTTCTGGGGCTCGCCTTGTTTAACCATGCCTTGATAGCCATGCCATCATTTAATCTGATGTTATCTCAAACTTTATTTTCATTAGAGGATGAATGGGTTCTCTGAACAATAATTTAGAATATTTAGTTTAGTTTAGTTTAGACATACAACATGGAAACAGGCTCACCAAGTCCATACCAACCAGTGATCCAGTTCCACTAGTTGTGTGTTATCACTTTTGCATCCACTCCCTGTGTACAAAGGGCCTAGGGGCAATTTTACAGAGGAAAATTAACCTACAAACACACATGTCTTTGGGATGTGGGAGGAAATGGGAGCAGCCTGAGAGAAATCCACACATTCACCTGGAGCACGTGCAAACTCCACAGAGACTGCACTGTTGGTCGGGATCAAACCTGGGTCTCTGGTGCTGTGAGGCAGCAGCTTTACTGGAAAGTGAGAAAACACTCAAAAAATTACAATATGAAAAAGTTAGTTCTGCTTGAATTGTCTCAAATTAGAAATACCATGTAAACCTGCTCCATCTAGAGTTCAACAAGGATTATTAATCCCCCCTCCTCCTCCTCAGCCATTTGCCTTCCCCAGGGTTTCCTTCTGCACATCAAATAACATGAATTATTTGCTGCATGGTATTTATGGGGTGTTTGTCCAAATATTTGCAAAGTGATTTTCATAATTTCCATAGTCCCAATTAAATATCTCCCTTCTCGCTAACCCTTTATCCTCTACTTTGTTTGTGAAGCGATGATGGGATCAAAATTTGTATATGTGGATTAGATGTAGTTTATCCATAGAAAACACTGTACAAGCTGGACTATTCAAGGGCAAATGAAGGTCTGATGTATGAAGGAAAAGTCAGCTATTATAT
Source organism: Leucoraja erinaceus (assembly GCF_028641065.1). NCBI lineage: Eukaryota > Metazoa > Chordata > Chondrichthyes > Rajiformes > Rajidae > Leucoraja > Leucoraja erinaceus. The sequence continues at coordinate 51,258,177 of NC_073384.1, read as the reverse complement.
TGCACCATGTACAACTTTAGTCTTCCAAAACCACAACAGCCATTCTGATTTGTAGCCTTGATAGTTACATAAAGAAACATGACAGCTTATACCCTTACAGAAAACCTGACAAACAACAATGACATAATCACCTGATACTCTGTTTTCTTCAATATTTACGTAATAAATATTGGCCCAGAGAATAATGTGTTTTGAATCTTGGTAAAGTGATGGGAACCTTTATAACCACCCGAAGAAGTAGACATTTCTATACAGTCTCATTTGAGATGGTAGAAAATATCTTCATGACTTTTTATAATTTTATTCATAAAATATTTAAATATATCATGTTTAAAGACTTTGCCTGGATAGAAAGTCACTAAAATAAAGAATGCTTAGGGACTTTGTTTGATCTGAAATTCACTGCCATTTTTCCATTCATCATGGGTCTGAAGAAGGGTCCCGAACCAAAACATCACCCATCCTTTTTCTTCAGAGATACTGCCTGACCCACTGAGTTAATCCAGCAGTTATTGCCATTTTATTGGCTTTGTAATGTATTGCAATTCCATTGTTATGGGGACAGATGAGCACACACTTCACAACTCTGACATGAACACTGCTTTTGTACACACGTTTAACTTCTAAAATGTTTGCCATCCATGATGCAAACTCATGTAAAATAAAATCTGAAACAAAACTATCAACAATTCATTAACATGTTTAAGAAGGAACTGCAGATGCTTGATGAAGGGTCTCAACCCGAAACGTCACCTATTCCTTCGCTCCATAGATGCTGCCTCACCCACTGAGTTTCTCCAGCATTTTTGTCTACCAACAATTTGTCTACCAACAATTCATTAACATGTCACCGTGTTCACAGTTGACACTGTGGATCAAAGGGCCAGTCACTGTACTGTGCTGTACTCTTCTATGTTCTATAAAAGGCCAATGTATTTCTGTGTGTGAACATGGAGTTGGTGCAAAGGTATTGCATGACTCCCAGTCTCCATTACCCTAAAACTGTCTTGTTTATACATATCTAGTGATGTGATATTCACAAATATACTCCAGATACAAACTTGTTGCAAAGAGAAATTCCCATCATGGTGTTAATTTCCTGCCAATTGCTTTAATCATGGTACCTGGGTCTTCTGTCAGTGGAGGACTTATGAAACATTTATGGTTTTGAACACTTGCTAAATATCCCATAAACAACACCATACTAGTAAATGTTAAGAACATAGAACAGTACAGCACAGGAACAGGCCTTTCAGCTCACCATGTCTGTGCCGAACATGATGCCAAGCCTAACTCTTATCTGCCTGCACATAATCCATATCCCTCCATTCCCTGCATATCCATGTGCCTGTCCAAAAGTCTCTTAAATGCTACTATTGTGTATATCCACTATCAGCCTCGGCAGCATATTCCAGGCACCACCAATGATCGGAGAGAAAAAGTGGTCATTGATTTGATTAAAAATAGTTGCATGTGAAACTTTGATAGGTAACAAGGCAGATTCCTCAAAGTAATAGTTGGGCTGCATTTTTGCAGCAGAATTCAAGGATACAAGAGTGGTTAAAAGTAGTTCAGGAATGAGAGGAAATTGTAATAACTTCAACGTGAGAGCTTGATAAATACTTGAAAATAAAATGTTTCCGTGGCGTGAGATTAAATTGAATGCCTCTTTCAATGAGTCGTGGTGGGTACAGTGACCTAAGTGACCTCTCTTCATTCCTGCAGCACACTGTGACTTTTTTTGTGGTTATTATAAAAGTAATTATCTCAAACTTAATCTACCCACTTAAATTAATGTGCAAAACTTCATAAAAGTTGAAAATGCTGTAAAAGCTCAGCAAGCCAGAAAACATCTGTGGAGGGAAAAACGGAGTTCACGTTTTGGGTTGACGACCTTTCATTAAATCTTGTAACATTTGCATCAATTCACAATTTAAAATCGATCAGATTTTAAGGTTAAGAATTAATAAGAGCAAATGTATTTTGATCTGAGCCCGGAAAGCCATGTTCCCAAGTCAGAACTCAATCTGAAGTAAAACTCCACTTACTCTTGAAAGGTCACTGGGTTGTATTGCTTACTCTGCTACTTTCTCTCTCAATGCTGTCAGACTTGACCTTTAAGCATTTTAAAAACAATTCCCATATCAGTTTTATTCCGAAAGTTGTTATTAAATCTGTACGGAGGCAGGCTTGAGGTTATAGTTTATGCTGGAGAGTGAAAAAGTACATTTTAAAACATCAAGATGTTTTCATTCGCGTTGAATTTAACTTGAAGACAGCGTCAACCACGCAGAAGATTGTAGTCCTGCAATGAAGGTACAAACATTAATGCTCCCAGCATCCTTGCAGATGCACACTCGTAAAGCCTGTGCGTTATTTCACATGCCACAATATTTCACAAGTTCAATTTCTGCAGATATCAAAATTTATAACTGAAAGATTACAAATGTAGATATTTTCAGGAAATTATTCGCTGATATTAAACATAGTAACCAGGTTTAATACAAAACGTAATTTGACAGGAGTTTCCTGACATGTTAGATGGTATGGACAGGGAAGGTTTGGGGGGCATATGGGCCAAAGGAAGGCAGGTGGGACGAATGTAGATGGGGCAGCTTGGTTGGCAGGGGCAAAGTTGGGCCGAAGGGCCTGTTTCCTTGCTCTGTGATTTTATTAACAATCCTTTTCTAGTATTTTTTTAATTTGTACTTAAAGGCTGCATTCACAACATCCATCTTACCTCCAGTAACCAACCCAATAAGACCAAAGCTCCCATCGAATGCATCATATTAGCGTAGTAGTTGAGCAGTGCTTGTTTGCAACCTCGTGTCCACAGGTTCAGTTCTTCGGACTGGAAGTCGTAGCTGTAATGGGCCGAACTGTTGGTGATCTGCTGCTGGATACAGGGGCGAGGGGAGGCCGGGTTGCAGCAACTGAATGGGACCCCGTCCACCAAGAACCTCCCTTCAACATTGCTCTTGACGCGGCTGCAAGGAAGAGAATGCAACTTGAGCGTTTGGGGCTGAAAACTCAGACATCCCTTGTTGGTTATAGACAGAGATACCCCCCACCCACCCACCCAACAAACAAGATAAAGCCATGGGGTCGGCGCTGGGAGGAAGTTCAGGCACACAGCTACAGTTGTCAAATGCATTCCCCTCGATTCCCTGTGGATTCGCTGCTGTACTTACTCTTTCACCTCCTTGGAGCTGAAGTCCAGGTACCTGTTGCTGATCCACTGGATTTCAAACCAGTCTCGGAAGCCGTTGTTTCCGCAGCAGCGGAACTCTATTTGCAGCTGGTCGATGGTCTTTTTCATGAAGCACCTGCCCGGGGTGTCAGTGTCCCGGTAGAATTTCATGCCGTTCTTCAGACCTTTGGCCAGCGTGTCTTCCAGGTCAATCCTCATCAGGAAACATAACACCACGGTGATGAAGGTGAAGAAAGTGAAAAACACACAGGAGGCCAGGTAGAACTTCAGCACCGATTTCCATCGGGCGTATTTAGCCGGGTCGAGAGAGTCGTAGCAAAACTTGCCCCCAAAGCAGTTGATGGCGCAAGCCATGAGCCCCACTAGGATGAGGGAGTTGGGCACCAGGTGACTCTCCTGGTTGTCCATCAGCTCGCTTCGCTTCCTCAGCTCGATCTTGAGGAACAAGCCCATGCCGAAGATGACGATTCCCACCAACACACAAAACCAGTTGAGCAGCCACATGCCCTGGGCCAGCTTCACCCTCATCTGTACGTTGAACTTGATTTTGAGAATGGCCATTTTTCTGTCTCTCTAAATGGCAAGGTTGACCTCAAACAAATTAGAAAGATTTGCGCAGGGGTGCAGAAAGGGCAGGATACAGTGCGCCTGGGGTTGACTCCACTGTGCATCCTTCCATACTGATCACCCGAAAAGCAAAGCTTCACCTGACTCGACGGTACAACGAAAACGAAGTGTAAATTACCAAGCCAGATGGTTTAAAAAAAAAGATATTGTCCGCGACTACAGCTAATGTTGCCAGTGCTTTCCCCTGCGATGGAGATGGCTCTTTCAGAATCTGAGGCTGTAAGACGTCACCTTAATACCCGTAATAGGTTTTACCTCTAATCATTTAGAGAAAGCCTTGCTCCAGATGAGCCATTGAAAGTAATCCGCCTTTTCACCGTGTAATTGCTTTGTCCTCGAGTTGTCACCCATTGCTTTCCCCCGCTGAAAGTTTCCTCGCATTTCACAGGCTGGGTGCTCAGTGAATCTTCACTCGGCCAACCGGCCGTTGCGTGGCATTTGGTTTCCTTTCCGAAATGTATATCCAGTTACTGGGCTCCTGTGTCGTGTGCAATGTGCAACACGTTGACAAGTAAAATATAACGGACGTAAAAGCAGGTTCAACTTTAATAAGATAAGTAAGATTAAATATAGGCCAATGCCTGTCATAAACATTGGGAGTAAAGATGCAGTGTGTGGAATGCGCGATGCTGCAAGACTAAGAGTAGGGCACTGCCAAACGTTTGGCCATAAAGGTGGGATTTAAAAGTAAAGAGTGCAGAAGTCCATGGAATAAATTCTGGGGTGTGAGACCATGGCAGTTATAGATACAGGCGCAAATTCTAAACAAGTTGCCAAATGGGAAATGAATGTGACCAAGCAACAATGGGGAATGTGTGACCGGGGCTTGCAGTGAATTGGGACAAGAAGTGATCAATCAAGGGCAAGAAGTATGTATGCTCCGACAAAGGCAGTGGTGTTCAGGCTGACCTTGGGTGTACAGTGGCCATCAGAAAGTTTGTAAGAATAATCAAATTGAGGTGAAAAAGAGCACATTCAGACATTTTAGGTAAAATTATTTCCAATTTCAGGTGATCCACAATTGTAGTTTGCATATTTCTACTGTAGCAGTTACAAATAATCAAAAAAACAATGGAATAAGGCTCTAAAGGGCAGGAATAACAGTTTAAATGATTTTCACCTCACTTTTCCTCAATACAATATTTATTAAAAAAAACAATAAATTAAACTCCACGTATTTCAACTGTTCCCTTCCTCAATAGGAATGAATCTGCAGGACTGCAGGGAGATACCGGGAGTGTGGGACCGGCTGGATCACTTTTACACAGAGCTATTATGGACTGTAACGGCAGGACGTATTCCTTCACTTCTGTTACCATTCCGTGAATCAAGACCTCACAAAATCTACATATTCCAAAAAACCCAAAACCCATGGTTATTCAGTTTTGTAATTATTGAGGTTACAGGTTTTAAGAACATGAGGGTCCCTCCTGCACAATACTCTCAATCTATTAGTGATCAAAGATGAATCCACACATCAGTACTACAAGCAAATGAAACAAATGTAGGGCCCTTATTTAACTGGAGCTATTTGAAGGTGGCACAGTGGCACAGCTGGTGGAGCTGCTGCTTCACAATGCCAGAGACCTGGGTTCGATCTTGACCTTGTGCTGTGTGTGTGGGGGTTGTATGTTCTTCTTATGGCCGGGTGAGTTTCCTCCGGGTGCTCCAGTTTCCTCCCACATCCCAAAGGCGTGCGGGGTTGTCGGGTTAATTGTCCTCTGTAAATTTGCCATAATCTGTTGGCAGTGGATATAAAAATGGGAAAACATAGTAGTCTGAATGGGTGATCAATGGGCCACAGGGCCTGTTTTCCCTGCTGTATCTTTCAATCAATCAATGGGTGTTCTATAGGTTCTATAGGTTTTAAGAACATGAGGCTCGCTCAGGATGAGTTCAAGATATCAAACTGCGGACATCATCCTTGAGTACATTTTCTGGAATCCCCAATCAACAACACTGTGGCAACTTCTTCACTCTCCAATGGAGGTACAACCCGTTCTAGATGGCATTTCACATCATTTCTTCAGAGCAATTAGGGACGGACAATAAATACTGGTATTTGCAGTAATTCCCATATTATTAAAATAAATTAACTACTCAGTAGCCTAGCACATTCACTTTGTCCGCACTTGTAAATTATCATTGTATCTTTGAACAATACGTTACAAGTGTTGATTGAGAATTGTAAATATATACCATTGACTGTAGTGGAAATGTATATGTCAGTGGGTGGAAGATTTATTGGTTTGCCATGTGAGGCTACAATAACTTTTTATTTAATTACCAACCATTAAAAATCAAACTGGGAGGACAAGTGAATGAAGTCTGTCTTCAAATTCATTATACAAAACATTTTCTTTCATTGATATTCATAGCCAACTGTTTTTTTCAAAACAGATAATATATTTTGTTTTGATTTTTGTTCTCATAGAAACATAGACGTATAAACATAGAAAATAGGTGCAGGAGTAGGCCATTCGGCCCTTCGAGCCTGCACCGTCATTCAATATGATCATGGCTGATCATCCAACTCAGTATCCTGTACCTGCCTTCTCTCCATACCCCCTGATCCCTTTAGCCACAAGGGCCACGTCTAACTCCCTCTTAAATATAGCCAATGAACTGGCCTCATCCACCTTCTGTGGCAGAGAATTCCTGAGATTCACCTCTCTCTGTGTGAAAAATGTTTTTCTCATCTCGGTCCTAAAAGATTTCCCCCTAATCCTTAAAATGTGACCCCTTGTTCTGGGCTTCCCCAACATCGGGAACAATCTTCCTGCATCTAGCCTGTCCAACCCCTTAAGAATTTTGTAAGTTTCTATAAGATCCCCCCTCAATCTTCTAAATTCTAGCGAGTACAAGCCGAGTCTATCCAATCTTTCTTCATATGAAAGTCCTGACATCCCAGGAATCAGTCTGGTGAACCTTCTCTGTACTCCCTCTATGGCAAGAATGACTTTTCCTCAGATTAGGCGACCAAAATTGTAGCAATACTCCAGGTGTGGTCTCACCAAGACCCTGTACAACTGCAGTAGAACCTCCCTGCTACTATACTCAAGTAATTAAGTACTTAGGAAAGTATTTAAGTAAGTCTCAAATAAGTACATAATCCATAGTAGCATCTTTGCTAACAGAATCACTTTTGTTCAAGGCCAATTCAATTACAGTAACATGAGAAACTTTCACTTGGTCTTACCCACTCCAGAAGGTTGATACAAAGTCTAGCAGTTTCTCTGCGAAAGTCAAATGGTGAAAAATGCTGAATTACATGTCATGTTTTCTTGTGATACCAACTCCTCAAATTGTGGCACTATACTAAGGGTTTGTGAACTCTGGGGTTGGAACATAGATCTAAACCAAGACAAAGTAGTAGAATTAGTTTTAATGTGCCAGGAAGGAGGAACTAATTTCTTCAACTCTTTTAGTCATTTCTAATGATTCTCCCATCTGAAATATTTTAACGGAAAAAATGTATATATTATTGTCCAAACAGGAATTCTTTGGGCTATTCTTTACTGTTTGGTCCGAAGACATTGACAAGTAACTGGAAGGATATTTATGATTATTTTCCTGTCAGCCCACAATGTATCTATTTCAAAGCAGTCTCGCCCAGAAAGGCACAAGATATTTACAATTAAAATTGCCACAAATTAATTTTGATGTAGAATTGCTTTAACATTTGTGGTTCAGGATTTTAATACAGACTGTTGACCATGTAGGAGTCGCATTGAGCTCAGTTTAAAGTTTCTATGCCCCCCCCCCCCATTTCAGCACATGGAAAACATCTCCAGTTACTCTAAAGTAGGCAGCAGCCGAAGCAGGAATGAAATAAAATTTCAGTTACACTGCCAAGTAAAAGTGAATTTGCACTTAGTATGGCTAACAACTTGTTACAACACTAACAACACTAAATGTTTGTGTTCTTTAGTTTGTTTTATGTGGGAAACTTTTTTTAATCTCTTGCCTCGACAGAGATGCAATTTTATTCCATATGGTATCTCCATCCGCCCTGCGGCCTAACATCGAGGAGTCGGCGGCCTCTGCTGGAGAACGACTTCGGAAGCTCCAACCGCGGGAGCCTGTGGACTTTAACATCGTGGAGCTCGCGGTCCCTGGTTAGAGACCGACTTCGGGAGCTCCGAGACGCAGGAGCTTCGATCACCCCGACGCGGGGGCTTCGACCGCCGGCTGCGGGAACTTCGATCGCCCCCACTGCAGATGGTTCGACTGCCCCGACCGCGGGAGAATAAGGAGGAAGAAGATTGAACATTATTGTCTTCCATCACAGTGAGGAATGTGGGGAATCTGCTGTGGTGCATGTTTATGTTAACTTTTATGTAGTTGTGTGCCTTGTTGCTTTTCTTTTAGTATGGCTGTATGGTAATTCAAGTTTCACTGTACATTAATTGGGACATGTGACAATAAACTGACCTTTGAACCTGGCAAGGTAAAAGCAACACTGAATGAACATGAGACTACCATAATCTCCTGTTGAAAAACTGAAAAAAGGTTCCAGCTGCCTACACTGTTACTACCCTCATAGCTCTAGATGACAAATTTAAAATTAAATTAAGTTTGTAAAGCCTTCAACATTCACTGGTTCAATAGGGCAGTAGTATTTAGAGTACTGCTGCAGTTCTGGTCACCCCAATGCAGGATGTGTAGGTTTTGGAAAGGGTGCAGAAGAGGTTTGTCTGAATGATTAGAAAAGAGCAATAGGTATAAGGAGAGGTTGGCCAGACTTAGATTGTTTTCTCCGGAACGCCAGAGGTTGAGGGGAGACCTGATAGAAGTGTATAAAATTATGAGAGGCATAGATAGGGTAGACAGGCAGAACCTTTATCTCCCCATGGAGGTAATATCAAAGACTAGGGGATATAGCTTTAAGGTGAGGGAGGAGAAATGTTAAAGATGTGCGGGTATGATCTTTAGGACACAGAGGTTGGTGAGCGCTGGAATGCTGTGCCAGGGGTGATGGTGGAGGCATACGATAGTGGCACTTACAGGGCTTTTAGATTTAAACATTGACATGAAGGGAATGGAGGTGTATGGGCAGGCAGATGAGATTTGTTTTTCTTGGCATCGTTATCAGCCGATGTTGTGGACCATAGGACCCTTGCTGTGCGTGCTCTTCTATGTTCTGGAAGACCACCCAATGATTTCCCAATGTTCAAATACAAACTGACTGACCCTAATTTACCAATCTACTCTTTCCAATTAAAGGTAGAACAGAGGTTAAATTTCAAACCTATAGGTTAATTTAAAAAACAAGCCAGTTCAAGATGACAATTTTTTTATTTTATCCATTAATATTCCACAATCTGAAATTAGTTTCAACTTTTTAAGGAACCATACTTCAACAGTTTAACAAACGGTTTCAGACAGAAGTGTAAACACTGAGAACAAAACATTGACAAAGATACAATGGATATAACGTTATCTCATACAGAATATATTTTACAATAACATGCCAACTATTCAAGATCAGCTTTAACTATCCTTTGTTAAATTGGTCAAAAGTTAAATAACAGACTTTCTGATCACAAGGCTCAGTTAGTTTTGATTCAAGTATATATTACAGGAAACGTCATGAATTCCTGCAATTGCTCAGTAAACACCGACTTTAGGCACAACAGACATTATCAAGGAGCTGAGAGTTCATCCCAATCAGTAATTCGAGACTCCTCCGGCAAAATACTCCAGTTAGGGGAATGATCAGGCGCAAGCCAGTTGAAATCGTCAATAATGTTCCAATTATTTTTTGCTCTGTCTAACCCTGCCTGTTCAAAATCTCTCTCAATGCCTTCATACGTCCAGTTAAACGGAGCGAAAGAAACTCCATTGCAATCTTCCACGATGGCTCGGCTGGTCACATGCAGATACACATTAGCATCCTTAGTGTTGTGGGTTCGCAATTGCTGGCAGGCGAAAGCGAAGGTGCAACCGGCAGATTGGTCAACAAATACAGAGGTCGAAACTGGTCCGCACAACACCTTGGAATTGGTGATATTCTTGACATGTAGGGTGTTGGGCGAGCCCAGGAGCTTCACAAAGCAGTTGGACAACCTGGTTAACAGGACGTCCTTGCCGTTGATCTCGTCCGCCGAGCTCACCAACACTTGCGAGTCGGCGTCAGAGAAGCCGCAGAGGTTTTGCTCGATCACCCTGGGCTGGACGGCTTTCGTGTCGGAGGGAGGAGAGGGTTTGGGCTCCTTGGGGCCGGCGTTTTCCTTTCTGCGCGACTTGAAGGCGAACTTCTTCTTGGGCAGGCACTCGTCGCGCTTCTCCACCACCGCCCCCTGCAGCTTCTGCACGGCGGCCTGCGCCTGGCGCAGCTCGTAGGCCGACAGGAACATCATGCTGTCGTTGATGAACTTCTGCAGCCGCTGCATCTTCTGGCTGATCTCCTCGAAGCTGGCGGTGAGCGCCGTCCTGTCGGCGCCCTCGCAGCTCGCCAGCAGCGCCTCGATCGCCGACTTCTCCTCCGAGAAGGCCGAGGTGAAGAAGTTGGCCTTCTCCTCCTTCACCGTGATCACGTCCTTGGCCAGCTTCCTCCGCTCCACGCCTTGCTGCCTCTCCTGGTCGCGCCGCTGCAGGATCTCCACCATCTTCTCTTTCCGCCGATCGAGCTCGGGGATTTCCTCCGTCAGCTGCTCCCGCTCCTCCTTCTCGCCCACCAGCGCCATTTGCAATCGTCTCCAACCAAGCGCCGCTCACTCGAACAACGAGCCGTCTGATTGGTGCCGCAACCGCTACCGCTACCGCAACCTGCTGGCGCTGGCGCCACCCCCTGTAACGGCGCCACCCTCTCCTTCTCATTGGGAGCTGCTGCCCTGGCTTCAGAGCAAAGATTATAGCTCTATATAGAAACATAGAAAATAGGTGCAGGAGTAGGCCATTCGGCCCTTCGAGCCTGCACCGCCATTCGATATGATCATGGCTGATCATCCAACTCAGTATCCCATCCCTGCCTTCTCTCCATACCCCCTGATCCCTTTAGCCACAAGGGCCACATCCAACTCCCTCTTAAATATAGCCAATGAACTGGCCTCAACTACCTTCTGTGGCAGATAATTCCACAGATTCACCACTTTCTGTGTAAAAAATGATTTTCTCATCTCGGTCCTAAAAGACTTCCCTCTTATCCTTAAACTGTGACCCCTAGTTCTGGACTTCCCCAACATCGGGAATAATCTTCCTGCATCTAGCCTGTCCAACCCCTTAAGGATTTTGTAAGTTTCTATAAGATCCCACCTCAATCTTCTGAATTCCAGCGTGTCTTTGCTTCAGAGGGAGATGGGCTTCACGTAGACTCAACTGGTCAGTGGGGCTTCATTGTCTGCATGCAGGAGATCCTAGACGCCTTCTCTCTTTACTGACAGGGGTTCTCATCCTCCTGTGCTCAAAGGAATTGAGTCCTAACCTGCTCAACCTCTCCTTCTAGCTCCCCTCCATTGTCATAGATGGATGAAGGTCCAATAGAATGGATGGCTCCAAGCTGGACAAGGTGCAGAGAAGATTTACGAGGATCTTGCCAGGAACCGAGCTAGAGGGAGAGGTTGAGCTGGTTAGGACTGTATTCCTTTGAGCACAGGAGGATGAGAGATGATCTTAGAGAGTTGCACACAGCCATGAGAGGCATAGATATGGGTAGATGTACCGATTATCTTGCCCAGATTAGGGGAACCGAGAACCATGGGTTAGGGGGGGGGGGGGGGGGGGGTGGTGGGTTTAATAGAACCCGATGGGTTTTATCATGCAGAGAGTGGTGGGTGCATGGAATAAGCTGCCAGAGGTCGTTGAGGTGGGTAGCATCATGGCATTTAAGAAACATTTAGATAGGTACATGGATTTAAGGATAAGGGGGAAATCTTTTAGGGCCGAGATGAGGAAAACATTTTGCACACAGAGAGTGGTGAATCTCTGGAATTCTCTGCCACAGAAGGTAGTTATTGCCAGTTCATTGGCTATGTTTAAGAGGGAGTTAGATGTGGCCCTTGTGGCTAAAGGGATCAGGGGGCATGGAGAGAAGGCAGTTACAGGATACTGAGTTGGATGATCAGCCATGATCATATTGATTGGCGGTGCAGGCTCGAAGGGCCGAATGGCTTACTCCTGCACCTATTTTCTATGATAGCATATGTTTAGAGGCATATGGGCCCAATAGGGACTAGTGTAGATGGGATATGTTGGTTGGTGTGGGCAAGTTGAGCCAAAGGGCCTATTTCCACACTGTATGACTATGTGGAGAGGACTCTAATGGTCCAGAGGACACAGCCTCAGAATAAAAGGACGTACCTTTAGCGGGTCAGGCATAATCTCTGGAGAACATAGATAGGTGACAGTTCGGATCAGGACCCTTCAGACTCTTTATTTAACTTCTTCAAAGTAGGCATACCATGAGGAGATTTAGCAGCAGAGCAGACAAAATGGAATAAAAAGGAACTGCAGTTGCTGATCAGAAGAAGGGTCTCGATCTGAAATGTCACCTATCCATGTTTTCCATAGTTGCTGCCTGACCCACTGAATTACTCCAGCATTTGGTGTCTTTCTTTTGTATAAACCAGCAGCTGTAATTCCTATTAACTTTAGAATGGAAATGAGGAGGAATTTCTTCAGCCAGAGGGTGGTGAGTGTGGAATTTTAACACTGTGGAGGCCAAGTCATTGGGTTTTTTTAAAGCAGAATTTATTAGTTTCTTGATTAGTAAGCATGTCAAAGAATCCGGGAAGACAGAATGGTTTTGAGTGGGAAAAATTGATCAGCCATGATTGAATGGCGGAGTATACTTGGGGCGAATTACATAATTCTGCTCCTATGTCCTATGATTTTATGATGGATCCCTCACCTGTGCCTCCTCTTGTTCCGTAGTGCTGCTCACACATCCTGAATCCCCCAGATGGTCCAAGACTTTCTCTTGGTCCTCACCATTTACCTCACCAGCCTCCGCGCTCAACACCATTCTGCGTCATTTCCGTCACCTTCACATGATCCCACCACTAGTCACATTTTACCCTTTTCCGCCTTCTGCAGAAGCTACTTCCTTCACAACTCTTTTGTTCACACCCCATCCTACCCAAACCAGTCCCTCTCCAGGTACATTCCCCTTTAACTGCACGAAATGTAACACCTCCCCCCTCACATCCATGCAGGGACTCCAGCAGCTGTTGGAGGTGAGACAAAGGTTCACGTGCACCTCCTCTATCCTCATCTACTACATTCGGTGATCCCAATGTGAATTCCTTTACATTGGCGAGACCAAGTATAGACTAGGCGCTTATTGTGCCAAACACTTATATTTGGGTCACAAAAGTCTTCTGGATCTCCTGGATGCAAACCATTTTAACTCCACTTCACCAATCGACTTTTCTGTTGAGGGCCTCCTCCATTGCATCTATGTCTCTCATCATTTTGTAAATTTCTAACAGGTCTCCCCCCAGTCTCTGATGTTCCAGAAAAAGCATTCCAAGTTTGTCCAACCTCTGCTTATATAATACCATCTAATCGGGGCAATATCCTGGTAAACTTCTAATATACCCGCTCCAAAGCCTTCACATCCTTCCTGTAATGGGTGACTAGATCTGCACACAATATTCTAAATGCAACCAAAGTTTTATAAAGCTTCAACATGACTTCCTGTCTCTTATACTCAATGCTCCGATCAATGAAGGCTAGCTTACCATTTGCATTCTTTACCACTATCTATTGTCACTTGCAAGAAGATAATGGACTTGGACACCAACATCCCTCTGTACATCAATGCTGATAAGGGTCTTGCCATTAATTGCATACTTTTCCATTACATCTGATCTCCCAAAGTGCAACACTTTACACTTCCCCAGATTAAGCTGTATTTGCCATTTCTACCACCCATATCTGCAAATGATCTATATCCTGCTGTATCCATGGAAATTAAAGGGATTCATGATATATATACAGTGCATTCAGAAAGTATTCAGACCCCTTCACCTTCCACATTTTGTTACGTTACAACCTTTTTCTAAATGAATTAAATTCTTTTTTTTTATCATCAATCTACACACAATACGCCAAAATAAAAAAGCGAAAGTTTAGACATTTTTGCAAATTCATTCAAAAAAAACTGAAATATCACATTTACATAAAGTATTCAGACCCTTTACTCAGTACTTTGTTGAGGCACCTTTGGCAGCGATTACAGCCTCAAGTTTTCTTGGGTATGACACTACAAGCTTGGCACACCTGTATTTGGGTAATTTCTCCCATTCTTATCTGCAGATCCTCTCAAGCTCTGCCAGGTTGGATGGGGAGTGTCGATGCACAGCTGTTTTCAGGGCCCTCCAGAGATGTTCGATCGGGTTCAAGTCCGGGCTCTGGCTTGTGCCACTCAAGGACATTCACAGGCTTGTCATGAAGCCACTCCTGTGTTGTCTTGGCTGGGTGCTTGGGGTCGTTGTTCTGATGGAAGATGAACCACCACCCCAGTCTGAGGTCCAGAACGCTTGGAGGTTTTCATTAAGGATCTCTCTGTACTTTGCTCTGTTCATCTTTCCCTCGATCCTGACTAGTCTCCCAGTTCCTGCCGCTGAAAAGCATTCCCACAGCATGATGCTGCCACCACGCTTCACCGTAGGTATGGTATTGGCCAGGTGATGAGCGGTGCCTGGTTTCCTCCAGACATGAAGCTTGGCATTCAGGCCAAAGAGTTCAATCTTGGTTTCATCAGACCAGAGCACCAGAGGAAACAACCCTTTCGGCAAACTCCAAGCGGTCTGTCATGTGCTTTTTGCTGAGGAGTGGCTTCCGTTCTGTCACTACCATAAAGATCTGAGGAACTCTGGAGCTCTGTCAGAGTGACCATCGGGTTCTTAGTCACCTCTCTGACCAAGGCCTTTCTCCCCCGATTGCTCAGTTTGGCCAGGCGGCCAGCTCTGAAGAGTCCTGGTGGTTCCAAATTTCTTCCATTTAAGAATGACGTACGCCACTGTGCTCTTCGGGACCTGCAATGCTGCAGAAATTGTTTTATACCCTTCCGCAGCTCTGTGTCTCGACACAATCCTGTCTCGTAGGTCGACGGACAATTCCTTCGTCTTCATGGCTTAGTTTTTGCTCTGACATGCACTGTCAACAGTGGGACCTTATATAGACAGGTGTGTGCCTTTCCAAATCATGTCCAATCAATTTAATTTACCACTGGTGGACTCCAATCAAGTTGTAGAAACATATCAAGGATAATCAATGGAAACAGGATGAACCTAAGCTCAATTTGAGTGTCATAGCAAAGGGTCTGAATAATGTAAATGTGAAATTTCACTTATTTATTTTTAATTACTTTGCAAAAAATTCTAAACACCTGTTTTCACTTCTTCATTCTGGGGTATTGTGTGTAAATTAATGATAAAAAAAAAAGAATTTAATCAATTTTAAAATAAGACTAACGTAACAAAATGTGGAAAAGGTGAAGGGGTCTGAATGCACCACATGTTATGACAAAGGAAAGAGTGCGACTAAAAAATCTGAAGCACCTAAATGTCAAGATATGTGCTGCAGAGAGTAAGCCTGGAAAGGTATAGATTTAAATCACAATTAAAAGGGAAATTAAGAAGACAAATAGAATGTATGAAAAAATATTGGCCAATTAAATTAACAGCCCAAAGTTGCTTTGTTGGTACATAAAGAATAAGATAACTAAGAGTTTGCCATTTAGGAACCAAACGTACAATCTATATTGAGGCAGAGGATATAAGCAAGATTGTTTTTTTCAGCTGGAGTGATATCAAAACCGTGGGCATGAGAATGATGGGATAATGATATTAAAATTAACATTAAGGATTTTAACATCTTTGAAAATGGATGAACTGTCAGTCAAATATATACCCAGGCTTTTTAAAAAATAGACTTGAACTATGGTTATTAATCCTCTCTGGCCCCTCTGCTGTAGTATATTTGTTTAAAAAAGGGAAGAGGGGATAACCAAATAATTTTCGTTTAGTTTATTGTCATGTACCTGAGGTACAGTAAAAAGCTTTTGTTGCATGCTAACCAGTCAGTGGAAAGATTATACACGATTATAATCGTGCTATCCAGTGTCCACATGATAACGGGAATAATGCAATTATTTTAAATAAAGCAATTAATTTAATCTTGGTGATGGACAAATTATTCAAATTCAATCTAAGGTTCCTTATAAATCTTTATTTAGTAAGGCACAGAAATAATCAGGGTCAGCATGGATTTGTTAAGGAAAGTTTGTGTCTAACTGATCTGATTGAAATATGAGGAAAAGGGAAGCTCAGTGACAGAAGTGGTCCTATTACACTGCACATGCAATTCAACAATGCCTTGGGGTCAAGGAAAGAGCGTTCACGTCGCGGCCCTGTTTCCACCAATCTTTCCACCACCACGCACAAGAAGCAACTATGGTATGCAGATGCCGAGAAATGTGTTCAGCTCTGGCTGAACAATTTCTAATCTTGTGATGTGAACTTGATAAGAAGTCATAGAACCATACAGCACGGAAACAAACCCTTCAGCTCAACTTGCCTATGCCGACCAAGATGCTCTATCTACATTTGACTGTGTTTGTGCCATATCTCTCTAAACCTATTCACGTACCTGTCCAAATGTCCCATAAATGGTTGTTATAATACTAGCCTGAACTATTCCTCTGTTCCATATACTCACCACTCTCTGTACGAGAAAGCTGCCTCTCAGGGTAATTGTAACATAACATCCCAACTTCTCCACTCAATACCTGTACTAATAAAGGCCAATGTGCTGAAAGCCTTCATGACCACCTTATCTACCTGTGACGGCACTTTCAAGGAACTCTACACCTGACAAGGTTCTGCATGGCCGACCAGTTAGAAATTAGTCTGCAGGATCCAAGGGAGCGGATAAGGATTACAGATCATAGGTATCAGTTTAGTTTATTGTTACATGTACTGAGGTACAGTGAAAAGCTTTTGTTGTATGCTAACCAGTCAGCGGAAAGTGTATCTAATGTACAGATACATGATGAGGGAATGACGTTTACTACAAGGTGAAGCCAGTAAAGATAAACCGAGGGTGACTAATGAGGTAGATACTAGTTCAGGACTGTTCTCTAGTTGTGGTAGGATGATTCAGTTGCCTGATAACACCTGGGAAGAAACTGTTCCTAAATCGGGAGGTGTGTGTTTTCACACTTGTATACCTTTTACCTGATGGGGAGAAGAGGTAGTGGACAGGGTGCAACTCATCTTTGATTATGCTGCTGGTCCTGCGAGGCAGCGTGAGGTATAAATGGAGTCAATGGAAGGGAGGTTGGTTTGTATGATGGTCTGTGCTGCGTCCACAATTCATTGCAATTTCTTGCGGTCTTGGATGGAGCTGTTCCCAAACCAAACTGATGCATCCCGATAAAAATGCTTTCTATGGTGCATCTGTAGATGTTGGCGAGAGTTGTTGGGGATATTCTAAACTTGGTAAGCCATCTAAGGAAGAAGAGACGTTGGTGTGTTTTCTTGGCTTCTTCTTCCATAGAAGGCTTCGGAGGTCAGCATGTCCAGGTATTGACCTCCCCACAATCAAAGATATGCTACCTAAAAAAGGCAGCCAGTATCATTGTGGACACACATTACCCAAGCCATGCCCTCATTTTATTCCTGCCATTGGGAAGGAACAGGAGTCTCTCCAGAGATGCTGCCTGTCACGCTGAGTTACTCCTACTCCAGCATTTTGTGTCTAGCTCCCAATGATCATCAGGCTCTTAAACTACAAATACTGCTTAAACTATAAATTGCAAACTGTCTGGTTGCACTGACTTTTCCAATAATATTGTGCTTTGGTTATTTTTTTGTTTATTATGTTATCCATTAGTATTATGTTATCAACTAGTATTATATTAATAGGCCTGTTATGCTGATGGCAATAAGAATTGTATTGTTCTGTTTGCAGTTCACATGTCAATTAGACACTGTTGACAAATACATAGGAAAAGCCTTGTTGCAAACCTTCCCACAGTAGCTACATGTCCAATGGCACTCTCCAGAGGGAGGCTGGTGCATACTGCATCCTGGCTCACCTCCATGCTTCTCTGCAGTGACTCTCCTAGACGTGATGCAGTTTCGCCAGAATAAGATGTTACCAGGGTTCTTCCTGGTAGAATTGTTATGTTTTGAGACCTTGTTCATCTTTGGCATTGTTGGCTTTCT
The DNA here is from genome assembly GCF_028641065.1 of Leucoraja erinaceus. Taxonomy (NCBI): domain Eukaryota; kingdom Metazoa; phylum Chordata; class Chondrichthyes; order Rajiformes; family Rajidae; genus Leucoraja; species Leucoraja erinaceus. Next base: position 51,240,162 of record NC_073384.1, on the reverse strand, counting down.
TCTGCATTATTTTAAGTTTCTAAGTATGCCAATAAGTACAGATTATGCTGATATTATGTCTGAATAGTGTTGGCAGTGCCATAACTGAAATAAAAAAATAACTAAAGCCTGTTGAATTGTCAAAAAATTATAAATAATTAATTGAAATAGTGTAATCAACCAATCTGTAGGTTTGTTACAAATCTTACCTTCAGCGGCGCTGCAATTCTGCCACTGGCCGTGTGCGCAATTTTGCCGTGTTTGAGGGGGGAGGGGTTAAAACACGGTTTTCTCCGACCTGGTCCTGGATTATATTTTGTTGGCGTGCAAGCGTTTGCTAAAGAATCGTTCCGACGGCCATTCTGTGTTTTTTTTAAAAATTCGCCTGACAAGTTAATCGCTGGAGTGATTTTAAAATCAGCTTCTGAAGCCGTCAACGCGGCCGGATTTTACATTGGGGACAGGTAAAAGAAAGTAGTTTGTTTTTATGTATAAAAGCGTTTCTTCAGATGTATTTAATTCACATTTTAAGTTGCGAAACGGTGATTTTTCCCCCCGAACGAACCGGCTGTGTTTTTGCTGCCGATAAGGGTTTAAATCCACCGCAACCGCAACAATCCAATTGATCGCGTTCCAGAAAAACCCACACGCAAGCTGATTTAAATGGCCATTAATTTACAGGTATTAAACATTAAATTCCTTCCATTTGGCCTATAAAACCATGACAATGAGATTTTAAAATTATGTTATATTGTGAATTCTTGTGTGAATGTTATTTGGACACTTAAGCTATTTAAAAATGTTAATCTATTCTTAAGAAATGGATAGATGTTTAGATCTAGTAATTGAATTTTGTAATTACGTAACTAACTAATTATATGCTTTAATTTCAAGTCATCTAAGTAAGATTGTTTCATATTTGTTTCAGAATGCGTCAAGCTACAATAACTGAAAATGTATTTCAGATCTCTTAATTCTTATGGGCTTTTGACAGTTCTCGATCACAGCTTTTGTGTTAAGTCAATGAAAAAGCAATAGGGAACAAATGCTAATTTCCGAGTATGAAAATGGCCATAACTTTTTTAATACTGAAGATATGAAAGTGAATTAGTTGTCAAATTAAACTTCTTTTTATGCTTTATCTGATGGGATAAATTAGACTTGATTTTTAAAATCTCAAAATTTTGAAACATTGCTGCAATCTGGCCTTCCAAAACATCATTCAATACCCTGCAAGACATAATCTTCAACTACTTTAAATGTGGTAGTGCTTATTTCAGGCAGTGTTTCAGAACCCTATCGTATTGTGGTTGAAGAGAACCGTTCATTTCCCTATTTGTACAAGTGAAGCATACGTTCTAGTTCAAATTCCATCTAGTATTAGTTCAAATTGCATATTCACAATTTGATAATAACGAACTATTCATTCCAGCGTTATTCCTCAGATAAACAAAATGGTTTGGAATCAAAACAGTACTTTGCGTGGACAGACCTGCTCACCGTGTTGAATATATGCTTTCAACCCAATCACCAGACACAGTCTATATTGATTTACTAAAAAGTTTACAGACTTTTCGGATTTTAATATGTTTTTATTTAATGGAGCAGGAATAAAACGCCCGAGTTGAACGAGTCACAAAACATTTTAGTAACCATTTACACGTCGGAGTTATTGAAAGTGGAATCTACTATTAGCAAACGTTAAGGAAGTAGCAAGTAGACAAAAATGCTGGAGAAACTCAGCAGGTGAGACAGCATCTAACATTGCAGATTATGCTGCAATCTGCACTGCAACGAAAATCAAACGACACCATGATCTCAACCCGAGTTACACAAAGTCGATTATGTCTAAGGGTCACTTCCCTCGTATCACTGTTGTTGCAAAACTGAATTCCAACACAGTACGTGAAAGTTCAGGGGCGATTCGCGAAACTCAACTACATTCCTTCTACTGAAGGAAGGCGTGGATACAGGGTGAAAGGTCAACGCTGTCTTTAAGCAACTAGTCCAAACGCCGCTAAATAAAAGGGCGGACTGGGAAAAATGCAAAGTTACCGGAGTGGGAAGGCAGATAAGAGATAAAAAGCTGGATGGAGAAACTCAGCGGGACAGAGAGCAGGAGGGGAAGCTATAGGATCTTTGAGGTGAAGCGCTCCCCAGCAAAACCTCAGTCTCTGTGGAAGGCGACCAATGAGCGGCGGTGTGGGCGGTGCCTGGGGCGCGGCCGGCCGGCGGGGTGGATGCGCACGCACGCTTGGTTCAGGGCAAGGACCCCGGTGCCACGCTGGGCTCACTGAAAGCAAGTGGGAAGGGGAGGGAACCATTTTACTTTTCAGACTTCACGCGGGGTTATTGCACAAAAGCAAAAAAATCGATGCAAAATATACATGTAGTCGACACGACCTTCATTTGAGTAAAATCATCTTGCAAATGGCCGGGTCATGTGATTGCGAGACCCCCCCCTCCCCCCTTCCTCATCACCCACGGAACACATTCCAATTAGTTTTAATATATTTAAATTTATTTCAATCTTATGTTTCTAATTCATCCGTATGGATTTCTTGGGAGGACAGATCAATGCAAATTTTAAAAAGACACGTAACCGAGACATCTATTTATAAACTCTTTCCCGTACCTGATGACGGTTGGTGGAGAGAATGCATAGGCGTTTTTAAATATATATATATATATATTATTCATCGAAACACAAAGAGAGGAATGGCAAAAAAAAAGCTATTTATTAAAAGCATTTTCAAATCGACAGCTGTCATTTTAAAAAGAAAAGTGCAAAGAAGTTTCAAACATCCCCCCCTTCCAAAAAAAAGTCCAAATGCAGGACAAAAAGTTCGAAAAAGATGCATTTAATAAAAAAAATACAGAGATCCCGCTTTAAAAATATGCATATAACTTGGGAGGCGAAAAAGTATTTTTTTTTCCTTGCAGGAAAATGCCCTGAACAGCTCTTATTTTGCTTGTGTGTTGAGTGGATTTTTTTTTGTTCTTGGTCATCTCGCCCCTGATTTGATGGCGAGGAAACCCCGTTGACAAGGCACGCTTCATGACGGTGAGTTCCTTCAGTGTATTATAATTTTGCGATAAAAATTTCAAGGAAAAAAACCCAACTCCTTCGGGGAGGGGGGGAAAGGAAAAAAAATAGGGTCTAAGGGAAATATTTTTTTTAGAAAAATCACCTCCCCGCCTTTAGAAGCTGCAGCTGAAAGAGGAGGGGGAAAAAAATCACCCATCAACGACAACAGTAACCATCACCACCAAAAGAAAAGCATCTGCACTTTTCAAAAAAAACCTTTCGCCCCTCATCTCCACCCTCTCCCCAAACTAAATGAGTCATTGATTGTAAAGAGCCGGTCGAAAATATAGTTTTACTTTCCGCCCCCGTGATCACGATGAGTTTAAAAAAAATAGACGCCCGAGAGGGAGAGGGAAATAATCGTCTGAAATCCCTCCCTCTTTTTCCTGCTTTCTAAGCGGTTTTATCTGGAGTCACGGGCGGGTGTTGGAAACGCCATTTGGTAAATGGACCTCACGGGGTTATTTTTCAAAGCGACGGGTCTAGATTTTTCCCAGTAGGTTTTTTTCCCACCACCGTCACTACTTTTCCTCGGCTTCCCCCCGAAGAGAAGCAGAAGCCCGCCTAAAGATGGACGAAGCCAGGCTGCTAGGCGGCTTCTTCTGGATCTGGAGCGTTAAAAGAAAAATCTCGCACACACATACACACCTGCCCATTCTACTACCGTTGGCCAGCAGCTGCTTCCTCCCGAACAGCTAAAATAAGATAAACCTAAAGCCCATCGCGAGTAGAGGAAAAAAACCGAGTGAAGCCTTTCCGTCTACGCTTGTTTATGGCAACGGGCGGGTTTGGATGCCGATTTTTTGTTTCTTTAAAAAAAAAAGACTTTTAAGTTCCCCTTAAGGTTCCCCGAATCATTTCGACTCGATTCGTTCGAGTTTTTGTTTAAATGATTTTGTTTAAAATTAAAGCTTCCATTTTAAGTGCCGAGGGCGAGCTGTCGATTTCGCGCAACATGGCGATATCAGTGAATCCCTCTCCTTCCCCTTCATCTTATTCAATTTTAAGCCGATTTCCACCCTTTTGCTGCTCGCACCGATCTCTGGAAATAAAATATAAAACCTGGGCTAAGAATCTCCGGCATCGCCTCTCTTCATTGCATTCGGTCCGTCACTTTAGCTGATTTAGCGCCTGTCCTACCTCGTCGGAAAAGCTTGATTTAAATTAGAAAAAAATCCCTTTTCTTTCCTTTGCTGGACGGCAACTAAAGTTGTTGTAACGAGGAAAGAAAGCACGATCTGATGTTCAGTTTGTGGAATATGTTTTTAACCACTGCATCTCGCTGTGGGCGGGATTTGAAGCTCGGTCTCAGCCCATCTTTTTTTAAAAGAACTGAAACCGCTCTCGCTTTTAACTTTAAACCGTGTTTTTTTTTTAAAGAACTGGATCCTTGCAGCTGTTTAATTTCCTTAATTTTGACGGTACTTGCCCCAGTGAAATCAGTGCCTTCCTTTACGGCCTTTTGTTTTCGTTTAAAAATCAAAAGTTTACTGTAACAAACTACTACACTCTCCTTTGACCACGTTGGCAATAAGCAGAATAGAATTTTCCATTAAGAGACAATGTTAATTCAAATCTCAGGTCGTCGTGTACTGTAGATGATCAAGCTGGCGCAGTGCCAGCAGCGGTTGCGCACTTTAAATTTGCTGAAGCGACGCCATTTTCATTGCTTGAGAAGCCCAACGTTTTTTCATACATTTTACTTGCAAACTGTAAAATCGTTATGTGGCTTGTTGATTATCTGTTGATATGTAGCATAATATGTATTTAATGACAACCTACATCCTTATCTAAAATAACGACATCACTGGTCGATTTTACAATTTTTTTCATACGATGAGTTTCTGTGTCCACCATTTCTTATATTTTTCTGAAACCTCATGAATCTCTCCAAAAACCTTCTGATCATTTTTCATTCTCTGGGTATTCATTTCCAGTGATTTCAGCGAAATTGCCTTCAGCGGATGGATGATGCACTCACTGTTGCTCTTTTTCACTTAAAACCATGATTTTTAAAAAGAAATGTAGCTTAGAAAAAAATAATAAGTATTGTATCACAACAAATCAGAACACAGGGAATGGAGGAATCCGACAGAAATAGACTAACCTAATTCACGAAGAGAACCAATAAGAATTCAAGAAGATGAGGATTGATAAACAAGGGGATGACTAGAATTCACAAAATAGATATAAAGCAATTCACAAAATGGGTATCGCACTAAGGACGTGAACAAAGATCATAACCTTGCATCAACATTGCTCAAAATCACAGCAAGAGATCACAAAGTTGGTGGGGTGAGCCAGGTTTCTGGATCCAGGATTGTCACACGAGGGTCTGAAACCGGATCGCTGTCGGGAAAAGGACGGGAAGATGCATCCGCAAAATGAAGACGACTCAAAAAGATGAAATCTTACTGATTTGGGGAAATATGATGGATCAGGGTGATATCCTGATTTGGTGGCAGCAGGTGTCTCTTAATAAGCTCAAGCATTGTGTGCTGACACCCAATTGAAGTTGGTCATACAGTTAGAAGACCTGTGAAAAAACAACTTCTAGTTGTTGCGTTGAAGAAGAAACAGCACCTGTGGGCCTTAAAACATAAAGATTGGACATGTGGAGGACTCTTATAAAGGTGTTATTCAGTGATGAAAGCCATTTTCTGGTTCAGGGCCAACGTAGCTAATGTGTTTGGAAATCAGTTGCAGAGCCTGTGAGAAAATCCTCACAATCTGTCAAACATCCTGAAATGATGATGTTTTAGGGTCGGTCAGGACAATGAGCCATGATGATAATAATAATAATAATAATAATAAATTTTATTTTTTATTTTCGGGCGCCTTTCAAATCTCAAGGACACCTTACAAAGATTAACAGAAGAGAAAAAAGCATATAGTCGGAGAAAAATAAATAATAAGGACATCATCAATACACAAATTAAAGATAGAAATCGCTCCAAAGACACAAAATCAAAAAATCAAAAAAACACAATGTGAAGAGAGAGCAGCGGCAGCTAAAGCGCGCCAGCGTCCACTCTCCCTTCCGACAGCCATCTTGGACACAGACTTAACAAAGTAACTTACACACAGAAAAATCAACCCCTACAGTGGTTACCACTGTGGGGGAAGGCACAATGTCCAGTCCCCAACCCCAGTTCTCCCAGAAGTCGGGCCTATTGAGGCCACTGCTGTTCCCTCTACGGAGGCCCGATGTTCCTGGCCGTTCTGGCTGGGTGCTGTTGCCCCGGCGTCGGGAGAGTCCTCACAGCGGCTGGGCCACCTGGAACGGCCGCTTCCTAGCAGGGGATTGTCGGCTTCCGAAGCCGACAAGGATGCACCGGGTTGGAGCTCCCAGGCTCCCGATGTTAATGTTGGTACTGCCCGCTCCGCTCCGCAGACCCGCAGCCAGAGGTGATGATCACGGCGGTCCAGCTCACCGGAGCTCCAGCGCGGCGACCCAGGCAAGGCATCGCCCGCTCCGCGATAGCGCTCCAGCACTGTGCCGCCACCGAAGCCGAGGTGCTGGGCGGTCCCTGCCAGGAAACGGAACTCCACGCCCGCTGGTAGCCACGAGGACGGGTCGACGGGCAGCCTGGAGAAAAAGCTGCCTCACCGACCAGGTACGGACCTAGAAGTAAGATTACCTCCTTCCCCCCACATTAAGAAGTCCATTTCTCCGAACAAACGAAGAACAAGACTAACTAAAAACTGAAAAATAAATGAATTAAACGGACGGCTGATGGTTATCAGCCGTTCCCCAAGATGGCTCCTCCTCGAGTCATGATATACAAATATCATGACCTTTGTATCAGCTGACTTGGAGGTCAGATCGCATGTGCACTGTATAAGCCTAGGCAGGGGGCTATGGTGGAGTGAGATAATAAATACGGAGACCAAGGAATGTAACTTCAAAATATTGTGTCAGTATCATTATTATTCCACGTGTGAGGGCAGGATGTGACATTGGCAATGAGGATATTTTGGATTCTGAATCCGTGGCTACGAGCTGGAAAAATATTTTATTTTAGAAATGGCAGTCGCTGGAGCTGATTTTTTAGCACTTCGCGGAGTTCCACACTTTGATCCGATGGGTGATGCGAGTACCGTCAGCGTGAAGTGGAATGCTTGGCTGCAGGAATTCGAAGCTTATGTTGACAGTCGAGCGCTCTTTCTTGAGGAGAGTACCCCGGGGCAGAATACACAGCGGCAGTTCGAGAAATGAAGGAAAACTATAAGAAAGCCATTGATGCTTTGAACAGTCATGTGGTGGTGCCGAATGCAACATTTCAGCGCCATTTATTCCGTAAAGCAATGCAGGAAGAGGGCGAGACTGTTGCTCAATTTGGACTCAGACAGGATGCACATATGCGGCTGCTGATGTGGAAATCCAGATATTGGATCAGGTTGTCTAACATTGCAGGTTAGACAAGCTCAGGAGAAGGCTGCTAGAAAAAGGGGAGTGAGTTAAACCTTTGTCGATTGCAGCAGCTCTGTTGAAGGACAATTTCACAGCATGAAATTGAAAGATTCCAAGACTGGGCATGTTAACCAGCTGTCCTATGGTAGACCAAAAAGTATGCCTGAACGTGAGATCGAGTGTTACAGGTGTGCAACAAGGGTCACATAGGGAAAGATGCATGTTGTCCAGCAAAAGGTAGAACATGTACGAAATGTGGAGATAAAGATCATTTTGCAAAGAAATGTAAAAGTAAGCCTAGGGACAAGACAAGTGATTACAACAAGAAAGGGAAGGCCAGTGAAATGAAAGACAGACCGTGGCAGAAAAAGAAGGACCATGTCCGTCGCGTAAAAGCGGATTTTGGAAGTGATGACGACAGTGATAAAGCTGGTGAGCATGCTGTTAAAATGAATTATTAGTTTGCATTGAATGAGAGCCATCACGAGAAAGTTGCGGTGACCATCGGAGGTGTTACAGTGCCAGTAATTGTAGATTCTGGTAGCGACAGCAACGTAATTGACAGATAACTTTGGGAATGCTTGAAACAGCAGAAAATCAAGTGCACGTCAAGGAGGTGTAGTAGGAAGTTATATCCATACACTGCAACTAAACCATTGCAGACCATTGGATGTTTCACGGCTAAAGTAGAAGTCGGAGATAGAGAAACTGAAACAGAATTCGTGGTGATGGAGGAGAAGGGAGAATCTCTGCTGAGTAGAAATACAGCTCGAGAGCTGGGAGTGCTTCACATTGGAGTGCATGTCAATTCAGTGCAGTCATATGATGACATGAGGCAGGAATTTCATTCAGTATTCCAAGGGGTTTGAAAATTGAAAGGCCGGCAAGTGAAGTTAGCCATTGATGAAAATGTCAAGGCGATAGCTCAACCGGTGCGGAGAACGCCATTTGGACTTTGTGGAAAAGTAGAAGCTAAAATCAAGGAGTTGATTGATCAGGACATTATTGAACCAGTTGAACTTTCGACACCATGGGTGAGTCCAGTTGTGATTGTGCCGAACCCAATGATGACATTAGACTGCGTTGAATTGAGGAAAGCCAATGAGGCAATAAACAGGGAAAGGCACCCAATTCCTACGGTTGATGAGGTGCTACAAGAGTTATCAACCAGTAAGGTGTTTTCCAAAAATTGATCTCGTGGGGATATCATCAGGTGGAATTCAGAATTACATCCAGAGTCAAGAGAGGTGACAACATTCGTCACTCACTGCGGATTCTAACGGTACAAAAGACTGATGCTTGGAATCATTACTGCTCCCTAGATCTGTCAGTAGGAAATCCACAGAGCGATTCAAGGTGTACCTGGAGTAGCAAACATATCAGATGACATTATCGACCATGCATCAATTCATGAGGAGCATGACAGGAGGTTGAAGCTAGTGTTGACTAAACTTCAAGAAGCAGGACTCACTGTGAATGAAGACAAGTGCAAGTTTGGCATCTTTGAGATGGATTTCATGGGACACAGACTCACAAGTGAAGGGCTGAACCCAGCCAAAAAAGAAGTGAAAGCTGTTGCATATGCACGTGAACCTCAGAATGCAACCGAGATGAGGAGTTTTCTAGGACTGGTCAATTATCGTGCAAAATCTATTCCAAATTTTGCTACACTGGCAGATCCGCTGAGAAAGTTGACCAGGAAAGACGAACGGTTCCAGTTTGGTAGTGAACAGAGACAGGCATTCAAATCACTGAAACAGTCTATAATGAGTGCAGAAACCCTTGGATATTATGATCCAGCTGCACCAACAAAAGTGATAGCAGATGCTAGTCCGGTCGGCTTAGGAGCAGTGCTGGTACAGACATATGCAGATGGACCCATCAACCATTCCTCAGCCCACCCGGCCAACCTAAAGACCTTCACTATCTGCAATTTCACCCACTTTCGTATCATCTGCAAACTTGCTTATCTTGCCAAGTACGTAATGGGTCGAGACCCATCTTCAGGCATCTATATCATCCTGGCATAGGTACTATTATTGTCAAAGTGATCCAGTGATGAATGTAGTGTGAAGGATATGGTGCAGATGTGGGCCATTACCAATCTTTTAAAGCACTTAATTATGGTTGATGTGGTAAGCTACTGGGCTGTAGTCATTGAGACAGATTGCCTATTTTTCTCTGGGATTCAAATGATGGAGGTTTCCTTAAAATAGATGGGGGCAATAGACTATTGGAGTGAGAGGTTGATGATGTAGATGGACACTGTGATTGGCACATGATTTCAGAACTCGTTCAGGGACACTGACAGACTGGATCCTTTCTAAGTGTTTACCCTTATTAAAGCAAATCTGAAATGCCTCTGATATGTATGAGATCCGGTAGGGGAGCGCACCTCGGTGGAACTTAATAAACCTAATCCTAACTCTATTTGCCTGTTCGAAATAGGCGTAAAAGGCATTGTGCTCTTCCAGGAGAGATGTGTCATTGCCGGAGATCACTGATAGCCTTCGATATTGTTTCATGCTTCCAAAGATATGTTAAACTGCTGATAAATGGTTGGCCAATATATGCCTATGCCCTCTGCTATAATACTAAATTGCATCGGATGCCCAATAATGTTGGTACCTGATACAAGTAACAATTACCCATATTAAAATTTACAGTTGTTGGGCTCGTAACCTAAGGATGCATCACAGCTGAGCATGGTTTAACACAATTTCAAGAATTGTAGGTAACATTCATAATTGAGAGGCCTTAATTTCCCCCTCAATTAGCTCTCATAGGTTTTCTCCTCAGTAAAACAGATCTTGCTGCTATCAATGATAAAATTGGAATCAAAAACAGATTATTACCTAAATGGACTGCTAGTGTGTAAAGTTCGGATGGGTCTAAGTGCTTGTGCATGAATTACACAAAGTTCACAAACAGATCTAACAAGCATTTAAAAAAGCAAATAGCATGTTGGTCTTTATTGCAAAGGAGTTGAAGTTTAAGAATTGGGAAGTTTGATTGCAGTTGTATCGGGTGTTCATGAGGCCACATCTGAAATACTATGGACAGTTATGGTTTCCTTCTTTAAAAACAGATTCAGTAGATTGGAGGGTTTACCAGGCTAATTCATGGGAAGAGAGAGTTATCCTAACGAGAGAGTAGATATATGGGTCTGTATTCCTTGATTCCCTGTTGATAAAAAATGAAGTTGAGCTTAGTTATTAGAGCTAATCTTGGCATCATGTTCTGCACACATTGTGTGCTGAAGGGCCTTTTCTTGTGCTATCCTGTTCTATGTTCTACCACAAAATATGTTGCTCATTTAAAACTGTACATAGAAATATATTTCAGATGGTAATGATCTCTGGAATACTCTGCCCTTCAAGGGCCTGTCCCACAAGCATGCGACTCCATGCGGCAAGCGCGACCTAACGTGGTCGCTTGAGGTGTACGGCCTCGCGGGGCCGGTCCCACTTCGATCGCCGGAGCCGTATGGAGTTGTGCGGAGCTGGTCCCGACATCGCGCGGGGCTCCGAAAAACTGACCGTGTTCAAAAATTCCGCGCGGCAACGGCCTGCCGACCCGCAGCTGCCTCGACCCCGTACGTCATGCGTGAACGTCCCGCGGACTTTGCTCGAACTTTATGTCACTCACTCGACCTCCGCGCGGCCCCCGCTTCTGGATTGGTCGCGCTTGCCGCATGCAGTTGCATGCTCGTGGGACAGACCCTTTAGGTCGCGCTTGCCGCATGGAGTCGCATGCTTGTGGGACAGGCCCTTTAGTGTGGTGGAGATGAGATTGTTAGATGTAATTAAGATGGAGACAGTTAAGTTTTTGAAAAATCAAAGGTTACGGGAAACATACTGAAGCGGAGTTGAGTCCAACATGTATCAATCATGATCATGTTGAATGGTGACGGTGCAGGCCCGAGAAGCCAATTGGCCTACCCTTCTCTAATTTTCTAGTGCTCTTACAAATCCTTCAGCTACTCACTGGTTAAAGTCACTAGGGTATTGGAAGTCTGAAGAAGGGTCTCGCCCCAAAACATCGCCTATTCATTGTAAAACCCTACAAAGATTAATTTCACAAGAGAGGTACTCATAAATATCGGACATACGGTACCTCCAAACATCGTTCCGGATTTCTCTCACTCGCTGGATTATTTGTACATACTCGTTGGCGGGGCTGTGGCTGCGTTCAAGGTCTTGAGACGGAGGAGGACCCGTGGGAAACGCTCTGGAGCTCTCACCCGATTCCGGCAACGAGGATCACGCACACCACTCCCGAGCATATTCCTGGCAAAAGTACGTTCTCTCAAGAACAAAGTGGACGAACTGCAACTCCTGCATCGGACAAACAAGGACTTCTCTCGAGCTGCTGCCCTGTGTTTCACCGAGACCTGGCTTTGTGAGTCGACCCCGGACAGCGCGCTGCAACTTGCTGGCTTCCAACTTCACAAAGTGGATCGCAAAGTGGAGGCAGCGGGGAAATCAAGAGGCGGTGGAATATGCTTCTATACCAACCAGGACTGGTGCAGCGACATCACGGTACTGTCAAATTTCTGTTCTCCCAACCTAGAATCCCTTTTTATAAACTGCAAACCCTTCTGCTCTCAGAGGGAATTTAACTCCTTTATTCTCGCTGGAGTTTACATTCCCCCTCAAGCCTGCGTACGTGAGGCGCAAATGCAACTCGCTGACCAGGTAATGAGGATAGAGAGTGACTTCCCGGACTCCATGGTCATTGTTTTGGGGGACTTTACAAAGCTAACCTCAGCTGTGACCTTCCAAAATACAGACTTCATGTTACCTGCCCCACCATATCGCTCTGTTCCCCGGGCGGGTCTGGGTCTCTTTGATCATTGCATAGTTCACCTTATTCTGACCTAGAGGCAGAAACTAAAAGCTGCAAAGCCTGTGGTCAGTACAACGAAAAGGGGACAAGCGAGGGCATTGAGAACCTGCAATCCTGCTTTGACTGTACGGATTGGAATGTGTCATCATATGTCAGCTTTTGCGAGGACAATGCATTCCAACTAAGACCCAGACATGGTTCAACAACAACAAGCCCTGGTTCACTGCAGAACTCAGACAGCTCCAACGGTCTAAAGAGAAGGCCTACAGGAGCGGGGATGCAGACCTCTACAGGCAGGCCAAGTACAAGCTCAGTAGAGGAATCAGAACTGCCAAGGAAAGGTACTCTGAGAAGTTGAAGAGCAAGTTCTCAGCTTTGGAAGGGCTTGCAAGAAATTACCAGCTACAAGAGGAAAGCCCCCCGCTCTCTGGACAATCGTCAGCTGACCAACGACCTGAATGAGTTTTACTGCGTTTGAAAATCAGAAACATAACCCTGGTACCCCCTCCCCAACCAACACAGCCAGACCCGTCTACAAAGAATGGACCCTGCACCCTCTCCTTCCCATTCACCACGTCACACCTACTTAAGGCAAGACTCCAGTATGAAAAGACTGGACCATTTCCCACCCCAACCAACACTTCACACCCACTCACAGCCTGACCTCAGTTTGCAAAGACTGTACTACACTCTACACCCACCCCCCTCCAATCACCACTTCACACCCAATCATCCACACCCTCTGTGCTGCACAACATAACTTATCCAATATCAACAATAAAAATAGAGGAGGTGGAGAGGCTTTTCAGAGGACAAAAGAGCCGGAAATCTCCAGGACCTGACAATGTTTCCCCCTCTACTCTTAAGCTCTGTGGCACCGGTCTATACAGACATTTTTAACCAGTCCCTGCAGAAGTACTGTCCCTGCCTGCTTCAAAGTCTGTGCTATTGTCTCTGTACCCAAAAAGGCAAGGATTACTTGTCTTAATGACTACAGGCCTGTCGCACTGACCTCTGTAGTCACGAAGCCACTCGAAAGGCTTGTGCTGGCCAAGCTGAAAAATATTACAAACTCCCTGTTGGACCCTCTGCAGTTTGCATATCGGGCCAATAGATCTGTGGATGATGCAGTCAATCTGGGCCTCCACTTCATCCTACAGCACCTAGACCGCCAGGGGACCTATGCGAGGATCCTGTTTGTTGATTTTAGCTCTGCATTCAACACCATTGTGCCAGAGTTACTACACTCCAAACTTTCCGAGTTGACTGTGCCTGAATCCCTCTGTCAGTGGATCACCAATTTCCTGACACTGGAAGCAGCATGCGAGGCTGGGAAAGCACATCTCGGACCCGCAAACACTCAGCATAGGAGCACCGCAAGGTTGCGTACTCTCTCCTCTACTCTCTCTACACCAACGACTGCAGCTCCACAGACACCTCTGTCAAGCTTCTCAAGTTTGCGGACGACACAACCCTGATTGGACTGATCCAGGATGGGGAGGAATCTGCCTACAGACAGGAAGTGTCACAGCTGGCGTCCTGGTGCCATCGCAACAATCTAGAGCTCAATGCTCTTAAGACTGTGGAACTGATTGTAGACTTTAGGTGAGCCCCCCCCTCCCCTCACCCCACTCACCATCAACAACACCACAGTCGCATTTGTGGAGTCTTTTAAGTTCCTGGGAACCATCATCTCCAAGGAAGTTAAGTGGGTGGCTACCATCGACTCCACAGTCAAAAAGGCACAACAGAGGATGTACTTCCTGTGGCAGCTGAGGAAGCACAATCTGCCACAGGCAATGATGGTCCAATTCTACACGGCCATCGTAGAGTCTGTTCTCACCTTCTCCATCATGGTCTGGTTTGGATCAGCTACCAAGCACGACACCTGGAGGCTGCAGCGAATCGTCCGATCAGCAGAGAAGATTATTGGCTGCAACCTTCCCTCCATTGATGAACTGTACACTGCAAGGGCCAGGAAGCGAGCGGGCAAGATCATCTCTGACCCCTCTCACCCTGGCCACAAACTCTTTGAATCACTTCCCTCTGGAAGGCGACTCCGGACTGTCAAAGTTGCCACAGCCAGACATAAAAACAGTTTTTATCCACGAGTAGTTGCTCTACTCAACAGCCAAAAATCTGTAACCTCCCTTTGATCTGGTATTTTTTTGGTTCACATGCTTGATCAATGTTGTTTCATCATTAATGTTTTATTATTAATGTTTAGTGTTTTCTGAGTCATTCGTAACTGTCACTGTATGTCATGTTACGTGGGCGGAGCACCAAGGCAAATTCCTTGTATGTGAATACTTGGCCGATAAACTTACTTACTTATTCCTTCGCACCATAGATGCTGCCTCATCCGCCGAGTTTCTCCAGCATTTTTGTCTGCCTTTGGGATATTGGGAGAGGCTTCTTCTAATGGATTAAATACTTTTAGGTTTCAAAAAGATGAGCTTTAATCTGGATATGAATGGAAGAGCTAAAGGAAAGGTGACAAAACTCTGAAACAGTTTGCAAACCCAAAGCCAGTGATGCCAAATAAATCATTAATCAACTGGAATTGTACAGATAAGCCCTATCCACAAAAGTGCAGGCCAAATAAATCTGTTATGGCTCAGCTAGGAGGGATTCTATCGGTGCAACTCTTAGTCGTCAGAAAATTGATGGAAGGTGATATAAACCATGTTGTCAAACAGCACCTACACTTCAGTAGCCTTTTCAACAAGTTCCAATCTGGGCCTCTTGGCTCCAAACGTCATTCGTGGCTTGGATCAAACATGGGCCAAATAGTTAAATTCCTCAGGTAGGAATTACTACAATTAACATAGGCTACATTGTGACTGAATGTGAGATTAAGGAGCCCCAGCTAAAAATTAAAGTAATTTAGAGGGAAAATAGGATTGCTCTATGAGCTGGCATGCACTTTTTCTAAAGCCTTTTTCTATGTCAAAGAAAACTATGGAAAAAAAATATATAGAATCAGAATCAGGCAAAAACTCAACACCTTGGAAACCTAACTGAAGTAAACTTGGAAATGAAGATGAATGCGCTTGACAGAGTTCGATCATCTCATCTCTAAGACAGCATTACTTTTTCATTTGCTTATAGTTCTTCCAGTTGATATATTGCATTACTCACGGCGTGCTCTCTGTTATTGGGAAAGCAAACGCAGATTAGGTAACTGCTTTGCTAAATGCCTTATTTCAATCAGCAAGCATGATCCCAAACTTTGAGTTGCCTGTCATTTTAAGTCTTAATTTCATCTCTCAATATTTGGCTTTAAATACTGACTTAAACAATTTTACATTTCCAGCATTCAATTTTTTTTTTTTGGAAATCATAGATATTTATTTTGTCTTTCCTGTTTATACCTCCTTTAGATATAGCTTTTGTTAGTCAGTAGATAACTAAGAAAGTGAGAAAGGAATTCCAGATGGAAATCAACTGAAGGAATGGAAAACGGAATGGCAGATGGATAAATGTGAAATAATTTTTTTTTAAATTTCAAAATAGACTTTATTCAAGTAATAAATATATACAGTACGTGAACCGTGCGAAAAAGGAGTGGAAGGACCTTAGGCTGTGACCCTCCCCCACCGAGCCCTGACGTGGCTGCACCAAGCTTCAGAGCGTCCCTCAGCACGTACTCCTGCAGTCTGCAGCGGGCCAGTCAGCAACATTCCCTGATGGATATCTCGCTCTGCTGGGTGGTGAACGATGCTCAGGCAGACCAAAGAGCGTCTTTCACCGAGTTGATGACCTTCCAGCAGCACTCGATGTCAGTCTCTGAATGTGTCCCTGGGAACAGTCCGTAAATTACAGAGTCCTCTGTGACGGAGCTATTCGGGATAAAACGTTCCAGGGACCCCTGCATCCTTCTGACTCTTTTTGCAAATCCACACTTTGCGAAGAGGTGGGCAACCATCTCCTCTCCATAGCTGCCGCCCCGAGGGCAGCGTGCGGTGGCAGTGAGGTTCCGACGGTGCAGGAAGGATCTGACTGGGAGGGCTCCCCTCACCGCCAGCCAAGCCAGGTCTTGGTGCTTGTTAGTGAGTGTAAACAAGCACCAGATACAGTATATGATTCAGATACATCTTTAATCAGCACTGAAACTTAACAGCATTAAGGACGGTTGGTTGTCAGTACATCCTAGCTGCTCAGACTGGCAGTGCCGGGAACGAGTGGTAGTATAAGTGTTATAGTGGGGTGGAGTTAGTGATGCTGGCTTATGTGTGATTGGTTCACATGCATCATCAATCTACATCCTTCCCCCTAAAGATCAAGTGTGGAAGGGCACTCATATCATGGAGTTAAACATACTCGTCATATCTGTCTGGAGGTCTACTGACACGGCCCGAGCGCGTGCGGACCAAACCCTGCCCCCCCTCACCAGAAAGATGAGACGGAGAGCCTGGAGGCGAGAATGGCGCGGTGGAGGCCTGTGGTGACCGAAAGGGGAAACATGCGGTAGGTGAAGCCCCGTGGTTAGTGGAGACTGAGGGACATGGAGGGGTGCAAGGCATACGGGTGGGAGACATTGCAAAAGGCGGCAGGAACTGGAGCGGCGGAGCATAGCGACCAACAGGCGGTGGTCGGGGCTCCCTCACAGCAAGCAGGTGTTGTTGACTTGTCCGGTATACCGCTCCCTCACAGTCCACAAGGTAGGATCGTGGCTCGTCAGTTGGGCTAACAACAGTGCCCAGACGGGAATGTCCAGTTGAAGTTCGTAGACGGACGACCTGGCCCAGTAGTAGAGGCTTGAGTGGTCTGCTGGAACTGTCGTATAACTGTTTCTGGATGTCATGCTTCTCTTGGAGACGTTTCTGGATAGTGGCAGGCTTCAGCACCCGAGGGACCAGCCGCTGTTGTGCGATGGGGACCGGAGACCTCGTCAATCTCGACATTAGGCGCTGTGCCGGCGATCCCAAGGTACTGTCTCTGGCAATGTTTCTGAGATTCAGGAGATCGAGATAGACGTCTGACTTTGAAATGCGCGCTCCCTCCAACAAGTGCTTGGCGCTTTTGACAGCGTGTTCAGCGAGTCCATTACTCTGTGGATACTCGGGACTGCTCGTGACGTGCTGGAAGTTCCATCGGTCTGCGAAAAGCTTGAACATGTGGCTGGTGACTGCCGACTTGTCGGTTCTCAGGCTGACAGGAACGTCATAGGCGGAGAAGTGTCTTTTTAGCTTCTTGATGACCATCTCAGATGTGAGGGAGGTCAGTTGGTCTAGTTCAAACCAGTTAGAAAAGGAGTCGACCAGAACGAGGTAGTGCTTTCCGCACCATTCGAAAATATCTGCCGCCAGCGACGTCCAGGGCAGCGCTGGTGGAGGTTGTTGCAGAAGGGGCTGCCGCTGCTGATGAGGCGCAAGGTTGTTGCAAGTGGGGCAGGAGGCTATGCGGTCCCGGATGTACTTGAACAGACCACGAGCGCGTGCCAGTGTGGAGTTGGCTCCTGGGTGACCGCTGTGTGCCTCTTTGAAGTATTCATCTCGTAGCGATGAGGGTATCACTACTTTGTGACCCTTAACGATAACACCATCCAGAACCACCAGTTCATCACGGACCAGGAAGAACGGCTGCACCTCTGTGGACGTGTTGGATTGTTTGTCTGGCCAGGCTGTTTTGATGATGGAGGAGAGGGTTTGAAGCGTATCGTCAGTCGCAGTGTGCGCGGTCATGGTGCGCAGTTGCTTACTGGAGACGAGATCGACACTGAGGACCGTGAAATTTTCCTGTTCATAGGGATGTTCGCAAGATGCCTGAGGTGCACGAGAGGTGTCAGCGACATGCATGTCCTTACCTTTTGTGTAGGTAATAGAGAAATCGTACCGCTGCAGCTGCATCATCATACGCTGCAAGCGAGCTGGCGCGGCATGGATGGGCTTGTTCAGGATTGTCACCAGTGGCTGGTGGTCCGTATCGACCGTGAAGGTGTTGCCAAAGACGAAGTCGTGGAATTTGGAGCAGGGAAAAACGACAGCCAGCAGTTCCTTTTCGATTTGCGCGTAGTGTTGCTCCGTGTTGGTCATGGTGCGAGAGGCATACGAGACAGGTAGTAGGACGCCATCGGCAGATGGTTGCAAGCAGGCTGCGCGGAGCCCGAATTTCGAGGCATCGCAGGTGATCGTCACCGGACGTTTCAGGTCGAAAAAAGTCAGGGTCGGTGCACTGGTTAGTTTGCACTTTAATACATCGAAGGCAACCTAATGTTGCCGGAACCATGACCATGCAGTGTCCTTTTTGGTCAACTGCTGCAGTGTGGAGTTTTGTTCACTGAGGTTCGGTATGAACTTTCCGAGATAGTTTACCATGCCCAGAAAACGTTGCAGGCCTTTCACGTCTGTGGGGGCAGGCATTTCTGTGATGGCAGCAGCTTTCTTCGGATCAGGTTTGAGGCCATCAGGAGTGAAGATGTGGCCGACGTAGGAGACCTCTGGAACCCTAAACTTGCAATTGTCAGGATTGAGCTTGAGGTTGATCTTGAGCGCTCCGCTGCGTCTTATCCATACACGGGGATATCGTCGACAATAATGGCACAGTAGGTCCTCGAATAACTGCTCAATAGTGCTTTGGAAGACTTCACTGGTGGAGTTGATTCCGAATGGAATTCTCAGAAACTTGTATCTGCTGAATGGGTGGCAAATATTGTGAGGTTTGATGACTTCTTGTCCAGCGGTATCTGCCAGAAAGAGTTCTTTGCATCGAGGACAGAAATTAGGGTGGCCATCCCGACCTTTGCCGCAACATCCTCGACGGTCTTCATGGGATGGTGTGGGCGCTTAATGGCAGTGTTCAGGTATTTTGGGTTGATGCACAGGCGGATTTCATTTTTTCCCTTCTTGACTGTGGCAATCATGGTTGAGACCCAGTCGGAGGGGTCGCTGACTACTTCAATTACACTGCCACCCAGCTTTGTGTCATCCACAAAGTTGGAGATGCCTTAGAATATTCTAAGGGTATTTTCTAAATGAAGGGAATATTAGAATATGCACACTTAGAATATTATATGCAGTTCTGGTCACTGCTACTGGAGGATGTAATTACGCTGGAGGTGGTGAGAAAAGATTCACATGGATGTTGCAGAGACTGGAGGGCCTGGGATTATTTTCCCTGGAGCGATGGAGACCTTACAGAGGTCAAAATCGCGAGGGGCATAAATAGGACAGGTAGTCATATTCTTTTTCCAACTAGAGGGCATTAGTTTTAGGCGAGGTAAAAGATCAAGAGGATCTGAGGGGCAAATTTTTCATAGTGGGTGATGGGTATATGGATCAAACCAACAGAGAAAGTGGTCGAGCTGGGTACAATTATGTTTAAAAGATATTTGGACAGGTACATGGATAGAAAAAGTTTAGGAGAATATGGACAAAATGCTAGCAAATGGGATTAGTTTGGGTAGGCACATTGGTCAGCATGAATAGGTTAGGCCAATGGGCCTAAGTTTGTGCTGTACAATTACGTGTCTATAAAGTAACAAACTATTGATAAGGCAGGTTTTTTTTTTATGTAGTCTACATGGATTTCTGGAAGCATTTAAGTCCTATTAAGGCCCTTGTGGCTAAAGGGAAAGAAGGCAGGTTCGGGATACTGAGTTGGATGATCAGCCATGATCATATTGAATGGCGGTGCAGGCTCGAAGGGCCGAATGGCCTACTCCTGCACCTATTTTCTATGTTTCTAATGGGAAGCAGGATATGAGGGTAGAGGGTAGATTTCATGTTTGGTAGCCTCTGGGTGTAACCAAGAGAATTTTACGACAGTGTGAAAGCAAGAGATAACACCTGTGCTCAGAATGAAGGAATGATGCTGAGCTAGTGAGGTATGGTTACGTTGCTGTAAAAATTAGACTGCTGGAGGTACTCAGCAGGTCAGGCATCGTCTGTGGAAGAAAGTGTGGATAAAGCTTTGTGGTGGGTCCCTTCGGACTAATGGAGTGGGGGGGGAGGGGCGAGAGAAGGTACAAAGCGGTGAAGGGAAAAGGTGGGAAGAGCAGGGTGGAGGGATGGGGGAGCTAGGTAGGAAGAAGAGAGAGGGGAGTTTTACCTGAAATTGAGAATTGTTGAAGCAAGGAGCAGTAGGTGATATGTGAACTGAGGAGGGGTTAATGATGATGGACAGATGAAACCAGTTGTGGGGAGTGGAGGATGAAGATGGTCACAGCTGCTTGGCTGTAACTGGATAGATATTAATAAATCCTTTTGAGTATGATCACTTCCAGATAGAATGATGGTGACATTAGGAGATGGATATTGTGTTCAACTCTTATCAGGAATCTGCAGTAAACTGAGAAGAGGTCATTTTGGTATAATGTGTGGTGACATTAATGATTGTAGTGAAGACATTACGTTTCCTCACCAAGATTAAAGTCTAATTGAAAGAATGCAAACACAAAATTTCTGAAGAAATTGGCATAATTTGGGAGGTACAAGCGTATTCTTGGAGAAGAAATGTAGTTCTGACCAATTTGAAAGGAATACCTAAGGAGAGAGGACTGATGGCAGTATTTAGAATGATGGGGTCCAGAAAACAATTTGGTGGATAGCAGTTTAATGGAAATAGGATAATGGAAGCAGTGAAAAGCAGATATATTTTCTCAGTGTACAGGATGAGCTCAGAGACTTTAGCAATAAGATAGAAGCATGTCAAAAATAGGGGTTCACAGTTGACACGGTGGTAAAGATACTGCCTTACAGGACCAGAGACCCAGGTTTGATCCAGACTATGGATGAAGTCTGTATGGCATTGGTACGTTACTCCTGTTACCGCATGGGTTTTCTCCGGGTGCTCCGGTTTCCTCCCACATTCCAAAGACTTACAGGTTTGTAGGATAATGGCTTCTGTAAATTGTCCCTAGTGTGTAGAATATAACTAGTGTACGGGTGATCACTGGTTGGTGCGGACTCAGTGGGCCAAAGGGCCTGTTTCCACGCCTTCTGAACAAAACGAAGTAAGGGGGTCAGGGAAATGTTATAATTTGCCCTTTGGCAAACATATTATTATGGGCAGCACAGTGGTGCAGTGGAAGAGCTGCTGACTCACAGCGCCAGAGACTGACTACGGTTTCCATCCTGAGTAAGGGTATTCCTCCGGGTGCTCCCATTTCTTTCCTCATCCCAAAGACATGCATGTTGGTAAGTAATTGGGTTTCGTAAAATGTCCCTAGTGTGCAGGACATCCGGTAGGCGGCGCGGCTCTGGCCAGCAGCGGCCTCTGCAGCCTGTCCGCGTTTTTATTATTTTTTGTCTGTGTTTCTGTGTAGTTTTTGTTATTTTATGTTGGGGGGGTGTGTGTGGGGGGGTGGGGGGGGGGGGGGGAGGGGGGGGGGGGGGAACTTTTTGAATCTCTCCCTGCACTGAGACCCGACCTTTTCTCGTCGGGTCTCAGTCGTCGCTGAGGCCGTAACGAGGAGCGGCCTCCAACAGGAAGAGACCGGGGACTCAGGTGTCGACTCACCTCACCGTCGCGGAGCTGGCCGGGTCCGGAGCGGTGGAGGAGCGCTGCTGCTGCTGATGCTGTTGCTGCTGCTGCTGCTGCTGCTACCGGAGAGTCGGAGGCTCTCTGCAGGTCTGTGGACGACGGCGCTGAGCCTACGGCTCCCTGGAGGGAGACCGCTTTTCGGGGCTTCTGCGGCGGCGACTTCTCCCGCCCGAGTTGCGGGGTTGAAGAGCTCCTGGAGCGGGGCCTGACACCGCTGCCCCGCGCGGCTGGAATGGCCGCGGACTTTGCGAGCGCACACCGGGGGCACCAACACCAAGACCCGGTGTGCGACCTCGCACCACCCGGCGTGGCTTTAATGGCCGCGGGACAATCGCCATCGCCAGCCGGGGGCTATGACTTTGACTCTGACATCGGGGGGGGGAGAGTGCAGTGGAGAGATACGTTTATTTGGCCTCCATCACAGTTATGTGATGGATGTTTATGTTAAATGTAATTATGTTGTGTCTGGGGTCTATTTGTGTGTTATGTATGGCTGCAGAAACGGCATTTCGTTTGGACCTCCAGGGGTCCAAATGACAAATAAATTGATTCTGATTCTGATTCTGAGGATAGCGTTAGTGCATGGGTGATCATTAGTCGTCACAGACTTGGTGGGCTGAAGAGCCTGTTTCCACGCTGTATCTCTGAAAAAACATGCTCTTAATATGGATCTATTAACAAATGGAAGTGTCATCAGATAGATATAATACTTTTGTCATTGAATAAATCTGATCCTTTATAGTATGCAATGGTTGTGTTTCATCTGATTGTGTTATTTAAATTCTATTTGTTGTAGGCTATAGTGACATTGCAAAATATGTTACTATTTTCTGTAAGTGTTACAATCGTGATTAAAGTATAAACTACACAAATTGGTTGATTGTGATACCAAACAGTACATCAAGTGCACATTGAACAAAAGTCGTGTGCTTGAATGCAGCGTCCTTCAAAGATGAACTGGGGATACTTTGGCAGGAGACTATATCCATCATATTGTGTATTGCCTAAACAATAAACACCAATGAGATTGTTGATATGTGCTCCTAAGGCTAGTCTGGCATTCTTACTGTGACACGATAAACACATTTCAAAATATCCAACAACCTTTTCTCTTATTTCACTTGTATAATTTAACAGAGGTCTTTTTTTAAAAGAAATAGTGC
This sequence comes from Leucoraja erinaceus, assembly GCF_028641065.1. Taxonomy (NCBI): domain Eukaryota; kingdom Metazoa; phylum Chordata; class Chondrichthyes; order Rajiformes; family Rajidae; genus Leucoraja; species Leucoraja erinaceus. Next base: position 51,217,184 of record NC_073384.1, on the reverse strand, counting down.
GGAAACAGGCCCTTTGGCCAACCGTGTCTGCACCGACCAGCGATTCCCGCACACTCATTATCCTACACACACTAGGGACAATTTTTTTTTACATTTATACCAAGTCAAACATGTATGTCTTTGGCGTGTGGGAGGAAACCAAAGATCTTGGAGAAAACCCACGCATGTCACGTACAAACTCCGTACAGACAAGCACCCATAGTCAGGATTGAACCCGGATCTCTGGCGCTGCAAGGGAGAAGCTCTATCGCTATGCCACCCTGCCGCCACTGTCTTGAATTAAAGTTAAACATGTGCAATATCATTTTAATAAGAACATATTAGAAATTGTTCATTCTCTTGGAGAGGCTAATAACAGGATTCTTACTTGCCCAGTTTGGTTTGATCCTTGTGTAAGAAAGAACTGCAGATGCTGGTTTAAATTGAAGGTAGATACAAAATGCTGGAGTATCTCAGCGGGTGAGGCAGCATCTCTGGAGAGAAGGAATGGGCGATGTTTCGGGTCGAGACCCTTCTTCAAACTCAGAAGGGTCTCAACCCGAAACGTAGCTCATTCCTTCTCTCCAGAGATGCTGCCTCACCCACTGAATTGCTCCAGCATTTTGTGTCTACTTTTGTTTTGCTCCTTATTGATGTGCAAAATTCTGGGTAGAAGATTGATAATTGCAGTATGAGGTATGAAATGATCCTATTCTTAAATCTTTTCTAGTTGTCATGGATGATGACGACGACCGTGATTTGCGAGATGTTATTGGGTAAGAAATCTCTTAAATTTGTACAATGCTCATTGGCAAAAAGGTTTAAAGTTGTGGCAAACCTCTGAGAATTGAGTCAGAATGTTACAAGATTTGAGGCCCTACAAGATTTGAGCACATTTGGATTGACATTTTCAAAAGTAGAGGTAATTCTGTCATAAAACATGTTTCCAGAACACAAATTGGATATAACGTGATCAATAATTTATGGAACTCTATAGATATTATGTGGGCTGAATAGGTTATAATGCGATTTAGATCGGGAACTAGAGAACCACTTAAGTTATTTGGAAATTGTCAACCAGAAGAAACAGTCTAGGGAAGAAAATCTGTTTCCCTGTAACCTCTCCACAGTAATCAGACACCATTGTCTCAGAAGAACACAGTTTATCAGTTTCACAGTAGTTGATGATTGAAATCGACAAGCAATTGCTTCTTTAGACACCTGTGCAATAATTATTAAAAGAAATGTACAAATGCCGTCCGGATCCCTTTCTGCCTTTTGATTCGTGCCCGATACTCGCAGATGTCCAATCGGAATGGCCGATGCTCGCAGATGTCCAATCGGAATGGATCCATTTGCATGTACGGCTGCCGGCTGCATTTCTTCCTTTGATTCATTGCCACGCCCAATCCAGACGCTCAATCTCCGAGATCTTTTCCATTTCGGTAGAGATTTCGCTTTTCTTTCTAAGTATCCGCTCCTCATTACATTTCGTCGTGTTGAAGTACACGTTTTTAATCAAATCCTTCTCCCCCCCCACCCCCAAGTATTTCAAAAATAAACTGGCTTCTCCATTTACATGTCAGCTTCCAACACACTTCGAAACAAAGTTGCAAGACAGGAACACTCTGAACTTTTCACTGCTGCAGCAGGCAGGGAAGGTGCCATTGGATTTTTTTTTAAATCCACTGCTGAGGGAGGCAGGGCAATGCTGGAATCTTACTTTTGAGAACGGCTTCAGTTCCATTGGAGGAGACGGGTGCATGGTGGAATATTGGGTTGGGGGATCACACCATTGGAGCAGACCCAACGGGTCTGCACTTGTAACTATTAAAACTCTCTTCGTTAGTTTGTTTGTTTGGTTGTTTGGTTGTCAATCACAACCCGACGCGATAATGGAGACATTTTTACATATTCCGGTAGAGATTTACCTCATGAATTCAAAAATCTCCTCATCTGAAAATTTGGTTAATTATTTCCCGAGTTTTTTTACTAAAATTGTTTTAAAATATAACTGAATTTGAAGCGAGCTGATGACATCACAATGCCTTTGCTCCTCGCAACCAGCTGCGTGGCCTTTTCAATGCGCAGCCAGTTACGTGGATTGAAGCCCGTGAACACGTGATCAAGTCGTCCAGTGCGCTCCGCTGGACGTCTTGAAATTCAACAACATGGCGGCGGAGGTCGTTATTGCAGAAAGAACAAGCAAGTTCTGCAGATCCCGAGGTCACCGGAGGTCACCGGATTGCTTTTGAAGAACTCGCCCAGCCGCGCCGCTCGCAAGACCTTTGAAAAAAACCACGGTGTCTTCTTGCTCGCGCTGCCGGGAGCGAGTGATTATTGCATTCGAGAACCAGCCCTCACCTCCAACGACGCACCCCTCAAACTCTCCCCCCTCTCCCTCTCCCCCACCCCGCTCCCTCTCTCTCTGCCCCCTCACGCTCCCTCTCGCCCCCCTCCCTCTCTGTCCCTCTGTGTCCCTCCCTCTTCCTCTTCGTTCCCCTCTCTGCCTCTGGGTCCCTCCTTCTGCCTCTGTGTCCCTCTCTCTGCCTCTGTGCCCCTCTCTGCCTCTGTGCCCCTCTCTCTGCCTCTGTGTCCCTCTGTGTTCCTCTCTGTGACTGCCTCTCTCCCTCTCTGTCCCTCTTTTTGTCCCTCTCTGTCCCTCTCTCCCCTTCCTCTCCCCCACTACCCTTCCTTGCACCTCCTCTCTCTCCTCCCTCCTCTCTCCCCTCTCGACTCTCCCTCCCCCCCTCTCACCCCCCCCCCCCCCCCCCCCGTGTGTAGGGAATGGTTATTGTGTGTGTGACGCCGCAAGCCCCCTCCCCTCCGCAACCATGCGTTGAGGGGACGGGACCCAACGGGTCCCCTTGGTCAAGTAGCTATTAAAAAAATACCTTTATTGTTGAAAATCCTGTTATTGCGAGTCTGAAACTCTCAATCCCCGTTGACATAATTGTTTGAATAACATAATTTTCTATAAGACGAGGTTTAGCAACCACCATGTTATAGGAACTATTTGCAGTACAGGTGCACAACCTTTTATCCGACAGCCTTGGGACCAGACACTTTTCGTAATTTGGAATTTGTCGGTCTTCGGAATGGAAATTTTTTAGCGTAGATTTTAATGGCTGGCTCAGTGGTAGAGTGCTCGGCTCATATCCGCAAGGTCGCGAGTTTGCGCCTTGATCCCGGCAGTTCCTCGGTCGCGAGTTTGAGTCTTCAGTGTAGTTTTTTTCTTGCAGAATAAATGTCTGTATGAAATGCAGTGTGTTGAATGAATTCCTGAATTTGTAAATGTGACCGCAGCATTGAATCACCTCCCGCACTCATGTCACCCTAGCGGGGCTACATGCCCTTAGGCGGCCTAAGGCGACATTTTCACACTCTTATATCCGTGTGCAGCAGAGGCGCCAAACGTGAGCTTTGGTGTGCAGACGACATCCTGGAAAAAATGTCTGGTTTCTTCCAGGTAGGCGATATACCCTCCCGCGCAATATACCCTCCACTTCTCTTTTTAGTTCCCCTTTCTTCCAGGACCGACCCGAGGTTCCGCTGTCACCTCTGCGGGCCACCCTCGGTGAACGCTCACTCAACTTTGTCTTGGGATTCCTACTCTCCCGCGCAATACACCCTCACCTTCTCTTTTATGAATGGGGATTTAGTTCCCCTTTCGTCGAGGACCGACCGGAGGTTCCGCTGTCACCTCTGCGGGCCGCCCGCGGTGAACGTCCTGTCTCCCTGTCCCTGGGATAGCAGGGGGCGATAAAACAGCACAATACCCCCCTCCCCCTCACCCCCACCCCCAACTCCAGAGGAATCCGCTCCCCGATGGGCCGCTACGTCGACAAGTGGCAGTTCGCCCACAGCCCGAGTTGCGCGACCTCAAGAACAAGACGCACCTTGCGCACCATCAGTTTCTGCCCCTCTGGAGTTGGAGCGGGGCTGGGCTGGAGTTGCTGATCTGGGATCTCCGTGCTTGCAGTGGGCCTGGGGGTCGGTGTCCCGATGAGGGGGCACAGCTCGGGCTGTGGGCGAACTGCCACTTGTCGCCGTAGCGGCCCATCGGGGAGCGGCTCCTGGTGGTCCCGATGTCTCCCGCTAGTTTGCAGTTTTCCTCTGGAGTTGGAACGGGGCTGGGCTGCTGCTGGCTGTGGGTCTCTGGGATCTCCGTGCTTGCAGTGGGCCTGGGGGTCGGTGTCCTGTTGGTCCTGACGTCTCCGGTGACTGGCACAGCTCGGGCTGTGAGCGAACTGCCACTTGTCGCCGTAGCGCCCACCGGGGAGCGGCTTCTGGTGGTCCTGATGTCTCCCGCTAGTTTGCAGTATTCCTCTGGAGTTGGAACGGGGCTGGGCTGCTGCTGGCTGTGGGTCTCTGGGATCTCCGTGCTTGCAGTGGGCCTGGGGGTCGGTGTTCCGTTGGTCCTGACGTCTCCGGTGACTGGCATTGCCGACGTGAAGACAGTGCAAAGCCCCTATGCCGGTGCAATGCACGGGGAGCTGGAGAGGGGAGGGAAGGGGTCACACACATGGCCGGGAAGCAGAGGGGTGTAGGTGGGGTGAAATTGAAGGGAGCGACAATCTGCAGCTCCCTGCCCGCTGAGTTAAAAAAGTTCCCACGCAAGACTCACGATACACTGTGTATCGTGAGTCTACCGTGGGAACTTTTTTAACTCAGCGGGCAGACAGCAGCATATTGTCAATTATTAACCCTCCCGCGCAATATACCCTCACCTTCTCTTTTATGGATGGGGATTTAGTTCCCCTTTCTTCGAGGACCGACCGGAGGTTCCTCTGTCACCTCTGCGGGCCGCCCTCGGTGAACGTTTTCAAGGACCTTTTTTCAAGGACTGAAAAAATGTCGCTATTCGGAGGTTTTCGTTATTTGGATCTTCGGATAAAAGGTTGTGCACCTGTACTGATGAAATACTATAGCATTGGAGATTATTGCTTGAAAATATGTTAAACAGAGGTTTTGTCTGGTTGTTAAGATGAATATACAGGACCTTGTGAAGCTGCTTATAGAAGAGGAGTGATTTTTCCGACATGCTGGTCACCCTTCAACAGATACCAGCAGAAATTTGAGCACTTAGTTATTTAACAGGCCATCTCGGCCCTTCTAGTCCGTGCCGAACACTTATTCTCACCTAGCCCCATCTACCTGCATTCAGACCATAACCCTCCATTCCTTTCCCGTCCATATACCTATCCAATTTATTTTTTCAAATGATAAAATCGAACCTGCCTCCACCACTTCCACTGGAAGCTCATTCCACACAGCTACCACTCTCTGAGTAAAGAAGTTCCCCCTCATGTTACCCCTAAACTTCTGTCCCTTAATTCTCAAATCATGTCCTCTTGTTTGAATCTTCCCTACTCTCAATGGAGAAAGCTATATCCATGTCAACTCTGTCTATCCCTCTCATCATTTTAAAGACCTCTATCGTCCCCCCTTAACCTTCTGCGCTCCAAAGAATAAAGACCTAACTTGTTCAACCTTACTCTGTAACTTAGTTGCTGAAACCCAGGCAACATTCTAGTAAATCTCCTCTGTACTCTCTCTATTTTGTTGACATCCTTCCTATAATTGGGCGACCAAAACTGCACACCATACTCCAGAATTGGCCTCACCAATGTCTTGCACAATTTTAACATTAAATCCCAACTTCTACACTCAATGCTCTGATTTATGAAGGCCAGCACACTAAAAGCTTTCTTTACCACCCTATCTACATGAGATTCCACCTTCAGGTAACTATGCACAGTTATTCCTAGATCCCTCTGTTCAACTGCATTCCTCAATTCACTACCATTTACCATGTACGTCCTATTTTGATTTGTCCTGCCAAGATGTAGCACCTCACACTTATCAGCATTAAACTCCATCTGCCATCTTTCAGCCCACTCTTCCAAATGGCCGAATAGCCCTGTCTCACGGTAGGAGCTGACCCACGAGGTACCCCGAGTGAAAGACTCGTGGTTGTGTACGAGATCCCAAATGTATGATCAAGAGTTTAACCGAGTTCCCATGGGTGTGACAAGTTTGCTGTTTCGTGCGATGTTCCAAGTTTGTCTCCCGAGTTACTAAGTTCCTCTCCCGAGTTACTCTTGAGTAACTACCAGGGTAGTGGGAGATGGTGGCAGAAATATTGAATGGAACCCAAGCCTTGCTGTACTGTAGACTCTGCATAAACCTGGTGGGTATGAGAGGTTTAGAAGGATAGCCTAATGTGAGATGAGGCCATCCCTCAGCCTCCTGCACTGCAAAGGAAAAAAAAACTCAAACCTATCCACCTTCTTCTTGCAACCCAAGCCCTCCAGGAAGGATCTAGCTTGGCATGAACAAGTTGGACCGAGGGGGCGGTAAATTCGTTGCAAAATTCGATTTAATAACAACCGCAAGATTTTAAACGGGAAGCTTGCGCATTCGTGTGAATGAAGCGTGTTGGTGGGCGGACAGTGTGTAAAAGGCAAGCAAGATGGATAACAATACCATGGGACAAACTGGTGTCATACATAAACAATAAAGAATATGACTCGAGAATAGAAAACTCACCACTAACCAAAGCTTCGGTGGTCGCCATGTGCATGAGCGTATCAAATGTAGCCCTCCACTGAAATGGTTTTAAAACAATTATGTCTATCTCTGCTGAGGATGTGGCAGATTAAATTTTATTTGGTCCTTATTCTTTCTGAAAGAACTTGTGTTTGTTGAGGTCTTTGCGTTTTAGAAACAGAAAATAGGTGCAGGAGTAGGCCATTCGGCCCTTTGAGCCAGCACCACCATTCAATATGATCATGGCTGATAATCCAAAATCAGTACCCCATTCCAGCTTTTTCCTTATATCCCTTGTTTCCCTTAGCCCTAAGAGTTAAATCTAACTATCTCTTGATGCCGTTGCATTTTATCTGCACTTGCTGCCAGATTTTAGAGACTTAATTTAGTGAGCTACTTTTGCATGTTGCTTCTCGGATTTATTTGATGGCTGCAGTTCAGTATCAGGCAGGGGTGCTTCCTGCAGCAACACATCTAAGAACATATTATCTTGAAGCAGAACTGATGTTACTCTGCATAAAACGGTTTTGCCAATCTTCAAACGGTGGAACAGCGGTAGAGTTGCTACCTTACTGCTCTTGCAGTGCCGAAGACCCGGGTCCGATCCTGACTGTGCTGTCTGTACGGAGTTTGTACGTTCTCCCCGTGACCAGCGTGGGTTTTCTCCGAGATCTTCGGTTTCCTCCCACACTCCAAACACGTACAGGTTTGTAGGTTAATTGGCTTGGTATAAATGTAAATTGTCCCTAGTGTGTGTAGAATAATGTTAGTGTGCAGGGATCGCTGGTCGGCGTGGGAGAAGGCAGGAACGGGGTACTGATTGGCGATTCTCAGCCATGATCACATTGAATGGCGGTGCTGGCTCGAAGGGCTGAATGGCCTACTCCTGCACCTATTGTCTATTGTCTATTGGTGGGCTGATGGGCCTGTTTCCGCGCTGTATCTCTAAGCTAAACTAAACTAAACTAAACAGTTGTCGGCATCTCACCAATAAGGAGGGTCAGTAGTCTTTAAAACAAAATTTCTGGCTGACCAACATCCAACCCAGAACCCCAGTTCATTTTCTCTATGTATAGGAAACCAATGCAGATGAGGGTGAGGGAGCAAATTTCTTGATTGTTTCTTTTACTGCTGGCAAACGTTTTGAATCCAGAAATGTCCTCTTTGTTATTGTCTGGTATTGAAACAATGTTATCTCAAGATTGTATCCCTGGAGTACCTTGTTACAGGATAACTAAACTATTTTGGCGGGCAGAAGCGAAGCAATAGTTCAAACAGAGAAAAGAGTTTTTATAGTACATATGAAATGATGGTTATCTAGAATCTGTTCTCAAAGTGTTTGAAAGGACTATTTTTCCTTATACTTTTTTCCATCATGACCTTAGCTCATTTATACTGTTTGTGACATGAATCTGATTGGAAGGCAGTACTATTTGTTTTTCTTTAAGGATGCACGATTAACAGAACAAAATAGTCCTCGACAGACAAAAAGTCGTACAGGTACACAACCTTTTATCCGAAAGCCTTGGGACCAGACACTTCTCGGATTTCGGAATTTTTCGGATTTTGGAATGGAAGATTTTTAGCGTAGATTAGGTAGGTAGCGCGGGCGGCTTGAAAAGTCTGGAGCGGCTGCCTCCTCCCCGGAGACCGGGGAATCATTGTAATTTTGTGTGCAGACGACATCCTGGAAAAAATGTCCGGTTTTCGGAGCTTTTCGGTTTCCGGAACTCCAGATAAAAGGTTGTGCACCTGTATTATTCTTTAATTTGGAGAATTATCTTTTACTAGACTAAGTGGGACCCGTTGGGTCCCAGTCACACAGGAGGCTTGGTCCCCAACTCAATATTCCACCACTCACCCATAGCCCCCCAACTGCACAGGCGCAGCACCTCCTCTTCACCCTCCCTCTTCTTTCCCCTCTCCTCCTCCCCTTCCCCAATCCCTACCTCACCTCTCCCTCTCCTTTCCCCTTCCCTCCCTCCCTGCCTCCCTCCATAACTCCTCTCTCCCCCACTCCTCACCTCCTCCCTCTTCTTTTACCTCCTATCCTCCCCCAATCCCTCACTCACCTTTCCTTTCCCCTACCCTCAGTCACTCCCTCCTCCCTCCATAACTCCTCTCCCCTCTCTACCCCCCCCCCCCCCCCCCCCTCCCCCCCACTCTCCCTCCCCAGGATCTCGAGGTTGCTGCTCCTCTCCCTTCTTGCGTTCCCCGGAGGATCATCAGCTATCGTTGCCCTTATAGCCAGACCTCGGATCTGCCCGGAAGCACCATCAGCTACGACCATGCCGGTGAGTGGAGGTGGGGGGGGGGGGGGGGGGGGGGGGGGGGAAGAGCCATGGGGGAGAGAGGGGTATCACGGGGGGAAGGGGGCAGAAGCCAGTGAGGGGGACCAGAGCTGCAGGATTTTGTGATGGCGGTACATTTGGGACTGACAGCGAGCACTGGATGCTTTCCTCTGCCGGGATCAGATTCACTACTTTCCGTTTGACGACATCGCAGCGCCACGCCGCTTCCAGTCCTTCCGAAAATTGTGTCCGGTTGGAGACTTCCGCCGGCTACCCACAGCGTCTCTCAGCTCCAGTAAAGATGCGATGGTGCAGGAAGAGGTGGACCATCCCGGGGAGTGACAGGAGAAGAGACCAATCCGCGCGGTGCTGACTGGCAGGAGAGATCGATCTGCATACGTGCAGTTTTTACGATTTTTAAACCTCGCTAACTTGCTATTTATAGATTCCTCAAACTATCTTGGTGAACATGATAATATTTGCAAGTGTAGGTCTGACGGTGCTCCATTTGTTTTCTTTGAGCCTAATCTAGCCAATTTCAGTAGTTCTTCAGATGGTTTCAACTCAAGTTCTGCAGGTTCCTGATTTGAGGACTTTACGAAGTATAACTTGGAAATCTTTCTTCAGAGTATGCAGTAGCATTGATTCAACCAATGAGTTGGAGGTGGAGCTTAGATTATGATTCAGAGCAAACAATGCAGATTTAGTCAGAACATGGATGCTTAGAAATTTAATGAGATTGCTTGGGTATTTTTCAGTGTTACTTTGATTGAATTGAGAGGATTCTTGAGTGGACTGATTAGAGATGGTCACCATAATTTTATACATGGGAGATCGTGGTGTCACGGGTAGATCGGGTGGTCATATGTTTGACATTTTTGAAGAAGTAACCAAAAATGAGGGAAAAACCATAAAAGTTGTCTATATGGACTTCAGCAAGGTATTTCATACGATTCTGCATAGTAGGCTGCTCTGGAAGGTTAGATCATTTGGGATCCAAGGAGAGCTATATGACTGAATAGAGGATTGGCTTCATGGAACGAAGCAGAGGCTGATGGTGGAAGGTTGATTTTTCAGACTGGAGGCCTGTGACTAGTGGTGTGCCCATTGCTATTTGTGGTTTATATTAATGATTTGGATGAGAATGTACAAGCATGATTAGTAAGTTTGCAGATGACACTAAATGGTGATATCGTAGATAGCGAAGAGGGTTATCAAAAATTACGGCAGGATCTTGACCAGCTGGGCAAGTGGGCTGAAGAATGGTTAATGGAGTTTAATGTCGATAAGTATGCGGTGTTGTATTTTGGAAAGTCAAACCACAGTAAAAGGCAGGGCCCTGGGCAGTGTAGTGGGGCAGATGGATCTAGGAGTGCATGTACATAGTTCCTACAAAGTGGTGTCAAGGGTAGATCGGGTGGTCGAGAAGGCTTTTGGTACATTTTGCCTTCATCAGTCAGGGTAGTGAGTAGAGAATTTGGGATGTTATGTAATAGTTGTACAAGATGTTGGTGACGCCACATTTGGAGTATTATGTTCTGTTTTGGTCACCCTTCTATGGGAAGGATGAAAACTGGAAAGAGCACCGAGATGATTTACGAGGATGTTGCCAGGACTTGAGGGCCTGAGCTTTCAAAAGAGGTTGGAGAGGAGGAGGCTGAGAGGTGATGCTATACAGTTGTATAAAATCATGAAGGGGATAGATAGGGTGAAAACACAGTTTTTTACCCATAGTATGGGAATCAAGAACCAGAGGACATATGTTTAAGGTGAGAGGGGAAGCCTAAGGGGCAACTTTTTCATACAGACGTTGGTGGATATATGGAGCGAGCTACCAGAGGAGGTAGTTGAGGCAGGTACAATGACAAAATTTAACAAACATTTGGACAGATGTGGCTAGGAAAGGTTTCGAGGGATATGGGCCAAACATGAACAGATGGGGCTAGTGTGGATGTGGTATCTTAATCGGCATGGGCAAGGTGGGTCAAAAGGCTTGTTTCCATGCTGAATGACTCTGTCTCTAAGATTATCAATGTTATCTCGAATAAATTAAATATGTTACCATTTCTGGATTAAACCACACGTTCATGAAAATCAGTTGTTTGCCTTCCAGACTTGATTTCTGCATCAGGGCTGGGTGAGATAATCTTATTCTTACATTAGATTCTTTTGGACCTTTGCAGTGGAAATTGTTCTTGGGATGCTGGTCCATGAATACTCCCTAGAGAACATGATCTTAGTCCTATAGCATCTGATAAAGATACCCATAGATGTCCAAAAAATATACCTGTATCCTCAGGCTAAACTGCCTCCTCACTAAGAAGCGTATGTTCTTCCTGAACCCTTATCCCCAATACGCAACTATCATGACCCTTTCATAGACCCTTGAAATCCTCAAATACCAGTGCAATCTTCACCATCAACAAAAAAGACATCTGTGGTATTCCCGTGCATCACAACAAAAGAAAACCGTTGGAGATTTTCCTTCCCAACCATGGAGATTTTCCTTCCCAACCATGGAAGACAGCATTAATCTAATAGAGGTGGACCAAATGGGTGAAATGCTTTTAAGTGGTTGACTGACAAAAGCAGTGAGCTGACGATAATTACATTTAAATAGTGTACCTAAAATCGACTGCAATCAAATGCAGCAGCATGGTTACCAAGCTTTATTGACATGAGAATTATCCAATACCTTTAAACCTCACCTGCCAGATTATTCGTTAATCCAAATTTATGTTGAATATATGATTTCACCAAAGTAATCAAATGAAAAATACCAACATAGAACTGTACTGGATTTACATTTTCTTGAGGCTGCTGAATGCAGCAAAAACATACAAAAAGCATATCTTTCATATGCTACACTTACATTAAATTCTCAGATTTTAGGTAACTAACCTACAAATACCCCCCTTCCCCTCTCTTCCTCAAGCCCCACTTGAATGTTTACCCATTTTTCCACTTCCCCTTCCCCTTGTCCCCATCGTCCCCATCCACCTACACCCAACTCCGGCTTCACAATTTGCGACTCTCTGTTCTTATTTCATTACCTCACACGTTGTCTTTTCATCTTTGGCCTTTGCCAACCATCTGTCAATCAAAAACCCCTCTTACCTGTCTCCACCTATCACTTGCTGGACTTTGTCCTGCCCCCACCTCTCTTCCAGGTTTCTTCTCCCCTTCTACAATCAGTCTGAAGAAAGGTACTGACACAAAATAATGGCCTGTCCATGTTTTCCAGAGATGTTGCCTGACCCGCAGAGTTACTCCAAAACTTTGTGTCTCTTTTTGCTCTACTTACATAATGTTTTCTATAACGTTTGAAATTAATTTTTAAAAATGTGTTTATTTTCTTACCTGTAGTTTTTAAAATCTATCCTTTCTCTTCTGTGTATCGTGCATCTTTGTTACTTGGAATCTTGATTACATTAGCTTAGTGTGCCAGTGCACCATGTCATAATAAGGGTTTGTTCTCTCCCAGGCTCCCCAGTGAATTTGTGATTTCTTAGTCTTAAAGGGAAGGTGCTTACTTGGAAGTGAGTCGCTTTTCCACAAGAAGGTAGGGGAAATTGTAGGGAATCCCACTTTTGATCTTTCAAACTGATTGTGGTTAAATACACATTAGCGTAGGCAGACACGTCATAGCTATACATTAATGTCTTCACATCTGCATTGCTGTCATGGTGTGGGGAAATGAAAAAAAATACTGATAAGATTTTCACACTCTTCACATTGTTCCTCTTGTATTCTACCACTTCATCTGTTTCCTTTCAATGTAACCCTGAATAGAAACAGAGAACAATAAGAAAGGGTTTGCCCTGATCCTTGTTCATTGTTTTTCAGATTTTGAGATCCATTTTCATTCATTTGCAATGATTATGTTTATAACGTTATTGAAAATGATTATGTTCAGAATATTTCTGAATGTACTCACTACCGAAATTCAAACCATCATCGCGATTTCCGCCCTTATTTCACAAGATGGCAGAATAGTTATTTTATGCTCTAGTATCTTAAAAATAGCCCACACCGTTCTGGCACAAAATTGTTCTCTCATAATTGTCTGATCAAAGTACTTTTATGTGGTATGGATAGTGTCATTAGTACCCTGGCAATCATTTATTTTAATTTCACATAGGTAGGTATTATTTTGTTTGTGGCTGAGTACAGGATATGCCACAATCAAGTTAAAAAAAAATCATTAAGGTCTATATTAAAAAAAGTGCCAGTATTTTATTGTCTTGGAATTTACCACATGCAAAATAATTAATGTGGATCACTTTTTTCTTTAATAGTGATGTGCAGGCATTGAATGATTTTCTGCATGGATCTGGTAGTCAAGAAGTAAGTATATTTATGTGTTTAATTGCAAATTTTATTGATTCATTCATTGATGGCAATGTTACAATTTTCTTTGCCAAGTAGAAATATATCTAAATTTAAATATATCTAAATTTAAACTATTTAAATATATCTAAATAGTGTAAAATACTTTCTTAAAGCAAAAATAAACATTGGTCAAATAAAACTAAAAAATGTATGTTATTGTTTTAGAATTTACATATACAGAGTAGAAAAGGGTCCTTTGGCCCACTGAGTCCAAGCCGACCATCAATTAACCATAGTAGACACAAAATGCTGGAGTAACTCAGCGGGACAGGCAGCATCCCTGGAGAGAAGGAATGGGTGATCAGCCATGATCATATTGAATGGCGGTGCAGGCTCGAAGGGCCGAATGGCCTACTCCTGCACCTAATTTCTATGTTTCTATGTTTCTATGGGTGACGTTTCAGGTCGAGAACCTTCTTCAGACTGATGTCAGGGGAGTGGGTGAGACAGAGATAGAAAGTAGTCAATTACCCATACACTGGTTCTATGTTATGCCACTTACACATCCTACACACTGGAGGCAAATTACCGAAACCAATTAACCTACAAATCTGCACATGTTTGCAATGTGGGAGGAAACCAAAGCACCCAATGGAAACCCACGTGGTCACAGGGAGAAAGTACAAAGAGAAAAAGATTCTAGGGGGAGAATACGGCGATCATAATTGACAAGGAAAGTCAAAGACAGCATAAAACTAAAAGAGAAGGTATATAACATTGCAACGATTAGTGGGAGGCTGGTGGATTCGGAAGCTTTTAAAAAACAGCAGAAGGTAACTAAAAGGGCATTACGGGGAGGAAAGATGAAACATGAAGGTAAGCTAGCCAATAATATAAAAGAGGATAGCAAGTGTTTCTTCAGGTATATAAAGAGTAAGAAAGAGACAAGAGTGGACGTTGGGCCACTGGAAAATGATGCTGGAGAAGTGATAATTGGGAATAAAGAAATGGCAGAGGAATTTAATAACTTTTTTGCATCAGTCTTCACAGTAGAAGACACCTGCAACGTGCCTGAAATTCAAGAAAATCAGGGGGTGGACATTAGTGGAGTGCTATTACTAAGGAGGAGAAGGTGCGTGGGAAGCTGAAAGGTCTGGATGTGGAGGTCACCTGTACCAGATGGATTGCACCACGGGGTTCTGAAGGAGGTGGCATTAGAGATTATGGAGGCATTAGTACTGATCTTTCAAGAATTACTGGGGCCAGGAACGGTTCCTGATGATTGGAAAATTGCAAATCTTACTCCACTGCACTAGAAGGGAGCAGAGCGGAAAAGACTACAAAAAGTACTAAACACTGCCCAGTCCATCATCGGCTCTGACATCCCTTCCATCGAGGGGATCTATCAAAGTCGCTGCCTCAAAACGTTTGGCAGTATCATCAAGGACCCACAACATCCTGGCCACACACTCATCTCCCCCTACCTTCAGGTAGAAGGTACAGGAGCCTGAAGACTGCAACAACCAGGTTCAGGAATAGCTACTTCCCCACAGCCATCAGGCTATTAAACTTGGCTCGGACAAAACTCTGAACATTAATAGCCCATTATCTGTTTATTTGCACTTTATCAGTTTAATTATTCATGGGTGTATATATTTATATAATGGTATATGGATACACTGATCTGTTCTGTAGTCATTGCCTACTATGTTCTGTTGTGCTGAAGCAAAGCAAGAATTTTCATTGTCCTATAAGGACACATGACAATAAACTCTCTTGAATCTTGAATCTTGAACAAGAAGAGTGGAAACTATAGGCCGGTTAGCCTGACTTCAGTGGTTGGTAAGATTTTAGAGTCCATTATAAAGGATGAATTTTCTGAGTACTAAGTTCATGATAAAATAGGGCGAAGTCAGCATGGTTTTGTGAAGGGAAGATCTTGCCTGACGAATCTGTTAGAATTCTTTGAGGAAGTAAAGGAGAGTCAATGGATGTTGTTTACCTAAATTTTCAGAAAACCTTTGATAAGGTGTCGCACGTGAGACTGCCAAAGACGATGAGAGCCCATGGTATCAAAGGGAAAATACTAGCATGGATAGCAGGTTGGCTGGATGGCAGAAGGCAAAGAGTGGCAATAAAGGGGGCTTTTTCTGGTTGGCTACCAGTGACTAGCAGAGTTCTGGTTGGCTGCCAGCGGTGTTGGGGCCGCTACTCTTCACGTTGTATGTCAATAATTTAGATGAGAGGATTGAAGGTTTTGAGGCCTAGTTTGCGGATGATACGAAAGATAGATGGAGGAGCAGCTAGTGTAGAGAAAGCAGGGACTCTGCTGAAGGAGTTTGACAGGTTGGGAGTGTGGTCAGAGAAGTGGAAAATGGAATACAGCATAGCAAAGTGCGGAAAATATGCATTTTGGCGGTAGGAATAAAGGCGTAGACTATTTTCTAAATGGGGAGAGAGTTTAGAAGGCAGAGGTGCAAAGGGACTTGGGAGTGCTGGTACAGGATTCCCCAAAAAATAATTTGCAAGTCGAATTGGTAGTAAGGAATGCATACACAATGGTAGCATTTAGAGTCAAGTGTCAAGCGTGTTTTACATAGAAATTAGGTGCAGGAGTAGGCCATTCGGTCCTTCGAGCCTGCACCGCCATTCAATATGATCATCCAACTCAGTATCCTGTACCTACCGTCTCTCCATACCCCCTGATCCCTTTAGCCACAAGGACCACATCAAACTCCCTCTTAAATATAGCCAATGAACTGGCCTCAACTACCTTCTGTGGCAGAGAATTCCAGAGATTCACCATTCTCTGTGTGAAAAATGTTTTTCTCATCTCGGTCCTAAAAGACTTCCCCCTTATCCTTAAACTGTGACCCCTTGTTCTGGACTTCCCCAATATCAGGAACAATCTTCCTGCGTCTAGCCTGTCCAACCCCTTAAGAATTTTGTAAGTTTCTATAGGATTCCCCCTCAATCTTCTAAATTCTAGCGAGTACAATCCGAGTCTATCCAGTCTTTCTTCATATGAAAGTCCTGCCATCCCAGGAATCAGTCTGGTGAACCTTATCTGTACTCCCTCTATGGCAAGCATGTCTTTCCTCAGATTAGGAGACCAAAACTGTACGCAATAATCCAGGTGTGGTCTCACCAAGACCCTGCACAACTGCAGTAGAACCTCCCTGCTCCTATACTCAAATCCTTTTGCTATGAATGCTAACATACCATTCGCTTTCTTCACTGCCTGTTGCACCTGCATGCCTACTTTCAATGACTGGTGTACCATGACACCCAGGTCTCGTTGCATCTTCCCTTTTCCTAATCGGCCACCATTCAGATAATAGTCTACTTTCCTGTTTTTGCCACCAAAGTGAATAACCTCACATTTATCAACATTATACTGCATCTGCCATGCATTTGCCCACCCACCCAGCCTATCCAATTCACCTTGCAGCCTCCTAGCATCCTCCTCACAGCTAACACTGCCCCCCAGCTTCGTGTCATCCGCAAACTTGGAGATGTTGGATTCAATTCCCTCGTCCAAATCATTAATATATATTGTAAATAACTGGGGTCCCAGCACTGAGCCTTGCAGTATCCCACTAATCACTGCCTGCCATTCCGAAAAGGACCCGTTTACTCCTACTCTTTGCTTTCTGTCTACCAGCCAGTTCTCTATCCGCATCAAAACCGAACCCCCAATACCGTGTGCTTTAAGTTTGTATACTAATCTCTTATGTGGAACCTTGTCGAAAGCCTTCTGAAAGTCCAGATATAACACATCTACTGGTTCTCCCTTATCCACTCTACTAGTTACATCCTCGTCGAAAAATTCTATAAGATTTGTCAGACATGATTTACCTTTCATAAATCCATGCTGACTTTGTCCAATGATTTCACCACTTTCCAAATATGCTGCTGTTCCTGAACCTGGACGTTACAGTTTTCAGGCTCCTGTACCTTCTTCCCGATGTCAGGGGTGAAATGAGTGTGTGGTCAGGATGGTGTGAGTCTCTGATGATGCTGTCTGTCTTTTTGAGGCAGTGACTCCAATAAATCCCTTCGATGGTGGGGAGGTCAGAGCTGGTGATGGACTGGGCAGAGTTTGCAGTCTTTCTCGCTCCTGGGCAATGAGGTTGCCGACCAGGCTGTGATACAACCGGTCAATATGCTCTCTACTGTACACCTGTAGAAGTTCAAGAGAATCCTCTCTGACATATCGTATCTCCAAAATCTTCTCAGGAAGTCGAGGCATTGATGTGCTTTATTTATAATTTCATCAGTGTGCTGGGTCCAGGAAAGGTCTTCGGAAATATGCACGCCCAGAAATTTGAAGTTTTTGTCTCTCTCCTCCGTTTATATAAACAGGATTGTGGGTCCTCATAATTCCTCTTCCAAAGTCCACAATCAGTTCATTGGTTTTACTGATATTGAGATTCGGGTTGTTGTACTGGTACCATTTGGTCAATCGGTCGATCTCACTTCTATACTCTGACTCATCACCATCTGTAATTCGTCCAACAACGGTGGTGTCGTTGGCGAATTTGAAGATGGAGTTGGCACTGTGTCCGGCTACACAGTCATGAGTATACAGCAGGGGGCTGAACACGCAGCCTTGAGGTGCTCCCGTACTGATTGTTAATGAGGAAGAACATTTCTGCCAATTCGAACAGAATGTGTTTGTGTGTGTGTGCGTGTGTGTGTGTTTATATATTTAATTTAATTTTTAATTTTATTTTATTTTAATTATAATTAATAATATTTATTCAAATATCAAAATAATATATACAGTACAGTAAAAAACAAAACAGCACCCACCATCATAATACACGACAAACAAACTATTTTACAACTAATTTACACTCCTTGCCAAGGATGCATTCAACCCCCCACGGTGCCCAGCTGTCCCAGAAATCCCCCAGTGCGCCCGTGCACAGCATGTAGTCCCTCTCTAATAACACCCAGGCATAGATGTAACCGGAAAAGGGTTAGGCAGGTAACCAGCTTGGAGGAGATAATGGTATTCAATGCCGAGCTGTAGTCTATAAACACCAGCTTGACGTACGTGTTTTTATTGTCCAAGTGGTCCAGTGTGGAGTAGAGAGCCAGTGAGATTGCATCCTCTGTTGACCTGCTGTGACGGTAGGCAAACTGTAGTGGAACGAGGTTCTTGTTGAAGTAGGAGTTGGTATGCACCATAACCAACCTCTCAAAGTACTTCATCACCACGGACGTTAGTGCCACTGGTCAATAGTCATTGAGGCACGTCACCTTACTCTACTTGGGCACCGGTATTATTAATGCTCTCTTAAAGCAGGTGGGAACCTCAGATCTCAGTGATGCGAGACTGAAAATGACTGCAAAATCTCCAGCCAGTTGGTCTGCACTGGTTTTGAGAACTTGACCGGGTATATCATAAGGTCCAGACACTTTTCGAGGGTTCACCCCACTGAAGGATCTTCTGACATCGACCTCTGTGACTGTGACTGTGACTGTAATACAATCAAGGCGTATGGGGCCCCGGGAAGGCACATCATTGTTCTCCCTATCAAAGCGTGCGTAGAACGCATTGAGCTCATCAGGGAGTGATGCTTCGCTGTCGCTTGAGCTGCCTCCTGATTTCACCTTATAGGAGCTGATGGCATTCAAGCCTTCCCACAGTTGCCAAACATCAGGGCCTCCAGCTTTGAGCTAAAGTCCCTTTTGGCCTTTTTGATGGCCTTGTCAAGGTTGTATCTGGACTTCTTATTGACCTCTGCATCACCAGACATGAATGCCTGGGATCTGGTCCTCAGAAGAATGCGAATCTCCTGATTTATCCTAGGCTTCTGGTTGGGAATCACTCAGATGGTTTTTGTGGGAACACAGTCCTCCACACATTTCCTTATGAAGTCTATAAAGACTGGCGTATTCATTCAGGTCCGTTGCCAAATCCTTGAACATTGCCCAGTCTACTGACTCCGAGCAGTCCTATAGTTGTTCCTCTGCTTCTCCAGACCAGCTCTGTACAGTCCTCACCTCTGGGGGTGCGCTCTTCAGTTGCTGCCTGTATGCAGGAAGAAGCAGCACCGCTGAATGGTTGGATTTCCCAAAGTGAGGGCGAGGGATAGAGTGATAGGCATCCTTAATGGTCGTATAACAGTGGTCAAGGGTGTTTAATCTTCTGATGTTGGTGGTAGGCCAGGAGTGATTTTTTCAGGTTGGCTTTGTTGAAGTCCCCGTTAAAGGCTTCGGGGTACGCTGACTGTTGCTTGTTGATCATGGTGTGCAGCTCTTCCAATGCCTGGGGTGGGATGTAGACCGTGGGCAGGATGATGGAGGTGAATTTCCTCGTGAGGTAGAAGGGGTGGCACTTCGCCGCCAGATGTTCCAGGTACGGAGAGCAGGAGTTAAACAGAACTGCCGCACCACGAAGAGTTGACCATGAGGCAGACATCCCCGCCTCTCCCTTTCCCAGATGCCTGCGTTCGGTCCAGATGATGGCGCCGGTCAGACCCCATTTGAAGTAGTGTGAGCAAATTTGGCCCCCATATCTGAGGAAGGATGTGCTGGCACTGGAGAGGGTCCTGAAGTTTATGAGAGTGATCCGAGGAATGAGTGGGTTATGATGAGCATATTTCATGACTGGGTCTCTTATTTGCTTTTCCATGGCACTGTGAGTCTCTTATTATGTATGGTGTGTGTTTGTGAGTTTGTGTGTGGAATGAGTATGAGTGCACAACGGCGGCAGGCGCGGGCACACCGCGACGCCCTGTGTCTCCCTTTCAAGGGAGATGCTAAAAATACATTTCGTTGTCTCTGTACTGTACACTGACAATGACAATAAATTTAATGAATCATTTCATTTTTTTTTTTCATTTCATTTCATTTCATTTCATTTGTGTGCATCTGTGTGTGCTTGTGTGTGTGTGTGTGTGTGTGTGTGTGTGAGTGTGTGTGTGTGTCTGTGTGTGTGTTTGTGAGTATGTGTGTGTTTGTGTGCATGTGTTTGTGCTTGTGAGTGTGAGTGTGAGCGAGTGTGAGTGTGGTCTCAGTGACTAAGCTGCCAGCCCAAGAATCCATTTGGCCCACAATGTCCATACTAGCCCTCTGGAAACCAGTCCCTTCGACCCACAGCACCATGCTAATCCTCCCGTGTGAATCTGGGACCCAACGGCACTTAATCTAGTTTAAACATAAAACTTCAATCACATGGCATTTAACACCATATGAACCTGTTTCCCAGTGAGTCTCATTTTGAATTGTGATAAGGAAATTTTTAGCCAACAGAAACTACCTCAAACAATGTCGCAGGAAACCATATCAGTTCTACTTAAAATAGATAAAGACCCACTATTGTGTGGCTCATAAGGCCCTGTAAGCTTGTTGAATTGTGATTATAAAATCCTCACATCAATTTTAGCCACCCGTCTTGAAACAGTAGTCTCCAAAGTTATTAACCCTGACCAAACTGGATTTATACCGGGCAGCCAGCCGTTCTATAACATGCGCCGTCTACTTAATGTATTGTATACACCTCACACCACAGAACAATCGGAAGTAATTATTTCATTAGACGCCGAGAAGGCATTCGACCGTGTCGAATGGCAATATTTGTTTGCTGTTCTCAAAAGATTTGGCTTTGGTTCATCATTTTTATCATGGATTAAAATATTATATTTTGTGCCAAAGGCAGCTGTGCGGACCAACAATATAGTCTCTGACTACTTCCAGCTCCATAGGGGCTGCAGACAGGGCTGCAACCTTTCTCCCTACTTATTTGATTTGGAAATAGAACCACTTGCTATAGCTCTTAGGACAGAAGATGATATCAGAGGTATCTTTCAAAGTGGTAAATCTCACAAAATATCGCTGTATGCGGACGACCCGCTGGTATATATATCCAACCCAACTGACTCCATACCAAAGCTACTGCATATATTAGAGAAGTTTGGCTGTCCGTCAGATTATAAGATAAATTGCTCAAAGAGATTGCTTTTCCCAATCAATCACAATGACGGCGACTACTCCAGCTTCCCATTTAAACTTGAGAAAAATGTATTTACTTACCTGGGAATTAAAGTCACCCATACCATGGGAGGTTTACATAGCGATAACTTTAAATCATTAGAACGAACAACACAGGACTTCAAAAAGTGGTCAGCACTACCACTCTCATTAGTAAGACGCATCAATATCGTTAAAATGACAGTTTTACCTAGATTTCTTTATCTTTTTCAAATGATCCCCATATTCATACCTAGGACAGCTTTTCAACGATTAGATAGACTAATCTCATCATTTATTTGGAAAATCCCAGGATGAAGAAAATATACTTGGAAGTTCCTAAGAAGACGGGTGGTCTAAGTTTCCCTAACTTGATCTATTACTACTGGGCTGCAAGTATTGTAAAACTTTTACATTGAACATATTCATATGAGAGTAAACAGGGCACAGACTGAGCACAGATGGAACCCCTATCTGATCCTCTACCGATAATCACCTGTTCACTACCTTATAATCGTAAAATACAAATGACAAACCCGGTGATTAAAACCTTGCTTAAAATATGGCTACAGTTCAGGAAACATTTTGGACTAAAAGGTACCAGCAGGCTTTTTCCGGTGGCAAATAATCAATTTTTTACATCCTCTATGTTAGATACTGCATTTTCATATTAGCATAGGAAGAATGGACTGGTATGTTTTTGTGACTTGTTTACTGACGGAACGTTCACTTCCTTTGAAACGCTTGCTGAAGACCACAATATACCCAGATTTCATTTCTTCAGGTATCTTCAAATACGTAGCTTTGCTAAAACAGTGTTTCCCTCATTTCCTCATCTGTCCACTAAGAGCCAATTAGACATTCTGGAGTTGGACCCCTTTGACAAGAAACGTGTTTCAGCAATTTACACATTGATACAGGAATTAAAACAGTTAACCTGGGGCAAAACTAAAGCGGCATGGGGGAGGGACCTTGGTGTAGAGCTTTCTGATGAGGTGTGGCGAGAGAGCTTAATTCGTATACACACCTCTTCGCTGTGTATACGCCATGGGCTGATCCAATTTAAAGTGCTTCACCGTCTTCATTATTCCAGAGACAAACTTGCCAGAATCTTTTTTACCACAGATCCTGGCTGCCCTAGATGTGGCCATGGCCAACCTCTGTAGGACACATGTTTTGGACATGTCCCTCTCTCAACAGCTACTGGGGAAACATATTTGAGGTATTCTCCTATATCTGCAGACATACTATAAATCCTGGGTTGCACACAGGTATCTTTGGAATACCACCCCCAAACTGTAAGCTTACAAATTTACAAGTAAATTGCTTGCATCCTTGCTTGCTCGCAGGCTTATTCTTTTCAACTGGAAGTCAAAAAAAGCTCCATCTTTTTTGCAGTGGTTAAAAGAGGTGCTCTCCTTTTTACCCTTGGAAAAGATCAGGTATAAACGGTGCAAGGCCCGCAGAAACTTTGCTCTGACAATGAATCCTTTTATAGATTTTATTAAAGATTTTTCCTTTAACTGAAAATATTGTCTACACAGTCATAATCATTTATTTATCTTTGTATGTTGCTGTTGTTAACATTTGAACAAAAGGACTGCCTTAAAAAAAAAAAATCATATATTTTTATTTCTCTTTCTCTTTTTTGAGCCTTGGGGATGGGGAAGGGGTATATAAGTATTGTACTGTTCTGTACTGTTTGTTGGTGTTCTGTGTAAATTTTGTGTTTATAACTTGAAAATCAAAAATAAAGTTATTTAAAAAAAAACTCTTCTAAGTCTCACAACAACCAGTTCTCTATGCCCTCTGTCCATCACAATACCTCGGTGGGTGCTTCAATGGCAGGATTCCAATCTCTGAAATACACTTCTAAACTCTCCGATTGCTATCCATTCTTTTTGAAGACACTTTATAAAATCTACTTGATCAGCCCCATGACATTGATGTAAATGTCCTTGCCCCAACATAAGCTGGCTGATGAGTAATCATAAAATCAGAAAGAGGGACATTTGTTGATATTTGTAGGTTACTCAATTTCTTTCAGTAGTTTTTCACTATGGTAAGGTGTGGGCTGCGTCCAAGCATGAGCTGATAAAGATATTAGTCATTTTCCCCCAATATTTTAATGACTTGTTTTCAAATTATGCATGATAACATTGCTTGTAAAATACATTAGCATTTCCTATTATATTAAAAGTGCTTTATTATTGTAATTCAATCTTTGATTGTTTTGATTTTTATAGGTAGACGAGGATGATTTGCTTGGTTCAGCCTGCACAATTGATAACTCCCATTCACTCTTTGCTGATGCCATTGTAAGTACTGATATTCAAGAATTAACATTTTAGGTAAATGACTGGTATTCAAAAGACTACTGTATATGTGAATTAATCTGTTTTAAAATATTCTGCTCATTAGTTTTTCTCATTTTTATATTTGCCCATTTATTAGGATGCTTGCTTTATTTGTCATAATTTTGTTCAACTGATACTTCCTTTTTTGTCTGTTCTCTGTGAAGCACATTACGATGCTATTCTATCTGCATTTATCTGCATTATAGGTTTAAGTTTTTGTAATTTAGCATAGCAGGAACAGAGTTATCTCATTTGCCAAACATGTCCCTAATTCATGAAGGGTGTTTCTTCAAAAACTTGTACAATAGTTCTTTGATTATGGATGGAAATTTATTCTACCAGACCAAACATTCAATTATCCTTGAAATACTTTGGTGCCTTCAGTCGATGTCCTAGTGTTTGACAGCAAACTGATCCTTGTGGAGATAAAGGCTAAATGGTTAGGGTTACATGTTTGGGTTACATCCAACAATCTCACTTGATAAATTATATTGAAGAATTAATAGCTTTGAGAGCAGCAGATGAATTTTAAATGTACATATATTGACCATACAGTGATCTTGGAGCATGATGTTGTTTCCTTATTAAATGGTCTTTTTTTCTTGAGCATGAAATCTCCTTGTTTAAAATGTAAAACATAAACTGCTGTACAAATTCACTGCCTCATCCAAACTAGATTTAATAATTGATATGTATATACAAAAATGACATTTTCCTTTGATGTCATTAATAGAAAAATAGACCATGTTATGGAGTGTTTCTCAAAATCAAAGAATAAACAGAAGCTATATTTTTTGTAGGGTAAGATTCATTAATAGTTTAACTGTGTAAAGGCATCTTAGATTCTAATGTGGCATTGGGATTGAGTTTCTTGGTTGAATACCTAGCTCGTGTGTTTGTTTACATGCAGATAGGTTATTACAGAATATGGATTTATATATTGTCCTATAACATAAGTGTGTATAAGCAGTTTAGATACCATTTTGGCATTGGGCTTGGTTTTCTTGGTTGAGCGCTTATCCTGGTGTTTAAATACTTTGTGTTTTAACAGTAATTTGGTAGGTAAAAATAACAATAATTAATGTTTAATGTTTAAATTATGCCAATTAATGATTCAATGTTGGCAGGGATAAAGCTTTTTAAATTGGGCAATTATCTTTTTTTACCTTCATAATTTTATTATCCCATCAAAAAGATGATACCGTAAACCAACACCAGTTTTCCTATTTTTTTTTAATGAATAGTCATCCCAACTACCACTGAGTTAATGTGGACATCAAAATATAATTTAGCACAACAAACAGAATTTGTATTGTTTTCAGTTCAGGCAGATATGCTTTGGCTCAGGCGATAAATGATGATGATTATTGGCTTTACAAGTGGGAGAGTTCCACTGATAAAAAATAGCATGAACAGAGATTATTCAAAAACATCTGTTCACCATGTGGAAAACTGTGTGAAGAGTATTATGAAAAAGAAAAACCCTCATAATATGCATTAAATTTGATGCTGCCCAGACTTAAGTTGCTCACTTCATTGACTCATTAAGGTTACTTTAACAAATGTAATGAAACATTCACGTTCATCTTAAACAATGATAAATCAGATTAAAATAGATACAAAACTTCGCAATCAACATTTAACAAAGGAAACATGAAGACTACCAATGAACAATTTCAAAAAACTACCCTATCAAAAAAGGTCAATGAGCAATAGCTATGGAAATCAGAGACCAGAAAAGGAGGCAAATGAATGAATGCAGTTTAAAAAAAAAACCTTTCTTCCATGTTTTTGCTTCCTCCAAAAAGCTAAATACTAGAAAATTACGGAGACATAAAATAATAAATTTGCCAACTTTTACTGTGCCAACCAGGTGAACCTACAACACAGTGCTACATGCATGACAAACAACGGAGACAGCATGTTATAGAGAGAACTAAAATTCCACACCAATGGATCAGATTAAAGCTCTACAGTTGCGCCATATCCAGTCATGAATGGTGAAGGGCAGTTAAGCCACCAGTCGGAGGAGGAGGCTCCATGGACATCCTGATCCTCAACGATGGCAGAACCCAGCATGTGAGTTTAAAAGACATAGCTGAAGTATTTGCAGCCATCTTCAGCTAGATATGCCAATTGGATGATCCATCGTGGCCTCCTCCTGAGAGCCCTGCCATCATAGAAACCAACCAGTCTTCGTCTAGTTTGATGGCAAAAAATGTTTTAGGGCAACATAGGTGTAGCAACATTTCAATAGTAGTGCTTCAAAATTTATTATGTCACACTGTTCTGGTACAGATACAACATTGTTGTCCGCCCAGTCTGTCTACAAAATGGACAAACTAAAATCAGCCAATTAACACTGTAGAACCGAGCTCACAATCATCAGCAAAATGATGTAAGGGGCTGTCAATATTGCCTTCAATTGGCATTTTCCAATAAACTGCTCGCCAGGCTTTGTTTTGGTTTCACTAGGACCACTCAGCTTTGGCCTCATTAGAGTCTAAGTACACACTTGGAAAATGCTTCTATAAGATAGGGCACAGACCAATTCACCTCTAACTCATCTATTGTACTTAAGTTGATTGTATTGATGTATGGTATTAGCTGATCTGTTTGGATAGCATGCCAAACAAAGCTTTTCACTGTAGCTACGTTACAATAATAAAACTAAAACTAAACAAGCTAAATTCTCGAGTGGTAATTGTCCTTTACACAAGGGAAGCATTAGATTGTCTTT
This sequence comes from Leucoraja erinaceus, assembly GCF_028641065.1. Taxonomy (NCBI): domain Eukaryota; kingdom Metazoa; phylum Chordata; class Chondrichthyes; order Rajiformes; family Rajidae; genus Leucoraja; species Leucoraja erinaceus. The sequence goes on along the minus strand of NC_073384.1, from coordinate 51,190,950 downwards.
AACCTAAAGGAGCCCAAGTAAAATTAAAATTATCAGTGGGAGGAAAGGAGAGACAGCTATCCACTGACTGTAATCATAATTGGCAGAAATTGTAGTTTTTTGAATCCAATCATCAGACCTAGGGAATTGCCACAAATTCCTCAAGGAATTCATCTGGGGCCCATCTTTAACAGTGATCTTCTCTTCCAGCACAAAATCAAAAGTAGGGATAATTGCTGTGATCATTCAGTGTTCAATTTCATTTTTAACTCTTAAAAATGAAGTAATCAAGAAACCAAGAAGATTTCTTACCATCTTCTCTGAGATAAGAAAAATGATAAGAAAGTTACAAAATTAGTGTTCGGCAAATAAAGAGCCAGTAGCATTCATGCCACACAATAGCTAAGTAATGACTATATCTATAAAGAGGCGATCAGTTCTGCACCAACATTGGGTCACAGAGATTAGGAACTTAAACAGGCTCATTTCAAATAATATGACTGCAAGAACAGATTAGAAGCTGTCTTTCCCTAAAGCCATTTCACCATACATGAGGCATGTAATATTAGCTACTTGTGTAATTGTGTGCAATTCCAATAACACTCAGAAAACTCATCCATATCGAGGACGAAACCTACGGCCTGACTGGCACACTTTTCTCCACCAAATTTCCTTCACAACCTATGCATAGAGCTTGCAAAATATGACATCTACAGGATAATTGCAGCAACTTCTTCAACAGCACATTTCAAATCTGCACCCTTTTCAGAAAAGGTCCAGAGGTGCATGGGAACATCGTTGTCTCCAAATTCCTCCAGACATTTGAGTTTCTTCGTTGTTCCTAGCAAAAATCCTGGAATTTCCCACCAAAGAGGGATCAACAAAGCTTTTTTTTATCTGCCAGAATGAGCAGGCTGGTAGGCATGGCAGATCAATCTCTTTTCACTGTACAATATTCTGCTATTTTATTTTATTGCAGCATAAAGAAAAGCAGCTATTTGTTGTAGATGCGATAAACTTGCCAGCCAAATAATAATTAGAATATCTGATACCATCTTCATTGTTATTTGGTCAAATTCCTGGAACTCCCTCAGGAATGGCATCATTTGAATTCTTAATTAGTTATTATATCACAGTGCCATTCAGTCCTTTGGGCGCAAGCTGTCTTTTAATTTAACAACAAAAACAAAACAAAAAATTAAATAGCAGTTAAAACTTGCATAACCTCCACATTTATAGCAATCAGACATAATGCTGCAAAATGAACACATACTTTCTGAAGATAAATGGATCACAGGCTCATCTCAGCTGCCGATAAGTTGGAGTGGTCAGAGGTAAGAGAGTGCAAGTTCAGGGTAAGAATCTAAAAAATACCTCAAGTCCTATTAACGTGAGAGCAGAGGTAAGTAAACACTGAGCATTTTCTTCTTAAATCCCTAAATCAGGGATAATCCTTAATCTATGGTTTCCCTTTACCTGTCATAAATCTGAAGTATGGCAGGATGCTAAAACATGCAATCAGAAATTCTGTGACTCATGATTTGAACTTACAGTATAGGTGACGAATAGATGAAGTACCAAGGGCATTAACACAATTGAGCTTCTACTTTTAATTTAGGAATAGAAAGAGGAGGTGATTTCAGCTCATATTGCAGTATTTTGTTTGGAATGTGGGACTGTAATGTTTCTGCTCTTTCTGTTTCCAGTATATCCTAAATTCCAGTTTAAGGAGCGTTACATATCCCAACAATCTAGTATTATTTTCAGAATGTGCTTGGGGGAAGTTCCTATGTTATCTCAGGAAATTAGTCCAATGTGTCTCACCAGTTAAGAGTTGACATGAATAGCTTCCTTTAAAAACTTAATAAACCTATAAGTGATCACAATGAAAAAAAGAATACCTTTGTAAATTTCATATTTTGTTATCTTAGAAGCATACTAAAACTATCTCACATTGTAGTGCTAAAGACAATTCGTCTTTCCGTTGGTGGTGCTGATCATTATCTAGAAATTATATTGTGCATTACCATTTTTTTCTGTGCTACATGATTTAATATCAATGAAAAGTAATTTATAAAGTAAAATCGTAAATTTAATGGAAATTCTCTGGTCTGTAATTTTCTCTCTGAGTGCTTTGTCTACCTGATATGCACAATGGCATCCAGCAGCACATTGTACAGCCTGGGTACCACTCCTAGCTTTTCATCAACACACATATGGCCTGTGGATGTAAGAACCACTTGTACAGAAGATAGACTTTGACAGCACTTCCAAGGCCTTCTCTGTTCATGCTTACAGGGGATCTACTGATTAGATTCTAGTTGCTGAATCTGGCATGGGAACTTAATTAGACAGGTCCCTAACCGATAAACTTGCATAATTTTCTCACGGTTCCCTCTCTATTGACATGGTTGCACGTTTCACCACCCAACTTGTGACTCTAACCTGCCCAGTCTCTCAACTGATCTGCTGCCCAATTCAACTACTTTAATTGCCAATCCGCTGACAGAGGCCCACCCCTCCCTCTCCCAAGGTCTCCAACACTTGATTCCCATCCCTAATCCCCTTCCCTTGCAGGTGTCTGGTGAGCAGCCTGTGTCTTAATCTTTCTCACTTAACCACAATTTGTTATTATCGTTCAATCCTCTGTCCTGTAACCAATCATTGGTAACTGATCCACACTGCACTGATTCTTGAAAGGGAATCCTCAACCTAAATTCGTGGCCCTCTTTCCATTCACTCTACATAACTAGGCTTAATGGATTTCTTTTATGTGCTTCACATTGGAAAGAGCAAAGGAAAGGCCTTTGTGTAAAACTTGCGTTTTTCATGATTGCTATATTTATACTCAGAACAAATGCTCGTCAAAGCACCTAAACGGGAACAGTGCCATTTCTAAGTACATATCTCTAAGGCATATCTATTGGCATCACATGCATTCCCCACTCCTTATATTATAATTATACCATTCCTTCAATGTAGGACAGAAATTAAATGCTGTTCACAAGAAGCTGACAGTCTGATTTTGCTGAGCAATGTGTCTGGAATGCTAGCTCATTACTAAATAATTATTTTTAAATCAGCATACAATTTAATTACTAATTTAAAAAAAACATGTTGGTTTCAATCAAAATTGCATCTGCTGATTGATGTCTATTTTGCATTTTTCAGGGTGCTGATCCTACCTCTTCTACTAAAGATACACATAACCATATTGGTGAAGAATCCCACTCAAGACTACAGTTAACGAGTAGTCTTACTGTTTTGGAAGAGCTGGATACTTCTTCTCCTCTTTCAAATCTAAATGGGGACCAGCCTTTTGATATTCTGCAGAAGTCTCTTCAGGAGGCCAATATTACTCAACAAACCTTACAGGAGGAAGCAGACTTGGCAGCTGGTATTACTTCTACCCAGGAGTTCCCACAACCTCATATTCATCCTACAACTTTTTCTCAGGTTTCTCAACTGTCTTCTGGCATATCATCTGTAAGGGGCCTGCCACAACAGCAGATGAATGTAACACCATCACCCATTTTACAGCAAGTTTTGAGAACTCCCTTTGTAAATAATGAAACTAATGTACAGCCTGGGTTCTTTCAACAAATGGGCATCAACAATGTTGCCATTCAACATGTACCCAGTAGCAACCCAGGTGGTGGAATTGGACCAGTTCAGTTGATTGGTTCATTAGATACTCAGCAGCCGGTAATGACTTTTAATCAGTTCGAAGGATCTCAGTTTATTTCCAAGGACAATGGACAGCTAAACTCGGTGACTGTAGGTAATTACAATATGCCCCCGCTTCCCAACCATCAACCAATGTCTTTGAACCCATCTGGTTTAAATGAAACTGGTGGATTGTTACTTCAGAGGCGAGTGACTGCACTTAATGGAAACACTTACTATGGGGCTTCAAATATTAGCCAGGTCCAACAACCTATGTCTGTTCATTTTAGTGGCAATAATATTCCAACAGCACTGCCTTTACATAATATTATCCTTCAAAGAGCTCCGGTACCAAGCCAACCTAAAATTTCACTCAGTATTCAACCCAAGCCTGCTCAGATCAGTCAGCAACAAACCGTTTACAACATAAACAATTTGGAATTGCCTACAGCATTTAAAATTCAAAATGAAGTATCATTACAGCAGCAGCAAATGCAACATAACCTTCCCTTTGGCCCCACAAACACGTCTCAAAATTCAGTGGTGGGCTCACCAATGGGTATTAATACTGCAAAACAGCAAGTACCGAGAAAATCAGGTAGACCACAAGTTTTAAATCAAACTGGGACCAGTATCATAATCCGACCTCCTTTAGGGCAACATGAACCCCTTGCATCCCAGAACCAATTTTTCATTCCTACCAGCCTAGCATTGAATATGAATTCAACTGTTCAGCACCTTCAGACTGCAAATGGACAGATTCTTCAAAATCGAACTATACCCACCCAGTTGGTTTCGAATCAAGTGGCTTCAGAATGTGTTATAACAAATCGCAATTCTTCAGGTACAATGTTGGCTACCCAGTCTTTTTCAGGACAATTTTTAAATCAGAACTCTGCTGGACAGTTGACTTCTGGTCAGGGTGGCATGGAACAGGTAGTTAATTCTTCAGGACAGCTGTTAGCAAACCATGGCTCATCACAGCTGGTTACTGGACAGGTTCCACTTCAACAAGCTTCACAGATGTTATTTAATCTTCCGACTGGTCAAGGTGTGCAACCCAATGTTGGCTCGAACATTAATGCAGGACTATTTAAGCAATCTGGGCAGAATGCAGTTCGAGGAAGATCATTCCAAAATCAGCTGACTGTTTCAATTGCACCTAGTTCTGTGTGCTCCAACTATGTGCCTACAGTGCAACCTCCAATATCATCAGCAAACAATGGTGATCAGGTTACACACCCAAATTCTGGAAGTAACCTTGTAGTGGTTTGCCAGGGTGAGCAATCACTTGTAACTGTACAGTCTGCACAACAGCAGTGTCAGCAACAATTGGGTATGAATCATATTTTCAGGATTACCAATCCTTATCACCAAAACGCCAATTTAATGCAACCCTCACGGCAGGTCACGTTCAGCCGGATGGAGATGCCAGTAACGCAAACCAGCAACCAGCAACAATTCCTCTGTTCACAAGTAGGTGATGAATGCAATACATTTATCAATAATAAATGGTAAAGAGAGAAGAATCTTTTGAAACACATTGCCTGACAGTATAGGAATGATAATATACTTTATTGGTACAAAATGTAACATCCCATTACATGTCTACTGCTGATTTTCCAGCATCCTTGGTGCCAGAGCCTTTCTGGATTATCCCTTTTGCTAGACCAACAGAGGTCACGGCCTTGGGGGGACCGAGAAACTGGCTGCAAAATCAGCTGTGGCATATTTGACCTGCTGGTCGATGGCAAATTTGACTCACGGGTTGGCCACGGTAGTCAGTTATGAGAACCGATCTGCGGCTCCGACAGTAATTCACCTACTGTAAACAGTATGTTAACAGTTCTTTGATTCTGTACTGTGTGCATTGTAATTCAGTAAAAAAGAGCGGTTTAATTTTTCATAAAACAAAATGCTGGCAGGGTAGTGCCGTAGAGGGAGAAACCAAGGTTTATGTTTCAAGCCAATGGTCTTTTAAACATAGTGATCCTCATCTCTTTGAAATGTTAACATAATTCCTTTCACTAAAGCTGCCCAACCCGCTGAGTATTAATGGCATTTCACATTTTTCACCTTATACTTATAGACATAGCACTGGCAATATTTTTCTTTAGAATTATAGTTTAATATGCTCAAAAGAACATGAATAATTTGTAATCATGGTATGCATTATTAATTCTAATGTTTCAATGAGTCATTTTAGGAACTTGGGAACATGAATAGGTTCATAAGCACCTTGAACCTGTTGTGCCATTCATTGAGATGATGGCTGATGTGTGACTAATTTCAGATATGGATAGGAAAACTTTGGAGAGATATGGGGCACACACATGGGACCCGTGCAGTTGGGAACTTGGTTGGCATGGATGAAGTGGGCTGAAGAGCCTGTTTCTGTGCCATGTGGCTCAGTGACCCAATATCCTTCATTACTCCGTAACCATTAGTGACTTTAGTTAACAATTCATCAGTCCCCCATTTAAAATTAAGAATGGACCTAACATTAATTCCTACTTCTAGAAGAGAGCTCCAATTTTCTGCAACCTCTGTAATTCAATATAAATAAATCTTCCCAATGGAATTCGGTCTTCCCTTTGGTAGCCTGTACATCAATGTATTTTTAATCGTTTTTTTGAGTTTTGTTTTTCAGTTTTTCAGTTTTTCTAGTATCTGTTTATGACAAGCAGGTGTAACGGTAATGCTACATTCATATTTTTTCCAGGCGTTTGATATCACATGACATTTATGATCATCCTGGAGCTCATTGATAAATTGATATATTTTCCAAAATTGATGTAACACATGAACTTATGTGAGAGTTTGAACAACAGACTATAAGAAATGTACTTAATTTATTTTGTACCTTTATAAATTCTGAAATATCTAAATCCACAAGTTGTTATGTGGTTGCAACAAAAAATACCATGTGAAAATTGTATTGATTATTCTGACATGGAGAAAATGCAATTTAGATTATTTTATTTTGGATGCCAGATGGATTGGTATATAATTTTATTTATTCAATAACGGTTGCAGGCTTCCAAGAAGATGATAGCAAGTAAGCAGGAGCCAGTCACTAGCCAGTCGTTGGTTAGTTTGGGGCAGCTCTCCAATCAAGTTTCAGCTTCTCTCTTTGGAAGTCAGACTCTGCCTAATTCTGTTCAAAAGGCTCATGCTGCTGGCCAGCCACAAGTACCCAGCTCATTGACGAATGCAGGGATTCTAGGCAAAACCACGTGTATGGGTATGTAAGGGAAATTTTCAGTACATGGAACAATGCAACTGGCTTATAGACTTACATTACTACTATATTAAGAATTATTTGTGAAACAAATTTCTATAGCATTTTGAATTTTGTGTTGTCGTGTTCTGTCAGGACACTTGGAAACAAAGCAGAAATAAAAAGTAAAATGATACTTAAAAATCAGCAAAAAATACAATGTGAAAATAGGCAGTTTGCATGTAAAGATGCAGATTAAAGGCTTTGGGTTTTTAAATAAATAAAATATCCATGTTTTAAAAGCAAGTTATTTAATTTGTGTATGAATAATTCTGAGAACATATACAAGCCCTAAGAAAATCCTAACTGTTCAAACTTGTAATCAGTAATTAATACTCAGATCTCTGATTTAATAAAATGTATCACAGATAATTGCACATTTGGAATATTATGGCATCTGAAAATATCATGTTATGATTGGCAATATCCAGGGAAGTTTTAATTGTTTAAATATAGAATACAGAAAGGTATTCCTATAAATTCAAATTGTAAGATTGGACAGGCATCCAGGGTTTTTGCCGCCCATTAATGCTAGAGAGATTGAGTGTATTTTTTTGGAGTTTTTGCTAAAGCACATACAACTGTTCTGTGGAAAGAAGTGCTTGATGTATCAAATGGCTGGTTCCATATTTTTGTAGAAAGTTCACCTAGTAATCTAGAACAATATAGCAATTAGTACAATCTCTATTACATCTCCATTTAAGGAACGTTTGGAAATTTTGCTGTCAATCTTTTTGATATAACCAAACAAATTAGTTTTTTTTCAATTCACTAATGCAACAAAACTGAGTGTTTACCATTTAAGAAAAAACATAGATTCCATGTGGGTCTGATAAGATTAATGCTAGAGATTGTCTACTCCAGGAGAATATAGAACAAGTGAGTATAACCTTTGATAAGGAAGCAGACATTTATGATTATGTTGAGTCTGTGCTCTCAGGGTCATGAACTTCTAGAATTCCCTATACCTTTTGGAAAGTATCGCAAAGATAAGCCATGGCATTGTTGTACGGTAGAGTGGGTTAGACGATCTCACAGATTCATATGTCTTTATGTTCATAATTTTCAGACAGTTGGTAAAATAGGAAAATATGAGATACCATGTGATATTGGTGTTTCTTTCCACTGTACCTTACCTACAGCAGAACTGCAGGCAGTTTATCTGTTGCTTCACAAATTATATATTTTTATTTTAACGTACAATACTTTCGGGAAAATTGAAAATAACTAATTAAAAGTTTAGCTCAACAAAAACCTTAATGAACATATATTTGAAAACTATCTGGAAGGTTTTTTTTTTGCATTTCTGCAATGTCAATTAGCTCAAGATAATATAATACCCTGGAATTAAATCAATTAAAAACAAATTAAGAACATACATTCTGTTTTGTTCATTAAAAGAACTAGCCAATCTAACCTACTTTCTATCTTCACACTTTATTTTAAGGTTTTTACGATTCTCTTTCTGAAAATGTCACTTATGTGGTTATGTTCTCTACATTTATATATTGCAGCCATGCAAATGAGTGATGGTCAGCTTCACAAAGCTGCTGGTTTACAACAGCACTTGGGACAACTACATTCATTGCAGAATAAAATATTAGGACAGCCAGAGATGCACAAAATTTCACAAGTAAGTTGCAGTATTTTATTTGTTTTAATGTCTAATATAAATGTTGTATTTCATAATTTCTGTTGCTAGCAAAGATGCAGAGTCAGCTTTGTCACCAAGTTATTGAAAGTGTCTGAAAATGTGATATTACCATTGAAGTGTGATCCTAAAGACTTGTGAGGACTGCTTTTGATATTTTCAATCCCAAATAATAAATAACAGTATTAAACTGCTTTCCTTATTTGATTAGTCCTCCAATTATGGCCTCTTGATCATTGGCACACATGCCTTTAACTGTTAAAGCCCTATGCTCTGTAATTTTGTCCCTAACGTACTCTGCCTTCTTATCTCTTTTTCATTATTCAACGATTCAATTATACTTTATTGTCACATGTATCTAAGTACCATGAAATTTTGCAAACAATGCACAAAGTATGCAATAAATTTCAAAAGCGCCTTTTGTGCAAGTAGTTAAAATATAGGTATTGCGGGCCATTTCATGATTTTACTGTGGGATATTTAAGAACAGTTTTACACAGATGGACCGCCTTAAAGTGATAGAACATTGCAATAGTTTTGAATTTGTTTAGAAAAGAAACATTGTAAAATGAATAGTTCTTACATTTTAGAATAGAATAGAATGAATAGAATGCCTTTTATTGTCATTCAAACAAACAAGGTTTGAACGAAATTTCATTCCTACAGTCATGACATTACAAAAAAAAAACCAAGACACACAACACAATTTACATAAACATCCATCACAGTGAATTTCCAACAACTCCTCACTGTGATGGAAGGCAAAAATCTTATCTCTTCCCTTTGTTCTTCTCCCGCGGTCCAGCAGTCCAACTGCAGCGTCGAGGCGACTGGGGCTCACGATGTTAAAGCCCCCGGCGGCGGGCGATGGTAAGTCTCGCGGCCGTTTAAGCCGCGCCAGGCGATGTTAGGACCCGCTCCGAGTCATTTAAACCCCTCGATACTGGCAGGAGAAGTTGCCGTTGCGGGAGCTCCGAAAAGCGGTCTCCCACCAGGGACCTGCGAGCTCCCGATGTTCCTGTCCACCGGGCCTGCGACCGGAGCCTCCGAAGCTCCGAAGTCTGGTTGCAGCCGCACGCTACCACAGCTCTCCCCTGTTCCTTGCTTGTCGTCGGCCAGCTCCGCAATGGCGAGTCCGTAGGTTCCGCGATTCGAGCACTCAGTCCGGTTGGAGGCTGCCGCCGACTCCACGATGTTAAGTCCAACGACACCAGAGATCCGACAGGGAAAAGGTCGGGTACCCGTACAGGGAAGAGATTAAACGGTTTCCCCTATCCCACCCCCCCACATATACACAGCTAAAAAATAATAAAAATTAGAACCAAAAACACATCTAATGGGACAAAAAAAAAAAAAAAAAGACAGACAGACAGACTGCAGTCGAGCCGCTGCCGTTAGGCGTCGCCACACTCCATTTTGGATTACTAGTAGATTAACGAATAGGTTCTTAACTAATTTATTTAAGTTTGCTTGCTTCTTCAGATATTAAGGAATACAAGTTTTTTGTTTGTTTGAATTTTTAGTTTGCTGTTGTTTAGCAAACTTCAATTCATGGGTCTCTTGTTACATGTAGTTTTAAATGTTGTTGTCTGGTGTGGTGCATGTAATTATAAATGGGTCTGAATTATTCTACAATCATATATCTGTGATATTTTAGTCTACTGGGAGGTATGTAAATTCATAATTATTGACATCCGATGAAATTGTTTGAATTGTTGACGTTTGTTTCATTTTAGTTTGATGGTCAGATCATGGGACAGAAGAGACCTGCATCAAGGCAACTTACTAAAGAAAATTTGTACGTACATTTGTTTAGTGGTATACTGAAATATTAAGAATTTTAAAGCAGTGGCTTTTATAGTATTACCAATATATTCTGTATCTGCCTATCCCATTTGTTCATGATTAAATCACTTCTTCTTTGGTTTTGTTCCAGTGCTGCCTCTCCTGTACGTTTGATGCTCTAACTTCATTTTGAGTTATTTGTGGTCTTTGCTTCTCTTAAATGTTATCGTTATCCTCAGTATGAGGTTTGTGTGCACCTGGTGCATGACTGATTTTGGTTAGGTTGGATGTCCATTGGCAGAATTAGTTTAGCCATTTCAAATAATGTTACTTCTCATACTCTGTTCTCAAATTCATGACCATTCTGAATTCAAACATCTCTACTATTAATTGGTTTCTTTATGCTCCTTTTCCATTTCATTGATTGTTTCTCAGATCAGCCAGACCCATAATTAGTTCAGCAGATTCTCACCCTTCTCTCATTAGATTTATCGTCTTCAAAATTATCCACAATTGCTTCTTTGATTTTGTGCGGCCCTACATTCTCACTTGTTAGTTTCGAATCAATCTTTATTCCATTTTTGAATTATTACATTCCTCAAGTCAAGTTCTTTGATTTTATGGCCATTTCTATCACACTGAGAGGTCAACTAGAACATCCATCATTTTAACTAATCTTTATTGCTCGTTTTTAAGACTTGAGAATATTGTAATCAATCAATTAAATTGTTCCATCCACATTCCACTTGAACACCCAACATTTAGTAGGTCACTAATAATAAGCTATGCACCACTGCACCCAGCATGGTGTTTTTGATTTCATTCATTTAAGCAATAATTTTTGTCACAGTGTGTTCTTCACGTCATATTGTCTTAATAGATTGTGCAAATAATAGTTTTAATTAAATGTTCATGTAACTCATCGTGGCAATATTTTTATATTCTGTGCAATTAGTTGTTTTTTTTCATGTGTAAATTATTGTAATGTCTACCACAACAATATTGACTTCCAATGTCTGCATCATCCCTTATATTTGTGCTAATGTGTCTTGGACTGTAGTGAAATAAACTACATCAGCCTGATCATTGTCTCTATGTGTCCAGATAGAGCTAGAGCCGATCTTCAATCAGTTAGGATTAGAAGTTAAATGACAGACTGCTAACTTACTTAATTGGTTAAACTGTAAAGCTGTTACCACAGATACATGTCACGAACTCAGCATTCTCCATTAATGTTCTCCCAAAGCATAATTCAGTTTCTCCCCATCATTCCCAAGCTATTGTGTTGCTGCAGATAAAGATTTGTGTCAGGGTTCTCACCATGTGTGGTTTTCACTTACCTCAAAACTGTTCATTTTCCATTAACAACAGACATTTCTTTGGTTTGATATTGTTAATAATAATTTTGTATGTGATAAAAGAAGACAATATTTTTCTGATACCTCTGTTGTCAAAAACTATTGCTGTAGATTTAGCACCGTATATAGGACTCTTGACTATTGCTTAATTTTAGATGAGCTTCCAATGTAAAGAGGTTTTGAAAAATATTACATAATTGGTAAGTTGCCTATTTTACATTTTTTATCAAAGAATTCTTCAGCAATTACAAGAAGAACAAAGAAATGTTCTGCAACCCGACTATAAAACACCGTTTAAGTCACAAGAAGATGCCATGCAAAGGCTTCTGCCATATCATGTGTTTCAAGGGAATCTCCCAAACAAAGAAGAATTTCAGAAAGGTAAATCTCCTGAGTATTTTAATTACATTTTGTGTCTGATGTACTGAGGACTAATTTTATATAGCGACAAGTAGAATCATAGAAATATTATAAGTTGCAGTATTGGGCATTGAAATAGATGCAAATAAACTATTATTGTTGCATATTGTAAGGCTGAATATGAAACTGGGTCAGAGGTTGAGCATGTATTTTCAGATGAGAAAGCCTTGGGTCACATGTTTTTTGAATACAAAGATTCATCTGGTTTGATTGCTATAGAAGAACAGAAAACAATCACACTTTGGGAAATATAAGCCAGGGCAGGACATACACAGTCATATACAGATATGGCCCTGAGCAGTGTTGTAAAACAGAGAAACATAGTGGTACATAGTTACCTCACAATTAAGGTATATGGCATGCTTGCCTTCATCAGATGGGGCATTGCGTACAAGAGATGGGATGTCATATTACAACTGCACGACATTGGTGAGACCCCACCTGGAATATCGTAGTTTTGAAATTTATGTCAATTCGAATTGTTCTTTGATATCTTTATACTTGTTCAAATGCAGGAGTGCACTCGGGAAGCTGCTTCCATCGTTTTATACTTACATTCTAAAGGATAGGGAAGTTTCTTTTATAGCAACACTTTCTGTACACATTTATTTTCTTACTCAGTTTCAATTTATAGGTTTTAGTAATAGGCAAACATCTGTATATAGATCGTCACAGAATACACCAAATTCCCAAATTCTCACTGGACCCTTGATTCTCTAATGTATTCAGCAGATTTTGCTTGATTATTAGCATCCTAAAAAAATAACTTTAAGGCAAAGTTCAACTTGGGTACAGTGGTTTTACTATCGGGTGACGCCCGTAATGGCTGCCTCGCCAGCAGTCTGTTTTGTCCCTTCTCTGTTTTTATTATTTTAAGTATGTCTTGAATGTTTGTTTTAATGTCCCTTGGTATGCTTTATGTGAGTGGTGCGGGGGGGGATCGGGGCAAACCGTTTTCAGTCACTTACCTCGACGGTGATGCGATTTTTCTCCGTGTCGCATTTCCGCACTCCCCTCCCTCCCCCCCCCTTCCTACAAAGTGGAGTGGCGCGGCCTTTCCTGGTGACGGCCCGGAGCTACAAGCCGCGGGTGCATCGCGGAGCCTGGGATCTTTTGCCGAGGATCGCCAGTGTTGGAGCTCCGACCACGGGGCCTGTGGACTTGAACACTGTGAAGCAGAGGTCTGAAGAAGCGGCTGACTCGGAAGCTCCATGTGTGTTACGATCCATCCTGACACTGGAGTTTCGATCATCCCGACGAGAGGGCTTGAACAGCAGACCGTCGACAACGGTCCCGTTCAAAGGCACCGACCACGGGGTGAACAAAGGAGGAAGATGACTGAACTTTATTACCTTCCATCACAGTGAGGAATGTTGATTCCACTGTGGTGGATGTTTATGTTAAACTTAATTTTATGTGCTATGTGTATTTTTGCATTTTATTTAGTATGGCTGCATGGTAACTCAAATTTCACTGTACCTTAATTGGTATATGTGACAATTAAATTGAATCTTGAATCTTGGTGTGAATCAGTACATTAAACAATTGGAACATTTTTTAAATTTTCAATGTAGCTTCATAAAGTTCTGTATCCATCGACTTGTACAATAGCATTACTTTGGGATGTAAGAATAACAGATAATTTTGGCTAGACGTTAATGTATTTCCTGTCTGAAGACAGACCGACTCAGATGGTGGTGAAATAATAAAAAATCTTAAACTTCTTTATTCTGAAGATACAGAAAAAACCCATAATTAAATTAATTATTTCCATAAATATCTGTAGAGTATAGAGACCTTCATTAGGCAATATTACTTCAAGTAATTTTTTGTCATTCTCCTGCATTGCATTCCATCCTTCCAGTGCACTGTTGTCTGAATGCTTTCAAAACTCTGGCTCAACCAAGATTACTCACCTTAAACCTATGCTCTCCAATTTATCTATACCTTATCCTTATCCCTCTCATGATTTTATAAACACATGGAAAGAAGCTGTTCCTGAGTCTAGGGTTGTACATTTAAGTTTTTGTACCTTCTGCTGGACAGGAACAGGGAGAAGGAATGACTGGGATGGGACACATTTTTGATGATGTTGGCTGCTTTTCTGAAGCAGCATGAAGTGTAGATTGAGTCAATGGTGGGAAGTCTGGTCTATGTGATGGACTGGGCTACTTTTCCAACCCTGCAATTTCTCGAGGTCTTGGGCAGAACTGTTCCCAAACCAATTTGTTATGCAACCCAACAATATTATTTCTATGGTGCATCTGTAGGAGTTTGTAAATGTCATTGCAGACATGCAGAATTTCCTCTGTCTCCTCAGAAAGTAGTGTTGGTGTGCCTTCATAGCTGTCACATCAAAGTGGTTGGTCCACGAAAGATCCTTGGTAATATTAATGCCAGGATCTCAACCATTTCCATGTTGGCACCATATTGATGCTGATTGGGGATTGGGCCTGAATCAATGCTTCCTGAAGTCGATAATTAAGTCCTTCATCTTGCTGACATTTTGGGAGAGGTTATTGTTCTTAACTACACAGCTATAAAAACAAAATGGAGAGGCTTGCCTCTTGCAATAATTTTGTAAGGCTGAAAAACAATTAACATTTGGTTGTTTAGAGGGATGGAACAGGATGGACCAAAATAGTTCATTAGCAGCAAATACATGAGAGTATTGGCTGCCAGTTGAACGAGACTCCGTATACTCATTTCATTTGAAGTCAGCGGAACTGAATGTTCGACTGCACTCTCAAACTGCTTTTCTGTGATTGAAAATTAGATTTTCCATCATTGTACTTTGATTCCTTATTAACTGCATTCTTTTTTATAAACCAGTGGATAATGAATTTGAAGATGTTTCTGTGCAACTGCTGAAGCGCACCCAGATGATGCTCAGCAAATATAGAAAACTGTTGTTGGAAGATGCAATGGTAAGTGCTATTTAAATACCTATTGGACAATATACACCCTACATTTTCCTAACGGATAAAGTACAGCTGCAGGAAAATGATAAATGTATCCAATTTGAACTATACACTAAATCAGAAATATATTAGCATTATCAACATTTCAGTATGAAAGTATTGAACATTATTTTGAAAAATTATGCTAATCATTATTTGTTTGGCTTTAGCGAATAAATCCCTCTGCAGAAATGGTTATGATTGACCGAGTGTTCAATCAAGATGAGAAAGTCGCCCTTATCCAGGACAAACGATGTTCCTTGGAGGATTCCGGTAAGTACTGTAGCTTGATAATTGGAAGTTTGTATAAATATGTGCAAAAATAAAAATGTATTTTAACATACTAATTTCTATTAACAATGAAAAGTTAAAACATTGGTAAGTGCTGACAGTACTAAGTTTGTAAACTTCTTTCAAGGTCCTGACCAGTCCTATTTCACTGTGAAGTTTTTGGATAGAGGCTGATCATCCTCTATTTGTTAACAGTGGGGAAATAATATATTCTTAGTCCTGCGATTACTAAGATACAGAGAAACTTAATTTAAGAATATAGATCAGAATATTCAAAATGTAATATTGTTGTCAACCATAAATGAGGAATTTGATAAAAATGATTTGTGAAGCAGAGGTCAGTTTTTCACTAACTATCCTGGTTAACTTTTTTGATTTGTTAATTGTAGGTACACATTTTGTGGGTAGATGAAAAAAAATCCAGCAGTTGAGGCAGGGTGGAGCGATGGGAAATTGGTCAGCTTGGATACCTCTGCTCTCTTCTACACTTCTAATTTCTTACGAGGAGAGACAGTGCATAGAATATGTCTGTCTAACAAGGGCAAACAGGTGCACAATGAAATTTTTTCCTGAACACTTGCTATCATTGGCACTCCAGCAATGTAATGCTAAGTATGCCAGTATGTTTGTCACCCTGGATGACAGTAGTAATAAAGTAATATTTTTTAATTTTAGAAGTTCACAAATCTCTTGGAGGCCAACTGTTTTCATTGACAGAGATAGTCTTGTGAAAGTGCTTTAAAGGGATATACAGCCACTATTCTGATTTAGCCTTTATAGATTAACTGACTTGTTACTGCTATGTCAGCACATTTGTATTTTTACTAGACAAGTTAAAAAGCTCCATTTCAGCAATTGTGATTTAATTTATTAATATAAATGTTATATTGCAATAATTTGTTATCACTTTTCCCCCTTTTTTTTATTTAGATGGCTATTTGGCTAAGTTTTGCTGTTCCTCATCTGTTTTTGTGAAATCTGCTGCTGAAGCACAACAACTAACTGATGATACGGTGCCACACAAGTCTTTAGACATTAGCACCAGGCATTCTACACCAGTGAATACTACTATCAACCAAAAAAGTGAACCGTCCCGATTGGTCCATTTAGTATCTTCTGTGACAAGTGGAATGAAAGCAGCCACAAATTCTTCCATTGACAGCCCTTGCATTGTTAAATCATACAGCGGCAGTAAGGAGCTCAAACTAACAATCAAACCAGAGACAGTGTACAGAGCTGGAACACAGAGTAAATCATCAAAAACTCCAGAATGGTCTGATACTGGAAATGAAGGTGGTAAAAATATTGCTGGCTCTACATCTGATTATGCCAAGGTTCAAAGCAAAAAAGCTTGTGAACCTGTTGTTGGAACTACCAAAATTTGTGACAGAGAAGAAAGTAGGTTCGACAACGAGAAAAAGCACAGTCATTCTTGTGATAAAGTCAATGTAATGAAGGAGGGACAGAACCCAGTTATTAATCAAACTAATAATTCCATTAAATTGGAACATGATGTGGGTGACTCTCAGTTGCTTTGGCATGACCAGTCACAAGACAAGAATGCTAAAAATTCTAAACAACAAGAGTTTACATGTGTGCAAATTAAAGACGCAAAAGAAGCTCAATGTGACACATCGCTCCATGAACATTTGGAGAGTGCAATCAATAGTATTTTGGATCTACAGCAAGCTCAGAAACCTTCTGATAATGCAATCATCAAAAATAGCTCATCTGAAGTTGAAACTCCTCATTTTTCAGCCTTAGCTCCTGTGGAGAACTATGTAGAAAAATGTATACCAGATCATAATGAAGGCATCAGAGAAACAGACTCCATCTTGGAAGCAGCGGTTAATAGCATATTGGAATGCTGATAATGTGACCATAAGGGAACAGAAATAACAGATTGTCTGCTGCATTGATAACATAGGGATAAAGATGGGAAAAATAGCACATTACTCAATACTGAGTACAGGCTTTTGGTGTTCCTGGAAAGAGGATGAATGCAGTAGAAACTAGGAAATAGATTTATTTTGAAGTATGGCTAGTTTGAGCTTAGGAAGGTCTATTGTAGTTTGTACTTTGAAAATAATTATGGTGGCACAAGGTGCGCATTAAGTCATTTGTTTAAAAGTTGTCAAGAAGAGATTTAATTTAATTGTTTTTTTTAAGGCTCTAATTTCATGTAAAATGCACTCTTCAATTTCAAGAGTGATTTTCAGTTTGTGGTAGAAATTTATGTTTTTTTTAATTGATACTTTAATGTATAAGTGTTGTTTTGGGGTTACTTTTGTCTTTCATATTATGTAAGAGTTTTTGAGAATGGAGTGCCAATAAGTTAAATCTTGAACAGTTAATGAACAACATTCCCACTTAAGTCAATTTAAAATTGGAGTTCTTGATAATGAGGTTAAAGCCCACTTCACTATTCATTTTCCATTTTTAATACCACTATGATTATATAATAAAGGCAACTTTAGGTCTTAAAGACCAAATTGAAAGCACAGTGTGTGTATCCATACTGTGATTTATCAAACTGTAGATCTAAAAAGTGATGATTCCATTCCCATTTTGTGGACTTTTATTGTTTTTGTCTTGCACATGCAACAGTAAGCTTCCTTGCATTAGTGAAGAGCACAAAATACACATTAGATCAGTTAGGCCTTACAAACTGACATCACATGAGAAAAAACATCACTTATGAACTAAATGGTACAGTGACTTTTATTTTAAACTCTGATTTGTGTAGTGTTCAGCTCTGGTCCTCATTAGAAATGCTTTGTACACATTTTTAAAATATTTATAAAGATTTTTTGTAAAAAAAAGAAAAAAGGAAATGTCAAAGTTATTTTTGTTAAGTTAGTTCAGTACCTATATATAAAGCATGGTAAAACATGATCAGAGTGAATTATTAAGAAGTATTTTAATTAGATGCTAATGAAACACTGAATCAACTTGTCAAATGAGCCAAAGAATTCAACAAAACTAATTTGTGTTGGTCTTTTAATTTATTGATTATCTCTGTATACAGATTTGTAGCACTGCAGGCTAGTGGCAACCATTTTTCAATATTACAGTTTATTTGAATATTGTGTTGTAATTATTTATTTTGATATTCTTTGCATGGAAAAAAGTAACAGAGTGATAGGTGTAACTAGATAGTACAGTAACATTAAGAATCTTTGAATTCTTAAATGATGGCAGAAGATTGGAAAAATTGTTTTGTGATATGGGGGTTATTTCTTATAAAAGGAAGTATGCTTTGTGAATATTTGTTTAACTGCTTTCCTGCCAAAGATAAAACCTTCTTAATTTTTGTCATGTATTTTTAAGGTTAGTAAATTGAAGATATGTATACACATAAAACAACAATAGTCCTTGAGTTGAATCCCCAGCCTTAATTACAATAAACTAAGGAAATGGCATGTTTCATTTATTATTACATTTGTAAAATCCCCCGGTCATGTGAATTTTGTTTGGAACCATCACATTGTTTAACCAAAAAGAATGTTGCAAACCACCTGTTATCTAAAGCAATGATACTTCAAATGCAACTAAGCTGAATCCGGATATCTACCTCCCTGAGATACAGTTATTTAAAAAAAAAAATCTTATCCTTAGTTGCCCCCAACATTCATAGCACAACCTGAGTTGAAGTGATAAGAGTGCTATTGAAAGTCTCACTGAGCAAACAAATAATTTGTTGGAAGAAACAGAAACAGAAACAAAATGGACACTATTACACTTCTAACTGTTTACTTATCTCTCACTATATTTGGATTTGCCACTAGCATTCAGGATACTTACAACTGCACTTCAGAGGTAAAACGCATGTTCAAAATAGGGGTAAGTGCCGACCCAGTGTATCCAAGCTGGGTGGGGGCAAGAGTTTATGGATTTCCCACCAGCAGATCAATTGTGTATGCTAGTTTTAAAGGCAAATGCTCCCCCTTGGTTCAATCACAAAGCTCCTTTGTAAATGATGAAGACAACAGTAGACATGGTTTATATGACTTTAGAAAGGCTTTTGACGAGGACCTGCATAGTAGGCTGGTCCAGATGTTTGTCACAAGGGATCCAAAGTGTGCTAGTAAACAATCCAAAATTGGCTTGGTATGGGGAAGCAGAGGGAAGTGCTGGGTGGGTGTGTTTCTGATTCAAAATCTTTAAGAAGTTCTGCAGAGAGATGTGATGGGAATTTGTTGTTTATAATGCATATAAATGACCCGGATGAGAATAGGTCGCCTGAGCAGTAAAAGATGACACGAAACCTGGTGGATCCATAGATAATTTAAAAAGTGTCTAAGGATATAGTGGAACGTAGATCAGCTGGAAAGTTAGCGAGAGCAATAACAGATGGAATTTAATTTTGACAAACATGACAAAATGCACTTTGGAAGCGACCCTATCAATGTTGATGTACAGAGAGATCTCAGGGTGCAAGTCCACAGCCACTTTCTGGTGGAAGGGGAGTGAAAAAGGCATTTTTTAATGCTTGTTTTCAGAAGCCAAGGCATTAAGCGTATAAGACATCATGTTGCAGTTATACAAAACATCCTGACCACACTCAAGGCCCTGTCCCACCTTCCCGAGTAACTCACAAACTCTCCCGAGTTTTCCCCTTGATAACTCAGAGAATTACGGTAATAGCTGTTCATAGGTACTCAGTGCTGTTTATTAACTCGTGGACATTTTTCAACATGTTGAAAAAACGTCCCGACTTACCTGATGCCCCGATTTCCTACGGCTGGCATTAAAAGCCACTACGAAACATCTACGGACTCCTATGGCCTCCTACGAGCTCGCTACCGACATTCCCCGAGTTCGAATCAAGGGGAAAACTCGGGAGAGTTTGTGAGTAACTAGGAAAGTGGGACCGGGTCTTTAGAGTATTGTGTACAGTTCTTGTCACTGCAGTACAGGAAGAATGTGTTAGCAACACAGAATGCGGTAAAGAGTCACCAAGATGTTTACTGGAGGGCTGTTGTAAGGAGAGATTGGATAGGCTGTATTTATTATCTTTGGAAGATAGGAGGCTGCGGATCTTATAGAGGTGTATAAAACTATTAGGGCCAACCAGGATTGACGGGAGAGGGAAGCTGCTGAGCCAGGTCCCTGCTTGACCCCAAAGACCAGGAACCGGAGAGGAGCGTGGAGGGAGTCGATGACAGCAGTGGACACTGGACAAAGAACCAGGGGTCTTACATTCTGTGCCCTCGTGATCGGTTGCGGGAGGCATCCCTGGGGCATCAACGTTGAAGATGGCCGGGCAAGGAGTGAGCCTTCAGTGGGCTGTTTCTATGCATTCTGTACTTCACTGGGGGGATTGTATGGCAATAATCTTATTAACATGTAAAAAAAGAATGTAATTGTACCTTGGTACACATGATAATAAAGAACCATAAAAAAATTACAGTTCTAATGTGGGCAATGGTATTAATGTAGATAGGCATCATGGTCAGCATGAATGTGCATGGACATAAGGGCCTCTTTCTGTGCTGTACACTTTGATTCTAATTTGAGAACTCGTTTTGGACATAGGATTTGTATCTAGATAATTTTACTCCTGTACAGCATCCGGTGGATATAAATTCTTTCTAAAACTATGTCTTACTGTAAATGGATAGAAAAACTTGTGCAGTATTCATAAGCAAATAGTTGAAAATATTCAGGTTAAAGAATATTGTGTTGAACTAAAAGGCAGTAGAGGCCAATTCACTGGATGAATTTAAAAGAGAGTTAGAGCTCTAGCGGAATCAAGGGACATGGGGAGAAGAACGCATGGGTTCAAATGGCCTCCTGCACCCATTTTCTATGTTTCTATAACTTAAAACAAACTCAACAAATTCTGCTACAAAAATTACCAAATCTTTATAAATCTTTAGAAACGACAAATATCATACTGATTCAATGGTATTGTACTCTGGTGATCCTGAGCCATGCAGACCTGCACAGCCAGTTTGGTTAAAGTTTGGTGTGAAATCATTTAAAACTCAGGCAGGTTACTGTATATGAATGGTATCTGGTGACCTCAGCTAGAAAGTATGGTAGTTTGCTTGATTTTTGGATTTATCTTTGTGTAAAGACCACCAGCCTTTACTGTACACATTCGTTGTACATGGTTCATGTTACAATGACAATAAAAAAACTATTCTATTCAATGGGGAAATAAGATTAATGTGCATAATTTGGAGGTGGGCATGGGTATAAAATTAAAACCCATTTGACCATGCCAATTTGCACCCAAGTCTAGCCACAATTTTATTGATACCTGATCCAAACTGGTCTTGAGTAGTCATCATTGGGAAAGATAGCCAGCATGATGCAGGGAACCGGCTCCAAAATAAAGAGAAGTTAAATAAATACTGAGTGTTTAGCTGTCATCCCAGTCCAAATCAGTTGAATTCCGATGTCTAACAAAATGCAAAAATATGTTATTTCCAATTGTAGAATAGCTTTATGTGTAAGAAGGAACTGCAGATGCTGGTTTAAACCGAAGATAGACACAAAAAGCTGGAAGAACTCAGCAGGACAGGCGGAAGAAGGGTCTCAACCTTGAACATCACCCACTCCTTCTCCCCAGAGATGCTTCGTGTCCACTGAGTTACTCCAGCTTTTTGTGTGGAATAGCTTTAGCTCCTCATCTCCGATTTCAAATGCTATGATTCAATTCTCTTTGCAGAGATTTTGGTTTATAATCCAAACTGACATTTAATGCTACTTTGAGAGACTGCTGCACTATTGATGGTATGGTCTACCCTGGTTATTACAGACCTTTTTATAACACTAATCAGACACCGCTATCTCTAAGAACCCAGGCTGCTAGTTATACGGTGGGAGGTCATTGAAGTTGACAAGCAATTGCTTTGATCGGCACGTGCAATGATTATTAAAAAATGTAACAAACTGCCTTCAGTATTTTTATCAGTAACAAAAATACATATTTGTATAGCTGTTAAAAAGACTTTAGTATGTGAAAGCAACTTGTTTCATGGATTGAATCTCTTATTTGGTTATAGTGAAAATCATCAATATCGTATACAATTTCCCCGCTATGGTCCGTTATAACGAAGATTATCCAGTCTTTTGGGTGAAATGAAATCTCGTAGTCATCTCCGATTACATAATTCCTGTAATGTTATTTGATGAAAATTAAATGTTTTTCTGATCATTGCGCAACAAACGTAAAATAATATTTGCCAAGTTCAGAATAGCCAAAAGTGTTCAGAAAAGCCAGATAGCAGTTGTAATCGGATGCTAATGAGATACTGAAGAATTGTCCCAACCTGAAACATCACCTTTACATTTCCTCCACAGATGCTGACTGATCTGCTGAGTTACTCCAGCACTTAGTATTTTTCTCAAGTTTCCTGAATCTGCAATTTGTTGTATTTCTGGATGCCAATGATTTTTGTATATATGGAAAAAAAGGTCCTTGAGGCTGAGGCTGATTCTTGGAGTTCAAGAGAGAAAATAGTCCCAGCAGCCGGGTTTGATAATCAGTGCTGGTGAACAAGTAGCATGGTTGGTTCGGAGTTCGTTGGGCTAGTCTACAAAAAGAATGGAGAGGGAGAAATGTCTTTTGGATGGAACAGTTTGGGTATTCTGGTGGTAATCAGGTGCATGGCAGGTTTGTAAATAAGAGCCTCCATTGGATGCAGCTGATGAATAGAGGTATAGGTGCCTGTGCTGTGATGGTTGGCTCCATCAATTGTTTTGTGGGAAATTGGAGCATGGAAAATGCATTTGTGGGAGATAGCTGGCTACTGCCCAAAGGATCATAAGTGTGAATGACGGTCCAAATCTCACGTCCGTGGAAAGCTTAACAATAATTGCACATGTACTGATTTAAATTCCCCGCATCAGTCTGTTTCCTCCCCTCCCCTTCCATCCATATTCCAAAAGGAACAATGCTTGGGAAATGACGTATGCCAAATCCACACCACCCTGGCCACATTCTCACTTCACTCCTACCATTGGGAAGAAGGTCTAGGAATCTGAAAACTATAACCTCCAAGTTCAAAAACAGCTTTTCGTCAGCCATCAAGCTCTTGAAGACGACAAACATCAGCTAAACTATGAACTACGAACTGTCATGGATGCACTAAGGGCATTTTTGCACTTGTTTTATAATTTATGGAACTTTTTGTTTATTGTGTTATTTATGTGTACTGTTTATGGACCTGTACAGAAGGTGAAATTATTAGTCACATTTAATTTCTTGTAAAATCAATTGAACTTGTAGGCCATTATTTGTCCTATCTCTGTCAGCTGTCTGCAAGCTTGCCATTCTTCAATTGGTTAGTGTATTTCTTGTACTGAAATAATGCTAACAATTTTAAAGTGCTTCATTGATTGTAAAGTGCTTTGGAATTTCTTGGGGTTATGAAAAGCTGAAAATTATATGAGTTCTTTCTGTCAGTCCGTTCATGGGAATTGGCATACACCATTCAACTCTTCACCATTGATCAATGTCATGGCTCATTTGTATCATAATTTCATCCAACATCTAGGATTTGAAAGCTTAGGTTGACCGGGACTAATTGAGTAGATCTTAATTTTGATTAAAATAAGGCATAGGAAGTCAGCAGCCCTTTGATTACTAAGTAATACATGCTGCCAAACTGCTAAGATTTAACTCGTAGATTAATAATTGAGATTAATCTACAATCTAACCATTAAGAAACACATGAATATTTGTCAAAATCAGAAATGGAGATCTAATTTAGCCATCAAATTAGTCCTTTTCTTGTAACTTGTGGAAATGTGGAAATGGCTTTCAAGACTGTTAAAAGTATTATTGGACCTTGAGCAAGTAATCTGATTACTTGCACCTTTCACCCTTGAACAATTTAATACTACAATTGGATTTCATAGGAGCTTAGTTCTTATTCCATTTTATGCTGTATGATATGAAAACTACTAAGCTTTAGTTAGTGGCTTAAACATTCTAATGATAAACTCAAGCTCATATTGAACACTGTCAAAGTAAAAGCAAATTCTGCAGTATATTTTTCAGTTTAGGATAAGAGAAGATATTTAATGGGAAATAGATTTTGTTCATTAAAGCTGAAATTGATATTGCAATTACAGAGTTTTCTGAATTAAAGATACTGTATCTGTAAAACCAGAGGTCACGTGAAGGTTAATGCTCTTGGAGCCCAAATCCTGCTTACATTTACAAAGGTGTAAAATTATTAATAAACAAATTGTTTTATAGATGAAAATAACCCCTTTGATTAATTCCAATGATTTACTGTTGGAATGTTTAGAAATGTTACAGTAGAATACTTGAATGAAGAGCTATGCCACATATCATTTTGAAAAGAAAGGTAAGTGATTATAGTTCACCTTTTTAATATGATCACAGTAGACCAGTAATAAGCAATGCTTGCATGATATGTTTAGGCATGCTGTGGCCCCTCCCCTCCGCTTCACATACAGGCGCAAACATCAAATTGTGAAAGGATTTGAAAGAGTGGATGAAAAAGAAGGTTTTCCACTCTTGGGGGGTGTCCAAAACAAAGCAATATGAACAGAATCTTTGATCACAGACTGGCTAAAATGTGGAATGCCTTGCAACATGAAGGATTAAGGCAAAATGTTGCATTAAGTGGAAACTTAGATAAATATACAAGGAAGAAGCTATCATGTTAATACAGTTAGGTGATGTAGTTTAAGAGAAAGCTTGCATGAATATAAATAATTGCTTTGAGCCATTTTTCTGTATGCTGTAAATTTTATGCAAAGAAAAATTCTATTATTGAAGCAACTTGTTTTTTAGATTCTTTAGATTCTGCAACGGCAGTTCAATATACTTTTTATGCCAGGACCTTATCAGCACCATAGTGTACGGGGATTACCACTTATAGGTTATGAATAGCAGAAGCCCTAATCTTTCAAAAGTTAATATAATTCTAATAGATTTTGTAAAAAATAAATCACTTTGCAAAGACATTGTAGGCCTTATCAGAAGGCACGAATAGAACCAAGTGAGCTATGGTCCTAACTGTAAAGGTTTTAAGAAGTAAAAGCACCAAGAAATTTACATTTATGTGTTTTGTGTTATGTTGTGTTGTGTTACATCATGTGTTATGTGTTTTGCAACCCCGGATATCTTAAAGTGCTTTACTACCAATTAAATTTTAAAATAATTAGTTCGGTAAATGAAGCAACTAATTTACACAAAACAAAATTACAGTAATTTGCAATCTTAAAATAAATGATTGAAGAATTTGCTTTGGTGGCAATTAAAAATAAATGTTTATTGTAAAGGCAGCATTTATTACCCTTACCTAAATGCATTTGAGAAGTTGGTGTTGAGCCATCTTGAATTGTTGCAGCCCATTGGGCATATCTTCACTGGTTGTTGGGTAGGCAATTCCAGGATCACGATCCAACGATGCTGAATGCTATTGCTAGGTCATGATAATTCATGTCTCGGAGCGGAATCTACAGATGACTGTTTTTTAAATCTCCAATTAGCAAATGGAGAGCATTCCTTCATACTCCTGACCTGCGCCCTGAAGGTGGTTGAGAGACCTTAGAGTGTCAGGGGACACATTAAAGTGTATCCTGAAACTCACAGATTAAGAAACATGATGGCAGACAATAGCCGAGAACGCTGACAACAGCAAAAGTGTGGAGCCAAATAACAACCTGGTTTTGTACCCCAGAATTAACTGCTGTTCATGCCAATCTGTTCCAGCCATTCAGTGCAGAATACTTGGTTTCTGACAGAATTTATGCAGGTGCTCCAGCTAAGTTTCAGATCTCTGATGACTGCCCAATGTTAAAGGTAGGTGGGTCAACTCTTGTCAGAGGTCTTTGCATGGCATTTATATTAGTTGCCATTTGTCAATGAATATATGAGTATTGGTTAGATCTTGCAACATGCATACGTAGATTAATTTTCCAGGCAATTGGAAATGTAATTTCACATTGTACATATGTATTTTTAATCTTATGATGGAAGGAATGTTGAAGAAGCAGCTAAGGAAATCTCAACTTAGGACTGCCTTGAGGAGGTCCAATAGTTTTGACCTGGAAATTGACCCCCGACCGCTACACTGGTCTTTCTTTCTGAAATTTATGACTCCAACATTTCGCATGTTTACTGTACAATATTGATTGACTTAAAATTTACTTAGGTTCTTGTTGCCTTACTCAGTCAAATAATGCATTGTTATCAAGGTGATTTATTTGAGTTCACATCTGGGATTTTTGGGTTTGCATTAAACTTAGATTGAGGCTTAGTGAAATTTGAAACAAGCTGAGGAGCTGAGTGGTTCTGCGAAAACCCAAAATAGGCACCATAATTATTGAAAAGTAGTTGAAAATGTTGCGGGGAATTTTCCCTGTCCAGTTAATGCCAGGAGTACTTGTACAGATTGGCTGGAACAACAATTAATTCTGGGGTACAAAGAACTCCCAACCTAATTGTTATTTGGCTCCACACTTTTGATGTTGCCATGTTCTCCACTATTGTCTGCTATCTTGTGCAGTGAAAGTGGCTGGAGACTGGCCTCTGATGTGATAGGATCTCAGATTGAAGGTAGGATGGATCATCCACCAACCATTTCCAAATGAAAGTGGCAGAATTTCTTAAACAAACAGCAGCGATAAGTTCTTGATTTTAAACAGCGCATGGGATATTTTACACCTTTTGGAAAAGTCGAGTGGATCCTACTTGTTACCTGAAATGTAAGACAGCACTTCTATTAATGCTACACTCCCTCAGTACTTGTAGTGGCAGATTTTCATATCTTTCAGGTAATTAGCACCCTAGCCGCTATTTGGATGAGAATGGTTGAAGGGGGTGTCTTCTAAACATATGCGAGCTCACTCACAGAGACCTTCAGAGCTTCTTCTCAGATACATGTATGGCTTTAAAACACAGTCTTTTGATGAATAAATGCTTTATTGTTGATAGAAAACAGTAAGATACAT
Source organism: Leucoraja erinaceus (assembly GCF_028641065.1). NCBI lineage: Eukaryota > Metazoa > Chordata > Chondrichthyes > Rajiformes > Rajidae > Leucoraja > Leucoraja erinaceus. Next base: position 51,163,614 of record NC_073384.1, on the reverse strand, counting down.
CCAAGTTTCTTCCTGCTTGTTACTACAATCTTCTTCGAACTCCAGCTTATTACTTTAGACATTAGCAAACTCCTCGTGTCTCCGTAACACTGGCATGATCTGGCATGTGGCCCGCATGATCCCGCATGGACCCCGCATGACCTGCATGGTAGAAGGGTTAACATTCCCCATCGTCTTTCCAAACTAATCTAAAAACTAAACTTCTGCGCCAGCATCTAAGCTCTAAACATGCCCAAAAACACGTCATAAATCCCACCCACAATATAACGGGCAGTCTAAAATTTAAAGGCACATGCCATTATCAATGACATGCAAAACAGGCCAAATGGCCACTACAGTACTGATTGAAGTTTATATGAAGGATTAATCCCTTCCAATTTACAGAACAACTCCATTCAGTTTGCAAACATGACTCTGAACTTCCAGTCACCTGTGAATTTAATTCTCCATGCTACTTACACTTTAACCTCTCTGTCGTCAACTAGATATACTGTTCTAAAGAATCTCAATTGTAGGTATGAGCAATAACACCACATCTGGTTACTAGGCCCAATTCAATCTTATGGACTTGACACTGAGATCTTTAATTTCAGATAATCAGCACTATTATTATTTCATTATTAATGTTAATTTTCTTAGTTAATTTCAGATGACAATTCTGCTTCTATTCTGGTACACATGGAACTGCCATAGCCCATTAAACAATTGTTTCACCTTATGCCATCAAGTCTTTTCATCTTTTAATTTCACCTGCCACAGACATTTCTTTTGGTCTCTCTATCCCTCACCCATTCTTTACAACTTAAAATATTTACCTTTAACTTTTCTTTGATTTGAAACAGTAACTGTTCCTCTATCCACTGATGAATTTTAAAATTAGAGATTGTCACATTTGGAGCCAATTTAAGGTCAGCAATAAACAAAACGACAGTCAAGATAGAAGCACACGAGTTTTGCATGAGCAACTGGCAGAAGATGGGAGGCAGTGTATAGCACTGCACAGTTGGAAAGTCAAAAGTCTTAAGGCAAGGAAAATTTAAACAGCAGTTTGATGACCGTGCGACTAAGATGGAACTCTTCTGGTCGGTAGCTACTTCTGTTTCTTTTACATAAAAACAGGAAATAGGTGCAGGAGTAGGCCATTCGGCCCTTCGAGCCTGCACGGTCATTCAATATGATCATGGCTGATCATCCAATTCAGTATCCTGTACCTGCCTCCTCTCCATACCCCCTGTTCCCTTTAGCCACAAGGGCCACATCTAACTCCCTCTTAAATATAGCCAATGAACTGGCCTCAACAACCTTCTGTGGCAGAGAATTCCACAGATTCACCACTCTCTGTAAAAAATGATTTTCTCATCTCGGTCCTAAAAGATTTCCCCCTTATCCTTAAACTGTGACCCCTTGTTCTGGACTTCCCCAACATCGGGAACAAACTTCCTGCATCTAACCTGTCCAACCCCTTAAGAATTTTGTAAGTTTCTATAAGATCCCCCCTCAATCTTCTAAATTCTAGCGAGTACAAGCCGAGACTATCTAGTCTTTCTTCATATGAAAGTCCTGCCATCCCAGGAATCAGTCTGGTGAACCTTCTCTGTACTCCCTCTGTGGCAACAATGTCTTTCCTCAGATTAGGAGACCAAAACTGTACGCAATACTCCAGGCGTGGTCTCACCAAGACCCTGTACGACTGCAGTAGAACCTCCCTGCTCTTATACTCAAATCCTTTTGCTATGAGCCTAGATGTTACAGTTTTCAGGGTTTTATATCTTCTTCCCAATGGCAGGAGTGAAATGAGTCTATGGCCAGGGTGGCGTGGGTCTCTGATGATGCTGGCTGCCTTTTTGAGGCAGCGATCTCTGTACACAGTACAATAATATACCAATATCAATTCCTTCATATGCATTAAATTACACGTTGGCAATGACTTAGCTTAGCTTCTGAACATTTGCATGCCAATATGTCATCTGCCTTATGCAGCTTGACTAACTGAGGTTGAAGTCACTTTGGCTGGAGAATGGAGATGACACAGGTCGAACCATTAGTTCTAGACATTATCTCCATTCTAGCACGAAACTTGTTGCAGCAAGAAAGATTGATGAAGAAAGTATGGGGTGATTGAATCCGACCTCACTGATTCACAAAGTCACAACTTCAACTGAGGTTGCCTTTCTGATGAACTTGTTGGTTAAACAACGGCGAGGAACACAATGCATCCAAGCAAAATCCAGCAGATGAATGATAAACTGTAAAAGATTAGAGGGCAGGGCTGACAGGAGAATCATAAAAGTGGCATCTGAATTTGTAGGTCTTTATTGTATAAAACAGTACTCCATCAGTCAGTAGATTTACTTTTGTGCAATAGGTTTAGAAGATTATTTATATATTGTGTTTAAATTTTAATTCTAATTTGAATTTGATTTTGTAAAAATGGTTTATTTGTTGCATAATCCAGCTCAAGTTTATTATAATGTTCTGGTACTGGACTATGCAGGGAAAGAGAGATCATGGAAGTTTTCTGTGCTATGACAACTTTTAGAGACAAACCCTGCTGGCAATTCCTCTCCAGAAGAGAATTAACTGCCACTAAAGTATACAGAGACAAAGTCGCATCAAAGTAAAATGCGTTTTACCTTGCATTTACCTTGTTAAAATGCAGAGGATGACTGAAATACATTCTTTACAAAGCCAATGAAAAGGTGGAAAAGGTAGCTATAATTAGATTTTGACGTTTAAGCACAAAAAACGCAAAACATTTGTCTAGAATGTTACATGAATGGCAAATTCTGTCCTTTTGTTATAGGACATACTGCACACTAAATTACTTCTTCGTAAAGTGCATTTAAAATAGAACAACATGTAGTGTTCATTTAAATTAAAAACTACACATTAACAAAAGGAATATAGTTTGGTTATAAGAAAAATAACAATAATTCCCTGCAAATAAAGCCTCTATGTAGTATTACCTTAAAAAAACCACCAGGTGTCAGAAGCTTTCTGTCTGAAAACTCCATCTCTGTGAACATTTTTAGCTTTTTGTAATTTATATTACAGAAGCTAACCCAGAAATTCAGCCAGCCAGTGCATGATTTTTGTACAGCATATAATAAAATTGAAACTAATTGCTAAATGTGAAACAAAACTTCCAAGTAGATATTTATTTAACACTTATATGTACATGACATGCCTGGCTGTGGAGGCTACCGGACAGACACATATGATGTTAATCCGTGTGCCTTCACTGTTGCAGCATTGGGGTGTGCATAGAAAACAGTGGTGGCCTTGATCAGTTATGTGGGTTTTAATGGGAGGACAAAGGCAGTCACACTTCTTTAATGGATGTATTCTACATAAGCCATTGTCACATAAGTACATACATAGAACATAACACATGGAATAATACAGCACAAGAACAACCCTTTGGTCCACAAAGTCTATGTTGACCATGATGCCAAGACTGCTGAAATACAGTGAAAGACTTTGTATGCTTCCCAGACAAATCATACCATACATGAGTGTAATCAGGCCATGCACAAGTACAACAGGTGGAAAGAGAAAAAATGCTAAGGGTGCAGAATATATAATGTTATAATTACAGAGATATGGCTGATAACACATAAAACAATAGTCACAATGAGGTAAAATGGAAAATTGGGACTAGGTCTTAGTTCTTAGTTCTATGAGAGAGCTGTTCATATATTTAAAAAAAAGGATGATTGAAAAACGTTCAATGATCAGAAATTAAGGTTCCAGCCATTCAGTGCAGAATACTTGGTTTCTGACAGAATTTATGCAGCTGCATAAATGTAGAATTTAAGGATGCAATGTAATTTTTCCTGCCGGCCATTAAATAAGGCAAATCTAAATTAAGGATTTTGAAACCAAATAAATGACACAAAACTAAAATGGGAGCTATAAATTTGAACACTAGCACCTGTACCAGGTGTTGCGTAGACTAATTGAAATTCATTCGACAAATTTCTTCCAAAATTAAAAAAAAATATATAGACTAACTTGATAGTCAATAGCAATTTGACCATTCAAGAATGTGAAATGAAGATATTTTCATGTATCATGCTACAATTTGGCTATAAAAGAGAAATTAATTATTATAGTTTTGACTTGTCATCTGCCATATGAAGAAGGGACTGTCCAGCCAATCTTCATAGTTCTTAAGAACATATTATAAATATTCATGGAATATTGTGATCCTGCATCATTCACACAAAAAATGAACTACATAAAGTAAATCTGTTGGCTGCACCTCAGTCTAGGAGGAACAAAGACCTTGTGAGTAACACAGAAGAAACAAAGGAAGATAATTTAAACGGTAGAGGCAGGGGAAAGGAGATAAATGCATCCAGATTAAACAGATTACAGGTTAAGAGTTAGTGAAAACGCAATATGAGGTTAGAAAACCAAAAACAAGACTATACAGAGAAGGGTGCAATGTAATTTTTCCTTGAATAAGGAAAATCGAAATCTGCTTATATGTGAATCCTGCAGGCATAAAAAATTATGACCATTATGGGAGGAGAATGAGGATGTGATTGGGAATAACAAATACATGTCTAAACCCATAGGATGGAAATTAATGTAACATTTGAAGGTATAGAATGTTCACAGAGAATAGAGGTCAAAGATCAATACAGCGCATCTTATGTGTTGAAAGTCAAATGGAGGATAAATTAAACAGATTAAGTGGAAGTGGGTGATCTAGTGAATAATCTACCTTGGTTAGAGATTGTTTTGTGAATAAGTGCAAGATTGCAGTTAGGCTCACAGGAGGACAGTTTTTTTGTAAATCTAAGTGATGAATGTGAGAATTGAAAAGCTGTTTTTCTCGAAGAAGATTTGATGGCACTGCATTAAATATGGGGTGAGTATCTATTACCTGTGAAGATAGAAGGAAGCAGACCCGAGATGGGATTGAAAGATCCACTGCAGAAATATTCTCATTAGAATGTGCTTAAATCTATATGAAGATTGCAGAAAGAAGCATAATTATTTCTGTTCTTTTGTTTGTAAGCACAATACCACTTAATTGACCTCTAATGAAGGCAGCATGGGGCACACCAAGATAGATTTTCATTACTACAGAACACCATGTAAGGTCAGAAGAAAGAGATGGATCACCATCTAGTGCCTTTTTATGGTAGTACAACAATTACAACTGTCACTAAGATGTCGGCGTTTAGGGTTGAGACTAGGGTTGCCAACTTTCTCATTCCCAGATAAGGGACAAAAGGTCAAAATAAGGGACAAATTCACGACGGAATAAAGTACAGAAGGCTTTCGTTGAGTCACCATTGACAGGCTTATCCCAGGTCTTTTTTGCTTCCCATTGCTTGTTATAGCTGCACAGTCTTTTATTTTTTGCAGATTCATCCATATTTGCACACGCTAAACTGACTGAACAACACCTGATGTTACTGAAACTTTTTGGTTTGGCAGCAATTGACAAAATATAGCATACAACTGATGCGCATAAGGTGGCCTGTGATTGGATGACAGGTGAATCACTCGTGCGTGGCATCAACGGCACATGCAACACGCACGCACGCTGTTGTATCAGATCTAGGATCTGTCTGTAAGTGTGCCTTCTGGTGGTTACAGAGTACAGATGCTACTCCACTTACGATGCTTCGACTTACGATATTTTGACTTTACGATGGTGAAAATGCGATACATGTTCAGTAGAAAACGTACTTCGAATTTTGAATTTTGATCTTATCAACAAACCAGGCGTGCAACGGTTGCACGGAAAGTGACAGGACGTCAACCAGGCCACCAAGTCTGGGGCAATTCGTTGACCGACTTGGCCGTGTCTGGGTGATTGATGAGTTGGCCTGGGTGCTGGGCTGCACACCAAGCCCAGCCGGCGGGCCAGCTGAGGAGGTTTGGCCCAGGCAGCAGACTTTGCGTGCGGCATCACCCGGGCCAAAACTCCTCAGCTGGCCCGCTGGCTTGGATTTGTGTTCTGCTGCACACAAAGTCCAGCACCCCATCTCACTCATAAACCGATGATCGGCCATGAGAAGGCGCGGTGATGGCATCGGCGGTAGGCGAATGTCCGAAGGTCGGGGGGCAGGCCAGGCTGCCGACCGACTGGGCTATGGGCGAGGCGCTGCTGCTGCACTCCATGGGCTGCACTACGTCGGGATGGGTGAGGCAGGGCCGGACGCGGCGTTCCGACCCGACAGTTCCCTCGACCCGAGTAATAGCAGTCAAATGCAGGACAAGGGCGGTCCCATATGGGACAAACCAATTTAGCCCAATATATGGGATGTCCCGGCTAATACGGGACAGTTGGTAACCCTACTTACTAATCAAGAACCGGGCAATCTCCACTTTAAAAAACGACGGCTAAGTACAAAGATGGGCTGTGCTCACATTACCCAAGCACATGATTCAGTCCAGTTGGGTGGGAGTGTGTTCATGCCCTTGCCCCCATACATCCAAATCTATCCACTACTGCTACATCTGCTGTCAGAAGAGTCCTGCAATCTGGATTGTGAAATAGGGCTGTTAGACCAACACGACTTGGACCATATTTTGGAAAGAATGTACTAACTAACACAGGTCAGTGTTTGACAGCATGACATGTCCATATTTTGTCTTCAAATGTGCAGCTACCAGTGGGAAATGTCCAAATAACTGGGCGAATGCCATTCAGCAGAGGATGGAGCACTCATACTGTTTCAAACAATAACAGTTCTAAAATGGTGGTTCGGGGTAGTCGGTTCTCTAACTCGTGTGAAATTCCATAATGTGCATTGGTCTGCCGGAACCATCCCTTGTGTTGATCCTGCTGCGTTTAAACACTGTGCCGGACATAGGGAAACGTCTGTCCACTGTGGTGTACTTTGCAAGAATTTTGCACAATACATATAGTTATGAGGATCCAGTACAGCCAGTGTTTTTCCCTGTGACCTTAGTGCATATTATGCATTGTATTAATTTGAAAGTCTGTGCCGTGTATCGTGCCCACTTATACCAATCATTAGTGGCAGCTCTGGACCATACGGCCGAGCTATCGCCGTACCCTGCCCCAAGGTCTCTACCACCTCGCACCTGCTCCCCTAACCCTGGTGAGGCAGCGGAGTTACCAGGCCATATCGGCCATGCTGATGGTTTCCAGGTCTGAGTGGGGAGGGACAGTATTGGCATCCCCCAGCCCGCCCCTACCCATACTATCAGGAAGAGGACAATCGTTCGCTACCTCATTTACAACAGCTTCAGAGTCACTCGTGTATCCAAAAACCTCACTTACTACCTGGTTAAAGCTCTGCTCTCCCCTTACGTCTTCGTCCTCCTGTTCAATTACCTCAAGGTTATTATCGAGCCGTACCTTTGGGGCAGCCCTTGTGCAATGTTGAGATGGTACCATGTGGATCGAACTTCTAGCTGAACAGCGGTGGGCTAGGCCCTAGCCACCGTGAATGGTCCTTCCCTTCTTTGCTCATTCCACTTCCTTCGGAAGGCTCGTACACAAACCTTGTCTCCGGATTTAATGGGTCCTTCCTCCGGGTTCTTTTGCTTTTTCTGTGCATGAATAGACTTGTGTATCATAGTTAACTGTTGCATATACTGCTTAGGTTCTACCTTTAACTGCTCCAAACTTGGTTCCTTGTAGGGACCTCTCCCCATTTTGGCGGCGGCATGAGTTTGCCAGTGAGCATCTCGTGTGGTGTCATATTAGTTATTCGATTAGTTTACATGCGACAGCTCATCAGTGCCAATGGTAAGGCAACGATCCAATTCAATTTTGTAGTTGCACAAATCTTATTTAGCTTAGCCTTCAACGTCCCATTAATTCTTTCCACCATGCCCTGTGACTGAGGGTGGTACACACACCCAAACCTTTGTTTCACGCTCAGGGCCTGTAGCACCAGCTTGACTACTTTCTGAAGAATAGCCGATCCGTTGTCGGAGCTAATTTCTGTAGGTATACCAAACCTTAGGAACCTTGGGATTACTTCATTCTTCAGAAACTGCAGTCCCTGCACCTAAATCTTTGGAAGGTACTGCCTCCACCCACCTGCTAAATCTATCAATCACTACTAACATGTACATTTTCCCTCTTACCTTCTTTATCATGTCCACATAATCGATCACCAGGTGCCTAAATGGCTCTTCGGGCATAGGTATATGACCAATAGGCGTTGTTATTCCCTTTCTAACATTACTTTGAGCACATCCCTCACACTGTCACTGTTGTAGTCTACCGAAGCCTGTAAATAGGGTGACCAGAACCCATCCTTCTTTTTACCTTTCTTATTACTTCCCCCCTTGCGCAATGGTGTAACCCATACGCTTCTGAAATAAGAATGGTCAGCAATGGTGTGGGTGCTACCAACAATCCTTCTTCAGTAGTCCACATGCCCTTCAAGTTCTGCTTAGCTCCCCTTTGTCACCACATTGTTTGCTCTGCTAAGGTTGCCTAACCTTGCATTTCAATTATGTCCTCCTCTGTGGGTTCCAGATCCAAGCTCACCTGAGGTGCAATAACAGCTGATCGGCATCCAGAAGCTGTTCTGGCTGCTTCGTGATAGGGTTAAAAGCTGATTCCACCTCATCATTCCATTGCAAAACATTTCTCAGGCTTGTGTGTCCTGCTTCCTTCATTATTTTCCTTAATGGTGTCACAATTTCAGCATACTCTCCAATCCAGTCTGAACTGTATCCTGTCATTCCCAAGAACGTCATCATCTGTCCTACTGTCTGAGGTTTGGGAGCTTTAATTATTGCCTCAATTTGATCCGGTACTATAGCCTTTACTCCTTTGGATATTAATCGTCCTAAGTATTCTACCTGCTGCTTACAAAATGGAAGCTTCTTCCTGGATACATTATGGCCTGCACACGCCAGCCTTTCCAAGAGAGTCAAAGTGAAGAGCTCACATTGCTCCTCACTTGCGGAGCAAACCAACAAATCATCCACATATTTTATTAATGTACTTTCTAAGGGTATGCCTTCCAAATCTGCCTTTAATATCTGATTTAAGACATGGGGCGAGTGTTTGAATCCCTGCGGCATCCTAGCATAGGTGTATTGATCACCCCTATAGGTCAAAGCAAACAAATATTGACCTTGCTCTGCTAAGGGCACACTGAAAAGCACCGAACAAAGATCTACTACTGAAAAGTAAGCTGCCTCTGTTGGAACATTAGTCAGCAGTGTGTGTGGATTTGGAATTACTGCTGGCCAATCTCTCACCACCTCATTTACCGCTCGCAGATCAGGTACTAGTCTCCACTTTTTCAGCTGGTTCTCCAGATGGGCTGCTGGATTCTCTGCCTCCCCAAGTGGATCTCACCTTTAATGCCTTGGGCCCCACCTTAAGCAGGTAACAGTGTCTGAGGGCCTGCCATACCTTCTGCCTGACTGGGTCAAATGGCTTGCCATTGACCATTGCATTATCCACCGCATTATTTTTCTACCAGCCATCTTCAGGAGTTGTGTCAGTTTAGTGGTTCCTATCACTTTCACCAATAGTGCCTTCAAATCTCCCATAGCCAACAACCGTCCTGTGTTCTCCTCAAGGGCCCTAATCCATTTTTCTGCCCCATCATGAATATTGGGCAAGGTATTTTTAGGCCCCCAAGGGATATACTGTGTCTGTCCCGTTCTTTTTAAAAGCAACTGCATCATTTTATCCCTCCGTTCCTGTTCCTCTTCTTCTACCTGTATTTCCTCCCATTCCAATCCTTATTGGAATGCTTTCTTTCTCATTCTAATCTCTATTTCTTGCTTCTCAGATATTCTAGCCTGGATATCTAGATATTCTAGGCTAACTGGTCTATAATTCCCTTTTCTCTCTCCCGCCTTTCTTAAAAAGTGGGATAACATTAGCTACCCTCCAATCCACAGGAACTGATCCTGATTCTATAGAACATTGGAAAATTATCACCAATGCATCCACGATTTCTAGAGCCACTTCCTTAAGTACCCTGGGATGCAGACCATCAGGCCATGGGGATTTATCAGCCTTCTGTCCCATCAGTCTATCCAACACCATTTCCTCCCTAATGTGGATTTCCTTCAGTTCCTCCGTCACCCCAAATCCTCTGGCCACTACTATATCAGGAAGATTGTTTGTGTTCTCCTTAGTGAAGACAGATCCAAAGTAACTGTTCACCACATCTGCCATTTCCTTGTTCCCCTTAATAAATTCATCTTTTTCAGTCTTTGGTCTTAACTAATTTTTTTCTCTTCACATACCTAAAGAAGCTTTTACTATCCTGCTTTATATTCTTGGCTAGCTTACCTTCGTACCTCATCTTTTCTCCCTGTATTGTCTTTAAAGTTATCTTCTGTTGTTCTTTAAACATTACCCAATCCTCTTGCTTCCCGCTCATCTTTGCTACGTTGTACTTCTTTGCTTTAATTTTTATACTGTCCCTGATTATACTATTTCCTGATTATTCTGTATCTTCTCTCTTTCTATTTTTTTCTTGTTTTTTTTTCTCTTTATGTACAACTACTACGGACTGACGCAAAACTGCATTTTGTTGTACTGATACTTGTATTTGTGCGATGACATTAAAGTTGAATTGAATTGAATTGAATTGAATTGAATTGACATCCCTTGTCAGCCATGGTCGCCCCTTTCTCCCCTTGGAATCTTTCTTCCTCCTAGGAATGAACTGATCCTGCACCTTCTGTATTATTCCTAGAAACACCTGCCATTTTTGTTCCACTGTCATCCCTGCTAGTGTATCTTTCCAGTCAACTTTGGCCAGCTCCTCCCTCATGGCCCCATAGTCCCCTTTATTCAACTGTAACACTGACACCTCCGATCTACTCTTCTCCCTCTCCAATTGTAGATTAAACCTTTACTCTTCTTAAGGGTGGTATCCACAGAATGCCTTGTCTGTTCAGTCCCCTTTCTCTTCTAAGGGTTGTCTTACTCACATCACACAGAATCTGCTTTCTCAGATCAATTATATTCTACTTACCCTACTGTGCAGTCTTCTTGAGTAATCGTCCTGGTCTCCTCTTAGTATCATTTTGTGACAGATTCTTTGGATCGGAGAGGCCCTGTGACCGCCTAGACGCTTCTGTGTCCCCAGTGGCTCCCCATTTACAAAAGGTTATTAGTCCAAATGAAGCGGAAAACCACCTATCTTTTTGCGGGTGGCCACCCTTGTCCAGTTGTCCCTGGGAGCTACTGAGGGGCTGGGAAGCGCCCTTGGCTGTTTGTCTTTTATTGAACGGGCATCTTTCCAACACTTTTGTTGAGAGATGCCAATTGTCACACCCAAACACCCTTTAAAATTAAGTAAGAAAGGATATTAATATTTTCTTCCACAATATGTGATTCTGCTTTTAATGTGTTTTATACATTGAGGGATTTTATGGTTATAATAACGCAGAACAGGATGTTATTTGCATGGGGCACAGGGAGGTGTGGGAGATTAACATCCTTTACAATAGAGCCTACAAATCAGGCACGTGCCGTTAGTAATTACTCAGGGTAGGCAGTCAGTCGGCTTTAAAAAAAAAATTAAACCGCGCATGCGCAGATTGTTCTCTCCATAAAAATAAAAAATAAAAATAAAAACAGTAACAATTTAATTTCCCCAAGGCTTCCTAGTCTCCTTTATTCTGAATTACTGAATGGGACGGGTGGGGGGGTGAAGGGTGATGGCAGGTGGAGAGATGGTGGGAAAAACGGGAGCACAGGGACAAGTTGAATCAGTTGTCATCTAATTGAATGCAACACTTGTTCAAGGGACCAATTGGGGTGAGAGTTCCTTTAACTGCGTGTGGAGAGTCTGGCCAGGGGTAAAGTTGTGGGGAGAGCAGGAGTGTTGAGAAGGAAGGGGTCGGCGATAATGCCAGTGACTCACTCACCGCTGCCGCAGCTCTCCGGGAGCGAAGCCACCGCATTGTAGCCGGGGATAGAAGCAGCTCGGGTAGCTGCGAGTGGCCGCCGGGACCCAACAGCAGAACTGGCCGCCACTTCAATGCCTTCTGCCGGCCCGCTCACATCTGGCAATGCTCTCCGTCTGAACACCTCTAACCTGCCGCTCGCTCATGTCAGCCGCTTCCTGCAAATCTTTAAATTCCCACAAAGGCAGGAGAGATGTTTTTATACAGAGAGCTGCCAGAGGCGTGGGGGGGCCGGCAGAAGGCGCTGAGATTGCGCTGAGGTGGCGGCAGGTTCCGCTGTCCGGCCCAGCGGCCGCTCGCAGCCACCCGAGCTACTTCCACTCCCCCCCACCCGGGCCACAATGCAGTGGCTCCGTGCAATGAGAGTCGCGTGGATTACTGGTATGATCCAGATCCCCTCCTTCACAACGCTCCTATCCTCCCCGCAACTTTACCCCGGGCCAGACTCCCCAAAGGCGGTGAAAGGAGTTCTCCCCCCACCCCCACACCCCAGGAAATAAGGTATTTAAAAACATCACCAAGAAATGTACTTACCACATCATTGGTACACAAACTCCATTCTTCTCTCTCTGTTTCCTAAGATACACTTAAGATAATGCCAATCTATATTTGAAAACCCTGCCAAGCAACTAGCACTGCAAATGCACAGTAGGCTGCTGCACCTGTGCAGAACTGCAAAGGCAGAATTTCTGCTGCCTTCAGCCCCATTTGAAATTGACGGCTTCTAACAGTGCTGACGGCACGTGGGCTGTACAGACCTTCAAGGGTTACAAGTGCTGCGGATGAAAGGCAAGGAGAATTATGCCTACCTAAGAGATCGATCTCTTAGATAGGCATAATTCTCTTTACTATTTATATTTAGTAATTACCATGTTATAATTTTAGTCAGGGTAGGCAGTTGCCTACATTGCCTAACCTGACGGCACGTGCCTGCTACAAATCCCAAGCTGGATACGAGGCTCAGTGAATATCCAATGCTGCCTGGATAGTAGGAATGGATGAGGTTTCAGGTCGACCTTTCTTCAGACTCGACCCGAAACATCACCCATTCCGTCTATCCAGAGATGCTGCCTGCTCCACTGAGTTACTGCAGCATTTTGTGTCTATCTTCGGTGTAAACCAGCATTTGCAGTTCCTTCTTACACATCCTAACCTGCCTGCTTACCTTTAGAATTTAGAACCGTAGCACACAGAACACTCCAGCACAAGAACGGGCCTTCATCCTATAATGTCTGTACCGAACATAATGCCAAGACCAACTATTATCTGCCTGCACATAATCCATATCCTTCCATTCCTTGCATATCCATAAGCCTATCCAAAAGTCTCTAAATCCCAGTATCATATCTGTCTCAAGCACCACCCCTGGCAGTACATTCCAGGCACTCACCACCCTCTGTGTAGAAGAAAACTTGTCCCGCACATCTTTAAATCTTGCTCCTCTCACAATATTTGATCACCAGGTGGCGCCGCGATGACAGCCTCGCCAAGAGTCCTTTTGTCTTTTTTTTGTTATTTTTAGTGTGTTTTACAAGTTTGTGTTAATGTTCTCTGGTTTGTTTATTGTGGGGGTGGGGGAAAGTTTTTTTCAATCTCTTACCTTGCCGGAGTTGCGATTGTTTTCCGGATCGTATCTCTGGTCGCTCTGTGGCCTAACATCATGGAGCTGGTGGCCTTGCTCGGGTCTGACTTTGAGCCTCACCGTGGTGCGTGAAGTTACTATCGGAGCCGATTCCTTGCCTGGGATCGATGCTTCAACCGTGCCGTGCGGACGTTAACATCGCAGAGCTCGCAGTCTCGGGAGACCGAGTCAGGAGCTCCAAAGTCGCAGAAGGTTTCGACCAGCCCTGACCTGGGGTCGGTCACCCTGCGCGGGGAGCTGAGATCCCCCCTGATGCAGGAGCTTGATCGCCCTGACACGGAGGGCCCACCGCCAGCTACGGGAGTCAAGATCATCCCGTCAACGGAAGGCTTGAGGCACCCGACCCCGAAGGAGGGAAGAGATTGAACATTTTTTCGCATTCCATCAAAGTGAGGAATGTGTAGGAGTCACTGTGGTGGATCTTTATGTTAAAATGTATTTTGTGTGTTCTGTTGCTTTTTACTAGTAATACTGTATGGCAAATCAAATTCCTTCTATGTTACAAAACATACTTGGCTAATAAGGTATGATTGATTGATTGATAAAGCTGTAGTACCTGATTTTTCCATCCTGGGAAAAAAAATTCTGTCTATCCTATCTATGCCTCTTATTATTTACAGACTTCTATCAGGTCTCCCTGCAACCTCTGGCGTGCCAGAGAAAACAATCCAAGTCTGTCCAATCTCTCCCTGTAGTTTATATCTCCTCATCCAGGCAACGTTTTGGTAAACCTCCTGTGCATCCTTTTTCACCTTAGTTGGTTAATGACTGGTTATTTATAACTATCCTGAACGATTGTAGGTTTAACCATTGAAAATGCATTTAGTTTCACTGATTGCAGAACAGGAAAGATTTTTGTTTGTTGGGCCCAAGGATGAAAAGATTACACATGCAGAGATTCCCTTTGGGATTCCTGCCCTTCGAGTAAAATATCAATAAAGCAACAGATCAAAACGAAGTGGTGTATCACTTTAAGTGAAATGGAGCTGGCAGGAATATATGAATATCCAGTAACTTAACCAACTAAAGTTAGAAAGGGTGCAGAGGAGGTTTACCAAAATGACTTATGAGGGAAGTTCATGTCATAGGAGCAGAAATAGGCCATTCGGCCCATCGAGTCTACACGTGGCGGCCATTCAATCATAGCTGATATATTTTTCCCTCACCACCCCATTCTCCAGCATTCTGGCCCGTAACTTTTGACACCCTTACTAATCAAGAACCAATCAATCTCCACCTTAAAAATACCCAAAGACTTGCCTTCCACAGCTGTCTGTGCCAATGAATTCCGCAGATTCATCATTGGGGCAGCACGATATCACAGTGGTGGAGTTGCTACCTTACAGCGCCAGAGACCCAGGTTTGATTCTGACTACGGGTGCTTATCCGTACGGAGTTTGTACGTTCTCTCCGTTACCAATGTGGGTTTCCCCCGGGAGCTCCGGTTTCCTTCTACACTCCAAAGACATCCAGGTTTGTAGGGTAATTTGTTTGGTACCATTGTCAATTGTCTGTAATGTGTGTAGGATAGTGCTAATGTGTGGAGATCGCTGGTCGGCACGGTGGGCCGAAGGACCTGTTTCCGCGCTGTATAAACTAAACTAAATTAAAACTAAACCCTCTGGCTAAAGAAATGTCTCCTCATCTCCTTTCTAATGGTAGGTCCTTTTATTCTGAGGCTGTGCCCCCTAGTCCTAGACACTCTCCCCATTGTTGAAACATCTAAACCTCATCCACTCTATCCAGGCCTTTCACTATTCGGTAAGTTTACGTGCAGATTTTATGTGGCTTGGAGACATTGTTGGTAACATGCAGGACTGACTATTCCTTTCTCCTCCATATTACTGTGCTGCCTCGGTCTGGCCTGCTGAGTATAAAAGTCAAAGTGCTGGAAAAACTCAGAAGTCTATGAAGCATCCATGGAGGGAAGAGGCCAAACAAAGTTTAGGGTTGGGATCATTCTTCAGTCTTATCCTAATATGTTGGTCTGTTTTTTTTCTCTCCACAGGTTGTGCCTAGCCTACGCAGTTCCTCCACCTCTTTGTTTTTTTGGCTGAATATTACAGCATCTGCAGACGCTTGTGTCTCCTGCTGAGTTAACTTCGTGGGAAGACTTTTGGAAATGTTTCTGTCATCATTTAGAAAGGAATGGATTAATCAAGTACCCTCAGCATGGAATTGTTAAAGAATAATAGTGTCTGCATAGTTCTAACCGAATATTTTGGGATGATAACAAAGGATGTTGATGAATATGATGCATTTAATCAGGTCTACCTGGATTTTGACATAATGGGCTGATTTAAAACAAATGTAATGCAAGGTAAGTGGAAGTTAGATATATGTTTGGCTGAATGGTAGGGAGCAAAGGTTGTGGGCTGAAGGTTTATATAATTGGAAAGCTGTTTCCAGTGAGGATGGGTAGAAGTCATTTCTTGCTCTTAATAAAACATAATATATAGACTTATGTTATTATAAACTTCAGAGAAGACAACTCCCAGTTGCATGGAGTTCAGTGAGTTGGCCATCTAGGCAGTGGAATTTAACAGTCATAAAGTGAGGGAGGTGTTCAGCATGGAAACTGGCCTTTCGGCCCATTGAATTTGTACTGGCCAGGCAGCGCCCATTTATACCATCCTCATTTTATTCTCCACATTTTCCCTCAACACTCCCCTGATTCTACCACTCACCTACTCACCTGGGGCCATTTCCAATGGCCAATTAATTTACTAATCCACATGTTTTTAGGATTGTGTGAAGAAGCTGGAGCACCTAAAAGGAAACCTAAATACAGAGAAGGTGTGAAAACTCCACACCGACAGTACCAGAGGTCAAGATTGAGTGTAGGTTGCTGGAACTGTGAAGCAGCAATTCTCTTCCCCACAGATCCCTGAAAATTATTAACCTACCGAATAAGATGGATATTGCCGTTATATCAAAATGAGTTGGTCTCCATTTATTGATTTCTTGGAGTTATGCGGTGCAACAGTATCGTAAAAATTAAAAGTTTCAGGTATGGGTGAAAGACGACATTGAATATAAAAAATCATCTCCTTGTGGCGATTGAATAAACTCCCTCCTGCTTTCCTTCCTCACTTATTTCCTTTCTTCACTATTTCCTTTTTCTGCTTCTTATTCACGCACACTACTCTATCCTTCACTCTTTGACACCTCTTTTTCTTTTTTTCTTCTTACTTTTCTTGTTAAAAAAAAAAGTTGTACAGAGAATTATGTTAACATAATTTTGGGAACCTGGAAAAAGGTACCACTATAATGTACTGACTTCTAATAAATAAAATAAAAAAAATAATAAAAAAATTAACCAAAGCAAAACATGTAAAAGTAAAAGTAAAAGTTCTCCAATTTCAGCTAACGGACTGACAAACAGCCCCCCATGTCCCCCCAATCATCTTCCCGGTACCCCACCTGGATTTGTACACATGTCTCCCCTTCCTCATCCCCTGCCCCCTTCCACCTATATTCCTTCCACTGGCTTTATAATTTGCCTTTATACTTGTCTCACACAATGTGTCCTGACCTCTGGCCTTTCACCTCCAACCATCTACCTGTCAAAAAAACCCCCCCTGCCCAATATCCACCTATTACTTGCCAGGCTTGGTCCTGGCCCAGTTCTCTTCCAGCTTCCTCTTCCCCAAACCACCAGAATAAGTCTGAAGAAAGGTCCTGGCCCAAAACGCTACCTATCCACGTTCTCCAAAGATGCTGCCTGACGTGCTGAGTTACTCCAGCACTTTGTGTCTTTATTTAATGTAAAAGAATGACAATTATGGGAGAGCTGTACTAAACTCCAATTAGTCCACAGTCACACATCCAGTATGGTCTCACATCACTGGAAATAAATGATTGCACTTGAAAGGTCATAGTAACAGGATATTTTTTTAGAATGATGTCAGCACTTGGAAACATTTAAAGAAGCATTGGCAGGCTGGGATGTTTTCGTAAGGAAAGGAGAGATTATAATGAAGTGTGCAAAATTATGAGGGTCAAGACAAAGGAAGAAAACAATTCCCTTAACGGAACAAGGAGAATAGATTTAAAGTTGGGGCAAAACTTTTTGTAGATGGCAGAAGCATTTGGAAGGAGATGGTATTTTCCACCCAGAGTGTGGATGTGATCTGAAACTCACTCCCTGAAAGAATAGTTGAAGTAGAAACTCTCATCACATTTTGAAGTACTCTTTCCAAACTGTTATTCAAGTAATTACACCTGAGGTAATGTAAATGCCAATGTCATGTGCCAACAGTGGCAGTGAAGTTCGCTATTTTTGAACAGCTCGAGCCTTATGTTTTTTAAATCTCTATAATTCTATACAGAGCCAATGTTTAACTAGTGCGACATTTCAAAACTCAGAGGATCTGGGTGGCTAATTATGGTTCTGAAGCAGTGAAAACAATGTTACAGGTACATCATGAATGCCAAACAGCTCCCCTTGTAAAACATTGTAACCATTGGTAAAGCTAGATTTTTCACATTTGGCATGCATGAGTAGCACATGCTCCCATGACAGTGTTTCTCTAAGTCTGAAGAAGGGTCTCGACCAGAGATGCTGCCTGTCACGCTGAGTTACTCCAGCATTTTGTGTCTACCAGTGTTTCTCTAAATCTGTTTGACCAATATGCTGTCTTGCCCATTTTTATTTTAACCATAAGACTTCGGCCATCTGCGTACAAACAAGTAATTTTAATCAGCGGGTACATCAGCATCTAAGGAGCAAAGGAAATAGGCAACGTTTCGGGCCGAAACCCTTCTTCAGTTGGTAAAGCTAGATTTTTCACTTTTGGCATGCATGAGTAGCACACCCTCCCATGATAGTGTTTCTCTGAGTCTGAAGAAGGGTTTCGGCCCGAAACATTGCCTATTTCCTTCGTTCCATAGATGCTGCTGCACCCGTTGAGTTTCTCCAGCATTTTTGTGTACCTTCGATTTTCCAGCATATGCAGTTCCTTCTTAAACACGTAATTTTAATCCATTTGACATTCGACATAGCTTACTTGCTGAACAGCAATAATTCACCAGATGGCGCTCTGCTTGGGCCTGAAACAAATTTACAATTGGGATTTGTTGGGAGGTGTGGTGGGAGTGTTATGGGAAAGGATGGAGAAAATTAAAGTATTTCTTTGCCCTTTGAATTGTCTAATGACCTAATCAACCTGATTCCTCCAGTCCAATGAGTTTGCGTAAAATAAATCAAATGAATTCAACCCTTACCTCGCACAGATCTGAAGGACTTTTTCAAAGGGCAGTGTACTGTGAAAACAAACAGTCAATTGCAATTGTCTGTTGCTAATTATTTGAGAAATGTGGCTGCTTTGACATCAAAAGCTGAATCCTCTTTTTAATTTAGTTATTTGTTTCAGTAGGATAGCCTTTTAATCTAACCCAAATGAAGGTAGATATTAAATCAGAAAAAAAATGTGAAGAATGTATTTATGCATAATCAGCTTTGTAACTCAAAAGCCTATCATCTCCACAGGAAACTAAGTCTAAAATTGGAGGCATGGGGACACGATAAATTTCATGTACAGTATGCAACCCAATGGTTTAAAAATTTAAAAACTTGATGGATAGCACCATTTGTGTTACTACGATTTACTTTCCCATTTTAGCAACCGTGATATTTAATCAGCAAAGGTAATCATTTTTATATGAACCTGACGGGTCTGCAATATTTTAAAGGATTACGTTCCGAAAATGTCCATGAATTGCATTTATTTTGTTTTGACAAATGTTAACACTGAGATGTGCTAGGTTTGTGGTTTAGTTTCTGGACTAGTAGATAGAAGTCTGAGTGATTGATCCAGAAATACGAGTTCAAATACATTCACAAGAACAAAGGCATTTCAATTCAAGTAATTAAATATGTTTGGAATTAAAAAGCTAACATCAGTAATGATGACCAGGAAACCACTGGAATCTCATATAATTCCATCTGGTTCAGGAGCAAATGGGAACTCAGGATAAGGAGGAGGTGCATTCATGAAGGCAGGAGAGAGCTTGCAACAGAGGGAGAAGAGGGAGAAGGGGGAGGGGGGGGGGGGCATTCTAGCAGGCCGCCATATTGCATGTGGCCTTTCAGAGAGCGATATGTAAGAACCTTCATCTCACAAGGTATGCTATCACTGCATAACATGACCCAATGCAATCTCAGACCAGGTCACGGACATCATCTCTTCCAGCACTCAGGGCCTTCTTAACTTTCATCCTAGGACCAGTCCAAAACCCTCTTTCCCCTCTCCATCAGGCAAGTGGTACAGAAGTTTAAAAACAGGCATTTCCAGATCCAGGAACAATTTCTTCCCAGCTGTTATCAAGCAACTGAATGGTCCTCTCAACAACTAGAGTACATTCCTGATATTCCAGCTACCTCATTGGAGACCTTTGGACTATCTTTAATTGGACTTTGTTGGACTTCAATGTAATATCGTGCACTGAATGTTGTACCCTTTATCCTTTATCTGTGCACTGTGGATGGCTTGTTTGTAATCATGTAGTCTTCTCTTTGACTGGATAGCATGCAAACAAAAACTTTTCATTGTACCTTAGTACATGTGACAAAATAAACTAAACTAAACTAGGCAGCATCAAACATTTAAGTCGTCTAAAGAAGGGTCCTGACCTGAACATTCCGTCCACAGATGCTGTCTGACTTGCTGAGTTACTCTAGCACGTTGTGGTTTGCTCAAAGTTGCAGTTCCTTGTGCCAACTGTGACAGCACTCCCTCGTTTGGATGGGAGGGGGAAGGGGAGGAAGGGGGCAACGAGGAGAAGGGGTGAGGGGGAGAGTGCTGTGCCTCCCTGCTGGTTATGCTCACCTGCTGCAGGTTCGAGGAAGACTGAGCAATGGGACAAACCTGATACCACCAGCATCAGTTTGGTAAAGACTGAGCTGCTGGGAAGAAGCCCTTGTCATCCAGTGCCTCTACTGAGGCTAGGACTGAGTGGCCGGCTCAGGCCTGTGATGCCAGTGCCTCTTTCTGCCCAGGGACAATGAGGGACTGTGCCCACACAGAGAAAGACTGAGTTGCCAGGATAAGTCTGAGACCACCTGCATGTCCTCTTGAGGCAAGGGTGAAATACAGTGAGAACATTAGCTGAAAATGGGTCCTGAACCAAAACATTGTCTGTTCATATCCCTCCTCAGATGCTTCCCCACTAATGAAGCTTCTCCAGCAATCTGGCTTTTGCTCAAGATTTCAGCATTGTGGTTTCTTGCATTTCTAATCCTGAAGACCAAGAAGAAAACAAAGAACAGGAGCAAGATCAGGTAGCAGAACCCACCCCGACTCATCCCAGAGTGGCCTTGCACTCTATCCACAGTCTCCTCTGTCTGGTTCCTGGGGAATGATGCACTTGTGCAATGGTCAATAATGTTGGGAACGGTGGGAAAATGTGAATAGGAGCCAATGTGATTATTGGTGGTGAGTGCCTGGAGCACAAATGGGGGGGGGGGGGGGGGGGGGGGGGGGGGGGGGGGGGGGGGGGTTTTGGCATCATTTTCAGCCCAGACAATGTAGGCCGATGGGGGTGGGGGTCATCTTCTATCTTCTATTAGGAGGGGATCAGGCAATGGGGTGGTAGATTAGAGGGGACATCAGGGGAAGGTTGGATGAGAGGGGGTGGTGAATCTGATGGGACTTGCACTAACAATGAGGTAAAGATGGGGCCTACTGGATGAATTATCTACCAGGTAATGCCAGACTCTATAACCCAAAACAAAACAGTCATCAGAACACTGGGCGTGTTTGGGTGGACAGATCCTTGATACGAGGGTTTTTGGCTGCTGCTTGAAAATAAACAGAGGTAAGACTTTGAACAGAACAACTTTTAATGAAGGCCATAACCCCAACTAAAACATTAGTGCCTGGCAACACAGTGCACCAAGGTTATTGCACGTGGTACATGCAGGTATGACTGTTACAGACCAGTCATTCAGAGGCCTGAACTAAGGATCCCCTACCCCCATGAGGGGCAGCACGGTGGTGCAGCGGGAGAATGTGGGGGTGGCCTGAACTAAGGATCCCCTAACCCCATGAGGGGAAGGGGTGCAGCGGTAGAGTTGGTTTTGGCATCATTTTACAGCCCCCTGACAATGTTTTCTCTCGGGTGCTCTGGCTTCCTCCCATGGGCCTGTTTCTGTGTTGTAAATCTTGTATCTTGCTATTAGGAGGGGATCAGGCAATGATAGAGTGGTAGATTAGAGAAATGACTGAATGACATCAGGGGAAGGTTGGATGAGAGGGCAGGTGGTAAATCTGATGGGACTTGCACTAACAATGAGAATGCAAAGATGGGGCCTACTGGATGAATTATCTACCAGAAGCCTAGGTAATGCCAGACCATAACCAAAACAAAACAGTCATCAGAACACTGCTTAACATCTTGTTGCGTGTTTGGGTGGACAGATCCTTGATACGCAGAGGAATTTCACATGAGTAATATCAAACAAAGGGCTCTGCATTCGTTGTTTGTGCTGCTGCTTGAAAATAAACAGAGGTAAGACTTTGAACAGAACAACTTTTAATGAAGGCCATAACCCCAACTAAACATTAGTGCCTGGCAACACAGTGCACCAAGGTTATTGCACGTGGTACATGCAGTGTATGACTGTTACCAGACCAGTCATTCAGAGGCCTGAACTAAGGGTCCCCTAACCCCATGAGGGGCAGCATGGTGGTGCAGCGGTAGAGTTGTTGCCTTACAGCACCAGAGACCTGGGTTTGATCCTGACTATGAGAGTTGTCCGTACAGTGTTTGTATGTTCCCCCTCTGACCACATGGGTTTTCTCCGGGTGCTCCGGCTTCCTCCCACATTCCAAGGTCATGCAGGTTTGTAGGTTAATTGTCTTCTGTAAATTGTCCCTAGTGTGTAGGATGGAACTAGTGCACGGGATATCGCTGGTGAGCACGGACTTGGTGGGCCGAAGGACCTGTTCCCATGCTGTGCCTCTAAACTAAAACAAAATAAACTACTATGCTAAACCTGACCTCACACCCATTGCTCTGAAATTTTGGTACTTACAATCTGGGATTTCAAAAGAAAACATCTTAAAAAAATTCATCTAAATGCATCCTAAAAATTTAACATAGGAATCTTCACCAATTCCCTTCAGGAGATGAAGTCTGCCATCCCTTGCCTTCTTTGTATGTCACTACAAATCATTCCGTGTGGTTGACCCTTAAATGGGCTAGCAAGTCGCTTAATTGTACCATTATCAGTGCACCGAAACAGAGGGAGTATAAAAGCGATCAGAGCAACTGGCATTAAATTCAGACATGGTTAAATCCCCAACTGATTTGAGTTAGCAAACTCCGCCTCACCAATATTTGGGAATATAGTGTGGCAACTGTGAGACCTGTCCCACAGGGCAGTCAAGCAGCAGCCTCCACTTTACTCATAGAATTTTACCCGACAGACCATAAGCGAGCAATCCCCTGCTAGCAGTGCTTGGTGGCTCCAGTATGGACTATCTACAATATGCATTACGTTCACTAGCTTCAGTAATTCTAGCAGCATCTCCTGAATAAGTGACTCAACTGAAGAGCTTTAGCCATCATCTGTGTGTTCCTTGCCCTGACTTGAACATTTATTATTCTTCCTTCCTCATCTCTTGGGTCCAAATCCTGTCAGAATTGTCAGTGTGCCTCTGCTGGAAGGACTGATGCTGTTCAAGAAGTTGCTTCACACTGACCTTGTCGATTCCTTATTTTGAGAAATTCAGTCCATTTGATAGGATGTTTAGTGCAAACCACAAAGTGCTTGAGTATTTCAGCAGGTCAGGCAGTATCTGTGGAGGGAATGGAAAGGTAATGTTTCGTGCTGGGACCCTTCTTCAGAATCATTCAGAGGCCACCATTATGCCAAGCTCTTTTTCCATCACCTCTGCCTCTGGATCTTTTACCCTGGCCAGGAGTTCTTGCCTCCAGTGACGACCCCTTCCCCATCTCCAACATTCCTCCTCCTGGACATTCCCCTGCGGTCTCCTACCCTCTCTGGACGTTTTTAGTTCCAATTGCCAACACAACACTGCGGATCCACTCATCGGATTTCTGGGCTTGACCAAGATATTAAATCTGCCGTCTCAGAAGAACATGGAAGATCCCATGACCATTTTGGAAGCAGAATCAGAAATTCTCCTGGTGCCCTTTATACTTACTTCTCAATGAACAATAGCCAGAGATCAACTTTGGTGGCTCACTTGTATTTTTTGAACAATGAGTCCAGTGACTGACTGCACAGATGGCATCATAAATTCACGGGCCACTTCAAATTAAATTCCGTTTCCACTATGTGAGCCTTTTCCCACCCAGACATTTCAGGAATTTCCGATATTTGCAATGGGAGTTCACAGCATGTTTTCTTTTTTGCTGATTTTGGATGTTAAGATAAACAGGATTCTGAGGAATGTTGTCCATATTAATCTGGTTTTCATTTACCGTTTGCCCATGAGTGATGAGATCAGGAACAAAATATTTCAGCGCAAGTCCCTTTTAGTCAATCATAATTCATTTGGAAAATCAAATTTGTTACAGTTGATTTCACAAAACAGCTCATCCAAGAACATGAAACAAATCATCATGCAATATATATTAGAGTATGCTCGGATAAGTGTGGGGAGTGAACCATATAGTTGTGTTTAATATCTACACTAATTTTTATCACTTATTCCAAAATAAACTATCAATGTAAACTATAAGGTCACTGTTACAAACCACAATTGTAAACTTCACTTCTTAACATCTTTCTTCTTTTCACATGTGCTTGTCCCCTAATAGAGTCATAGGTCTGTCCAACAGTAAACAAGCTGTTCGGCCCACATTGCCCATACCGACCAAATGGCATTTTGTGTTCATCTCATTTGCTCGCAATTGGCTCAGATCCCTGCTTAATCCTTCCCATCCATATATCAAAAATGGTGATTTGTGAATTCTGTAAGGGTGAACTCCTGTTACTGGGATGGCTGTATCATAGGGGTTGTCTGTATTTGTAAATCGAGCAGATTCTGGAAACAAAACGATTGTCTCTTTGGGGAAGTTTGCTGTCTTTAATTCAATTCAGATAGCTTTTCACTCATCACTAACCAAAGCCGTTAATATTGTTTCTTGTTATTTATAAGAAGGAATTCATTGATAAAAGCAACGGACAAATTTCAGTTCAAATCAGGAAAAATAAATACTGTATATCGTATTGCCATGTACAATGCCATGTCTGACACAAATACCACAACAAATCAACATTGCTTCCTAAGGTACAAACTCTTTTCTTAGTGGCTCAGTGTCTGAATGATGCTGGCAGGTCACTGATTTGATTGATAGTGACTACTCTGTGTATGAGCAATTTTACACCAGATCAGGACACCCTATATAAATGATGTGTTATTTGAAATGGCCGTGCTTCCTTAGTGTTTCTAGGTCACTACCAGTGTAATTGCAACACACACGGGAGCTGCCCTCTGGACTGAAGGGGCTCGTTTTAAACCAGCTGCAGCTGATTATTCATGCCCACTTTGCTTAACTTCTCAACAGAAAACAATGGGTTTAAATCAAGGATTGACTGGAGAAGATTAAATGAAGAACGCAGAACAATGTCACTGACGGCTGAGGTTGGTTGGAATGTGTAACTGAAAGTCATAAAACCTTTGTGATCGTAACTCCATTTAACCTAAAAAAGCAGCTGAGAAGACCCAATTGGTCAATAACTATTGGAAAGAAACAGATTTATTTTAGATATGTATCTGCATAATAGTGGAAATTAGAAGGAATCCTGAAATGTTAATTTTGTTCACCTGCTGCTTGTTCTTATGCCCACTTTAAGCACTAACTATTTCAGGATTTACAGTGTCCATGTTTCCAAATTGACATCTCTATTTGCTTCTACTTTTCTACTAGATATCCAATGGTTGAATAGAATCCTTCTTGTCCCTTGAATAGATCAACAAGATTTGATCTCAGTGGTAACACAACACACAAAACGTGCCACAAAACCCACTCAGGGATGCCAATCTCCCTCTGAAATGAGCAGGAATATCTTCACCTGAGAAGATATTCCAGGGAACTGTCTTTAAATAGAATAAATTAGACAGTGGAATAGTTAATGAGGAACTGAGGTACTACTCCATAAGACCCAGAGCATGGACTGGACTTTGGAAATGGCGCCAAATCTGGTGTCTAGAAAAATAATTTCAATGTGTTTTGTGCATGTGACAATAAATATGCATGACCATGGAAGTCGCAAGTAAAGCACTAAAGTTCTGATGGGTGATCTTTGTCTTCCCTTGTCTCTATCAGGCTAGACATACACTATCCCATATTCTTCTTACTGCATGCACCCTGACGGCATTGCAGTCACAGCTTCTTCTACTGTCTCAGATACTCAAAGCTTCTTATTTACCTCTGTGTTTCTTTCTTTCTGATATTGTGTTTCCTTATCATCGTTTCCTAACATTAAGACATTTTTTTAGTTAGATCAATAATCTCATTGAATAATATTTCTCTTCATTTGTTTTCTAAGATATTTTGTAATAAAACATTTTTCTTTTCAAGCAGATTGATCCAGATACAAGTTCACAATAATATATTTGTTATGTTATTTGTTGTTTGGCCATTCCAAACATATGGGAGATATTCTTAAATGGGCAATGGGATGCTTTTACATTTTAATTTAGTTATAATGTGATAACAAGGGGTTAACAAGGGATATGAAGGAGTTATCCCCTCATTATTATGATATTGAGGGGTGACCTTAACGTGCCACAAAACCCACTCAGGGTAAAATCCTGAGATGAATAGTAAGGCGAGTGCCTAGTCTTTTCCCCATAATCAGGAAATCAAGAACTAGAGGGCATAGGTTTAAGGTGAGAGAGGAAAGATTTAATAGGAACATGAATGGTAAATTTTTCCACACAGAGGATGGTGAATATATGGAATGAGCTGCCAGTGGAAGTATTTGAGGCAGGTACAATGACAACATTTAACAGACATTTAGACTAAGACAGAGGGATATGGGTCAAATATGAGCAAATGGGACTAAAAGATGTGGTTTATGCATGTAAATCATGTTGGTGATCTGAGTAAAAACTCTGCTAAAATGAGAAAAGGAATTTAAAAATAGATATCCCCAATAGATAATTGACAATAATTGGTGATAAGATCTGATTTAGGGTGAGGTTTTACTATGGATCTCATTTAATAATTTAATCTTATTCTTAGTGAGGAGTAGGTTTGTCTGATGATTTACGCAACTATCGGCGGTCCCATCTCTATTTGTAAACCATGAAAAATTCGGAGAATTGGCGTAACTTTATTATTACAATGTGCTGTGTCTTAAACCATTATATAATGAGCATGGAATATGCTCTGATATTATAATGCACAATTTGACATCCTTTTCATAACAATATTTTAGGATCACAACCATTATGAAATATATATGTGAAGAAAATCACATAAGCCATTTATGGGTTTTCTGGGCTCTTTAATACTTGGAATAGATATGAAATCCATTTTGCTTTTGTGCAATATAAGCACATTTTGAGCAACGGAATCGATGAATCATAAAATTGTTCAGCATGGAAAAAAGGCCATTTGGCCCTTAAAGTCTGTGCTGCCTCTTTATAGAAGAATCCATTCACTCCCATTCCTTGTTCTTTCCCTGAAATGTTCTTGTTATCTTCAAAGATTTGTCCAGTTCCCCATTGAAATTGAATTTGCAACCATCAAAATTTCAGGTAATCCATTGCAGATAATAAGTGCTTGCTCGCTTAAAAAAAAAAAGTTATTTGTAGTGTAATCCCTGGATTTGGTGCAACCACTTTAAATACATATCCTCACAAACAGTAAATTAGTGAGGATGGTGAGGAAGATTGTCGAAAGTATATGGTGGGTATAGATCAGCTACTGAAATTGGTGGAAAAATGGAATATGAAATTTAATCTGAGCAAGTGTGAAGTTTTGCACTTTGGGGGGGAAATTGTTAGGGGAAAATATATAATTAATGGCAAGCCCCATAACAGTATTGATGTACAGAAGGACCTTGAGTCCAAGTCCATAGCTCCCTGAAAGTGACAACCCAAGTGGATAGAATGGTAAATAAAGCATATGTTATGCTTGTTTTCACAAGTCGGGGCATTGAGGTTAAGAGTCAGAAACATTGCAGCTTTATAGGACTTCAGTTAGGCTGTATTTGGAGTATTGCATACAGTTCTGGTCGCCCCGTTGCAGGAAGGATGTGGAGGCTTTGGAGAGGCTGCAGAGGTGGTTTATTAGAAGGCTGCCTGGATTAGAATGTATTAGCTGCAAAGAGAGCTTGGACAAACTTAGATTGTTTCCTCTGGAGTGTCAGAGGCTGAGGGGAGGCCTGATAGAAGTATATATAATTATGCTAGGCATAGGGAGGGTAAACAGAACCTCTTCTCTCAGGGTGGAGGGCAAGACTTTAGTGTGAGGGGGAAAGTTTAAACAAACCATGCAGGACATGTACTGAGTGCCTGGAAGTCGCTGCCAGGGAAGGTGACGGACAGAGACAAACGTGGCATTTAAGAGGCTTTTGGATAGGCACGTGGATATATAAAATAATAGAGGGGCATGGATCATGTGCAGGCAGAAGATGAATTTAACTTGGCATCATGCTTGGCATGGACATTGTGAACTTGTTCCCGTGCAGCACTGTTCTATATTCTACATTCTATGTTAAATGTAAATTTTACATATTACAAATGATGTTTTTAGTTGATGCATTAGCTATTCTTTTTACATTTTGTAATATAGTATGTCCCTAAAATATTCAGTGTCTTCATGTTTCATGTTGGTGATGCCATATTGTGATTTAAAATGCAATAATGAAGTATATATGAGCCCTAAACAAAAGATTGGTTCTATTTATTAACGTTATTAGGTAGGTTTGTTTACGCTATAAATGTTTTTTAGTGCAGTTTTGTCATTTCAGACCGTTGTTTATGGGCTACAGGAAAGTTATGTTCTCGATCAGTACTGATTCATCACTGAAACATTTCTATCAGGAGAATAAAATGTGAACAGCATGGTTTTGCTTTAATACTTGATTTTAGTGGAGATTAATTATTTGGGCAATTATAGTGTGGGTTTGAATGAAATGGACCCCTACTGCTTCCATACAGAACAGTGGGTTTCTGTTTAAATGCCATCTTACCAGGACCCTGGTCCATCACAATCAATGGAGCAGGCCGTAAGGTGTACTGTAATCACATATCCATTCCATGCACACACAGACTGTATAAAGACCTAATCCAAGCAAGTGAACATAACATTTCCTGGCAAATTAGTCATATACTTATCAGGATTAAAGTGTATTTGCAACACATGCAGGTAATCAAATGTTTTGATTATTTTAGTTATTTTTGGCTCGTGCACTGTTTCTGCTGCTTTGTGAGTTATTTTGTTTGGAAGAATGTCATAATCATGTTTTACACATTTTGTTCTATTTTGAATGGTTTCTTTGGCAGTAACTCATTGAAGGAGGAGATTACTATGTTTGACCAGTGAAAAGAAATTATTATTGACCAATAGATATACAATGCCTTCTTATATAATTTTCAACATTCGGAAATATTCTATTGGTAAAGAATGACATTTATTTTAAAATTACAGCTTAAGTAGTATTCTGCTTTTGCAATTTGTAATTTTACATTCCATATTTACACTAGCCTCTATCATTCTTTATTCCTGAGGATGTTTGCAGATAACCTCAGCCTAATCAATGTATTTCTTTAAACTTAGCTCAGAAAGGCTGAATATTGTTTTGTTTTCTACCTGCACGGTAGTATTATGACAACAAATAAAGAGTTATGGTTGGTTGACAAAAATGCTGGAGAAACTGAGCGGGTGAGGCAGCATCTATGGAGGGAAGGAAATAGGCAACATTTCAGGTCAAACCCTTCTTCGTCTGAAGAAGGGTATCGACCCAAAACACTGTCAATTTTCTTCGCTCCATAGATACTGCCTCACCCGCTGAGTCTCTCCAGCATTTATGTCTACCTTTGATTTTCCAGCATCTGCAGTTCCTTTTTAAAGAGTTATGGTTGCCTTTGTTATTCTAACATTTGAACTTATTTTAATACCATGAGTCTTAGTTCTAGACACGCTAACCAAGGGAAGCACTAATTCTACATCTATCCTGTCAAGACCCTTTAGAGCTCTGTTCAATTCAATGGTCACCTCTCGTTCGTCCCTGACTTGGAACACTCCACCTCTCTTTGCAACTGGATCTTTGACTTTCTCATGGAAAACGTCAATCAGTGCAGACCCTCCTCACTGACCAATAACACAGGTGCACCACAAGGCTGCAATCTCTACTCTCTTTACACCCTCGACTATGTGGCTAGGCACAGCTCCAATGCCAACTATAGGATCGCTGATGATACCACAGTTGTTGGCTGAATCATGAATGATAATGAGTCAGTGTGCAGCAGAAAGATAGGACTCCTGGTTCAGTGGTTCCACAATGTTAACCTCTTGCTGAACGTCAGCAAAACCAAGGTACTAATCGTAGACTTTTGAACAGAGAAGTTGGACTACATGCAGCAGTTGGAGAGAGTCAGCAGCCTCAAACACCAGGGCATTAACATCTCAGATGACCTGGTTCTAGGCTCTGTACAAATATGTAATCATGAAGCAGGCATGCCACTACTTAGAGGTTTAAAGGGATTTGGCATGTCACCAAATACTCTAACAAACTTCAATAGGCATACTATAGAAAGTATCCTTACAGGCTACATCATGCCTGATACAACAGTTATAATGCATGGGAATGGTGGTCTCAGCCCTGTCCATCATGGGCACAGCTCTCACCATCATAAAACACATCCACCTGAGGCACTGCCTCAAGAAGGTGACATCTATCATCAAGGATCTTTGTCATTGGGGTAAGACCCTCTTCTCACTGCTACCGTTTGGCAGGAGAGAGACGCAAAAAGATGTAGTAGCTTCAGTCTGTAGAAGGGTCACAACCCTAAACATCACCTATTCCTTTTCTCCAGAGATGCTGTCTGACCCACTGAGTAACGCCAGCTTTTTGTGTCTATCTTTGGTTTAAACCAGCATCTCCAGTTCCTTCCTACACTATTGCAGTATAATGTGGATAAATGTGAGGTTATCCATTTTGGTGGCAAAAACGGGAAAGCAGACTATTATCTAAATGGTGGCCGATTGGGAAAGGGGGAGATGCAGCGAGACCTGGGTGTCATGGTACACCAGTCATTGAAGGTAGGCATGCAGGTGCAGCAGGCAGTAAAGAAAGCGAATGGTATGTTAGCTTTCATTGCAAATGGATTGTCAATGTATAGGGTCGGGGAGGTTTTTCTGCATTTGTAGGAGGGGGAAGGAAAGCTGGGACCACAACTGGAGATTGCAGGACAGTTTGGCTCCAAATGGTGGACACGGGCATTGGGGTTTTTTAGAGGGTAGGCCGTGTGCAGAGGTTCACCAGACTGAAGGTGCGAGACAAACTGATTTAAAAGTGCAAAAAGCCAGAGGAAGGAATGAGGACTTGGTTTATGATCTCTGGAATTTAGGAGATTGAGGGGCAAAAGCAAAAACTTACAAAATTCTTAAGGGGTTGGAAGGCTAGTATTTTTACAGGGAATTGTTCTGATGTTAGGGAAGTATATCAGGACAGCATTCACAGCTAAGGATATTGGGAAATCCTTTCTTTTCACTGAGAACAGAAGAATTTTTTTCACACAGAGAGTGGTGAATCTCTGGAACTCTCTGCCACAGAGGGTAGTTGAGGCCACAGTTCATTGGCTATATTTAAGAGGGAGTTAGATGTGGCCCTTGTGGCTAAGGGGATACAGTGGGACTAAAGTATACTGAGAAGGTCACCAGGGATGATTCCTTGGATGATCAGGACTTTCATGATGAATTGAATGGCGGATGCTCGGCTTGTACTCGCTAGAATTTAGAAGATTGAGGGGGGATCTTATAGAAAATGTTTCAACACTATTTAGCTGGAGGGACAGAAGCCTGATGTCGCACAGTACCAGGCTTAGGAATGGCTACTTTTCAACAACCATCAGGTTCCTGAACCGACCTGTACAAAGGGGACAGTGTTTTGGGAGGGAGATGAGAAAACATTTTTACATTGGGAAGAGAGGTGCACTCTGGTATGGCCACAGAAGGTAAACAGGCTCAAAGTGCTCGCTATCTTTAAAGGACACAAAGTGCTTGTAGCTAATTCAATCGGGGGTATGGCAGAGATCTCAGGTACAGGACATGAGTTGTCAATGATTCGGGTCGGGAATGGCGGTGCAGACTCGATTGTAGGAGGGGGAAACTCCTGCACCTATTTTCTATGATAGTTTCTAAGAGAGGTAGTACAGACAGACAAAAGCATGCCAGGTCCCTAAGTCTTTGGGGACACGGGGCAAGGGTTTTTGTTTTTAGCAGGCCAAAGATAAAATGCAGAATGGTGTGAGACCCAAATGATCAAAAAGTTGCAGATTGTAAGCACATTGGCGAAATGAGGAGAGCTGCTGCTTAGATGGGCGCAGGGAAGAAATGTTGCAAAAGCAAAATATTACTTAAGCTGTAATTTAAAAATAAATGTAATTTTTACCAATGGAATATTTCTGTATGTTAAAATTATATCAGGCAGCATTGAATAACTATTGGTCAATAACCATTTCTTTTCACTGGTCAAACATAGTTCTCCACCAACTTCACTGAAATTCTTCCCTTTTCACTTGAAGATCTGAGGATCACATAGTGCTTATTTTCACATTGAGAGGTAGATAATACATATGCCCGAGGGGAGGTGAAGGATACACCTGGACTAAAGTATACTGAGAATGGTCACCAGCCTGATTCCTGGGATGGCAGGACTTTATATGAAGAAAGACTGGATAGACCGGCTTGTACTCGCTAGAATTTAGAAGATTGAGCGGGGATCTTAGAGAAACTTACAAAATGCTTCAGGGGTTGGACAGGCTAGATGCAGGAAGATTGTTCCCGATGTTGGGGAAGTCCAGGGCAAGGGGTCACAGCTTAAGGATAAGGGGGAAATCCTTTAAAACCGAGATGAGAAAACATTTTTCACAACGAGAGTGGTGAATCTCTGGAATTCTCCGCCACAGAAGGTAGTTGAGGCCAGCTCATTGGCTATATTTAAGAGGGAGTTAGATGTGGCCCTTGTGGCTAAAGGGATCAGGGGGTATGGAGAGAAGGCAGGGATGGGATACTGAGTTGGATGATCAGCCATGATCATATCGAATGGTGGTGCAGGCTCGGAGGGCCGAATGGCCTACTCGTGCACCTATTTTCTATGTTTCTATGTTTCTAAGTGAGGTAGTACAGACAGAACAAATCATGCCAACAATTCCTATTATTCTTTGGGCTGTGAGGGTGGCAATATTTTGTGTAGTTAGCACCGTGAAAGCTAGAAATGTTGCAATGGTTTCCCAAGCCCAAATCATTACATAGTGAATAGAAGTGGTCCCAGCACATTGGTGTAGCTGGTAGAGCTGCTGCTTTACAGCACCAGAGACCCGGGTTCTATCCTAACCTTGGGTGCTGTTTGTGTGGAGTTTGCATGTTCTCTCTGTGACCGCGTGGTTTCCACCGGGTGTTCCAGTTTCCTCCCACATCTCAATGACATGCGGGTTTGTAGGTTAATTAGCCTCTGAAAATTGTCACTAGTGTGTAGGGAGGGGATGAAAAAGTGGGATAACACAGAACTGGCGTGAGCGGGTAATCGATGGTCAATGGACTTGGTGGAACCTGTTCCATGCTGCATTTCTAAACTAAACTATACTAAATACTGGTGCCTGGGAATCTTCCTGTCCTGCTCACAACAATAAATGAACATGCTGTATTCTTGCATCCAACCAGCAGGGCTTTCTGCTGATTGTAGCTTTGCTTCTTAACTTTGAATCCACCTATGAAAGCAGGTTGTTACCCTTGATGTAAAAAATATTTTTTCCAGCAGATACACTAGTTTAAAATGTGCTTTTGTAAGTATTTACAGGTTGCTGATGTGTGGGACTCAGGGTTAAGGGCCTGTCCCATGAGCATGCGACACCATGCGGCAAGCGCGACCTAACGTGGTCGCTTGAGCCATACGGCCACGCGGGGTCGGTCCCACTTTGATTGCCGGAGCCGTATGGAGTTGTGCGGGGCTGTTCCCGACATCACGCGGGGCTCCGAAAAACTGACCGCGTTCAAAAATTCCGTGCAGCAACGGCCTGCTGGCCCACAACCGCCTCAACGCCGTAGATCACGCGCGATCTTTCCGCGGACTTCGCTCGAACTTCATGTCACTCACTCGACCTCCACGCGGCCCCCCCTTCTGGTTTGGTCGCACTTGCCGTACGCAATCGCATGCTCGTGGGACAGGCCCTTTAGGTCGCGCTTGCCGCTTGGAGTCGCATGCTCGTGGGACAGGCCTTTTACTCAAGCATTTTATAATTAAAATTGCAACCCATCGATCCAATTAATTTATGCAAAGCCATTAATCAGAGAGCTCTATGCTAATAAATTTGGTACAGGGTAATATACAGTATGTAAAGGAATTGAGTATTTTCTCAGGTGTGTATTAGTCTACACTGTGTTCTCCCTCTGGAGGCCTGCTGTGCACTTGATTCCTGTTGTGCAATATTTGATTATCACAGATTGTTAGCAGGCAGAAATTGTAGATGGCTTTGTTTCCAGAAGCTTTGCCACCAACTACCAAGACATACCCTAGAATTCATATAATCTGATAATCTCTTTTCTCTGAAAAATAACTCGAGGTTGTGTTAAAACTATAATCGTATTTAATCCATTCAGCTCGGAATTTAAATGGTGAGCTGGCTTTTATACAAATTCGGGTTGAAAATATTTTAGATCAGTACAAATAGCAGCAGGTTCTATAATGAGATTTGAATGAGTTTGTGTGACAAACTGATCCATGACTGTGTACTATTCTATGCTGTAAACACTGACATTTACAAATCGATGTACACTTTGGTTCTGTGGGACCTTAATTGGTCATGTTCAGCATGCATTTCAAAGCAAGGTCCATCGAAAGCTTTATACCTTCCCAGATTTAGATTAAATATCTTGCTTGTATTATTCTTATATAAATAAAGGAATAAGATCATTCCATTTTCCTTGGGGTGCCTGTGCAAGGAAGATTTTAAACAATCAAACGTTGTATCAATTCCACAAATAGTAAGGTGCAAAAACAGTAATAGACACAAAATGCTGGATTAACTCAGCAGGTCAGGCAGCATCTCAGGAGAAAATGGATAGGGCGTTTCCAGTTGGTATCCTTCTTTAGACTCAGGGCCTGACCCATTGAGTTACTCCAACATTTTGTGACTATCTATCATCTGCAGTTCATGACCCAAAATTAGTCCAACAAAAGTCCTCCCCAAACCGCCAGCATCATCAGGATCCACCCTACCCTGGCCATGTTCTCATTTCACTCCTGCCATTGGGGAAAAAAGGTACAGGTAAACCGTGACCATCAGGTCCAGAATCTTCCCAACAACCATCAAGCTATTGAACATTGCAAACTCCAACTAAACTTCGAACTAGGAATTGGTTTGGTTGCACTAGGAACTTCTGGCTTTTCTGTTTTACACGTTATACTGGTTTTTTAAAAAAATCATCAAGCCTTTTTGTTTGTTTCTTATATTGTCTATTGAGTACTGAGTTTATAAACCTGTTGTGCTGCTGCAAATCTCTCCCTGCACTGGAAACCCGACCTTTTCTCGTCGGGTCTCAGCTGTCGTTGGGGCCGCAACGAGGAGCGGCCTCCAACAGGAAGAAGCCGGGGACTCAGGTGCCGACTCACCTCACCGTCGCGGAGCTGGCCGAGACCGGAGCGGGTGGAGCGGTGGAGGAGCGTTGCCGCTGCCGCTGCTGCTGCTGCTGCTGAGTCGGAGGCTGCTGCTGCGGGTCTGCGGACGGCGGCACCGGGAGCCCGCGGCTCCCTGGAGGGAGACCGCTTTTCGGGGCTCCTGCAACGGCGACTTCTCCCGCCCGAGTTGCGGGGTCGAAGAGCTCCTGGAGCGGGGCCTGACATCACTGCCCCGCGCGGCTTGGAATGCGGGACTTTGCGAGCGCACACCGGGGGCTCCAACATCAAGACCCGGTGTGCGACCTCGCACCACCCGGCGTGGCTTTAATGGCTGCGGGACAATCGCCATTGCCAGCCGGGGGCTTTGACTTTGACTCTGACATCGGGGGGGAGAGAGTGCAGTGGAGAGATAAGTTTATTTGGCCTTCCATCACAGCTATGTGATGGATGTTTATGTAAAATGTAATTATGTTGTGTCTGGGGTCTATTTGTGCGTTTTATGGCTGCAGAAACGGCATTTCATTTGGACCTCCAGGGGTCCAAATGACAATTAAATATACTCTTGACTCTTGACTCTTGAAATAAGAATGCCATTGTTCCATTTTGGTACATCTGTCAATCAAACACTTTTGACTATTGCTTCCATCTCTTAGTCTCCCCTCATTCTCACCAACTCTTCCCGGATTCTACCCCTTGCCAACATTCTGGGGGCATTTTGCAGCCCAATTAACCTAATAATTCAGAACAAGTTCCAAATAAAATTATTTCTTTCATGTCTCTAATGCTACAAATGAACAGCTGATTATAAGAAGAACAATACCTTATATGAAAACTAATTACGTACATGGGGGGATGTTTTTCACCTTTTCAGCCTCCTGGTGGATTGGAAAGCATGAATTTTTCTCTTCCTTTGTTTGACTTTTTTGTTTATTTACAGATAGGCTGCACTTTCTCCGCTGCAAGTCTAAAAGGTTTGAAAAGGAAGTGTAATTTATCTAATTTGCATGGCAGGTTGAGCATGCTTCATTGATCACAATACAAATGCTGACCTGTTTTATTTAGATGTAGACCTTCTGTCTTTGATTTCAAACAAATCAAAGAACTTGCAAGGACCAGTCCTGCCCAGAGAAACTCAGAACTCCACATGTGATTGCTTAGTAGACTGGAAAACAAACGTATTTTAGTGGAGCAGTATGAATCCTCAAGTTTATTTTATTTTGCACCACATGCTCACAAAACACATCTGCTAGCATTTAATTTACAAAGTACAGGAAGGCCACCACCACAAGAACCAGACCACAGAGTATAAACAAAATAGATCCAAAGACCTTTTCACGTACAAATAAAATGTTGTTTTATGGGCGCAACTGCTGGTTACCATTGACTGATCAGTGGCTATGATTAGTTTCAATGTACAATAAAAAGGAAATAGACTTATAATTTACAGAAAGCTGGAGTAACTCAGCGAGGCAGACTCGCTGTGTTACTCCAGATTTCTGAGTCTATCTTCTGTATATAACGGCATCTGCAGTTGCTTCCTACACTTATAATTTACAGGATGGACTTCACAGTATCCAAACCGTTCAAAAAGCAAAACTACCTCTGTAATTTGTTTCACTGCACTGTTATTTTCTCCTTTCTTTTGAAGTCTCCCGTGCTCTGTTTGCAAGTGGCAGTGGCTGGGTGGGCAGCTTATATACTACCAGACTTCTACCACCACTAAGAAACAAAGGGCGACAGATGCTGGGGAGGTCCAGTGCCTGTGATGAACCGGGCAGTGTTCACAACGTTTTTGTAATCTCCTTAATTCTTGGGCATTTGGGTTTCCAAACCAGGTTATGATGCAACCAGTCAATATGCTCTCTACCATACACCTGTAGAAGTTCAAGTGTGAAAGTCCTCCCCAAACAGCCAGCATCATCAGGGACCACCCCACCCTGGCCATGTTCTCATTTCACTCCTGCCTCCTGCTTCCTGGAAAAAAGGTACAGGTAAACCGTGACCATCAGGTCCAGATTCTTCCCAACAACCATCAAACTATTGAACATTGCAAACTCTAACTAAACTTCGAACTAGGAACTGGTTTGGTTGCATTAGGAACTTCTGGCTTTTGTTTTGTTTTACACTATATTGTTTTTTTTACATCATTGTACTTTTTTTGTTTGTTTATTATATTATCTATTGAGTACTGTGTTTAGAAACCTGTTGTGCCGCTGCAAATTCGAATGTCATGGTTCCGTTTTGGTACATCTGACAATCAAACCTTTTGACTCCTGCTTCCATCTCTTAGTCTCCCCTCATTCTCACCAACTCTTCCCGGATTCTACCCCATGCCAACATTCTGTGGGCATTTTGCAGCCCAATTAACCTACCAACCCACACATCTTTTCAATGCCGTATGAAGCCGGAACATCCAGAGGAAACCCACCTGCATATAGGGGGAACCTCCAAACCACACACAACCCGAGGTCAGGATTGAACTGGTGCCACTATGCAGTCCACTTGCTGTAAAAGTAGTCAGTTAGCTCATGATTAGCTCATGACAATAAAAGGCTATCTATCTATCTATCTATCTATCTATCTATCTATCTATCTATCTATCTATCTATCTATCTATCTATCTATCTATCTATCTATCTATCTATCTATCTATCTATCTATCTATCTATCTATCTATCTATCTATCTATCTTGCACCTTGAGGTTAATATAATGCTATATCATTTATCATAAGGGACAACAATTTTCACTCACCAACATTTGCCTCTTTAAAAACACCAAAGGCTCAAAAATTAAGTAAATTTATTTACACTATTTTGAGGCCATTGTTAATGTGTTCCATCAAAGTAAAACCAGCTACATAACATTTCTCATTTTTTTAATGGAAAAATATCTGAATTATAGTGCATTAGTAACAACATGACCTTGAACCTTTCAGCACTAAAGTCATAATGTTGATAAGAGGCAGTTTAGGCAAGTACTATAACAACATTTAAAAAACACTTGGATGGGTACATGGATAGGAAAGGTTGAGAGGAATATGAGCCAAATGTGGGCAAATGGTCATCTATGTGCTGAGCCACAGGAAACAGGTGCGGTGTTACATTAACATTTCTTATCTTATTGACCATGTAGGAGGTTATGAAAGTTAAGGAATTAAGGGAAATGAATTGTGATGTCTTGGAATATATTCAAATTGCAAAAGAGGAGGTGCTGGTGGTCATATGGTGTGCAAAGATGGATAAATCCCCAAGACCTGACCATGCGCATCCTCGGACCTTATGGGAAGCCATGGTAGAAATTGTTGGGGCCATGACGGGGATATTTAGACCATAGTACACAGAACAATGCAGCACGGGAACAGGCTCTAGGGCCCACAATATCTGTGCTGAACATGATGGCAAGATAAACTAATCTCATCTCTCTGAACATGATCCACATTCCTTCATTCCCTGCATATCCATGTGCCCATTAAAAGACTCATAAACACTGCTACCATATCTGTCTCCACCTCATCTCCCTCCCCACCATCCTCCTAACCTAATTTTAAATTATTATTCCTGTTGCATTCTTTTGATCCTTATACTTTGCTTATACTTTGTACTTATAATTATATAATTACACGGTTTGGCAGGTATAAGCTTCTCATTAGACGTTTACTACTGCACTGGTTCTGGCTGCTGGAGCCTAACCTATCCTTCTTTCTTCTACTTCTACGGGAAAATATCAAGAGAATTGCCTCCTCAGCCTGTGTCTTGCCAAAATGCAAAAACTTAACTTGTAAAACGAGCATAAAACTTTTCTTTTCAAATGAGCTTTGCGATGCATCCTGAATAATTATGGACAACACTTAAAATTTTTAATGACGAGGGCTTTTCGACAGCTGTAATAGCCTCAATCATTTGAACCACCTGCAGTTTGACTTAAGGTGAACCTGTGCAAGATCATCTGTTTCCAAGTAATTTTGCAACTAATTAGGAGAGCACGGACATGGATTTGTGTTTTTCAGTTTGTCATTCCACACAATCTATTTCTAACAGCCTTTCTCTCACTTGTGTCTCGAGATAATGTCGATTATTTTACCAAGAGAAGCATACCCTTGCATGTCTTTCAACATTTCTAGACACAAGGAAATAATTGGCCAATAAGTAAGGAAGAGAGCCATTATTTAATCAATAGCTTGCGACCGTTGAGGAAAAGATTTCCCTAGAAAAAACAAACATTATAACTTTCACATTCTGCAAAAACAAGGAAAGATTACTTACAGATCTAAGAAACCAAACCACTGGTTTGATGTGATGGAGGATTGACATTGGAAATTGACAATTTTAAGGTAAAATAATCTGGAAAAAATTATATGTAATAAACAGAGTTGGTGGTTTGGATCCATGAAACAAGAACAGTCTTTGAATGGGTCAACTGTTTATTATGAGTAGTGCCAAGCAGGTTGCAGTTTTATGGCATTCAAACATTCTCTGCTCAGAATTATCTGGATATTCCATACTTGGGTATAATCTCCAATGTGAATTGTTAACTGTTGTTTTTAGTATGATGTAAAAATGTTATATTAAAGAATGTACTTGTCGATCAAAGATATAGTACGCATAATGTTTGTGTGCTACTTTTAGATGAATCGTTTTACCTGAAATTTGTTAACCTCATTGAAAGATAGCACAGAATGTAATACAGAACAAGTAATTCAGGTATTTATAGTTGAAGTTTGTTGCTTGGAAGGTATTTACCGCACAGCTCACGTGATCTGGTTTCAATCCTGATGTTTAGTTGCACATTCTCCTCTTGACTGCGTGGGTTTCCTATGAGTACTCCAGTTTTCTCCCATGTCCCAAAGATATGCAGGTTAAGGGGCTGTTCCACTTGGGCAACCTAATTGGCGAGTTTAGAAGAGGTTGAAAAAATGACATGTTGAGGACCTCCTTCGACTATGTTGAAGACCAGCTTCGACTAGCTACGACTAGCTATGACTAACTTCGGGAAAATTGGGCACCGAATAGTGGAGAGTGAAGACGACCTCCTTCGATCTCCTTCGACCTCCCTTCGACTATGATGAAGACTATCTACGACTACCTTCGACTACCTTTGATTACCTACGACTAACATGCTGACCTACTACGACCTACTATGATTAAACCTCCGAGTAACAAAAGTATCGATTTTTTCCATGGCGATCTTTCTTTGCTCGCGAGCATTTTTTAACATATTGAAAAAAACGCAGCAACCTAGCTGAGGCCTCGCGTATGCGAACACCACTCTCGAGCATGAAGGAGAGTTACGAAGACCTCCTATGACCTCGTGTTGACTATGCTGCGAGTATGAGTCGAGGGCAAACTCGCCAGAACTCGCGGATTAGGTCGCCCAAGTGGGACAGGCCCTTAAGTAGGTTAATGGACCACTTAACTGCATTGCGATCTATGTACAGAGATGGCCTGGTGGAGAAAGGCTGCCTTTAAATGCAGCACTCTCATCCTGAGGTGTACAGGATGTCACTGACCCAGATACTTGGACAACAGCCGTGGAGATTTTATGTTCCATTTCATTGAACCCGTAACAGGTGCTGCCACTGATTACTAGTTGGAGATTCCTTTGCACCTCTCGAGCCAACCTGACCAGAGGTTTGCTTGGAGGGATCAGGGCAGGATCAGTGTGAATGTGAATGGTTCTTAGATCACCCACTGCCCAATGCTACAGTCCTTTTAAACACTGTCCCTTAATCTGAGTGATGCACTCTGCACCCACGCTCGTGGTCCACAACAAGTATCTGTTACTAATGGAAACCCAACAGATCACCATACTGAGAAGCCAGAGTATGATGCTTTTTTGCTTTACGGCCACAGAACGTGATTGAAGTATTTCCATAGGCAATGGACTTAACGCTACAATATCAATATGCGTACAGTCATATTGTCAGTCAATAACATCCATATCACCCTTTTGCTTTGTTCAGTAAATATTGTGCAGTATCTCCGGCTTCACTTCCTCGTCACCAATTTAACTGTGTGAGTGGTACCGCAATAGAACTATTCTCTAGCCGTGTGTACGAGGAAAGTGGAGATTGGCATACATTCCTCTGGGGCAGACACAAAATGCAGGAGTAACTTTGTCAATCTTCGGTGTATAACCAGCATCAGTAGTTCCTTCCTACACGTTCCTCAGGGCCCTGCTTCCCTTTGCCAGAGGCACCAGTCCATGACAATCATGGAACCAGGTCGTCTTGACACTGAATGGCTTCTCTAATGTACTACGGAAAGCCCTTATAGACCGACATGACCTATTGTTTTCTTGCTAGTCTCATTTGGTCGGCATGGGCGAAGTGAACGGTAGGTCCTATTTCCGTAGTCTACAGCTCTATGACTTTGACTCTTCAGTATATCATCAGATGAGACCTCATTTATAGTTTTGATCACTTGAAATCTTGTATACACTAATTCCCTGATTCTTTATCACTAATCACAATTTGTTCTTAAAAACAAAAACACGAATGTCTAATAAAAACTACATGTTGTTCAATCCTCTATTTACATTTAACCTTAGTAAAGATAATTCTCAAGGACTATGTGCTGTATGGTTATAGCTAGCTGTACATCAAAGGATGACTCATGAACCTTGTGCAGTACGTTAAAGGATGTAGAAAGGTTTGGTTTAGTTTAGTTTTAGTTTAGTTTAGAGATATAGCGCGGAAGCAGGCCCACCGAGTCCGTGTCAACCAACAATAGTCCACTAGCACTATCCCACACACTGGGGACAATTTACAATTATACTAAGCCAATTAACCTAAAAACCTGTATGTCCTTGGAGTGTGGGAGGAAACCGGAGATCTCGGAGAAAAGTCATGCAGGTGACGGGAAGAACGAGGAGGAGGAAGTCGATGGCAATGACGGATGCACAGATTGAGCCAGTAGAAAAGGGGCCAGGGTATTGCCTCCAATGCCTACAACATCCAGCATGTGGACCAGGGCCGGCCCTAGGCCAATTGCACCGATTTTTCGAAATTGGGCCCCTCGACCAAGGGGGGCCCCGCGTTAATTTTCCGTATTTCATATGGAAATACAAATTCGCATTGTTAAATAAAGATTTATAAAAAAACATTCGCCATACGGATTTTTCTACAAAATGTACATAGTTTTGAACATGGAATACAAGCGCTGTACGGCTATCAAATACAAACGATGTGTTAACGAATGTAGCACTTGTGAACAGCCAGTAGTGTTAATATCAGATGTGTTAACAGCCAATACTTAACAAGTATTTATCCAATGCATCGATCCACATTCCTCAGTAAATGTGTCATTGTGTTTTGGAAGAAGTATTAATGACGCTGCGTTCCTTTGAATACAATTCACGCGGCTTCATTAACACTTCTTCAAAACATAATTACATTTTACTGAGGAATGTAGATTGATGCATTAATGACACATTAAATTTCTTAAAACTCACCATCATGAGCAAAGATCTTATAGCTCTGCAATAAGATCTTTGATCGTGAGTGAGAACTTCTTCTTGCTTTGCAGCAGGTTAGTCATTCAATTTATCTACCGACCCACGTTGTGTTTCTCTGTCTTTCGCTCTCTCCCACCCTCTCCCTCCCATGCGCTCTCTCTCTCGCGTGCGCGCTCTCTCTCTCCCGTTCCCCACCCCTCTCTCTTGCTCTCTCGGCATTCCCGCTTCGGGAATGCCGAGAGAGCAAGAGAGAGGGGTGGGGAACGGGAGAGACGCTTGCGTCAAAATCATTGACGCTTTGCGATATACAAAAATGCTGGAGAAACTTAGCGGGCGAGACAGCATCTATGGAGCGAAGGAAAAATGCAACGTTTCGGGTCTAAACCCTTCTTCAGACCCGGCTATTTCCTTTGCTCCATAGATGCTGCCTCACCCGCTGAGTTTCTCCAGCATTTTTGTCTACCTTCGATTTTCCAGCAACTACAGTTCTTTCTTAGACGTTTTGCGGTGACGGCTGCATCTGCGGTTCCTTTCTGGCCCGTGGCGGCTCCTGATAAGTGATATGTTCCCTATGCGGGTGCTGCCTTGCCCGCTGAGTTCCTCCAGCGCTCTGTGTATTTTGTTTGGCTCTGAAGTTGAAGGTGGACCCCCCAGTGTCTACCTTCAACTCCCTATCTGTGATGACTCAGCGGGCCGGGCAGGGCACTGGGGAGAGGGTTGCGGTTCTGGTCGAGACCCTTCTTCAGACAATCACAAGTACTCCCACCGACGAGAGTTCAGTTTAGTCTGAAGAAGGGTCTTCCCTCCT
Organism: Leucoraja erinaceus; assembly: GCF_028641065.1. Classification (NCBI taxonomy): domain Eukaryota; kingdom Metazoa; phylum Chordata; class Chondrichthyes; order Rajiformes; family Rajidae; genus Leucoraja; species Leucoraja erinaceus. Next base: position 51,119,983 of record NC_073384.1, on the reverse strand, counting down.
GAGTCGCTGCGCTGCCTGTCCTGCTGAGCTACTCCAGCTTTTGTCTATCTTCAATTTCAGAGTTAGATAAAATTGCAGACTTGATTTTTTAAATCTCAACATTTTGTAACATTGCTAGAAAATGTACCTGCATCTTGGAGGCCGACGGTCAGGTTGTTAGCCAAGAAGGATAGACTTTGTTATCCCTCAGTACAATAACATCAAGAACGATGTTGCTGTACTGAGGTGTAGCCAAGTCTATCCCTTGGGGGGGGGGGGGGGGGGGAGTTCCTTTCAGAGCGTGTGGGTAGTCTGTCCAGGGGTAAAGTTGTGGGGAGGGCAGGAGGTTTGAGAAGGAGGGGGTCGGCCGGGGATCATCCAGCTCAAGAGCGGGTCAGCGGGCGATGGATAACAGAACAGCGGGCGGTGGAACTTACTCCATGTGTCAGGGCGAGTAACCTCAATTGATCCCTTTTTCGTGGTGACACAAGAGTAAGCTTCACTGCCTGCTGTGATGTTATCCATCACCCGCTGACCCACTCCGCTCTATGGTCTTTACTCTTGAGCTGGTCCCCTCACTGTTCAGATGGAGAACACTGCCAGAGGTGAGCGGGCCGGCAGAAGGCGCTGAGATGGCAGTCGGTTCCGCTGTCAGGTGATGGAAGCCGCTCATAGCCACACGAGCAGCTTCCCTCCCCGGCCACAATGCGGTGGCTCCGTGCCCGGAGCGTCGTGGCAGTGGTTGAGTGAGTGCTACTAGCATGAACCCAACCCTCTCTTTCTCAACGCTCATTCCCACCTCGCAACTTTACCCCTGGCTAGACTCCCCACACGCTGTGAAAGGAACTTTCATCGGAATTGTCATGTTACTCACGACACGTGACTCATTTATAATTAATGATTTATATTTCTATGACCAATTTTTCCAATTGGGCCCCGCACCTCCTAAGGCCGACCCTGATGTGGACAGTAGACTTTGGACTTTTTCTTTTTGCAGATGGTGCCAAAATATGGCGACTGTGCATGTGTGAGCAATGCTAAAAAACATGTCACTGTGCAGTGCAGATGTGACAATAAAGAACCATTAAACCATTGTGGAACTTCCCCACTGTAAATTTAGCAGAACCGTGTTAAGAAAACATACGTTGTGCTGTTGAGAAAGTTAAATGCAATATTGTACCTGGAGTAAGGAATAATGAGTAATAAGACAAACAGATTCATAGATTCATAGAGCCATGCAGACCTTTCAGCCCAACTTGCCCATGCCCACCAACATCCCATCTACACTAGTCCCATCTGACTTTGTTTGGCCCATATCCCTCTGTCTAAACATTGTGATATTACCTGTCTCAACGGCGTCCTCTGGCAACTCGTTCCATGCACCCACCAATCTTTGTGTAAAAAGTTACCCCTCAGATTCCTATTAAATCTTGTACAGCTCAGGCCCTCGAGCCCTGGCAACATCCTCATAAAGGACCAAAACCGAACTGCTGGAGGAACTCAGCGGGTCCCATTAGAGTTGCGCTGTAATGACGAGAAATCCCTTGTCTGGGTCAGAAAGCAGACAGAGATCCACTACAAACACACTGCACAGAATCTCAAAACCCTGCTCCATTATCCTCATGCTTGACCTGGCCTTTGCAATCCACAATCCAGACCTTTACTGTGTAAGTGGCTCCAACTGTTGACATGGGAACAAGTTGAAATGTTTCAGAGCCTTTCACCCAAGGCTCATTTAGAACTATTTGTGCAGTAAATTGACTCTGATTTGATGCAGTCAAGGTTTTTGGTTTTGAGGAACTCACTCAGCATCAATTTCTCACCGTGCAGACATTTCAAAACAAGGAACTCATTTTGTTACTTTGCCTCATTTATCAAACAACCCGTGCTTTAAATATGACTTCGCTAGGACTGCACATTAATCTTGATCAAGTGTTGATTCATATTGTTTTTCCTGGTTTAACTTGTCTAATTGAATGAAAATCAGTTTATTAAAAAAATTCATGTGTAAACATTATCACTTATCTTTATTTAGTCACAGAGTTATAGAGATGCAACAGGCCCTTTGTCCCGCCAAGTCTGTTCCAACCATCAAGCTTCCATTTTATACACTAATCCTACCCCAACCCACTTTATTTTCTCCAAATTCTCGACTCACCTCAGATGCAGATTCGTAAAATGAGCATGCAAGGTATGGATGACTGTTGCCTGCATTGAAGTACCTCCACCTCACACTTTTTACCAGAGTGGTTAAACTGAATAACTTTGGCAAACCAAAAGTGGGGATCAGAGAGTGGTGGCTGTGTGGAATGAGTTTCCAGTGAAGGTGGTGGAGGCAGGTTCATTTTTATAATTTAAAAATAAATTGGATAGTTATATGGACGGGAAAGGAATGGAGGGTTATGGTCTGAGCGCAGGTATATGGGACTAGGGGAGAATACGTGTTCGGCACGGACTAGAAGGGTCGAGAGGGCCTGTTTCCATGCTGTAATTGTTATATGGTTATATGGTTATATGGTTATATGGGGATTGTGATACCTTTATTGAACGCACGTTGGGTTTTTTTAGCATCAGAGGTACTTGCCGTAAATCAGTGCTGTCTGCACTTAAACATTATGCTGCGTTCACTTGCCATTTCCTGCTTTGCTCATGGCTGCATCCATCAGCAGAAGAGCCAGCTTCACAAATTGCTAGCTGGTCTTAAACGGTCGAAGGGTGGCAGCTCACCACTGTCCACAAACCTTGGAGATGTAGCCCCTGAGTGTGCTTTATTCCGTTTCACACACATCTTCACATCTTTAATCATTTGTTCATGGTTTTAGAAACAATGGGAAAATGAACATGCCTCTGAAGGTTATCCCGTCCTCTGAAATCTTTCTTCTTTTTCGGCGAGAGTTCATGTGGGAGTGCATTGGGAACACAACGGTTCTTTGTTTTTTGTTTCCTTATTCATGAAGATGGAATTGAGCTGTAAATTTACAGAAAGAAATCTGGTGCTGCTTCATTAAGCCATCTCATTCAATTTCCCAACTGAGCATGATGCATGCATTTCCTGATGTACAATCCATCTTAATTTTATAGCTTTTGTGGTTAGCCTGCAGGAAAAAAGTTGAGGGATGCTTTGTTAATTGCTCTTGGGGAAGCAGTAGGCACAAAGCAATAGACTTTCATTAGAACTGCTTTACGTAATTACTGATAGCACTTTGTGCCTTAACAGGCGGTAAAATATATATTTGGCATTCCTTACCAAAAGAAGAAATATACAAGAATTTACATTGGATTCCAAAGCTCTTTATCAGGAGGTGACATTCACTGTGTTCAAGTGTGCCTCATACACTTGGTATGCAATTTTTTCATTGACATTGTTTCAATCCCCCCCCTGGTATTTCAACTCATCAAAGTGACTGGTGTCAGCATCCAAAACACCCAAGTAAAATATAATGTTGAAAAGGGAGACAGTGGTGCGACTGGTAGAGTTGCTGCCTCACAGCACCAAGATCAGGTTTGATCCCGATCTTGGGTGCTGTCTGTGTGGAGGTTATACGTTCATCCTATGGCTGTGTGGGTTTCCTCCGGGTGCTCTGCTTTCCTCCCACATCCCAAAGATGGTTGCATCCCATAAAGGGTTGTAGGCTAATTGACCTCAGTAAAATTGCCCCTAGCATGGATGGATTGGATGACAAAGATGGATAACATAGAATTAATATGAACGAATGTCCGATGGCTGGCCTGGACTCAATGGGCGGAAGGGCCTCTTGCTATGCTGTATCTCTAAACTAAAGTAAGTGCCTTTCAATATTGCCTCACGGGAAGCTAAATAAAAAATTCTCAGCAAAGCATTCTTTCTGTTTTAATATGAAATTTCCCTCTTTTGTCCTAGTCCTCATGGATCCTGAAATTGCTGAGGTTTCCCTTAACTATTACATCCTTGAACAGGCAAAGGTTGAAGCAATAATCCTAGTTAACCTGACCTTCACTGTGGATAAAGGAATCCAAAGCATTTAAAACTCAGAATAGCATGGAATAGCAGCAGCAGTTTATACTTACATGATGTTTGTACAAACAAAATGTCTGTAATAAAGGAATAAAATATAAAATCAGGGATAAAATGATGAGGCTTTTTAAGGCACTGGTCAGACTGTGTTTGGAGTATTGTGAGACGTATTGTTTGAGAATGATACCAGGGAGGTTTGGGTTAACATAGGATCAGCATTTTTTGGCTCTGGGCCTGTACTCACTGGAGTTAAGAAGAATTGAGGGGGAAATCTCATTGAATCTTATCGAATAATGAAAGGCCTAGATATGGTGGATGTGGAGAGGATGTTTCCACTAGTGGGAGCATCTAAGACCAGAGGCACAGCCTTAGAATAAAAGGATGTACCTTGCGAAAGGAAATTAAGAGGAATTATTTTAGTCTGAGGGTAGAGAATCTGTCAAATTCATTGCCATAGATGGTTGTGGAGGCCAAGTCATTGGGTATTTTTAAAGTGGAAAGTCTGCTCCACCATTTGATCATGGATGATCTATCTTTCCCTCTCAAACCTATTCTCCTGCCTTCTCCCCATTACCTTTGATGCTCTTACTAACCAAGAACCTGTAAATCCCCAGAATTGACTTCCACACCAGTCTGTGGCAATGAATTCTACAGATTCACCACCCTCTGGCTACAAAAATTCCTCCTCATCTCCTTTCTAAAGGTACGTTCTTTTATTCTAGGGCCTCTGGTCCTAGACTCTCCTCTCCCCATCCACATCCACAGCTTGAATATGTATGCCCAGTTGCAGACATTCGAATGTGTTCAAACATGATTAGCATAGACACTACTAAAATGTTCAAAGTTTGAAACTTTAGGAAACAAAATTGTGAAACATTTGAAAATTCAGAAGAAGGATCCCGTCCCAAAATCCCATCTGTCCACTCCCTCCACAGATGCTGCCAAACCTGCTGAGTTCCTCCAGTTGGAAAGTTTTAAAAATACATTTAAGCAAACTCCATCAATTCGAATAAAGCTAACTCTATCTGAAAATTACCTCCCTCCCATGGCTCTCCATTGAAATGAAAAGGAGCATTAAACCAATGCCAAGTCTAACCTGGCACAGGTTCTGCAAGACAAACCTCCAGGCATATCTTGAGGAAGCTGCAGGATATCATGGCTTCACTGCTGGCTTCTATGATGAGTCCAATATCAAAAGACAGCCAGGAAATTGCTGGCAACAATATATCAGGAAGCCCTGTCTTTGCATGAGACTCCTGATTTCCTGACACTTGTGCGGCGACATATTGAAAGTTACCACTTGAAATATTCGCACTCCACAGGAAAATCTGGCCAATTAAATAAATCTGAGCCATATTTGTAAAAAAACCTAGATAATTCATATGTGGAAATCAAGGATAAAAGTTACACTATCAAGTTTGTATGAAGCCTTTTGGTTTGTTATGGATAATAAAGCCTATAATAATGTCAGCGGGTGGTTATTAAGGTACATATAAAGCAATGACACTATTTGAGTGTGTAAATGCCACACATGCACTACCGATGATCAGGACTGATTGTGGATTGCCGGCACTGTCAGGCAGCAGCTCGACTTGCTGCACCACTGACCTGCTCACTGCCTCTTCTGGTTTGGAAACATGGAGATAAAATAAATAAAGTGATGTTGTAGCCAGAATGAGGTGATGTTTGCCATTCTCCCTAAAACCCCTGACACCCTTACTAATCAAGAATCTGTCAATCTGCACCTTAAACATACCCATTTGACTTGGCCTCCACAGTCTTGGTAATAATTTCAATGCTCCTTTGTTTCTCGTTCAGTTTTCCCCTGTCTATCTGCCATCTGTATCATTCATTCCACCCATCTGAACAAAATGTTCATACATTCCTGAACTAAGAAGCAGAAGATGAAAAGAAGTCACAGAGTACAAAGATGCAAAGTAATAAAGTACAAAGATGCAAAGATGGATTTTAGAGTCCAAGTTCATAGCTCACTGAAGTTAGCAACACATGTGGATAGGGGGGGTAAAGAAGCCATATGATATGCTTGCCTTCATTGCCAGCAGCATTGAGTATCAGACTCAGAATGCCACGTGCAGCTCTGTAAGACACAGGTTAGACCGCATTTGGAGTATCTCGTGCAGTTCTGGTCAGCCCATTACAGGAAGGATATGTAGGATTTGGAGAGGGTGCAGGGGAGGTTGCCTGGATTAGAGTGTTTCAGCAACAAGGAGAAGTTGGATAGACCTGGATACTTTCCCCTGGAACGTCAGAGGCTCAGGGGAGGCTTGATAGAAGTATATATAATTACGAGAGGCATTGATAGTTTGGAGTGTAGACAGTCAGAGTATTTTTCACAGGGTGGAAATGTCCACCACTAGAGGGTACAGCTATAACTTGAGAGGACAAAAGTTTAATTGAGATGTGCGTAGCAAGTTGTTTCCACAGTGAGTGGTGGGGGCCAATAGCATGTTGCCAGAAGTGTTGCTAGTGGATGCTGATACAATAATGATGATTAAGAGGCTTTTAAATAGGCAACTGAAGTATATAGGGAATAGAGGGATATGTAACATGTACAGGTGGATGAGATCAGTTTAACTTGGCAACATATTTGGCACAAACATTGTGGGCTGATGGGGGCATTCCTGTACTGTTCTATGTCCTATGTTCTAAAGCGTTGGACCTGAAGACTGATTGATTGCGCACTTCTGGGTATTTTTCGTTTCAAATCTTGAACATTATTTTTTAATGCCTTCATTGCTTTAAACGCAGTTGGGAGACAGCTTAAATCATTTGGATGAGAAATGCACCTACTGATTTTAGATGTGTAAACCACTATATACTGTATCGAGGCTGGTAAATAGGATTAATCACACAGACCACCAAAGTAATTTTCACAGCACCCTCTCTCGAGGCCTGATAAAATATTCTGTATAGTGAAATGCATTTGTGTCAATTAATGAGATTCTTAGTGAGTGTGAATTTCAACAGTCATGTCAAGAGCGTTTAATTGTCATATGGACTGACATGGAACAATGAATTTTTTACTTGCGCCAGCTTATCATACCATAAATGCAATGCCAGAGATAATATATAATATATTTTTTTTTAATTAAAAAAAATAATAAACATGATAACAAAAGTCCTTACTGCAACCAAAGTCAGACAATAAAAGTTCAAAGTTGTTGAGCCTTTATGTTGTGTATTGTTTAAGGGCTTGATAGTTGTCAGGAAGAAACTGTTCTTGAACCTGCTGGTCATGTTTTTCAGTCTCCTGTACCTTCTTTCTGATGGCAGCAGTGAAATGGGAACATGGGGGACATTGATGATATTGGCTGCTTTCTTGAGTCAGCACCTCTTATAGATCACTTCGATTATGGAGAGGTCAGTACCTGTGATGAATTTTTGCAAGTAATTTTGAAATCTTCATTTATTAAACATTCTCAACATGAGGGGCTTTAAGAATATCTATCTGTAGGAAGGAACTGCAGTAGCTAGTTAACACCGAAGATAGACATGGTGTTGGAGTAACTCAGTGGGTCTGGAGAAAAGGAACAGGTGACGTTTTGGGTCGGAACCTGTCTTCAGACTCCCTATTCTGTTGGTGCAGATGTGTAATCCTCTTTAGTGGTAACCATTCTGCACTCAATTAGTCCCCCCCGCCCAAAGTCTGAACCTTGAATGTTTCCCAGTAAATTTACTACTGCCTGTCCACACCTGCTATATTGCCATAGCCGGAAACCCAATCAATGAGAAGGATTCTTGGGAGAGCTCACTGCAACCAGAGGATTTGTTCCTAAATGTTAAAAAAACATAAGAACATAAGAAGCAGCAGGAATAGACAATTAAGGACTTTGGGGCTGCTCTTTTATTCTGTAAGGTCCTTTTAACAAATCACCACTTTCCCGCACATGCCCCATGTCTCCCAATTCTCATATTAATCTGAACATACGAAGCAAGAGGTGCAGAAAGCTGAAAGAATCCGACTTCCTTACGTCTAAGCCCCATAGTGTTTCCCATTGCCCCATACCCCACGAGCACTGCTCACCCCGAATTTCCATAGGATGTCTGACTGGCTTAAACCGTATTTCCTATAATTGCCCAGGGTCAGTGTCTAAGTGAGATGTGCGCCGGCCCTTGCTACTCAAACCCCTTCCTACATTGGATCCACTTTAATGATTTAATGATTCAATTATACTTTATTGTCACATTAACCTTGGTATAGTGGGACGCTTTGTTTTGTGTACAACCTGGTAAAATCAAGTAGCAGACCTTACCCAGGCAGTACATAAGTGTTACCACGTTTTGGTGACCACAAAGTTACGAAGGTTCATGGAACATTCCTGTCTACTGGCTGTGGGATGGCCAAATGCAGGGAATGCTCCTGAAAGGTGTCGGTGATGGGGTAGATCATAAAATCATAAGATCATTAGAAACATAGAAACATAGAAAATAGGTGCAGGAGTAGGCCATTCGGCCCTTCGAGCCGGCACCACCCATTCAATATGATCATGGCTGATCATCCAACTCAGTATCCCGTACCTGCCTTCTCTCCATACCCTCTGATCCCTTTAGCCACAAAGGCCACATCTAACTCCCTCTTAAATATAGCCAATGAACTGGCCTCAACTACCCTCTGTGGCAGAGAGTTCCAGAGATTCACCATTCTCTGTGTGAAAAAAACAATTCTCATCTCGGTTTTAAAGGATTTCCCCCTTATCCTTAAGCTGTGACCCCTTGTCCTGGACTTCCCCAACATCGGGAACAATCTTCCTGCATCTAGCCTGTCCAATCCCTTAAGAATTTTATAAGTTTCTATAAGATCCCCTCTCAATCTCCTAAATTCTAGAGAGTATAAACCAAGTCTATCCAGTCTTTCTTCATAAGACAGTCCTGACATCCCAGGAATCAGTCTGGTGAACCTTCTCTGCACTCCCTCTATGACAATAATGTCCTTCCTCAGATTTGGAGACCAAAACTGTAAGCAATACTCCAGGTGTGGTCTCACCAAGACCCTGTACAACTGTAGTAGAACCTCCCTGCTCCTATACTCAAATCCTTTTGCTATGAAAGCTAACATACCATTCGTTTTCTTCACTGCCTGCTGCACCTGCATGCCTACTTTCAATGACTGGTGTACCATGACACCCAGGTCTCACTGCATCTCCCCTTTTCCTAATCGGCCACCATTTAGATAATAGTCTGCTTTCTTGTTTTTTGCCACCAAAATGGATAACCTCATATTTATCCACATTATACTGCATCTGCCAAACATTTGTCCACTCACCCAGCCTATCCAAATCACCTTGCAGTCTCCTGGCATCCTCCTCACAGCTAACACTGCTCCCCAGCTTAGTGTCATCCGCAAACTTGGAGATATTGCCTTCAATTCCCTCATCCAGATCATTAATATATATTGTAAATAGCTGGGGTCCCAGCACTGAGCCTTGCGGTAATCCACTAGTCACTGCCCGCCATTGTGAAAAGGACCCGTTTACTCCTACTCTTTGCTTCCTGTTTGCCAGCCAGTTCTCTATCCACATCAATACTGAACCCCCAATGCCGTGTGCTTTAAGTTTGTATATTAATCTCTTATGTGGGACTTTGTTGAAAGCCTTCTGGAAGTCCAGATACACCACATCCACTGGTTCTCCCCTATCCACGCTACTAGTTACATCCTCGAAAAATTCTATAAGATTCGTCAGATATGATTTACCTTTCGTAAATCCATGCTGACTTTGTCCAATGATTTCACCACTTTCCAAATGTGCTGCTATCCCATCTTTAATAACTGACTCTAGCAGTTTCCCCACTACCGATGTTAGACTAACTGGTCTGTAATTCCCCGTTTTCTCTCTCCCTCCCTTCTTAAAAAGTGGGGTTACGTTTGCTACCCACCAATCCTCAGGAACATATGTGATGGGAGTAGAATTGGGCCATTTGGCCCATCAAGTCTACTTCACCATTCAATCGTGGTTGATCTATCTCTCCCTCTTAACCCCATTCTCCTGCCTTCTCCCCATAACCTCTGACACCTGTACTAATCTAGAATCTATCTATCTCTGCCTTAAATATATCCACTGACTTTAGCTCCACAGCCTTCTGTGGCAAAGAATTTCACAGATTCACCACCCTCTGATTAAAGACGGGTACATTGAGATCTTTTGGAAACTCCACAGTCCAACATTTCTAAATACTTAAAAAAAACTAAGATGGGTCGAAGACAGAGCAAAGACATATACGTGGTTCTGTGACAGAGATCTATTTGAACAATTGAGGATAAGTCGAATAATACTTGTTCAATCCTTGAACAAATAGTCATTTTCAATACTGGATCCAAAGTCATTGGCTTGAGGAAGTGGGGTGGAGTATACGCTACTGACTGCATCAATAGTTTTGAAGTGGAGATGGTCCTGAATGGACCTCCCATATGCTAAGGACATATTCCCAATCTTCCAATCTACCTCATTGAGGCCCATGCACATTTTTTATATGCACTTTCTCTCTCGCCATACCACATTATTGTGTACTTTGTTTCCTTTCTCTTTTGCACTACCAGTTGTATTTGTGGAGGGTTTTATTGTACACATACATGGCATGACCAGCCTGGATGGCATGCAAAACAAATCTTTTCACAGTTTGTTGGTACATGTGACAATAATAAACGTTGGAGTAATCGGATCAAGCGCTGTGCCTGCTGCGGGAGGAATGAGTGTGCCTGCTGTTGCTAGGGGCACTCACTAGTCTCGCTAAATGACCATTCGGGTTCTATCGTACAACTGTTGTGGCTTGCGTTTGGGCCAGAGCGCAGGGGATAAAGCTCGCCGCTCAGTTGTTGACAACCTTCTAGAGAACTGTGACATACTTTGTATACAAGAGACATTCTTAGCGAAGCAAGACTTGGACAAACTCAATTCTCTCAATGCCAACTTTCATGGGCTGGGGAGTCTACAACTGACCTTGGCATGGAAATAGTCAGAGGTAGGATACCAGGTGGTGTGGGTATTCTATGGAACAAGAAGCTTGACTCATCAGTAAATGTGCTTTGGCTTGATGCTGACTGGTGTATTGCAATACACTTTGCTCACAACAACAAGGAATTTGTTATCCTGAATGTGTATACACCCTATGAATGTCATCAGAATGGGGATGAATATTTAAATAGGCTTACTTTCATCTATTCCTTTATTCAAAACAATAATTGTTGTAGTGTATATGTCATTGGGGATATGGATGCAGATATCTCAGATAGGTACTCATTATTTGCCAATCATATGGCTCAGTTCTGTCAAGATAATAATTTAAAGTGGGAATTAAAAAGGTAGGTGATTTGTATGAATTGGGAAATTTATTATCATTCAACAACTAAAATCAAAATTTAAATTGAATAACAATCACTATTTTAAATACCTACAGGTATGTGACTTTATGAAGAAATATATACCAAGATTCCAAAGTATAATTTTAGATCCACTGGAAGAAGTAATGAATATCAATGCGGAGTCAACAAAATTAATATCATATTTGTATAACAGTATTTTAAATATAGAATTACCACCAACAGAGGCATTTAGAGAAGACTGGGAAAAAGAATTAATGATAAAAATCTCAAAAGAAACATGAGAAAAATATTTGATACATATACATAAATGTTTGATCAATGCTAGACATAACTTAATTCAATTTAAAATATTACATAGATTATATTATTTCAAAACTACGTTGAATAAATTTTATCCAAATATTTCTCCCATTTGTGATAAATGTCTTTCTCAAAATGCCAATATTACGCACTCATTTGTCTCTTGTTCAAAACTTTATAAATTTTGGTGTGATATATTTGATATATTCTCAAAGCTATTTAAGACAAAAATGGAACCTAACACTGAAATGATTATATTTGGAGTAAGTAGAGATGGGAACAAATTAAATACACACCAAACTCATTTTTCAATTATGGGTTAATAACAGGAAAAAAACTTATACTTAAATTTTGGAAAAATGCTAATATACCAACATTTAAAATGTGGGTCAGTAATATGCTGGGCACAGCACATTTGGAAGAAATGAGACTCCTCCTAATAGACAAACAAGACATATTCTTAAGGAGTTGATCCCCATTTATTGATTTCTTGGATTCATGTGGTGACATAGTATCATGAAAACCAACAGTTTTAGGTATGGGTGAAAGAAGACTTAGAATATTAAAAAAAAAACATCTCACTGTGGTAATGGAATAATCTTCCTCCAGCTTTCCTTCTTCACTTATTCCTTTTCTTTCACTTTTTCCTTATTGGTTTTTCACCCACACTCACTAATCTACTCCTCACTTCTCACAACCTCTTTTTCCTCTCTCCTTTCTCACTTCTCTCTTTAAAAAAAAAGGGAAGTTGTATAGAGAATGTAATATGTTAACATCGTTTTTGTACCAATGCATTGTACTCACTTCTAATAAATAAAATAAAAAAATAAAAAAAAGATAATAATTTAATATTGTCAAGCGAAGTGCTTTTACCTATAGATAGTTATACTTATATTAGTGAGGCCTGGCACACTACGTCATGGCTGGACCACTGTATTAGTACAGCTGATGCACATGCCTCATTGGGGTGTATGAACATTTTGTATGGGGCAGCAATAACTAATCATATACCTGTTGCTATGACAATAAATGTTGAACATCTACCTGTAGTATCAAGAGATAGAATTAGCTTTAACACAGAAAACCTGGACTGGTCAACCCTCACAAAGGAAGACATCTTAGCCTATTATGCCCATACAGATAAATCTTTAAGCAATATTCATCTACCTAAAGATGCAATAATGTGTTGTAATGTTAATTGTAAGGATATGAAGCATAGGAGATATATCTATTCCATGTATAATGATATAGTAAGCGCTTTATAGGTAGACAGTAAGCCCTACTACAAGCATAAAAATAAGACACATAACATCAGGCCTGGCTGGAATCAGTATGGAGCTGAGTATCATGCTGAGGCCCATGAAGCCACTAAATCATGGGCTATGGCAGGTAGAGCCAGAGAGGGGCCTGTGTTGAGTACAAGAAGCTCATTAATGCAAGATATAAATATGCCATTCGCTTCATCTGTAAAAATGAGCAAACTATGAAGGCTGATTCCATGGCTAAGAAGCTGCTAAGTAACAATGCTACTGATTTTTGGAAAGAAGTGAGTGCACTTAACAGCTGCAAAACCTCTACCATGCACTGTAGATGGAATCTCCAGAACAGCTAATATCACAAAGTTATGGCGACAACATTATAGTACTTTATTCAACTGTGTCCAGGGTGATTTGTATAGGGTGGACAATATTGAGAGTAATGACTCAATGGTGATTATATCACATGAGGTGTATCATGCCATGAACAAGCTGTCCAACAACAAAGCAAGTGGCTTGGATCATATTTCTGCTGAACATCTTAAGTATGTGAGTATGAGGATAGCTCCTCTCCATGCTATTTGTTTTACTGGTTTTATGATTCATGGCTTGTTACCAAACTCAATGTTGTCTGTCTGTTAGTGCCGGTCATTAAGGACAAAGCTGGTAAAGTAGGTAGCCTAAATAATTACAGGCCCATAGCTTTAGCCAGCATATTGTCAAAAGTCTTAGAAGGAATTCTGCTGGATAGAGTAAATGAGTTTGTTAACCACAGATAACCAGTTTGGCTTTAAAAGCTAAACATGGCACTGACTTGTGCAGATATGCCCCAAAGGAGATTGTAAACAAGTATAGAGACAACAACTCTTTAATTCATATGTGCTTTATTGATGCTTCCAAAGCCTTTGATCGTGTTAATGACAGAAAGCTGTTTGTTAAAATGAGTCAAAGAGGGGTGCCTAAATACATTGTTAGAATTCTGGCTTACTGTAATGCCCACCAGACTATGCAAATAAAATGGGGCACTAGGAAGCAATGTTACAACATTTTGAGATTTAAAAAATCAAGACTGCAATTTATCCCATCGGATAAAGCATAAAAAAGAAGTTTGAGGGGAGTGGGGGGGGGGGGGGGTTTGGGGGGTTGGGGTGACTTAGTATGGGAGACAAAGTCACCCATCCCTATCCCTGTCCCTGGGATAGCAGGGGGCAATCAAACAGCACAATACCCCCCTCCCCCTCCACGCCAACACGAAGGGCAACGATCCCAAGGCTTTAGCGTCAGAAACAGCGGGCAGGCGACAGTCACCCGCCATAACGCGAGAGAGATCATGCACTGTTGTAGGTCTCCTTTGCACGTCGGTGTTTATGTCTTTCTCCACTCATTGTTGGCCCTGTCTGTCGCCACTCCCACTTCTTCCCGGCCATGTGTGTGACCCCTTCCCTCCCCTCTCCAGCTCCCCGCCCATTGCACCGGGCGCAGGGGCTTTGCACCGTCTTTTCGTCAGCGACGCCAGCAGATCAGTTGCCGTTGCCGTGAATTTAAACCCCATATCGGCAGGCAAAGACACTGCCGGTTCGTATGGGGCCCAAATAACATTTTCACGTTGTAAAATTATATTAAAGCCACCCCAAGAAGCAAGATTATATGTGAAATAAGCAATTTACCTTTTGTTTTGTCCTGCTATTATGATCTGTCACGTTGTAGGCGGTGAAGGCGTTCAAAGTCGCTTTATACTTTAATCCAACTATTAAATTGTCCAGCGATTTTTTAATTAAAAAAACCTGGAATGGAAGTCCGGTTGATTTTTCTTCATCGACTAGCAGCCCGAGAAAATCCCTCTCCAACAAGCGATACAAACCTGCATTTTAATCCCGCCCCCCCCCCCCCCAGGTGCCAAAGTCGCGCACAAGGCCTGTGGCAGAACTGCAGCGCCGCTGAAGGTAGGTTTTGTAACATTGCTACAATAGGATCTCAGCCCCATTTGGGGTTAGCAATGGTGTTAGACAAGGGGGGATTTTGTCCCCAGTCCTTTTTAATCTTTATATTGATGATCTGTCCAAACAATTGAAAGCTTGTAACACTGGGTGCTTGATTGGTAATATTTTAGTGAACCATATTTTGTATGCAGATGATCTTGTGGTCTTTAGTCCATCTAGCACTGGTCTCCAGCAGCTCCTTGCTATATGTTCTGTGTATGGTGTGGAACATGACATTAAATATAATGCTTGTAAGAGTGCTGTTATGATCTGTAGAACCAAAGAGGATAAATGTCCAAAATTTCCTGATTTTAAATTGTCTGACAATAATCTTAGTGTCTGTAATAAGGTAAAATATCTTGGGCATATTATTACAGAACAAATGACAGATGATGAGGATATTTATAGGCAACAACGTATGCTGAATGTACGGGCAAATATTTTCTTGAGTAAGTTTGGTACGTGTACAGATGTAGTGAAGATGTCGCTGTTTAGAGCATATTGCACACCATTCTATACTGTGGTCGAACTAGGCAAAGACAAGTTTGCAGAGACTAAAGGTGTCTTATAAGGATGCCATGAGAACACTGCTAAGGAAACCTAGATGGTGTAGTGCTAGTAACATGTTTGTGGCTGCAGGAGTCAGTACTTTAGAAGTTATCCTAAGAAATCATATGTATAAATTCATTTGCAGGATAAATGACTCTAAAAATATAATTATTGTGGCCTTGTCAAACATTAAGATTAGCACTACACGCTACGAATCCCAGTTGTGGAGACACTGGTATCGTTGTCTCGTTGTAGGACATTGATCATTCTTTTTTATTCTGGATTTTAATTCATGTATTGTATTTTTTTTAATATATAATTTATGATGCTTTTATAAGTGATATGCTCAGATTTTATATGTATTTTATGATGTTTTTATATGCAATGTATTTTTATGTAATGTTGTCCCTTATCTGGACCCTGAATCTGAACTAAAGTTTCTTCTTATTATTATTAAAGCAATACTAATATTAGATATGCATTATTCAATCCTTGTCCTCTGTTCAGCTGTTCCAAAGAATCTCTTTCCCTGGTCTTAGTGCTATATTTTAATCATCTCAATTTTTAAAATAATTTTATTGACAAAGTCTTTTAAGGGAACAATTTGGTTATTCCCATTATCCGTTGTATGAAAATTATTTCTTGAACTGAATCATAAATGGCTAAAATCTGTTTCAACGTTTTGTTCTGCTATCTCCCACTAGAGGGAATAACGTAACTGTGGTACACTGTAAAATCTTTTTGTCATCTTAGACATCTTGAATGGAAAATCTTTCCACCGCCTAAATACAAGAGAATACAAACTGGTACCTATCTAACTAATGCAACCCCCCCCAAAGCATTAGAGGAACTCATAGGGTAGGGTCAAGCAGCTTCTGTGGAGGGAATGGACAAACAACATCTTCATAGTGTGTGTGTGTGTGCGTGTGTGTGTGTGGAGGGGGGGGGGGGAATAAAGTTGGAAAAGAAAGATAGGGGTGGATCAAAGCCTGGATACAGCTGAAGGGGTTCCTTCCCATTGAACCTGCCCTCTCCCCAGGCATTTTTATCTGCAACCATCAGAGATGCAAAGCCTGTTCCTACACCTCCTCTGACACTTTCATTCAGGGACCCCAGCAGCCCTTCCAGGTGAGACAATCAATCAATCAATCAATCAATCAATCAATCAATCAATCAATCAATCAATCAATCAATCAATCAATCAATCAATCAATCAATCAATCAATCAATCAATCAATCAATCAATCAATCAATCAATCGAAACTTTATTGTCATTCAGAAATACATCAATAAATGTAATTCTAAATGAAATTTTGTTGCATCTGGCTCCCTGTGCAACACAAAAATAACAGAAGGATAAAATAGATAAAAAGATAAAATGGATAAAAAGATATAAATAGATAATAGTGTCGGCACATTACATGGCATTCAAGTCTGATGGCTCGTGGGAAGAAGTTGTTGCAAAACCTGGCCGTTCTGCTCCTTTATACTACGATATCTTTTGCCCGAGGGCAGCAGAGTGAACAGTCCATGATGGAGATTTGTGGGGTCCTTTATAATACTGCTGGCCGTAGACAAGCAACGTTTGCTCGCAATGTCCCCGATTGAGGGGAGAGAAGTCCCGATGATTTTTTCAGCCGTCCTCACCACTCTCTGCACGGACTTCCAATCGGAGGCTTTGCAATCCCCAAACCAGACGGAGATGCAGCTGGTCAGAATGCTCTCTACGGTGCCCCTGTAGAAAGTGGTGAGGACGGGATGGGGGAGGTGAGCTCTTCTCATCCGGCACAGAAAGTGCAACCGCTGCTGTGCTCTCTTAACTAATGATGGGATGTTATTTGACCAGGTCAGACTGTTAGTGATCTGTTGGCTGTTGACAGAGGTTCAAGTGCAATTTCAAGTAATACCCCCCTATCTTCCTCTCTTTCCTATGCCCCGACACCACTGATGCACACCCATTTCTTCAACCTCCCCCCAGTTACCCAACTCCTTTCCCTCCTTTGTCCACTCATCGCCCATCCCTGAGTTCCTCACTTTTCTTTTAACCCATCTCTTTCTTCTCCCATAAAGAAGCAAAAAAACAAAACGCCTGAACATACAAGTTAAAAAGTGGCGTGAAGAGTGAAGGAACTTGTGTTCCCCTCCCCACCCCCTCCCCCTTCCGTACTATGACCTCTGGAAAACATTTGAACAATTAAAACAATCCCTCAATTTTCTGTCACAGTCACATGACGAAAGTAACTGACCGCAGGGCACCAGCAGGTGTCACTACACTGTGCAGGTTGCAGTGACACAATGTACACCAGAGGCATGGGACAAAATACTGCCAGCATCCCTTGCCAAATATGGAAATATATTGTGATTTCTGCCATTGATTATCCATTCACTTCAGCTCGACAGTGATAGACTTGGGATATCATCAGATCAGGCTTGCTTGTGAGACTGGGCTTCCGAAGAGCCTAGAGTCTTCCTAGTGGTGGCGGTGAATGGAGAAAAATCACCTTGGCGGTGCTCTGCGTTTGCTGAGGCCAGCTATGGGAGGTGCCCTGGGGCATGGAGGCTGAGCGGTGGCCTGTAAGACGAGGGTCTGCAAATTCGTGGGTTGCTCATTGACCACACCGGATTGAGGTGACGGTGGAGTAGGTCACAGGAGGCCCTGCAGCAGCCTGGGGCTCAATTAGATCAATCTCCCATTGGGAGAGCACATGGATCGGACACACCCCACAACGGCATGGAATGGCAGAGCAGCAGTGGAGGACATTGCCTGGCCCCAATGCCACTGCCACCTGGTGCAAAGAGCCTGTATGACCAAGTTAAGACTAACATTTTTAATAACTGAACTTGAATGGTATAAAATGGCGCCAAAAATGGGGCAACTCTTGTATACTGTCCAACTAATCTACTTAATACTTCAGTATTTATTCATATTTGAAAGATTTTACTGAACAGTGTGCAAAAACAAATTCCACTGTACATGGGTACATGTGACAATAAAGTACCATTGAACTATTGAACTCTACACTAGTACGAATGGGAGAAGATGGGATCAATGAATACTTTATATGGAGTCTCCAAAGCCCTTGAAGAATTGATTTGAAAGCAAAGCATTCTCGCATTTTTGTTGCTTTACTTCTTAAGGGAATGTAGGCCGTGAAATAACAATTGATAAATGTTTGATAATGGAATGTGGATGTCTTGAAGCCGGGAATGATAAAAGTGGCATTATCCAACAAGGCAACACTGAGCTAACCAAATAAACCTGCTCAGAATGACCTGTGTTAACCCTATCCATCAAGGGCAGTGGAATGAGTCTCCATTGAGATGGTGTTTGGATAAACCTTAGCCAGACATTTGTCTGCCCTGACTCTCGGATACTCCCATGGGACTGGTAGGGCTAAGTAGCACAGCTTGTTCTCACATTAAAGCTCTTGGTAAACAGAACTTGGGGCAGAAGGACATTAGCAAAGCAGAACTGATCAGGTTTCTGCCCCATGGACAAAGGTCAAAGGTCACAAATTCAGCAAATCAGTCTGACACTAAAAGTGAAAGTAAATTTAACTGTTAGTTTAAAGGGGCTGCATTGTGACTTTGGTGTGTTTGCTTGGCAAGTTCAATACCTTAAATAGCCTGAAAAAGCCTAAATGATTTATCACACTACCTGTCTTCCAAAGTATTTTTTTAAAGGAGAACTTAATTTTAAAATATATGCTTTAAAATGACCTAAAATTATCCGGTTGATGAAATGTTTTCACTATTTTTACAGCGTGCTCAGCTGTTAAAATGACATAGCTCTCAAACAGTAAAAAACTAGATTTTCATCAATACTGGCTGAAGAAAGTGAGACACAATTAACATATTTAAAATGTAACTTGTTCATCATTAAAATGCTTATAACTGCAGACAGGAGCCCTGCATGGACATAGGTAGATTGTTCTTCGTGTTTGATCCGCCATTGTCTGCTGTATCCCTCGATTGCTAACCATTTTAACGCCCCTTCCCATTCTCATTTCTGTTCTGGGCCTCCTCCATCACCAGAGTGAGGCCACATGCAAACTAGAGGAACAGCATCTCATATTTTCCATGTGTAGCTTACAACCGAATAGTATGAACATTGAATTTGAGGTAACCTCTAACAAATCTCCCTCCCCCTTCCCTTTCTCCCCCACCTTCCCTTTCTCCCCCCTCAGAATCAGATCAGGATCGAACACGGGTCTCTGAAGCTGTAAGGCAGCAACTCTACCGCTGCGCCACTGTGCCACCCAAAGTAGCCCTCTATGCACTATGATGAATAGCTGTCTCAAGATTAGCACGTGCTGTGGTTGGTGGGTGGTTGGTAGAGGGTTGAGGGTGGCAATGCTGCTCTAGGTGAAGATATTATTGTGGTCTTTCCACCGCCTCCAATCTCAGGTGTTTGCTGGAGGCCCATGATAAACATCTTCCCTGGCATGTCCAATAGGGCTGAAATACTCTCAGCTACACAATAAATATTTAGCTTATAAAGTATGTTCTGTTCACCAATGCCAGGATCTTGTGGCAAGCCCACATTCTGCACAATTTGGGCCAGAATTTAAAAAAAAATAACCACAGAAAACAAATGAAATCAGATGCAAGTGTACGTGAAGTCCCCACCTCCTTTTGCCAGTACCTGAGATTCCACTGCAAATCTTGCTGTAGTCCAGGGTTTTAGTTTCCAGTTCTTGATGCACCAATGCCCTGTTTAAAGATGGAGTGATGTAGTCAGGTCACCTACAATAGAATGTGAAATGACTATGTGTGCTGTCTGTTCAGAATTTGTTCATTCTCCATGTGATTGCGTGGGTTTTCTCCAGATGCTCCGCTTTCCTCCCACACTCCAGAGACGTACAGGTTTGTAGGTTAATTGGCTTTGATAAAATTGTCCATTGTCCCTCGTGTGTAGGATAATGTTATTGTATCGGCGTGATCCTTGGTTGGTGCGTACTCAGTGAGCTGAAGAGCCTGTTTCTATGTTGTATCTCTAAAATCTTTAAAATCTAAAGTAAAGAATGCAAAATGATTAAATTTTCAATCTTGATGAAAACTGTAGTTACAAATCAAAGCATGTGTTTTATTGATATATCACTATTAAAGCTGTCAGGTGGCCAAGCAGTGCGTGAAGTACATTACTGTGCTTAACTGTGCCATGATGTTGAACTTTCTTGAAACAAGATCTAATCAGGGCAAATTCATTTTGAGTTGTCACCAAGCAACCTCTGTCCTAATGTTTGTGAATGAAACAAAATGACAAAGGCTGGAATACAATATCATAAACAGATTCTTATTATTTTAGGAAAGGCCTAATGACTACCGTCCAGTGGTACTGACATTCTGTGGGAGAAGGCAGGAGAAAGGGGTTGAGAAGGAAAGATAGATCAGCCATGGTTGAATGGTGGAGTTAGCCTACAAATCTGTGGAATGTGGGAGGAAATCTGAGTACCTGGGGAAAACCCACGCGATCACGCGGTGAATGTACAAACTCCATACAGACAGCAACCCTAGTCGGGATCGAACCCGGGTCTCTGGTGCTGTAAGGCAGCAACTCTACTGCTGCGCCACCGTGCTGCCCGTAAACCTTTGCTTGAAGCCTTTCTTTTCTTTTCACTGGTGGAGATCGTAGGTGTAAGACCATTAACATAGAAACATAGAAAATAGGTGCAGGGAGGTTCTACCGCAGTTGTACAGGGTCTTGGTGAGACCACACCTGGAGTATTGCGTACAGTTTTGGTCTCCTAATCTGAGGAAAGACATTCTTGCCATAGAGAGAGTACAGAGAAGGTTCACCAGACTGATTCCTGGGATGTCAGGACTTTCATTTGAAGAAAGATTGGTTAGACTCGGCTTGTACTAGCTAGAATTTAGAAGATTGAGGGGGGATCTTATAGAAACTTACAAAATTCTTAAGGGGTTAGACAGGTTAGATGCAGGAAGATTGTTCCCGATGTTGGGGAAGTCCAGAACAAGGGGTCACAGTTTAAGGATAAGGGGGAAATCTTTTAGGACCGAGATGAGGAAAACATTTTTCACACAGAGAGTGGTGAATCTCTGGAATTCTCTGCCACAGAAGGTAGTTGAGGCCAGTTAATTGACTACATTTAAGAGGGAGTTAGATGTGGCCCTTGTGGCTAAAGGGATCAGGGGGTATTGAGAGAAGACAGGTACAGGATACCGAGTTGGATGATCAGCCATGATCATATTGAATGGCGGTGCAGGCTCGAAGGGCCGAATGGCCTACTCCTGCACCTATTTTCTATGTTTCTATGTTTCTACATGTAGCTCCAAAATGTATTTGCTCAGTCAGTCCATTGATATTTCTGGTCAATGGTAACCCCAGGGTTCTGATAATGAGGGGTTAGTAAATAGTCAACCCTGTGGAATATTAGGAAATAGGTAATTGAACTTTCTCTCCTTTGTATGGAATAGCTTTCTGTGTAAATTGACATTCACCATTAGTTATAAACACTGCCTCATGGCATTAATACTCTGCTTTTCAATAGCCTGACAATTCAGTACGACTTCAATTGTGATGCATTGTTGGAAATTCTAACATCCCGTTTATATCAACGGGTCGATGGTTGAAAGGGTCAAGAGCTTCAAATTCCTGGGCGTGCACATCTCTGAAGATCTTTCCTGGTCCGAGAACACTGATGCAATTATCAAGAAAGCACATCAGCGCCTCTACTTCCTGAGAAGATTACGGAGAGTCGGTTTGTCAAGGAGGACTCTCTCTAACTTCTACAGGTGCACAGTAGAGAGCATGCTGACCAGTTGCATCGTGGCTTGGTTCGGCAATTTGAGTGCCCTGGAGAGGAAGAGACTACAAAAAGTAGTAAACACTGCCCAGTCCATCATCCTCTGACCTTCCTTCCATCGAGGGGTTTTATCGCAGTCGCTGCCTCAAAAAAGCTGGCAGTATCATCAAAGACCCACACCATCCTGGCCACACACTCATCTCCCTGCTACCTTCAGGTAGAAGGTACAGGAGCCTGAAGACTGCAACGACCAGGTTCAGGAATAGTTACTTCCCCACAGCCATCAGGCTATTAAACCTGCCTCGGACAAAACTCTGAACATTAATAACCCATTATCTGTCATTTTGCACTTTATCAGTTTATTTATTCATGTGTTTTGTAGTCAATGCCTATTATGTTCTGTGTGCTGAAGCAAAGCAAGAGTTTCATTGTCCTATCAGGGACACATGACAATAAACTTGAACTTGAACAATTCTAAATTGCAGCCTCTCAAATGAATGTTAAAAATCCCATCTGATTCTTCAAAGATGCACTAAGACATTCTGCTTGGGGTCCTGGTCAAATTATCCCTCAACCAATATTTTAAAGCAGGCGTCCTGTCTATTTATTTATCGTTGTTTCTGAACTCTTACTGAATGCACTGTCTGCAACATAAACTATATTAAAACAGTGACACTACCAATGCACTTTATCATCGTTAGTTTTAAAGCACGCAGTGAAACGCATTTTATAAATGCCAGCACCTTTTTACTTCTGAGCAAACGGCACTGAATTAGCAGAAGTTCCCTGATACGTAGATCACGGAATCCAGAGACAAGTAAAACTGCAACTCTGGTCAGTTGTGCAGGTGAAAGCTGATAGTGCCAGCGCTATGGTGTGAATTCCATTATTTATTAGACCAACCAAAGAACCCTTCTAAAATCATCTCTCGAGAACACATGGCCAAATTGGGAACTCGTTGTGTAGTTATTGCAGATTCTTTTTTCATAAAAGTCATACTTGTCATAATGTGTGCAAACAGATTTTGTGCATGTTTTCTGAGCATTTAATTCCTCAGATAATTTATTGCAAGATGCAGCTCAACACAGGAAGAAATCTCACACTGTGATCACAGATGTTTATAACTGTGCCAAAAGGGGACCGTATCTCCAAATTCAAAATAACAGGAGGGGGATTAAGAAAAGTAATAAGTACTATTTAATGAACAATTTTGTATGCAGCTGACAAAAAGCAAATAATGTGCATTTCAATTTCACCAATCAATTATTTGTCTCTATTTATGAACTGTTTACAGACATATTTATTTTGTTTTACTATCTTGCTGTTTTGGATACCATAGAAAACAAGCTAATGAAACGGAGGCAAAACCATTCACAGCACAATTACAGAGGCAGGGTTTACCCATCAATCATGACACGTCCAGTTATTTATAGCCAGAAGGAAATAAGTTGGACTGTTTTACAAGCAACAACCGATTAGCTACTGCCCATAACTGATATGTAATTAGCGAGTGAAACAAGTTTATGACCAATCTGCCGTTTTATGGGAATCTGTGGTCTATTTAGATTTCGGCCTGGGTAAGGCATTAAAAAAAGTTAACGAGGTGTTTGAGGTAACCAAAGTACACATCCTTTTAATCCATATATCTAGATTGTTATCTGCAACAAATCTCATTGTTTACCATTTATTTGAAATAATCTAAACCAAGGATTTACATGTGCCTAATGCCCAATGACTGCAAATGGCGTTACTTTGTCCACTGGTTTAATCCACTTAATCGTGACGTTAAAAGGACCAAGAGTTGTAGATATGTAAACTGTGTGTCTGTTGATATTTTGAGCCCTAAAGTTTTATCACGGAGACTTGCAAAAAAGATACACATCTCTCTCTAGGTGGATGGAGCCTTGTCTGCTTGGATGCCAAATGCTTTTAGGGAGAATCTGGATGTACAACCTCTGTCTGTTCAGAGGCTGTGTAAACATGTAAATCAAGTGGCCAAGGTGTTGAAGGACCCTGTTTGGAATTTGGATGGGAACTAGGCTGAGTACGTCCCTCACACATTTCACCCTCTGGGACAGAGGTGCAGAGCTGCCCAATCATTTTAAGGGAGGCCACTGTAAGCTGCTCAGCAAATATTTCTCAAGCCTTTATTTCCATTATGTCTGTGGTTCGGACAAGCACAAGGGCTCTCTGGCTCCAACAGAGTGTATTTCAGCTGTACCCTCTACAACCACACCGCAGCTTTAGTTTAGTTTAGAGATACAATGTGGAAACAGGCCCTTTGGACAAAATGAGTCCATGCCGAACAGTGATCCCTGCACACTAGCACTATTCTACACACACTAGAGACAATTTACAATTTTACCAAACCAATTAGCCTTCAAGCCTGTATGTCTGGAGTGTGGGGGGAAACCAGAGCTCCTGGAGAAAACCCACGCGGTCACAGGGAGAACGTACAAATGCCGTACAGACAAATTCCGTAGTCAGGATCAAACCCAGGTCTCTGGCGCTGTGAGGTAGCAACTTTACCGCTGTGTCACTGTGCTGCCTATGGCAGCCTGGGAGCCTGTGCTCTCCACACCTCCTGTGGTTGAGCTGCCAATGGGTCCATTCAACCTCCAACATCTCTTCTTGTTACCCATAAGTAGTGCTGGATGTTCAGCTGCTGGCCAGGGCTGACAGATCTCACTCCCTTCCATTCCTGGCAATCTTGAGAGGAACGGGAACACTGCTGTTAAATGTAAATGGCTTGACAATCCGAGAGCAGCCACATTAGTCTATCTAGCACTGATCTGAGTCTCTGGAGTAGATTTTTTAGTCAGTATAAAAACACTCGTGGTTAAACCAGCTAGAAGTGTTTTAGCAGCAGGATGTGGTCAGTTTTCATACTTTTATGAATACAACCTCCCCAACCTGACTCTCACACATGTTTGTGGAGAGGTTAAAACATTTCTGTTATTTTCCATTTACTGGGAAATTAAAGATCAGACACATGATCTGAAGATACCCAATAAAATGGAATTAGGAGGGAGGTTTTACCCGAGAAGCTTTAATCCCAATCAATATCAATATCAATATCAGTTTTATTCGTCACTTGCACATAAAGTGCAAGTGAAATGAATTTGCCAGCAGCGGTACAATGAAAAAAAGAACACACAAAGACACAATAAAAATTTAACACAAACATCCACCACACATTCATCACTGTGGTGGAAGGCACAAAACTTTGGCCAGTCCTCCTCCATTTTCCACCGTGGTCGGGACCTCAACCCTCCGCAGCCGCTGCTGTGGGCGTCCTGATGTTCAGACAAGGTAAAGTCCAGATAACGTCCAGGTAAGTCCTGAATCGGTGCCTCCCCACCGGAGACCGCGGCTTCAGGTTGGTGTAGGCCACAGGCCAGCGGTCGAAGATTTAAAGTCCCCGCCGTGCCGCAGCCAGAAGCACCGCAGACCGTAGGGCCGGCGGTCGAAGCTCCCCTCCAGGGGTCCCCAGCGAGGGCCTCGCTCCTGATGGTAAGTCCACACCGCACCCGCGGTAGAAGTATGCCACGGGCGGTCGGAGCTTCTTCTCCTCCCGGGTCCCCAACGAGGGATCCATGGCTGTGCCAGCTGGAGCTCCGCAGACCACGGCTTCAGGCTGCCGCGGGCCAGCGAACGGAGCGCTCCCCTCTGGCGACCCCCGGCGAGGGCTCGCCCGCTCTGCGGCGAGAGTCCATGCTGCGCCCGCCGCTGAAGCCCCGGGCACGTCTCCAGGAAAGGCCGCACCGATCCTCGATCAGCTCTTAGCTTGCTGCCTTGAACGCGAAACACATTTACTGGCATAAATACTGGGCCAGACTTTATCCAAAGTAAAAGAAAAGTCACAAAGTGCTGGAGTAACTCAGCGGGTCAGGCAGTTGGCAGAGTGCAAGTTAGAAGTTAGTGGTAAAGTAAATTAAATCAATGAGTTCTGCATGGGTGCAGGAGGCAGCCCTGCTGCAGCCGTCAATGCAGCGGAGAACTAGTTGGGAGATGGTGCTAGTGTACGCGTGGAACAAGGAGTGTTTAACATAACCAACAAAGAGGCAGACACAGCTGAGGCCCATGCGAGTGCCCATGGTTACACCTTTAACTTAGGAGAAGTTGTTGAGGCTGAGGACAAGTTCCGCCAGGCGGCAGGGAATGTCAGCAGAGATACTTTGATTGAGTCTCTGTTCAAGAAAATACTGGAGGGGCTTGAGCCCATGGGGATGGAGGTTGAGTTGTTGAGTTTAGCTTATTTTTCACATGTACCGAGGTTCAGTGAAAAGCTTTTGTTGCGTGCTAACTAGTCAGTGAAAAGACAATATATGATTACAATTGAGCTACCACAGTGCACCGATACATAATACAGGGAATAATGTGAATAATGTTTACTGCAATATAAAGCCCAATAAAGTCTGATTAAAGATAGTCTGAGGGTCTCCAATGAGGTAGATAGTATCTCAGGACTGCTCTCTAACTATTGGTATTATGGTTCAGTTCAGGTGTAAAGGCTTCAAGAAAGAACCAGAGTACTTCCTGGGAGCTGGCACAGAAGCTGTGACTCACCACGCACAAGCACTGCTGTTAGACCCTCCAATATATAAAATACCAGGAGCTGAGGTGGTAGATATCCACTAGCCATATGCACTAACATTAGCAATGTTACAAAATTTTGAGATTTAAAAAATCAAGTCTGCAATTTATCCCATCAGATGCACAGCGGCTCAGAGGAAACCTAATTCACCATATCAACGCCCAAAGGATTATGGCCATTTTCATCTCCTTACCTTGGAGGACTTGTTCCCTATTGTTTTTCTATGGACATAAAAAAAACCCAGAATGATCGTGGACATAAAGGACATCTCCTTCTTAAAAATTACACTCCCTGTTTGAAAATTTTCCGTTATCATAGACATTCTGAACATCTACAAGGACAAGTTGGACGACCTGAAACTAAAAAAATTAGTTAGTTACCCAATTGTAGCTAATTTCAAACTTCAATTACTAGATCTAAACATCGATCCATACTATTAATAAATGGTTAACGGTGAAATCGACAGAAGGATGGAGGGTCCAAATAATATTCACAAATAATTCACAATAAAATTTATTTTTAAATGCTTATCTTCATCATTTTACCAAATGGAAGTTTCGTTAGCTTTAGCTGTAAATTAAAGTCAATTTAAATCAGCTTTCTAGTGGGACATTTTGAATTTCGTTAGAATGTTCACATGGCCTGGATTTGTGCAAGTGCCCAGAAAAAAACTATTCTATTCTAAAGAGCCCAAATTCTACTCTACTATAGAAAACTATAGACAGAGCACCGATACATGATACAGGGAATAATGTGAATAATGTTTACTGCAATATAAAGCCCAATAAAGTCCGATTAAAGATAGTCTGAGGGTCTCCAATGAGGTAGATAGTATCTCAGAACTGCTCTCTAACTATTGGTATTATGGTTCAGTTCAGGTGTAAAGGCTTCAGAAAGAACCAGAGTACTTCCTGGGAACTGGCACAGAAGCTGTGACTAACCACACACAAGTCCTGCTGTTAGACCCTCCAATATCTAAAATACCAGGAGCTGAGATGGTAGATATCCACTAGCCATATGCACTAACATGTGTAAGAAAGAACTGCATTTGCTAGTTTAAACCAAAGATAGAAGTAAAAAGCTGGAGTAACTCAGCGGGACAAGCAGCATCTCTGGAGAGAAGAAATGGGTGACGTTTCGGGTCAAGACCCTTCTTCAGACTGAGAGGAAGGGTTTCGACCCAAAATGTCACCCATTCCTCTCCGAAGATGCTGCCTGTCCCGCTGAGTTACTCCAGCTTTGTGTGTCTATCTTTGGTACCTGTTAAAGCTCAGGTAAGCTGGAGGGAGGCAAGATGCTGCATCTTGTTCAGAATGAGATGAGAGCAATTGAAGCAAATCTCATCGGATTTTGTTTTTCAAGATTTGCATTTACACATTTGCAACAACTGGTTTGAGGCACCAACATCCATGAATAAAAATCAGCAAACTGTAAACTACCATCTCTTACAACATTACAAAGCTTTTAAGAAGTAAATAGAACTGCTGTAGTTTTAAATTGAATATAAATGTTGGATCTGAGGGCAGTGTGCAAGATATTTAATGCTTTTAAAACTTGATTAAAAGCTCTGTTCAGAAGGATTCTGCAACTCAGCAGGATGTCCCTGTTTATTAGGCTTATATTATTTTGGCCAACCATCTGTGAAGTTTAGGACGATAAATGCAGTTACAGCAATTTTACTGTTGAGCTTGGCTTGGGCTGCTATTTTCCTGGCCTGGCCAAGAAAAAGGAGGGCTCGAGAGATTTTGTGTCAGTGCTCGGGGAGCTTAGAATGATAGACTAGGAAAGTTACCCCGTTAGACTTGGTGAATAATTTCACTGTCCTTCTGTGACTTGGGCGGCTGCCATGGCAAACAAAGACAGAAAGTAAGCAAGAGTGAGTGGAAGGCCGACAGGAGAGGAGATGTAAGACAGTGACAGAGTGAGAGATAGAGTGGGAAAGAAAGAAAGGGTTGTTGGACTGCAGCCTTACACCCGTCATCCATCTTTCAGGTAGATGCAAGAACCTTCAACACTTTTCAGAAGCAGACATACCAGATGGTTCTTTGCTTTCAGAATTGCAAGTAGCAGGTTGCTAAAAGAGTAACATTTAGTTAATATTCGGACAAACTGCCTTAAATAAATATGCTGGAAACATCTGGCACATATTTAAGTATCCTAACTTCTTTATCTGCCTCACTTACCATTTAGGAGCCCTCTAAGGTGGAGGTGAAAGGAAGATGGATCACCATTGTAATGTCTAATCAATACAGTGATAAATAAGGCAGGACAATTCTCAGCTGGACTCAATGAAAACTGTACAGAGCAGTGGAATTTATCAGTATGTTCTTTCTGTTTCTTCATTACAGTTCTCTCATTTAATACGTTCATACGCCAGGGAAACATTGGCAGCACTGCATGTCAGCATTTAGATCGAGCACAGTAAGTTATGCTGCACACCCTTGATTTCCTTCCATGTAAAAATTTCCATGCAGCTGGCCTGTTTGCAGAAGTATGCTGGTAATGTGAAGGCAATTCATGAAATATTACTGCAAATATCAGGCCAAAAGAGCCAGGTTTAATGTAGAACCTGATTTGAAATCCTGCTCAGTCTGATGAAGGGTCTCGACCCAAAACGTCACCTATTCCTTTTCTCCAGAGATACTGCCTGACCCCACTGAGTTACTCCAGCATTTTGTGTCGATCTTAAATCCTGCCTGCCTGCCTGATGATGGTGGTGAGGGTGGGTAATCGGATGACCATGTGCTTCATGCCTTGGAGATGCGGTGCTCCACTCTATTGCCTTTTAACCTCTGAGTTCTTGGTCTTAAACAACGACACTGAGAAGTCAGGCAGGATGCCACTAATATATGTAAATGTAAAACTCCTGCAATGGAATTAGGATTCAGATTTCACTTTGCATCATCTAAGGCCAAGGGATATCAAAATTAGAAGGGGACACAAGGTTTTTCTATGAGACAAGAAGAGGTCGCTGTCTCTTTCTTAAGCACAAGGGCATCATAGTTAAAAAGTTGCAAATAGCACACAGTGATGGAACCCACAGTTAAACTTTGCAGTGAGCAGAAGTGACCCAAAAGAAGTCCAGACTAGTTTGTAATTAGCAACCTTTTTGTTATGATGTCCTTATGGTTAAGAAAGAGATGGAGCTCCCTAGGTCTTCTTCTGACCTTGATATCCCAAGCTTAGATGGGGTATCTTGGTTGACATGGACGAGTTGGGCCTTTTTCCCTGCAGCGTGACTATGACTCTATGACTGTATCCCAACCTTTATTATGATCAAGATACCTCTTCAACATAGCACTGGAACTGTTACCTGTGGCCTCTGTATGCAGTCTCTTACCACTGGAATCTATGCTTCCCGATGGTAGACCCACCCGCACTTTGCAGAGAAGACAGGACTTACTTGGCTCTGGGTCTGGGTCCACAGGGAGCCAGCATGGCTGTGTTGAGCAGTCAGCTGCAAGCCTCGGCCTCTTGAGGGTACCATGAGTTAGAATCTAGAGTTAGAACATGGGGATTGATTGGAGAAATTCCCATAGGCAATCAAAAGTTGCAGTCAATTCACCTGTTACTATTGCATGTACTTCAATGGGAACAAGCAATTGGTGACAATAATAAGACGGAAAGCCTTGGAATATACATGGGTTTTGAATAGTAAAGGAAAGTTTGCTTTAAAGCTTTCCTGTGCAACAACAGTGCAATGTTCTACCAGAACAGCTTGGAGCTACAGCTAGGACGTACATGGTAAATGGTAGGGAATTGAAGAATGTAGGTGAACAGAGGGATCTGGGAATAACTGTGCACAGTTCCCTGAAAGTGGAATCTCATGTAGATAGGGTGGTAAAGAAAGCTTTTGGTGTGCTGGCCTTTATAAATCAGAGCATTGAGTATAGAAGTTGGGATGTAAAATGTTAAAATTGTACAAGGCATTGGTGAGGCCAATTCTGGAGTATGGTGTACAATTTTGGTCGCCTAATTATAGGAAGGATGTCAACAAAATAGAGAGAGTACAGAGGAGATTTACTAGAATGTTGCCTGGGTTTCAGCAACTAAGTTACAGAGAAAGGTTGAACAAGTTAGGGCTTTATTCTTTGGAGCGCAGAAGGTTAAGGGGGGACTTGATAGAGGTTTTTAAAATGATGAGAGGGATAGACAGAGTTGACGTGGAAAAGCTTTTCCCACTGAGAGTAGGGAAGATTCAAACAAGGGGACATGACTTGAGAATTAAGGGACTGAAGTTTAGGGGTAGCATGAGGGGGAACTTCTTTACTCAGAGAGTGGTAGCTGTGTGGAATGAGCTTCCAGTGAAGGTGGTGGAGGCAGGTTCGTTTTCATCATTTAAAAATAAATTGGATAGTTATATGGATGGGAAGGGAATGGAGGGTTATGGTCTCTGAGCGCAGGTATATGGGACTAGGGGAGATTATGTGTTCGGCACGGACTAGAAGGGTTGAGATGATCTGTTTCCGTGCTGTAATTGTTATATGGTTATATGGTTTTAGCTGATACTCAGCCAGATCTCGAGAATTCGAAGCACTCGGTCATGTAAACTGCAAAATGTTAGCCTAGCAAGGAGAAGATGGAAATCGCAGGGATTTTCATATCAGTTTTGTTGATGTTCATCCCAGTTT
The DNA here is from genome assembly GCF_028641065.1 of Leucoraja erinaceus. Classification (NCBI taxonomy): domain Eukaryota; kingdom Metazoa; phylum Chordata; class Chondrichthyes; order Rajiformes; family Rajidae; genus Leucoraja; species Leucoraja erinaceus. The sequence continues at coordinate 51,088,592 of NC_073384.1, read as the reverse complement.
GGCAAAAAAATAAATCAGGGAAGGTAGTGCATCCGTGGATAACAAGGGAAATCAGGGATAGTATCAAAACAAAAGATGAAGCGTACAAATTAGGCAGAAAAAGCAGCCTACCAGAGGACTGGGAGAAATTCAGAGTCCAGCAGAGGAGGACAAAGGGCTTTATTAGGAAAGGGAAAATAGATTATGAAAGAAAACTGGCAGGGAAGTTAAAAACGGACTGCAAAAACTTTTATAGATATGTGAAGAGAAAGAGATTAGTTAAAACAAATGTAGGTCCTTTGCAGTCAGAAACAGGTGAGTTGATCATGGGGAACAAGGATATGGCGGACCAATTGAATAACTACTTTGGTTCCGTCTTCACTAAGGAAAACATAAATAATCTGCCGGAAATAGCAGGGGACCGGGGGTCAAATGAGATGGAGGAACTGAGTGAAATCCAGGTTAGCCGGGAAGTGGTGTTAGGTAAATTGAATGGATTAAAGGCCAATAAATCCCCAGGGCCAGTATAGGCTGCATTCCAGAGTACTTAAGGAAGTAGCCCCAGAAATAGTGGATGCATTAGTGATAATTTTCCAAAACTCTTTAGATTCTGGAGTAGTTCCTGAGGATTGGAGGTTAGCTAATGTAACCCCACTTTTTTAAAAGGGAGGGAGAGAGAAAAAAGATCTCAGTGTACCCGTCTTTAATCAGAGGGTGGTGAATCTGTGAAATTCTTTGCCACAGAAGGCTGTGGAGCTAATGTCAGTGGATATATTTAAGGCAGAGATAGATAGATTGTTGATTAGTACAGGTGTCAGAGGTTATGGGGAGAAGGCAGGAGAATGGGGTTAAGAGGGAGAGATAGATCAACCATAATTGAATGGTGAAGTAGACTTGATGGGCCAAATGGCCCAATTCTACTCCGATCACATATGTTCCTGAGGATTGGCGGGTAGCAAACATAACCCCACTTTTTAAGAAGGGAGGGAGAGAGAAAACGGGGAATTACAGACCAGTTAGTCTAACGTCGGTAGTGGGGAAACTGCTAGGATCAGTTATTAAAGATGGGATAGCAGCACATTTGGAAAGTGGTGAAATCATTGGACAAAGTCAGCATGGATTTATGAAAGGTAAATCATGTCTGACGAATTTTATAGAATTTTTCGAGGATGTAACTAGTAGAGCGTGGCTAAGGGAGAACCAGTGGATGTGTTATATCTGGACTTTCAGAAGGCTTTCGACAAGGTCCCACATCAGAGATTAGTATACAAACTTAAAGCACACGGTATTGGGGGTTCAGTATTGATGTGGATAGAGAACTGGCTGGCAGACAGGAAGCAAAAGTCCTTTTCACAATGGCAGGCAGTGACTAGTGGGGTACCGCAAGGCTCAGTGCTGGGACCCCAGCTATTTACGATATATATTAAAGACTTGGATGAGGGAATTGAATGCAACATCTCCAAGTTTGCGGATGACACAAAGCTGGGGGGCAGTGTTAGCTGTGAGGAGGATGCTAGTAGGCTGGGTGAGTGGGCAAATGCATGGCAGATGCAGTATAATGTGGATAAATGTGAGGTTATCCACTTTGGTGGCAAAAACAGGAAAGTAGACTATTATCTGAATGGTGGACGATTAGGAAAGGGGGAGATGCAACGAGACCTGGGTGTCATGGTACACCAGTCATTAAAAGTAGACATGGTGCAGCAGGCAGTGAAGAAAGCAAATGGTATGTTAGCATTCATAGCAAAAGGATTTGAGTATAGGAGCAGGGAGGTTCTATTGCAGTTGTACAGGGTCTTGGTGAGACCACACCTGGAGTATTGCGTACAGTTTTGGTCTCCTAATCTGAGGAAGGACATTCTTGCCATAGAAGGAGTACAGAGAAGGTTCACCAGACTGATTCCTGGGATGTCAGGACTTACATATGAAGAAAGACTGGATAGACTCGGTTTGTACTCGCTAGAATTTAGAAGATTGAGGGGAGATCTTATAGAAACTTATACCATTCTTAAGAGGTTGGACAGGCTAGATGCAGGAAGATTGTTCCCGATGTTGGGGAAGTCCAGAACAAGGGGTCACAGTTTAAGGATAAGGGGGAAATCTTTTAGGACTGAGATGAGGAAAACATTTTTCACACAGAGAGTGGTGAAACTCTGGAATTCTCTGCCACAGAAGGTAGTTGAGGCCAGTTCATTGGCTATATTTACGAGGGAGTTAGATGTGGCCCTTGTGGCTAAAGGGATCAGGGTGTATGGAGAGAAGGCAGGTACAGGATACTGAGTTGGATGATCAGCCATGATCATATTGAATGGCGGTGCAGGCTCGAAGGGCCGAATGGCCTACTCCTGCACCTATTTTCTATGTTTCTATGTCTATGTATGACTTCCCCCAAACACCACCCATACTTCCCCAGCATCCCACCTTGTGATATTTCCAGGTCAAATGTTTCAAATGTATCTAGATATGCAGCTGGGAGAGATTTAATCAGCCATTGCTAATATCTTTGAAGAAAGTGGGCACAGTAAAGCTGAGTCATTAATGAAATATTGCAAAGTACTTTAAACAAAGCCATCAAACTTATTCACAACAGCATTTGATGGGGACATAATATGTCTGAGCGTTGATAGATTGAAAGCTTCATTATTATCACCCTAACCAGTACAGTTGTGGGCTCGTTCTCTACTATCAGGACCTACAATTTCATAAGCCTCCATTGAAGGTACTATATAAAAAAAATTAAAATATTATAACTGCCAAGTTTTAGTTGGCAAAAGGTTATAACTTATATAAAAAAACCTTGTTACATGCAATGTATGAAATGAACACTTTTGGTTTTCGCTGGCGGAAGGGCCGGATCACCAACTTTGCAAAAACAAACTTTGTCTATGTGTTGACTCGTTTTCCCATGAATTCCCATTGACATATTGTAGAGTTCGCGTTAAAATAAATGCATTAGCTCAACCTATCCTTGGCATCCAAGGTTCTTACCTGAGCTAGCCCCATTTGCTTGTGTTTGGCCCATATTCCCCCAAACCTTTGAGATCGCAGATACCTTTCCAAATATTTTTAAAATGTGTTGTTCTTGCCTTTTATACAAATATAATATGACAGAGAAACACCGTAACATAGAGGCATGGACTGATACAGCATGGAAACAAGCCTTTCAGTCCAACTCGTCTATGTCGCCTGAGGTGTTTGCCTCAGTTGTTCCACTTGCTCGCTTCTGGCCCATGTCCTTCTAATTACTCCATATTCCTGTCCAAAGGGTTTTTAAATGTTGTAACTGTATCTGTCTCCACCACTTCCTCTGGAAGTTTGATTCATATGTCCACCACCCTTTGCATGAAAGGCTTGCCACTCAGTTCTCTTTTACATCTTTTCCCTGTCACCTTAAACTTACACCCATTGGCTTTAGATACGATACAATACAATAGAACTTTATTTATCCCAGGAGGGGAAATAGATCATAAAACACAAAATACATGAAACATGAAATTATGCGGATGAGTGGAAAGAATTGGGGATGTGCAAAGTTTGGGAAGGGGGGAGGAGGGGGAGGTGAGGGGAGTCAGTCTATCCCACAACAGAAGGGGGAGGAGTTGTACAGTTTGATAGCCAAAGGGAAGAAGGATCTCCTGTGTGTTCTGTACTGCACTCTCCTACCCTGGGACAAAAAGACAGTCATCCCACAGCTTATCTATGCCCCTGATGAGTTAATAAATGACTACAAGGGCCACCCCTTGGCCAGTTTTGCTCCAGTGTGAACCTATGAATAAGCTGATTACAGGAGCATTTGCAGACATTCATTAAAAGATTACTAATTGTAATATTTCTTAATATGGTCATGGATTCCTGTGAATGTATCTGAGCCAAAGCAATACGAGTTATACCGAGGGATTGACACCTGTGGCGCATTTGGTGTATTTTGCTATTAATGTCAATTGTGACTCAAGAAATATCAAGGAGCTGCCCCAAAGGTTTCCTCTTCAAACAAAACTATTCAGTAACTTCTGCTGAAGAGCATTCAAATGTTTATACTGAGCCAGTGACCAGTCATGTTTAATGGAGACATCAGAAAACATGGATTCTGTCAAGTTTTATTTGGCATTTCAAAGACAATAAATTATAATGGGAACGATGAAAAATGATGAAAAAAGTAACGTGCAAATCCCAGTTATCTTGGTTATGCGCTGTAGAATAAGAAAATAACAGTTCCTTGGAAAATAATAAAAACAGCTGGTGCTAGAAATCTGGATTAAAAATAGAAAATACTCAGCAAGTCAGTCAGCATCTGTGGAAATAGAAACAGAGTTAACATTTTGGGTCAGAATCCAGACATGGGAAAGGAAGATAAACCCATGTAAATAAACTATTTGATAAAATAATGACATTAATGTACAGTTGTAAATTCAACAATGAATACATTTGCTTGCTCAGTGGGTCCCTTTGTTCATTATACTCTTTGCATTAGTCTGGCTTTTGATATCTCTGCAACTACCATCGGAGGCACTAATAGTTCTGGTGGATAATAACCCATGTTGGCCTCTTGCACATCTGGTTTCACATCCTGTTCTGTAAATTTTGCCTCAACATAACTGTAACATGACTTTGTATTATACATTCTGAGTCTTGGTGTGAACTGTGTGTACTGAACTAAAACAAAACACAGAGTGCAAAAACTCATCAATAACTACAGCAGCTATAATTACACATTGTGTTTAGTATATTACAGGATGTCATGAGTTCTTTGGTGGTGACGGAAGGAACTGCAGATGCTGGAATCTTGAGCAAATCACAAAGTGCTGGATTAACTCAGTGGGTCAGGCAGCATCTGCGGAGGGAATAGCTGAGCGACATTTCATGTGGAGACCCGAAATATCACCTATTCATTCCCACCACTGACACTGTTACTCCAGCAGTTTGTGCTTTTCATGATGTGTCTCTGCTATCACATTACTTGCACACCGTCTCCCCTCTCAACCACTATTAATAGTGACCTCTTCCTCTGTTTTGTTTGTCTGGCAATATGGATAATCCGGCAAGACTCTGGAACCAAGGGTGCTGGAAAATCGATAGTGTACCTGTAACTCTGACATGTCTGTTTCAGTCTAAATTGCATCCTAGCTGCATAGTATTGGACTGATATTACTAACATAATTTAGATTATCTCCCGAACTTCTAAATAGCCCCACTGTTGGAATCCAGCTCAGTCATCCCTTGATTTAGCCCATTCATTAATTCTGTGAATAGCAATATTTTGTAGACATTGAGGCTCCGCCCCCACCCCAGAACCTGCTCACTCATCTCCTTGGCCTGTTATCTGTACTGCTCTGTATAACTATTATCATGCAACTGAATCATCCTACCACAACCAGAGAGCAGTGCTAAACTATTATCTACCTTTTTGGTGACCCTCGGTCTATCCTTGATTGGACTTTGCTGGGTTTATCTTGCACTAAACATTATTCCCTTATCATGTATCTACACACTGCAAATGGATTGATTGTAATCATGTATTGTCTTGCTGCTGACTGGTTAGCATGAAACAAAAGCTTTTCACTGAGCTTTGGTACACGTGACAATAAACTAAACTGAACTGAACTGAACTTGGCCTGAATTGCCTTTCTGAGACCCCATGCTCTTGTGTTGGTGTAGCTGATACTAACACAGTTGTTTTTCCTCAAACATTAGTGAACTGGCTTTCTCATTCAGTTCAAACACATTACAGACTCTATGTCCAAATTGCTTGCCTTGAAGGTCTGTCTTGAAAATGTAATTGATGAGCGATTCATAATGGACTTTCTTCCACTGTTTTATTCCCACAGGGATACTTCATTCTAGTCTTTAACCAACTTGTTACTTTGCTTTACAAGTGTATTTCAACCGCATGATTGCCTTTGCAAGCTCTTCTGTCATCCACTCTTTCAGTCCCAGTATTTTATTATCAACCTGATACTTCACTTGACGAGCATTGAAGTGATGGTCTTGATGCTTCTCACAACTCAGAAGGAGGCCATCCGGCCTGCTGAGTTGATGTTGGGTCTCAGAGCATTCCCATCAGAGGGACCCAGTCGGGGGACCTCTGAGAGCAAAGAGGAACTCGACGAGGGAGGGGGCGGGGGAGGGGGAGGGGGTGGTGCGCTGAAAACAAAACAGGACCATCGGGCCCCAAATAAACTAAAGTAAAGTATCCTTTATTGTCATTCAGACATTTCAGTCTGAACGAAATTGTATACCTTGCAGTCATAACATAGAATAAAATAACAACACACACATTTAACACAGTTTAACATCCACCACAGTGAGTCTACCAGGCACCTCCTCACTGTGATGGAAGGCACAAGTCTTAAAGTCCTTGTCTCTTCCCTCCTTGTTCTCCTTCTGCGTTGAGGCGATCCAGACTTCCGTTGTTGGGACCCCGCCGGGTGATGGTAAGTCCAGCGGCCACATCCGAGCTCCGCGAATGGACTTTTGTAACTTTGTCGCCGCCAGATATGCGTCGACGCTTCGCATCCATTGTGTTTTGGAAGCAAATACAAAGAATTCCACTATACTTACTGCATTGTACTTCAAAGTATCATGAAATCATTGAACGCTTGAATTCCCATCCCCCAAATATTTTCCAGTAACATGCCCAGTAACTTTCACACATGCCCATCGACCTCCCCTAGTCCTTCCACCCACCAACATCAGGGGGCAGGTAACCTATCAATCAGGCATCTTTAGGATGTGGAATAAAACCTGCTCAGTCTTTGCATATTATCTCCCTGTGACCACATGGGTAACCTCTGGGTACTCTGGTTTGCTCCCATATCCCATTTTCCTTCGTCTCACCTCTGGCATGTTTTTCAGACTTCACTACTCTGGGGAAAAAAGACTATTTATCCTAGCAATGGCCCTCATAATTTTATAAACCTCTTTAAGGTCACCACTCGGGTTCCTATGTTCTACTGACAATAAAGTCAGCCCATCTAATCTCTCGTTATAACTGCAGTCCTTCATTCCAGGCAACAATCTAATGAATCTCTATCGCATTCTCTATTGCCATCACTTCCTTCCTGGAACTGATGTATTGTACAAATGCAACATGATGCCCCAACATTTATCCTCAATGCCTCGGCCTACGAAGGTAAACATAACATTGTCATGCCTTTTTCACCACTGGAAGCATTTGTCTCACCACTTTTAGCGAGCTGCGGACTTGCACCCCTAGATCTCTTTGTACATCACCGCTCCTGAGATCCCTGCCATTTATCTACTGTATATGTTCTACCAGAATGTGACTTCCCAAAGTGTATGACCTTACACTGGTCTGGATCTCTTGCCATCTGCCACAGCTCCACCAGTGTTTCAGCTCATCTATGTCCTGCTGTATCCGTACATGAATTTCTAATCAGGCTACGTACTTCTCAACAAATTCATTTATATCATAAACAGCAAAGGTCCCATCAATGTACCCTGTGGTAAAGCATTTTTTGCAAACTTCCATTCTGAAAAAAACCCTGAAGTTGGAGCACTTTGAGTGCCACAGAAAATTCCTTGAGGGGGTTGTTGTACTTTGGGGCATATGCAGGTGCAATTTCTCATAATTTCCTTGGACTTGGATTTTTGCTCTTCTTTCTTCACACCAGTCATCAGTGAAAATGATTTCCTTTCACCAGTGAAACGCAAGAAGGGATGGAGCACCACCTAGCTCCGTCTCATGGTAATGCGGCAGATGTAAGCATCAAGCATTTTGAGGTTAGAGGTCAGATTGTGGAGGGCATACTTTGTAGACTTTCCAGTAGCTTGGATGCCACTGATAACAATATTCACTACGACTACACAGCATGTGTCAAGTAGTACATGATCAAAAGGATGACCAAACAATGGCTGGCAGCATCAGGCATCTTTGTGACCGGCAGCTGTTCAAGCACGTGTGGAAAAGAACTGCAGATGCTTGTTTATACTGAAGATAGACACAAATGACATTTAGAGTCTAAAATGTTCAGCCTGAAGAAGTGTCTCGACCCGAAAAGTCACCCATCCTTTTTCTCCAGAGATGCTGCCTGACCCACTGAGTTACTCCAGCATTTTGTGTCTATCATTCAAGCAAGTCATATTGATATGCTTGGGCCTTTTCTCTTCATCTCTAACCTGTGTCCAACCATTTGCCTATCAATACCCTCCCCCCCCCCACCTCGCCTGTGCTCACCTCTCACCTGCCACGCTTTGTCCTACCCCTCCTCTTCCAACATTCTACCCCTCCCCTCCTCGCCCCCTACAATCAGTCTGAAGAAGGGTCCCGACCTGAAACTTCACCTATCCATGTTCTCCAGGAGCACTGCCTGACCTGCTGAGTTACTCCCATGTTTTATGTTTTTTTTTTGTCATATTGCCCCTTCAGTGCAATTGTGCACTTGCCTCTGATAAAAGTTTGCACAGAGATACATCGTATAGGAAAGATGTGAGGTAGTCAGGTTTTGATTTCATCTGATAAGGGATGTGGTGACAATGCGTGACTGGACATTGATGAAGCACAAGGTAGATATTTGGCTGAATGATTGGAAATGCCAGATTTGATTTTCATCCATCAGATGGTGCACCATTGACCTGGGTTTTTGAGGATGGAGTAAGTAAAGCCTCCTCTGCAGCTGAACGTTTTGGTAAGCATCTTGCCAACTGACTGGAAACAACGTCAGTAGGATTTGTTTTCTCTCTGTAACACATTGAATTTGGTAATACAGAGTAAAATGTTGAATCTGCTTGGCAAAACAAGTCCCCCCAACTTTGTTTTTCTTGCTGGTAAAAGTCATTGGTTTGGCACGTGTTGCCGGGCTTGGTCAGCTGAGTGACTGCAATGCGTTTTGCAGTGGCACACACATGCATAAACTGGGAGTCAGTGATGGAGGGAGTGAGTGAGTGGTCAGGAGGTTTGCTGGGGTGCCTCTTACGTTTTCCCTGGGTGGTGTCAAACCTCTTGACAGTTGGAGCTGCACTCATCCAGGCAAGTGGAGAGCGTTCCATCACACTCCTGAATAGATCGGGTAAATGCACAATGTCTTTACCTTTCCCAGGGCAGGGGAATCAAGAACCAGCGTTTACAGGTTTAAGGTGACGGGTTGGGGAGGGAGGAATAAAGAGTTAATAGAAACCTGAGTGGTAACATTTTTACACTAAGGGCGGTGGGTATATGGAACGAGCTGCCAGAGGAGGTAGTTGAGGCAGGTAATATTACAACATTTAAAATATATTTCGATAGGTACATGGGAAGGATTGGTTTAGTGGCATATGGCCAAACATAGGCAGGTGGGACTAATGTAGAAAGGGCATGCTGGTCAGCGTGTGAAAGTTGGGCAGGTGGTCTTGTTTTCATACTGTATGACTCTAATTGTGCCTTGTTGATAGTAAATGGTTTGGGGGTATTAAGTAGGTGAGTCATCTGCAGCTGGACATGCAGCCTCTGACTTGTACATGACACAAAATAATTTATATGTCTGGTCCAGTTGAGCTTATGATCTATGGTAACCCCTTGGAATGTTGATGATGGGGTACTGAGCAATGTTAATGCCTTTATGGGGCATGGAAATGTTAAAGGGCAGCACAGTGGTGCAGTTGAGGAGTTGGTGCCTTACAGCGCCAGAGACCATGGGTCGATCCTGACCGTGGGTGCTGTCTGTGTGTACGTTCTCCCTGTGACTGCGTGGGTTTTCTCCAGGTGCTCCGGTTTGCACCCACACTCCAAAGTCACACATGTTTGTCGGTTAATTAGCTTTGGTAAAATTGCAAAATTATCCCTTGTGTATAGGATAGTGTTAATGTATGGACTGGTCGTTTGTCGGTACAGACTCAGGTAGCCGAAAGGCCTGTATCAGCGCTGCATCTTTAAATTCTAAATTCTTTGCATGCCAAGGTCAGGTGGTTAGACTCTAACTTGTTTGAGGGTGACATTGCCTGGCATTTTGGTGCATGTTTATTCCTTGGCACCTATCAGCTCAGGCTTAAACCTTGCTGCTAATCAGCTAATGAGAGAGAAACCCAGTCCCAAAGCCTTTACCAGCAATGCTGTACAATTCATGCTCCACCCCCATGAACTGTCTCCCTTGGATGGTCACCTCGCACATCGACCCGGCACAGACCTATTTGCACTTTAAACTGTTTTACTGTTTTATATTTTTTTATAATTCATGTTTCTAGGGGTATCTAAATTTGAGTTGTTTAAGTTATGACATCGGATGGAAGCTGCATACCAAACCTCGTTGCACCTTTGTGCAATGACAATAAAATATATTATTATTATTATTATTATTATTATTATTATTATTATTATTATTAAAATCCATCTTCACTTTGATGACATTTCTGTAAATGGAGTAAATATATTTTTCTATCATATTTCCCTCTATTTGAGGCCTTGAAAGCAAGCTCGTGATTCTGCCAGACTGATGAGAAAAGGTTACAAAATATAGTTGACAGCAAGGTCAACTGAATAAAAGAATTTTGACAAAATTCAACAGCGTAGATTTGCAAAAATGTGTGTGTTTTATGTCTTAACATGACTGCATTCTCAACAGCGTTGCAAATTATTAATACGTCAGTAGTTCTGACAGCACAGACACTAGAGAGATTAAGTAGCTCCCTGGTGAAGATGTATGTGTCTGTAAAATGTTACTGTCTGACTTCTGTGCCAAATTGTACTCTGGAGGTTATTTGCTGAGTGCACATAATGAATGCATCTTCCAGCTCTTTGCTTAATTCCTTTGTTAACAGTCGTCCCAGAATTTAAGGCAAGATGAAAATGCTCTCCCAAATGTTTGCCTTATCGATAAGTTCCCTAATGACAGTGATAAAATGACAATTATGTTTTCAATGCACCTTTTGCTAACTTTGCAATATTTTTCAACAAAAAATAACATTTTTAGAGGCAGTGCATGTGTTGAATAGTGCTAAAAAAAACCTCCAACAGTTTAACTGGGAGATTTCTTTAAAAAGGTGTACTTTTTGTCGCCATTTTGGTCGCCCAATTATAGGAAGGATGTCAACAAAATAGAGAGAGTGCAGAGGAGATTTACTAGAATGTTGCCTGGGTTTCAGCAACTAAGTTACAGAGAAAGGTTGAATAAGTTAGGTCTTTATTCTCTGGAGCGCAGAAGGTTAAGGGAGGACTTGATAGAGGTCTTTAAAATGATGAGAGGGATAGACAGAGTTGACGTGGACAAGCTTTTCCCATTGAGAGTAGGGAAGATTCAAACAAGAGGACATGACTTCAGAATTAAGGGACAGAAGTTTAGGGGTAACATGAGGGGGAACTTCTTTGCTCAGAGAGTGGTAGCGGTGTGGAATGAGCTTCCAGTGGAAGTGGTGGAGGCAGGTTCGATTTTATCATTTACAAATACATTGGATAAGTATATGGATGGGAAAGGAATGGAGGGTTATGGTCTGAGTGCAGGTAGATGGGACTAGAGGAAAATAATTGTTCGGCACGGACTTGTAGGGCCGAGATGGCCTGTTTCCGTGCTGTAATTGTTATATGGTTATATGGTTAAAAGAAGACTAGTTTTTTAATAGTATGTTATTTATTATTAGCTTAAAAAAGTCCATGTTAATAGCCTAACATTGGCAGAGAGTTATTTGAGAGTATATTGATTTTTATGTTGCATTCATAGTTAATAAAAAATAATAGATATCTAAATTCATCTGTGGAATTCCAAAACCCTAGGACTAATTTGATATGAAAAGATTGTACTGAGGTTGGAATGCATGGGTCCAAATAGTACACGCAATTTAAACTTGGGGGAGCTGACAAGAGAAAGGGCCTAGTCATTCATTTCTGAACTGTATTTGTTTTGCTATGTAATGTACAAGTTCACTATTACTAATTACTAATCTAAGAATTAGAATAACTAATTTAGAAAAAATGAATTGTGCAGATATTTTAAAATTGGAGGCAACAAACTTTGTGAACAGGTAAAAAATCCACAAAGTGCTGGGATAACTCAGCGGGTCAGGCATCCTATCGGGTAACATTTGATAGGTAACATTGATAGGTAACATTTTGGGTTGGGACCCTTCTTCATACTGATGCTTTTTTCTTGTCTCTTGTTAATGCTTAGTTTAGCTTTGCATTTATTCATTCTGAAGAAGGGTCCCACCCCAAAACGTCACCTATCCATGTTCTCCAGAGATGCTGTCTGACCAGCTGAGTTACTCTAGCACTCTGTGTTGTTTAATAAAAAAAACAGCAGCTGCACTTCCTGGTGCCTACATTTGTGAACATGTACTCAGTTTGCAGAGTGTTTTGTTCCCTGTGGCAACTTGAAGTGAGCTGGAGGCATACCAACTAAGTTGTGAAACTGTGGGAATAAAGTGGGAGTTGAAAGCTTTAAGAATGGGCGGGCTGATACCTATTGCTGGAAGGGAGTTTGGATTAATGCATGCAATGACTTCTTGGAACTCAACTGTACAATACCACATGATAAGTGAAAGTGATGGACAGGCAATAGGCTAAAACTCAGTGATGTATTTTTGAACATTTTGAGGGTATAAAGAAAAGTTCTAAAAATAATCCTGCCAGGTGAAAGGTTTAAATACCAGGGGGTACATCCTAAGAAAAAATGAAATTAAACTATTTCATTCATAGGATAATTGACTTAAAAAGGAAATTGCCAAGGAAAAACTTTGAAGTGAAAGATATAAAGAAATTCAAGAAGCAATTAGAAATGCCTTTGGAGATAATAAAATTAAAGGAATATGGTGAGAAAGTGAATAATTGAGACCATTGCCTGAAAAAGGAACACACCACATGGGTCTAATGCTCTTTTCTTGGTTCTGATAGGTTTAATGCTTCTTTCAGACTTGCATTTATTCAGACTTGGCTGGATATGAACTGGATGCATGAAATATAATATCAGGCTCAACATGCTACCAATCTGAAACCTAGTGAGGGATGAACATGTTTTGAGTTTTTCTTTTAGGTTTCTGTCTTTAGTTGCCAAGAAACTATTGTCCCCTGTTTTTGTAAGACTGCAAATATTATTCCATTTTTAAAAGAAAGCAATTGAAATGAAAAGACACCCATTATGCCAGCAGGACTCTTTAATTAGACTATTCTGATTCATACTTATGCTATTTGGACTTCTCATTTTCTATTTTTCTGACCATGACCGACTGAGTTAATAGTGTTCTTCTCAGTTTTATTACATTATTGACACCAAATGTAAGTTGGGGTTCTGAAAAGATTATTTAGACTGACTGATTACTATGGTTAACCAAGCCCCAAAGAAAAGTCTCAGAATTACATGTGGTATTCCTAATTTGACTTGAAGTTCTTTGGTGAAGGCCAATGAGTCCAAAATGAATTTAAAGTGGAAGGGAGAATGAATGTCTTGTATTTTGTTCTACACATCACAGCGGGTTGTTCCTCTGTTCATATTTCTGGCACAATAATAGTCCCAAGAATAAAATAGGTCAAGGAGTGTAAAGGAAAAGTCCCGGAGACCCTGTCCTTTCTCGTGTCTCACCATGAAGTCAATATGGGCAAACCTAAAAATAACAAATGCTATTAAGATAAAAGTGACAGTACTTAATTCCAGCTGCAAAAACAGTTCTGAAACTGAGCAACATTTTCCCTCCTTCCTTCACAGTACAATCAGCTATTTCAACCGAGGAGCTGTTATTGAGCCATGGGTTAGTTGTCAGAATTAGGAAAACCATATTATTACTGCAGTTCAGACAGATTTTATTAGAGGCGCCACTGTCATTCAATTCTCAGATGATAACTGTACTTGACTGAAATGTAATGGTTAAATTGTGGGAAGAAACAGTCACACTTAAAGACTGTTCAGATTTTCGTGAGTTTTCAAATGGTAAAATGATACTGTTTTCTCAAGCTCGTCTAAATCCCGCATAAAAATTGTCTGATTGTAAGGTTTGACCTTTTTCTTACTGTTTCAGGATTTGACGTGATACTTTCAAATTGCTTTCCGTCCGCTCTCTGGCAAACCATTTCATAATCACAGAGTGTACATTAGTTACATACATATTGAAATGCTAAAATTCGAAGTGCACAGATTTATACTATGAAGTAACTACTGACCTTGAAGTTGATCAAAAATTCAAATCGTCAAATGCATAAGAAAGGAAGGCAAAGTTGAATGAGAGTCTGCAAAGCATAGTTGTTCCTTGTCTGCATGACAGTCAGTGAGGACCACAATCTATAAACATGGTCAACTTCGCAAGAATCAAAGGAAGAATAAAAAGACGACAGAGATGTCTTTTTGTGCAGGTACTATCACAATGCTTAAGAAACATTTAGACAAGTACATGGGTAGAACAGATTTCGAGGGATATGGACCAAAAGCAGGCAGGTGGGACTATTGTAAATGTGCAGGTTGGTTGGCGAGGGGCAAGTTGGGCCTGTTTCCATGATGTATGACTCTATGACTCTATCAGAAAAACTAGCAATAACTTAGGGTCTGCTTTCTTGTCTTTGGTGAAGAACACATTATGAGTCTGCAGGAGGAATCTATTTCATTGGGACTTAGCACGGGGTCCATGTACATGAATTCTGAATCCAAAATCACTGGAGAAATGAGGAGACTCTCCGATCATGTATCATTTTTAACCTGATGCAAGGACCATTCTCTAAGATCCCTACAAGAGGAGAAAAGGGAGAACCTTATGGTGGCATAGAATACATAATTTTCATACAGTTTGGTTTCATTTAGAGATAAGGCATGGAAAGAGGCCCTACGGCTCACCGGGTCCTCGTCGGCAGTGTTGGGTGGTGTTTAACATTTTAGATCTATGGTGCCAAACACTGAATGGAGTATTAGTAATATGTTACTTCATTATAGTGTCATTTTTGTCATAATATCCATACACAGGAGTTAACATTCTGTCTTTCTGCAGGGGACATTTGGAAGATTTAATCTTCAATCTTGCTATCATGTTGATGTTGCAGCAGGAGATTAGGACAAGTCTTTTAAAATTTAAAGATCTCCATTGCTTTAATTGGGTAGCAAAGTTTTCCTCTGGATATATACAAAGGCATTCATAAAATGCTGCAAGAGCGTCTCCTATCCCTTAGGCCCACTTGGGAAAATGTGTTAATATCTTTATCCATTCACCTTTGATCCCTTATCATATTTAGTAGAAATTTTGAACTGAGGAGTGAAAGGGGCAAGTGGGGATGGAGATAAAGAAAAGTGTCGTAAGCAAACACAGCGGAAGTCAAATTATCTTCTTCCTCCTTTGCTTTCTCATCATTATTCATTTCCTTCTCCTTTAGCTATTCTTCTCCCTTCCTGTTTTCTTTTCTTGACTGCCATTGAGCTGGGGAAAAAGAGAGGACCTAACGTTTGATGGAATGAAATTATATAATAATGAACTGCTCAACAGGGTCGAGCAATGACTCACACACGAAGATAGACACAAAATGCTGGAGTAACTCAGCTGGACAGGCAGCATCTCTGGAGACAAAGGAGACAAAACCAATTCTTCAGCCAGTCCTGCTGAGTTACTCCAGCATTTTGTGTCTATTTCCAGTGTAAACCAGCATCTGCAGTTCCTTTCTACACAATATCTCACGCACATTCAGCAACAACCAGCAGACATCCTTTACTAGCGTTCAGTCCACCTTGGCCTTCGCGATCTCCCGGTTGCCAAACATTTTAACTCGCCTTCCCTTTCCCATACGGACCTTTCTGTTCTATGCCTCCTCCACTGTCAGAGCGAGGCCACACAAAAATTGGAGGAACAACACCTCATATTTTGCTTGGGCAGTTTACAACCCAGTGTTGATTTCTCTCATTTCAAGTAACTCCTGCATTCCTCCCCCCCCCCCCCCCCCCCCCCCAACTCCCCACCACCCCCAACTCCCCACCACCCTAGTCATATTACTAGTTCCACTATTCGCATCCTTGTATCCCTATCATTTGCACATCTTCCCCAGCTCACAATGGTAATTACGGAATCCACCCTTCATGAAGTAATCTGTTGTCAGCCCTGTTTTGTTCTGGTCCTCTGAGACCTTTCAGTCTGAAGAAGGGTTCCAACCTAAAACGTCACCAATTCCTTTTCTCCAGAGTTTCTGACTGACCCGCTAAGTTACTCCAGCATGTTGTGCCTATCATTGGCGACCTTTAATACTTGATCCCTTTATGCTTCAGCCATGCCCATTGCAGGGAATGGATTAGATCAGGGGAAGCTGTTGATGCCATCCCGAAAGACTGGACAATTTGCTGCCCCAGCTGACTGTCTCCTTGCAAAACTAAAGTGAGTGTTCACTGGAACCGAAGGTGCTGGAAAGACAGAAGGAATGTAACTTAGTGGTTGGAGGTCGAATAGCTACCACGGCCAGTTTTCCCTTCAGGTTGTGAGATTTTTTAATTCCCACATAATTAGGTTGCTTCTCAACTGCTTCTCCTGCATAGACCACCGACATTAAGGTGTATTTCTCATGGTTAATACGATCAGCTTCACCTTCCAGCAGCAGGTAGAAATGTGGTCCTGTAGCTGTGCTGGTTTCCCCTGTAAATCCCAAGGATAATTGGAAGAATGGGATTCAAAGAAACCTCATTCAATTAAAATGCCATGATTTTGATTTTTGTTTGTGGAATTAAGGGCAAAATTAAAACAACTTCCGACTAAACAGAGGAATGGAAAGACCTGAGGCCATTTCTTGTTTTCCATCCCTTCTGACTTATTTTCTATCTACTGAAAGAGATGGGGAAGCTTATCATTGCGGGAGGGAGGCCAACCTTATTCACCTCTACTTTCCTGTCAAAGTTTAGTTTACTTTAGTTTGGAGATACAGTGTGGAAACAGGCCTTTCAATCCACTGTGTCCGCGCTGACCAGCATTCGCCCATACATTGGTTCTATCCTACACACTAGGGACAATTTACACAAGCTAATTAACCTACAAACCTGCACGTCTTTGGAGAGTGGGAGTAAACCTGAGCAGCTGGCGAAAACCCATGCAGTCACAGGGAGAACATACAAACTCTGTAGGGACAGCGCCCGAGGTCAGGATTGAACCAGGGTCCATGGAGATGTGAGGCAGCAACACTACCGCTGCGTCGCTGTGTCTCCCCCATCGCCATGCTACCCATCAAGAACAACAAGAACAAGAAAGGTTGTGAGCTTGGTGTAATAGACATTCAAAATTTAAAACAAACAGAGGCTATCTGCAAATGTGGCAGGTGTTTGAACTCATGTCTGAGAATCCATGCTAACTGAGTACGATGTGTTTAATTAGTTTTGCCTCTTAGAATTACATACACTTGGTCTGATATTTTCATGGATGATGGCCATGCTTACTCTGATGCTCTTGGGTTTGCAGCTGGCATGCTGTTACTCCAGAACTTTGTTTTTTTGTTTGCAGTCTGCAGTTCCTTGTGCTTTCTTTTCTTTGTTGCTATGTGTAGCTCAGAATTGGAAATGGGATTGCAAGGTATTTTCCCCATCAATACCTGTTGTAGTGTTTCCATGCTGAGATGTGGGTGTTAGATACAAATCTGATCATTGCTGCAAAGTAGTCTGTAAGTTTCTCTGATGTCCAGATGACATTTCCATTTACCTCCAGTAGGGGAATTTGCAGCAAAATACCTTTTATCCCTCACTGTGACTCATTGACTTAAGGGCCTGTCCCACTTTCACGACCTAATTCACAACCTCTGCCGAATTTGCCCTTGACTCGTACTCATAGCATGGTCGTCACAAGATCGTAGGAGGTCGTAGGTAGGCCGTGATGCTAGTTGTAGGTACTCGTGGCATCAAGTAGGTCGGGCCGTTTTTCTAGCCTGATGAAAAATGGCCACGAGTAAAAAAGGTTGTGAATTAGGTCGTGAAAGTGGTACAGGCCCTTTAGGAGACTATTCCAACCAAGAAGACTTCTTAATGCTGGAAGTAAATCTGTGCTGTGGGAGTGGCGATTGAATGGGCCGTTATTCCTTTTTAACTGCAATCCTGTGAGAACTCCTTGGGCCAGTTTTTAATGTTTTTGGGGAGAGGAAACTTCATCACCCACCCTTACCAGATCAAGCACTTGAGGTCAGATTACCCAGCAACATGAGAGGGTGAAGCCGATAGCCATCCTTGTTCCACTCTGCCTGTTTCTTTTTTTCTCCTCTTTCTTGTGTATATGATACATCAGGCACAAATTATTTCAATGTGTGCGTGTGCATTGTTTTGCATGTTCGCTAAGTACACTTCACAAGGGAAACACACATTATAATTAGGGAACAACAGATTAAGGCCATACTGACGTTTGCATTCAGCATTGTAAAGGAGAGGAGTGTCAGCGGGGAACACTATCTGTCTTCCAGAAAATATTTTCCCCAAAACATTATTCACGGTAGAAATCAAAGGTAAAGTATGGCTAATTGTAACAAAACTGTCAGATCTTTTAAGCTTGCCTCATCTGCAGTTTAAAAACTTAAAACAAAACATTCGCTGTACAAATTAGTTTTGTTGAATGTAACCCATAATCGAAAAAGGAAATTGAAATGGCTGATGTTGCAAGCTAACTATAATCAAAGGTTAAGTGTTGTATTCCAGTTTCTGACAGGGAGCACTGCCTTGAGCTCTCAAACCAGTAGAGTACAGGATAACCTAATGTAACAGTAACAATATCACAAGCATATGGAAGTTTATTCTCATTCAGCCTTGAACGTACCCGAAAGGCTGCATTTCTTAAGGTATTCCATCTGTTTTTTTGACAATTGAAACCTAATTCACTATTGCTTCGACTATCTCTGCCGCCTTCTGATCTTTAGTAATCCTGCACATTTTTTGCCTTCTCTCACTTTGAACTGGAGAAATGAAGATGATACTCAGGCTATTTCCTCAAAGTTGCACTTTGTCAGTAGCTTCCAGCAATTTATGAACAGTACAGATTCAATAAGTCCCAATGCAGATGGAAATCCTAAACCCCTAGTTCCGCAGAACGGAAAGATGACAGCAGCATTAGGAAGGAACAGCCTACGTTCAATTTAGGAATCATGCTTTAATAGTAGGTCAATTACAGGAAAACTGAATTCTTTGCACCTGAGGGACTCCAGTGGTACCAGACTAACAGATTTTCTGGACTATTGGATGTTACCCTTATTATCCCAACACTACTTTATTTCCGTTTGCGTTGTTGTTCCAACTACATTTTATCCCTGTTTGCTTTGTTGTTACCTTCTCCCAACTAACAATGATCAATTCTACATTTTCCCTGATCTTCATTCCCTTTGTCCTGTTTTCGCACCTTACACTTCCGTATCTATATACTTCTTATCTATGTACCTCCCTCTCCCCTGACCATCAGTCTGAAGAAGGGTCTCAACCCGAAACATCACCCATTCCTTCTCTCCAGAGATGCTGTCTGTCCCATTGAGTTACTCCAGCATTTTTTGTTTATCTTCAGTGTACACCCTTATTTCACTTTTTTTTTAAACGTGTTGAAAAGTAGTACGAAAAAAATGTAATCTAACTGGTTAGTTGAAAGGGAGCGTGAGAAATAGGAGCTGTTGACTTTCAGCAAATAAGCTTCATTTTTAGTATAAACACACTGGATAGCCTCTCCGGCCACAGACCCAGCCTATACTCCAGGTCCTGTATGGTTGTGAATAATTGGACCAAAAGATAATAGATCACTGATAATGTGGACTTAGTATAATAATGAAAGAACCAGGTGCTGAACCATTGGGAATTCTGCACAATCGGATACAAGATTCTTGGAGTTTATTCTGTAGCAGGTTGAGGCTAATTTAGTTTAGAGGTACAGTGCATAAACGGGCTATTTGACCCACTGAGTCTGCGCCGACCAGCGATCACCCCATCTACTCGCCCTATTGTACGCACCAGGGACAATTTACAATTTTACCGAAGCCAACTAACTTACAAACCTGTACGTCTTTGAAGTGAGGCAGGAAACCAGAGAACAGGGTGAAAACCCACACGGTCACAGGGAGAATGTACAAACTCCGTACAGACAGCACCTGTAGTCAGGATCGAACCTAGGTCCCCGGCGCTGTAAGGCAGCAGCTCTACTGCTGCTCTACTGTGTTTCCCTAATATGCAAGGCAGTAAAATCAATGCTGATCTGTAATTTAACTTGATGTACCTGGTGATTTCCCCCTTACCATTAATTGCCTTGGTTTCAATGTATCGGTCTCAGGTTTAAAATGAACGCTGTTACCCAACATTAATTGCTGTTTAGGGAAGAAGTTTTCAAATATCTGCCACCATCATGTGCGCTGGTGATTTTTACATAATTCCTGAAATGCATACCAAGTGTTGGAGTAACTTGGTGGGTCAGGCAGTGTCTCAACCTCACTCCTCTCTCCCCCACCCACCATAATCATTCTGAAGAATATTCTCCAGAGATGCTGCCTGACCAGCTGAGTTAGTCCAGCATTTGGTGTATTTTATTGTAAATCAGATCCTGCAGATCCTCGTTCCTTTATTGCTGAAATGTCTGGTTCAAAATTTTAGACGTTGCCCTCTTGTCCTATGTTTGCCAACCTTTGGAATAATTTGTCCATTGTCCTGTGAGGTCCCAGCCGTTCGAAAAGCTCGAACAATTTGGTAAAGGTAAGGAATAGCTGTAAGGTACGGAATTTCAGAATTAATATCTGGCGATGATAAAAGAATGGAGATGTACATCCACGTCTGGATGATCCATGACTTGGAGGGAAATCTGTAGGTGGTGGCGGACAACCCATTGTTCCAGCTGCCCTCATCCTTCATGGTGATGGAAGTCGGCAGATTGGGAGTATTGATGGATAGCCTCGGCAATGAACTAGCGTGCATGTAGA
The DNA here is from genome assembly GCF_028641065.1 of Leucoraja erinaceus. NCBI lineage: Eukaryota > Metazoa > Chordata > Chondrichthyes > Rajiformes > Rajidae > Leucoraja > Leucoraja erinaceus. The sequence continues at coordinate 51,067,828 of NC_073384.1, read as the reverse complement.
GATTCAATCATTTATAGCTGATTTTTCTGTATCGCAAGCAAAGAAATAATTAAATCCAAATACAACATCTTAGTGAGAAGCATTGCTCAAAGAAGCCGCAGTGTTTTGTCTCTTTCATTCTCGTTGAGAAAAGGGAACAAAAACAATATTTAATCTCAGCAACAATAACAATGAAATACAATTGCTTCTGTGTCTTTCCTGTGCATCCTTCCAGCAGTGCGTATTTGTCTAATTGGAAGACGGATATAATCTGGGTTCTCTCGGGTTTCACTTAACCTCTTGCCACATGTGAGGAACTGCTGCTCATTGTGATCTTGGAACAGTCTTCCCATCAGCAATGAGCCCACACAAATTTGCACACAACTGGTAAAACGTGTTGACTCCAGCCTGAATTTAAGTCAGAAAGTCCCTGTGCTAAGATGTCAACTTAAATTTGGATTTTAATGAGCAAATCCTCCACTTAAAACCCCAGCAGATGCCAACTTTTAAGCTGTTAATGGAAACAAGGGACTTTCAAATGCAGGCTGGAGTAGAGTCTTCTCCGTACCAACATACAGTGGCGGACTGGCCAGGGTGTCAGCTTGCCCGATGGCAAGTGGGCCCCTGATGAAGTGGGCCCCCTATATCAAGTAGGCCCCTGATGAAGTGGGCCCCCTTTGTTTCCTGGCAACCAATATTTTTAGACCCAGTCCGCCACTGCCAACATAGATCATACCAAAGATGGATACAAAGTGCTGGAGTAACTCAGTGGGTCAGGCAGCATCTCTGCCAAAAAAGGACGGGTGATGTTTCGGTCGGGAACCTTCACTCCTCTTCAGTTCAGTTCAGTGCAGTTCAATTTAGATTATTGCCATGTGTACTGAGGTGCAGCAAAAAAACTTTTGTTGCGTGCTATCCAGTCAGCGGAAAGACAATACATGATTACAATCAAGCCATCCACCATGTACAGATACATGATAAGGGAGTAACGTTTAGTGCAAGATAAATCCAGTAAAGTCCGATCAGATAGTCCAAGGGTCATAAAATGAAGCAGGATTATCTTCCTTACAATTCCCATCTCTGCAGTTGGGAATCTGTTAGCTGCAGCTGTGCTGATTATATGTGGCACTAGTCCCACCAAAAAACATTCACGGGGGAACTGCAATACATCTTGTCAGTTGATTTAATATGGTTAGTTTAAATATGTTTAATTACGCTAATTTTGAAAGAAGGTTTTATTTTAGAATTTTCTGTTATTTTTTTCAACCAGTTTAATTTATTTTTACGGTTTCTATTTTAGAATAATTGCTGAGTGTTTATCAGTGTTTGTGAGCATTCGCAGACATGCAAGCAGAATGAGAAACTCCGGGCAGGGTCTCAACATCGTTCTGAGTGAGCAGCCTAACCAGCTACACTGGAGAAGATCTATGCCCCTTTGAGTCTTCCTGAGCTCTCCAGGCTTCCCAGCAGAAACCTGCACCAGGAATCATGTTGGGAGGGAAAAAAAAATCCAAGGCCGGGTGACGTCAAACTGCTGAAAGTCCCATAGGTTTAGGTTTATTATTGTCATGTGTACCAAGATACAGCGAAAAGCTTTGTATTGCAATGTAATCCAATCAGATTAGATAATACTCCAATAATAATAATAATAATAATAACTTTATTTATAAAGCACTTTAAACAACTGCAGTTGCCACAAAGTGCTGTACATGAGAACTCATGGACAAGAAGTTATTACAAACCATTAAAAACGGTAAAACAAAGGACTATAAAACAGTAAAAATTAAAAGACATTAAAAGCACTAAAAACAGGAGCAATGTCTCAGCCAGTGTCGAAAGCCAGAGAACAAAATGAGTTTTTAGGGTGGATTTGAAGATGGACAGTGTGCAACGGCAAGGTGTTCCAGAGTGCCGGAGCAGCACAGGCTCTATCCCCTCTGAGCTTCCGCTTAGACCTTGGTACCTCAAAGGGAGGTACCAAGGAGGATTGTATTTATGTGGAGTACCTTGGTACTCCACATAAATACAATCGTCAAACTCCAGCACAATAGGTAGAGCGAAGGGGAAGATACAATGAAGCATGCGACAATAAAGCATTCCATTCCATTCCATGCAGGGTGCAGAATATAGTTCTCAGCATTGTTCCAGAGACTAAGTTCACTGTCCATGATGGGGTATCAGACAGTACCCTAGCTTATGGAAGGATCATGCTGCAATTGGTTGCACTAAAATCCCAGCTTGAATGATGTGTATATGCCTTCCCTGGCCTTTATCTTCATTCCATTGTCGACTCAAGTGAAGACTTCAAATAATTATTCTCCTCTATTCCTGGATTCTTAGTTGATCTTTTCTCAGCCAATTCGTTCACCCTGAGACCCAACTCCTCTTTTCATAGACATAAGGAACTGCAGATGGCGATTTACAAAAAAAGACACAAAATGCTGGAGTAACTCTAGGGGGTAAGGTCTCCCTTTCCCCCCTCTATTTCCTGTGCCTCACCTGATTGTATTTCTTCCTTTCCACTTCCCATCCTCCCCTTCCACCTATTTTCCTCGCTCAGTCTTTGGGCCTCACACACCCTGACCTGCAATGTACATCAACTTCAGTTACCAAATGTCTACCTATGTTCCATCCTCTGGGTCTACATTTCATGCCTCTTCTGACCCTTTCTCTTTATATCACATTTTGTCTTTTCATTCCTGGCTTTTGTTGAACCTTTTGCCAGTCAAAACAATTCCTAACATGTATCCACCTTCACTTGCCAGGCTTTGTCCCATTCCCACCTCTCTCCCCTTCTACAACCAGTCTGAAGAAAGGTCACAATGCGAAACGTTGCCTATCTATGTTCCCCACAGATGCTGCCTGACACACTGAATTATTACAGTACTTTGTGTCTTTTCCTGTTTCCTAATTCCCACTTTCCACTCTGGAGGCCTCGGGGTAGCACACTGTAACTGTCAGGCCTGGTCCAGTTTCCTTGAGATTTAGAAGGGGAGCCAGATATTTGATCAGGGAATGGCACTTGGACCTGTGTGTATTCGCAACACACGGTTCAGAAGATCAGAAAATATTTTAATTTAGAGGTACAGCATGGAAACAGGCCCTTTGGCTCACTGAGTCCACACCGACCATCAATCACCCATTCACATTAGTTCAATATTATCTCACTTTCTCACTTTCTCATCCACTCTTTGCGCACACGGGACGACTTTTATGGATGGGTCCCAACCCGAAATATCACCTATGCTTTTCCTCCATAAATACTGACTGACCCGCTGAGTTACCCCAGCGCTTTGTGTACAAACCAGCATCTGTAGTTCTGTGTTCTAACCTACAAACCCATTGTTTTTGAATGTGGAGGGAAACCGGAGCACCCGGGGGAAACCCACGCAGTCACAGGGCGAATGTGCAATTACGTCATAGGATTAAACCCGTGTCTCTAGCGTTGTGAGGCAGTGGCTCTCCCAGCTGCAGGCTGTTGTAGAGAATTTCAGGCAATGCTCCAACTGTGCCAGTGGTTAGTCTTACAGTCTATTAAGAGTAGACATGTTAACATACTCTAATAGATTATGATTAATATGATTATGATTTCCCTGGCATTGTGAGTGGCCCCATGCCCACAATCTGGGCATGGGCAGACTACGGCTGAGTTATTCTATAAGCATCATGGCCTCAGGAATTTCGGTGACCTGGTGTTTTAATGCATTCTCCCTGCTACATTTCTCCTGAGGGTTTTCTATTCACTGACAATGTTAGAGTGAGCGCATGGGAGGTTAAACTTCTTAAATCAGTAGAAACAGAAAGCGTTAGGTTAGCTCTTCATATGGAATGCCCTAGAGAATAAACATAACGTTTTGGAAGTGCTTGTTCGTGGAGTTTTTGGAAAGACATAAAACAGACGCTGGGAAGTAAAGTAGCAAAAATATCAGCTTGAAATACGACAAAATGCAGATGCAGATACAGTTTTCAAACAGGATTATTATATCAACATAAAGTAGATCTGCCCAACATCGCTAACTCAGCACAAATACAGGATGTCATGCTACACTAATCTTTATTATAAACCCATGTGCGCAACCAAATGCAACAAAGCTAATTAAACACACATGCAACAACTTAATGAAGGGGTCAAAAGTTAAGGAGTGCAACAATTTCCATTTGTTGCTCCTCTTTTCATATGTTGTTGGATATTAACAGATATTAACCAACTGTTGCATATCACTAGCCAATTATTCATTTTAAGAGAATATAAAGATGGAATGCTGTTAATTTACTTCCCCCTTTGTCACTTTTACTTTCAGCATGGCTAACTTTTTATGCGGTTGCTAAGAACTGGAAAAATACATGCCACCTGAGAAAATCACCTGGTATACTTCAGCCTGATGGTTGTGGTCAGCTGATTCCCATCAGCGTTACAATGAAAGAAGATTAGACGCAGAGCTGAGTGAGGTAGAGATCACTAAGTAAAGTACGGTAATCAAAATCAGCAGTCTTACTAAGAAGATTCATTTTCTATTGGGGATTTTACAACTGTCACCTAAACTAAGAAATAAAATTACTTCTTAGAAATCAATGTCTTGGTCAATTTGTTGATTAATTTTTACAAAAGCCTCTGTCAAATTTCCTAAAGTGGTTTTATCTTGCCAGCAGCATTACCGAAGGGGTGAAACGATAGATAGCAACGTTGGTGTGTCATGATAACGCTGTCTTAAGGATTAGCCGCCGATATAGGTAAAAATAATTATGTGGGAATAACAGCCCAAATCCCTTTCACAATGTTGAGCTGCCAGATGTAGTGGCGTTACATTTCCAGCCACCACACTAGCCCAGCATTGACCTCCTCTTGGAGATGGAGGTTTCCTTTATATGGGAGGAAGGGACCACTCGGCATTTTAGGTCCTCCCTTGATGTCTGACCTGCAGAGGGCAGGCTGGGGCTGAGGCTGATGTGAAGCCCCACAGCATGAATGGTAATCACTCCAGCTGAATGGGTAGATAGTTGCAGAAAAGTAGTGACATATTTTTGATCTTTGTTTTTAAACAGCAATTAATCATCTGCAACCAAGTTCATCGCTGCACCTATGCACATTGGCGCAGCTGTGAAGTTGCTGGCTTACAGCGCCAGAAACCCCGAGTTCGATCCTGACTAAGGGTGTTGTCTGTACGGAGTTTGTTCGTTCTCCCTGTGTCCATGCGGGTTTCCTCCAGGTCCTCCGGTTTCCTCCCACACTACAAAGATATACAGGTTTGTAGGTTAATTGGCATCAGTGGGCCGAAGGGCCTGTTTCTGCGCTGTATCTCTAAGATCTAAAGTCTTCAGCCTGCATGCGATGCATTTAATGGAGTACGACAGTCAGTATTACTATATCGAGCAGGTGACTTTTACATTGGTTGAGAAAGGATAGGATTTGCAGGGGTTCTGAAGGGATTGTTCCATGGTAGACTCCGTTACGTTCAATGATATAAGGATGGAATACTCTATGGCGCAATAGAAGGGGCCCAATTTGAGGTGTACGGAGTTATGGGAGGCATAGATAGTTGATATTAAGAAACATTTCCCTGAAGCAGATGTGTCTAAAGCCAGGTATAAATTAAGGGCTGGGAGATTTACAGGGAATCCGTGAAAAAATATGTTCACCTAGAAGGTGTTAGAACCTGGAATGCACAACTTGAAGGTTGACGGGTGTTACGGGGGGACTTTAAACTTTACACTTTAGAGATACAGCAGGGAAACAGGCCCTTCAGCCCACTGAGTCCGCACCGACCAGCAATCACCCTGTACATGAGCACTATCCTAAACACTGGGGACATTTTATTTACAACCTACCGAATCCAATTAACCTACAAACCTGTACGTCTTCCACTGGAGTGCTACCACTCTCTGAGTAAAGAAGTTCCCCCTCAAGTTACCCCTAAACTTCTGTCCCTTAATTCTGAAGTCATGTCCTCTTGTTTGAATCTTCCCTATTCTCAAAGGGAAAAACCTTCTGCGCTCCAGGACCTGGAAAACCCACAGGGACACAGGGAGAACATACAAATTCTGCACAGACACCGCCCATAGTCAGGATCGAACCCTGGTCTCTGGCACCGCAATGCAGCAGGTCTACCCCTGCGCCATTGTGCCGCACATACAGTTAGACACTTTCACCACATTGACATAGAGCACAAGAATACATGGTGGACAAGGTGCCTCAAAGAGCCTATTTCTTTGTCTCCATGACATCTACATCCTCAACCCCAACTCCTTCATTGCTCTTTTGGATTGAAGCAGAGACTTAGCAAAGTGAAACCAGTATTAAAGACCAACCACCCTCCAGTCCATTATTTTATACACTGAATAGGCAGAAATACTTCAATGTATCAATAGAATACACTGAATAACATGTGGTTTCAAAATTGTTCATGCAATTTATTATTTAGGAAAGCAACTAGGAAAGAAAATGAAATAATATAAACACAAATGAGAATGATTGATTATACTACTTGATGTTGGCTTTCTATGCTGGCTGGTGGAATCTCTTTTTCATTTCCAGAGCTATTGTGGAAAGAATGGTTGAGCTCTTTCTAAATTGTTCATTGACTGTGGGTGTTTTGTTTATTTTAATGTACTGATATTGGCTTCTACATAAGGGGTTCTTTTGAGTAATATATCTTGCTGCATGTTGGCTTATTTTAAAAAAAAAGACACCACAGCTGTTAGCCTGCAACTCTTGATGATTCACACTGGTAACCCTTAAAATCAGTGAAAGTGCAAATATTTAAAATTCTCTCTCACTTCATAAAGCAATTAACTTCTATTTTTACTGTACTGTGATTTCAGAAAAATCTGGTCTACAGAAAAGGTGATTTAGTGAATGTTAATACAATTTCAATTCTGATGTTTCCGTCTGAGGAATGATAAATTCTATTGTTGCTCTGCTCTTACCAAAAGTGTTTTATTTTCCTTTTCAAGATTACGTATGAATGAAGGATCTTTTTGGAAGCCCACCAATATATTCTATAGTAAATCTGTCTTCTTCGCGAGGAGCTTTTGTTTACATTTCTCTGATTTGGATAAATTGGCCCAGTTAATATAAAAGGAAAGGAAGAACTATTTTTTAAAGTGGTCAAACCCTTAACAACACTGATGCACAGAGGGATTTTAGGATCCAAGTCCATAGGTCTCTGAAAGTGGCAACAAAAGTAGATTGTGTGACAGAAGGCACATGCTTTACTCTTGGCTTCATAAGTCGAGGTATTGAGTATAAGAATCAGGGCGTCATGTTGCACTGCTCTATAAAATGGTGTTTCGCCCATATTTGAAGCATTGTGTGCAGTTCTGGTTGTCCCTGGACGGATGTGGCGGCTTTGGAAAGTTTGCAGAAGTGGTTGACCAGAATGCTGCCTAGATCTGAGGATATTTGCTCTGTGGATAGGTTATACAAACTTGAATTGTTTTCTCTGGAGTATCGTTGATACCTATTGAATGGCCTGTTCCTGTGTTGTACTGTTCTATGTTCTTTGTAAGTAGGATATTATCACTTCTCCCAGAAACCTCCTAAAGCAATACATTGAAATCCTTTCAAGTGTAGTCAATAGTATTTAGTTGGTGAACTTGGTAATAATTTTGCATTCAACAATGTTCCATAAATGAAAATAAGTGAAATGTGTCATATTTCTGTTCATTGAGAGAAAAATAAATGGCGCAATGTCCGGAGAATACCCACTCGTCAATGCTCCCTAAAGTATTTTAGTACCCACCTAAATCATCCAAACATGCAATAACGAGATTGTCTAAAGTACCATTTAAGGGGCAATACAACTTGCAATGTTACTTTTTATGCTGAAATCCTGAAGCACAGAATAATCAATTTCAATATCAATATCAGTTTAACTCGCCACTTGCACATAAAGTGCAAGTGAAATGAATTTGCCAGCAGTGGTACAATGAAAAAAAGAACACACAAAAACACAATAAAAATTTAACACAAACATCACCACAGCATTCATCACTGTGTTGGAAGGCATAAAATTTGGCCAACATTTGGCCAAAATAAACCCTAAATCTTCTGTCAAAGTTGGGAATAGTCAAGTCAAGTCAAGTTTATTTGTCACATACACATACGAGATGTGCAGTGAAATGAAAGTGGCAATGCTCGCGGACTTTTGTGCAAAAGCCAAACAACAAAACAACCAAACAAATTATAAACACAATCATAACACACATAACACACAGTATTATTTAGTACTGATGTGAAATTTCACAATATATATTTTATTGGCATTAATAGCCTTAATTATGCAAGGGAGAACTATATTCTAAAGTTTACATATGTACACAACTTGTTTTCATGCTGAATTTTAAAAGCTGCCTGGATTGCAGAACACAAGTGATTTGGCATCAAGCTGAGTAAAATCAATAGGCTGCATTGCCTCTCCAAGTTGCAGTTTTCTGCAACAAAATCTATGTTCACCTTGCTTTTGATATAATTCTGGTAATACTAAAATGGAATCAGATGTTTAAATTTTCATAGGTTTGTATTTCATAAATAAATAAACCAACTCAATAGGATCTGATACCAGGACATGTAAGCCACGCAACACAGAATGCTTGAAGTTCTGTTAATAACTAGAGAATGAAACAGCTAATTTATCTGAAGCAAACAGCAGCTACAGAAGGCAATGTTCTGCATCGCGTTTACAGTATTATGTCCTATGATCTTTAATCTCCATGTACTAAACCAGCCTAATGAAAATAAACATCTCTTTTCAACTTTTGCCGCCTGTGTATATCTAAGTGCCCTATCATCACTTAATTACATGTATTTTCATCCTAACTGATTTACGTGTGTACATTTAAAATATTATTTTCTTTCAAACACAGTTCTGAATGATTGAATGAATTGAATTTCTTCACCATTACAACCTTTGGAATTTCCACTGCACTGGGAAAACACTTTTAGAACATCTTCAGGCAAAGGTCATCACTGAGGGAAAAGGTAAAGCAATTGGGATGGAATTCAAGAACCCGTATAAATTGGTAAAATTAAAAATGAAGGAGTGAATGAAACTTTAGAGGGACAATCCCAGAACTTGGGACTTAGAAAGATGAAGAGCTTGATACCGACATTGAAGCTGGGAATTGTCAGCTTGGTGCCAAATAGGACATTAAAATTATAAACAATCTGGGTCAGAGTGAACGTTCAGGGATGAGAATAGGAATGGCTGCCAGACCAGGGAATGTCCGGTGGGCCAATGTTCAATAACTCCAGCTTTCCAAGGAGATTTTATCTGCTCTCGACCAAAGCATTACAAACAGTTTGACAGGGCAGAGGTAGTTGTATGTGGATTAAGGTAGTTCTGAAATGTACCTGGATATTGTTACAATAAATGCAGAAGTAGACATCATGCCTTTGAGTAACAACAGTTGGGAGCAGAGGATAGATGGGTAATAGTAAGAAGCCAAGAATAATGTTTTAGGGACTTGGAAGTAATGTTATATCGATGGGGGAAAGCAATTAGAGGAGATTACTCGCTATGATCCTGATTTTGTAAGACTGGAATAATTCCAAATTATTAGCAATTTTAGATTTTTTTTCTTAAGCCAGCTGTTATGAAAGGACACAGGACTCTTTCAGCTTGAATTCTCTTTGATTTTTTTCCCTTACATAAACACACATCTCCCCTGATTAATTTGAACTATGTGAATAATCTTTATCTGTTATTTTCTCCTCTCCTGAGGCACTGAATTGCAATGGGCTACAGTTTAAAGAGTGTTGTTCTTTATCAGTGAACCTAGGCATGACATCACAGCCAAGCTTCATCTTGTCCACATAATAGCCACAGACAAGCAGTTTCCTGCAAAGATCACTGGATAATGATCAGAAGTGGCTATTATGGTTGATTTTCCACTCTTCCTAGCTTGGGGACAATGAGATCGATTGCAGTCAACCTTGATCACCATCTTAGCCAAGATCAGCCAATGTGGCATGCATTGAACTTTTTGATCTTTGAGGCTCAATATCATAATATAATACATTTCTATTTAGTTCACATTAAACTGATCTCAACCTATCTCTCCACCCACATGTTAGTTGATATTTTTTTAACAGTTTCCTCTCCTTACCCCTCTCCATTAAATCTGCCTCTGTCATCTCTCTTTTCAAGACTTGACTACTACACCCTTGCAAGTTGTCATCCTATTTTCAACTTTACTTTACATCCTGAAGCTCCTAATTGTATTGCAACCCGTCAAAAAATGGTGCCCATTATACCTGTTTGTGCATGCTCCCTTGTATCATCTCCTGTTTTGGTACAGAAACACTCCTGACCAATTTCAGCATTGGTATCCTGATTGTGATTGTGACAAAGGTAATCTATCGTTTTGGGTAGGGATGGGAAACAGATTCTGGCTATCTGTTCCATCTGTGCCAATCATAATTTTATATACCTCCACCATTTCACCTCTCAGCCTTACCTCCAGGGAAAGTAGACCCAGCCCACCTTACAATTTAAACCCTCCAATCCAGGCAACAAACGTGCATTTTTTTCTGCATCCTTTCAAGCTCAATCACATCTTTCAAGTAATGTGTCGATCAGAATTGCACACAATACTCCAAGAGCGGTCTAACCAATGCTTTGTACAACTGTAACATGATGTCCCCACCCTTGTACTCAAAGTGTCAGCCAATGAAGGCAAACATGCGATACGCTTCTCCAACAACCCATCTATGTATGTAGCCACTTCCAGGGAATTATGCACTTGTACTCCAAGGTCTCGTTGTTCAACACGACTCCCAGGGCCAGGGCCATTCTATGCTGTATGACTCCATGGGTCTAGAATAGGAATCTGGATTAATTTGAAACAGATGGAATTACTCTCTACAGAGCTGCCCATGAAACCAGTGGGCCAAATGGCCTTCATGTGACAGAATCAGTTGGAAGCAGCAGAGGGCAGAGCTGAAATTGGAAGGCGGAATGATTGTGAATGCAAATTGTTGGGAGGGATTGAAAAGAGGGAAGAAGGATTGGGATGGAAGTTGGATTCTCATCTCATGTCGAGGAGAAGCAGCTGAGGTTCAGTGAGGTTCTTGCTCATGCAGTGGGTCTTTAACATTGACCCTTCAAAACACTTTCTTCCATACTTTTCAATGTGCTTATACAGTAACAAAATACCGTACAAGAACATGATAAGCAGCTCCTAATGTTGAGGGTATCAGGAATAATCAGAATAGCAAAAGGAGTGTGGATAAATTCTCTTGAGCTGTTGCACAATGAGGGTGGGATTAAGCCTCAGAATTACGCTGGATTCCTTTCAGGGAATCTCTGCTCCTCTTTTTCCACGTTTGGCCCTGGTTTCGGGATGATTCACCGAGTTGCCAGCTGCACTGCTGATGGTCTCCTCTGTTGTCTCTCTGTATTGGAACTCCAGAGAATAAAGCGGATACCACCCTGTGATTTTGATACAATCAATGAGAACACAAAATAGCAAAGGGGAGACTTGCCCTGTTGATCCTCCATTCCCTTTTAACAGTGATGTGTTATCCTGACATTTTAAACGCTTCCACATTTTCACTACGTTGGAGGCCAATTTTGCTCCTTTATCCCCATGTTCCCCCTGTTCCTTCTGTTTAGCTTTTGTTTCATCATTCTTTCGCCTTCAGCTCTCTCTTATTATATGCCTTTTGTCCATTTGCGGTGTTTTTTTAGTTTTTTAGAGATGTGACATGGAAACAGGCCTTTGGGTCCAATGATTCCATGTTAGGTGGGCGAGAGGCAGAGGCTGATAGCTGGTAAGTGATGTGTGGAACCGGAATAAAAGAAGGTTGGTGGGCAGATGGAATCAAATGGGGAAGGAGACAGGAAAGGTAAGTAACCCAGGTAGACAAGGGTGGAGGTGATGGGTAGATGGAATCAAAAGGGAGAAGATGATGACTCTAGGTAACGAAGAGTGGAGGAATAGAAAAACATGAACAAAGGGAGAGAGACTGTGTGGAATGGTGGGAGTGGGGAAAGAACACAGAGGGGGTGGGTTACCTGAAACTGGAAAATTAAATATTCTTGTTTCGCTTCAGACAGGATTTGAGGCCTTGGTCTTAACCCTATGAGGATATGATTTCAACAACACACAAGGAGAGAAGACACTAAAATAAAAGGAGCGTTATGGTCCCTGTGCAGCTTTTATTCCTTTATCTGAGTTGTGCAAAACATATAATCGTTAATTGTAAAATACCAATTGTGGCCACCCTTAGAATATCTCATCCTGTTCACATTGTCAGCAACATTACAGAACAGGCATGAGGTAAAACTAAAACTCGCTATTAGAATAACACAGGGAAATTTTGGGCCTCTTAGTGATCATTAGAAGTAAGCACCCATAAATTGCTGAGTTCAAGCTGAAAGTTATTATTTCTAAATTAGCCTTGTTCTTCAATGAGGTAATGATTTTTGATCTAGAATTCAGCTGAAAGTTTAACAATACACGAGATATGCATAGAAGCAATCAGCAGGGATACCTGCAGAACAAGCCACATGCCTTCTAAAACGGAGTTGTTTATCCAAAAATCAATTTAAATTGTTTTTTGAACATTATGCCATTTAACCTAAAATTCACGGTTGTAAATTAGGGGCGGCACAGTGGCGCAGCGGTTGTAGCTTATACCCAGTTTTGACATTTCTAAACTAATATGTTTTTCACTCTGAGTTCTCATGAAAAGCCCTTGACCTGTAACATTAACTCTGTTTTTCTTTCCACAGATGCTACCTGATCCGTTGAGTGTTTCCAGTACTCTTTGTTTTTATTTTAGTAATTTATATATTGAGTTATTGACAAAGCTATTTCTGAAATGTAGCTTTAGTCTGGCGAAATATTTTTGTTGACTTTTGTACTCCAGTCTCGTTCCAACCACCAGTCAAACGGATTTGGCTATGTGTTGTTGTTTTTATAAAATAGAGCACACACCTAGGGCTGCTGTCCTCGTTTTACTCAGGGCCTAAACTCGGCTGCAAACTGACGCAAGGAAAAAAAATTTTTTTACCTTATATGCATGTCTGCTATTTGAAACTTACTCTGCTCTTGATACAAATGTACAAAACACACATATTTCTACAGCTTGAAACAGGCCTCATATGTCCACTAAACCAGGTATATTTTGTAACTAAGATTGTGCCAATATTTCTAAACGCAGGTTTATGAAAAAGACTGGAAGTCAGTGGTCGGTAGCTCTTTCCATCTACTCAAGTATGTGTTAACTGAGGGCCTGAAAACTCAAGGGAGTTTTCTCATGTTAATCACATTTAAGAGCAATGGAAACAAGTGGAGGAGGATCACATGCCCCAATCTGTGTGACGGTGCTGGAGTGGAGATGGTAGAGAACTTGAAGTTCCCAGAAGTAAACATCACCAACTATTTATACTTGTCCAACCACATTGTTGCCAGAGCCTGGAAATCACACCAATGCCTCTAGTTCCTCCAATGGCTAAGGGAATTTGGTTTGTTTCCGATGACCCTTATCAAGTTCTGCAGAGCATTATGGAAAGTATCCTATTGGGATGCAACACAACTTTGCATGGCAAGAGCCCAAGAGCACAGGAAATTGCAGAGTTGTGTACGTAGCCCAGTCCATCATGCAAACAAACCTCTCACCCACCGACTCCATCTATGCATCCCGCTGCCTTGAGAAAGAAGCCATCATAATCAAGGACTACTCATACCCTGGGCTTCTCTTCTCTTCACCTTCATTGGGCAGAAGATACAAAAGTTTGAAAGCATGTACTACCAAATTCAAGAACAGCTTCTTGCCCGCTGATATCAGACTCCTGAACAGACCTCTCACATGCTAAGGATGAATTCCCGATCCTCCAATCTACCTCAAGCAGCCATTGTACTTTCATTTCATCTGCACTTTCTCTACAGCTGTAACATTATATTTTGCACTCTGTTTATTTTCTCATTTGCACTACGCAATATACCCATGCATGATGTGATTTTCCCTGACAGCAAACACAACAGTTTGTCACTGTGTCTCAGTACATGTGACAATAATAAACCAAGTACCAAGTCAATACAAATACCAGTACCAAGGCGAAGATGTCGTATTCCATGTTGTACTGGCTCTCCATCAGTACCAGGAATTTCTGTTATGTTGAATGCAGCACAAATGGCTTGAAATGTATCCACCACTGGTAATGCATTTAACTTTAACTGGATAAGAGAGAGGCAATTGATGTCAATGCAATGAATTCCACCAGCAGAGAACAACACACCGACACTACCATAGAACACATATGGGTGAAGATTGTCCTATTCCTTATATACCATGAGGTAGATCATATAAAAACAAGGAACTGCTGGTGCTAGTTTACAAAAGAAGACACAGAGTGTTGGAGTAGCTCAGCGGCTCAGGCAGCATCTCAGGAGAACATGAATAGGCGAAGCTTTGGGGTGGGACCATTCTTCAGACTGAAGTCTGATGTTTTGGGTCAGGACCCTTAATCATAAAGAACACTGCCTCTCTATGATCTCTTGAGATGCTACCTGATCTACTGAGCTAATATCGCACATCATGTCTATTAGGATTTAATTAATGGAGGAATCTCCCCAAAGCAGCAGTTGCTGCATTCCTACTTTATCTTGAACTTGATGTATGACTGTAGGCCATTACCAACAGTGACATGAAATGTTCCGCTCTTTACAATGGATGGGGATATAGGCTGGTATTTCACCAGTGCTGAAAAATCTGAGAAAATGTGGATATCCTCATCATCATCATTGGGTACACTGGAAGTTGAGCATGATTGTCCTCCAGGTGGGTTCTTTATTGTGGGTCTTGAAATGGTTGACGAAGTTGATCCCGGAATTGCAGACTTTATTGCAGGATGTGCTGTTGGACATCTATGTGTGACAATTTTTTAATGTGGGGAGATCGGTTAACGGCCAACCACCACGCCGTCCTTGACTGAGACTGACCCATGTCCAATGACATGGATTCCACAACATTCAGGAGTCTCTCCCTGCTGCAGCCTTTGTCATGCCTTCTCAGCCATCATGATGTATCCACCTGTTTCCCCATTGAAATTGTCTTCTTGGGTCGTGGTTTATAAGGAACCTCCCCCTCGAACTGCCCGCTGTCAGTGTCCCTGCCAGGAGCTTAGGTTATAAGGTCATAAGTGATAGGAGTAGAATTAGGCCATTCGGCCCATCGTCTACTCTGCCATTCAATCATGGCTGATCTATCTCTCCCTCATAACCCCATTCTCCTGCTTTGTCCCCTTAGCTCTGGTCAGTCTAGCTCTCAGGATCTTAGGCAAATGCAACCTTCTCTGCCAGAACAAGCTGGTGAACCTTGGAGAAGGTTTGGAAATATCCATCATTACTAAGTCAAATAATAAAAGTTTCCTTCAGGTAAGTTGCTTGCTTTTTTAATTCCTGACCCTCATTAGGACAATTTGATTATCAAGAGGAATGCAAGCCTAACCTGTCTGTCCTTCAGAATTGGAAAATTGTGGCTTTATATGGCAGGAAATATAATAACTTGATATAATGATGTTTCTTGTGAGAAAGAACTCATTGTGATTTCATGAAGCCAAATTTTGCAATATTAAAAAATGTTGAGTTAGTTTATGGATCCATTTCAAGAAAATAAATTGGCCTGTGGCAGGCAGAAGGTTAAATATAATTGTGTTGACCATAAGTTATTCAAAAAATCATCGCAAACTAGATGCTGGTGTCACAAGTGAAGCCTTACATTAGGAATGACCTTTTACTGCTAAGTCACTTTGGAATGTAATTATTTTAAGTTCCAGCTGTACTGCCTTGAACTTTATTGGAATGTAATTATTATAAATGCACTGGTGGTAATCCCCTGCCTGGTTAAAAGTGCAACGTTTTGTTCCCTTTATTGAACCCTTCAAGTCCTTCTTAATCTAATTATGGTCTTCTTGCCTCCTCTGCTTTCCTTGGTTCAGCTTTCCCTTTCATGTTGCACTCACAGATCTTCGACTACCTTCATGTTATTGATTGTGGAATAAAAGTCTCTCCAACTGAATGCTGGTTATTTAATCAGTATAATTAGGGACTTGAAATCACAACTTTGTCGCAGAATCATGTGGACAATCTGGATTGTCGTTTATTTTACTTTGACCAAATTATAGAGTCCAAATGAAAGAAGAAATGCTTTTGGCAAAGATGGCACTCACCACCAATAATATTTAAT